>NC_091075.1:9375000-10000000 GCF_032405125.1 Capricornis sumatraensis | reverse complement strand
GTGTGCTGCAGTGAAAAAGCTCAACCATTGGAAGTAGAGGTGAAGCCTGGCTCTGGTTCTACCATTTCATCATCTTAATCCTCCTGTGTCTTTTCTTCATTAATTCAATAGAGACAATAATACCACTCACCACATAGCACTCGTGTGACAGTCAAAAGACACAGTGTGTGTGAAACAGCTTGAAAAGTGCAACGTGATGTGTTCTCTCCGTTGTGCACAAGTCTGTGGTTCAGAACTCTCCTATTTAGTCCTAGAGACCATGTAGTCAGTAAGAAGGAGCAGAGTGGAAATCTGCAGAAATGGCCTTGTTTGATTGACAGCAATCTCCCCATTCTTAACCTAAATTTTTCATCAAAAGAATAACACTATAAGAACAATGATTTTTCAGTCTTCAGAGTCAAGAACTTAATGGGTAACACTGCAGTTTTCTCCGTGTTCAAGTATGCTTATGACTAGTGCCCTTTTCTTATCAAAGGTGTCCTACTTAGCCTATAACTACATAATCACTACAGAGTGCTAATAATCAAGTAGCAGTCATTAGTGAGTGGTCATTTATGTAGTCATTAGGAGGAAACTATCCAATGCTCTCTGGAGAAGGAAATGGCAACCCACTCCAGTATTCTTGCCTGGAGAATTCCATGGACAGGGGAGCCTGGAGGGCTACAGTCCATGGGGTCACAAAGAGTCAGACAAGACTGAGCGACTGACATACATCCAATGCTCTGCATACATGAGGTGCTACCAACCCTCTCTCCCTACCAGTTCCTTGTTGAGTGATCGATGCAACTAACAAAGTAACAAGTGAATCACTGGATTCATTTCTAGAAAAGTTGGAAAGCTATGACTAAGGTTTCTCACTGGAGTAAAAGTCCAATTCCTTCTTTCTTCATAGAAATAGAGTTTAGCTGGTTCAGGGCTGCCGCCCAGAGACTATACTTCCTCCTTCTCTGTGCCATGCGTCACCATTGGCTGAGTCCTGATGAACAGCTCGTTTGAAGGGGTGATGGGAAGCACTTCCAGGCCTGGCTTAGAATCATGCATATACCCCACATCTCCCTGTGGAACTCACAGTAACTCAGCTTTCTGATGACAATCATCAAGGGACAGAAGCATCTGTGTTGGGCAGAGCTGGCTCCTGCGCTACACCACTCATCTCAGCAAAGTGAGAGAGAGACACTTGCTTGTTAGGCCATTCTGGGTTTTGGTCTTTTTGTTACAACACCCCCACTTCCCTGTAACTACTAGAGAGAGCTTTGAGACTGGACACCTTTGGAAATAAAGTGCAGTGCTATAGCAACGGAAGGAGTAAGCCAAGCGGCTGGAGAGAGAAAGACACTGCGTGGCCTCCTCCCTGGCCCTCCTCGCTTCCGTGCCCTGCTTCTCTGTCACACAAGTGGCACGGTCAGGAAACAACAGTGCTGCATTATGAGAGCCCCACCTCACTTTTACTTGAAAACAGTTCTTCCCCACAATAATTCAAAAGAAATCTCTCAGATTGCCTACTGATCATTCACACGCACCACCACCACCACCAGCAACTCAACTCCATCTTTCACTGCCTTTCGTCCTCTGCTACCAAAGAGACAGAACACTGACTGGCATGGTTGTTGAAGGGCCACATTAAACCCTGGTTGACAGAAGCATGTAAATAAAAGCCACACACCATTAAAGGAGACATAGTAGGTTGAAGATGAGAGAAAGTGAACAACCAGAGCAGATGGCTCCCACAGATGCAGGAAAGTCAAATAAGAAGTGATATACCATAATTCAAAGGGGAAAACAAACGGGAAAAAAAAGAATGAAACACTATACCTGAAAGATAAAATAGGAGACCAAAAGTATAACCAAGTAATAGAAATGTCAAAACAAAAATGAGAATGAGGACAGAGAGAGTTGAAATCAAAATGATAATGGATGAAAACTTCCTGCATTTACAGACCTCACCAATTCTTGTGCATAACTAATTTCTTAAAGCATCCTGAGACATCTCTTGATGAGCATTCTCAAATGTGAATTAAAACTCTTAAAAACATACTGGACTCTAATGTGGGATGTTGAGAGTAGAGGAGGTTAGGTGGTGATGGGGTATATGAGAACCCCTATGTACTTTCTGCTTAGTTTTGTTATAAACCTAAAGCTGCTATTAAAAAAAGTTTATGAAAAAAAATACATATGCAAAAGATTATTTGAAAAGTAATGATAACTCTGCAAATATCAGATTTCTTATCTGTAACTCTGGAACACAGAAAATACTGAAATAACTTTAAGGCAATGAGAGAAAAGTATGTGGTTGAAGAATCCCACGCTCAGCAGCCAAGATACCATTCTTCTACAAGAGAAAAAAACAATGTGACTTTCAGGGCTTTCAGATAACATACACAACTAAGTGCTTATCTATGGAGCATACTTGAGGAGGTACTCCAACGAAATAAAAATGAGTTCAATTATAGGATCCCAAGCTGGGGGAATAAGAAATACAAGAGAAAATAGTGGTGAGCAATGACTCTTGCATTTTTAATAAATTTAAATTGATAATCATATGAGTAGAAATTAATGTTTAATTGACAAGTGAGGATTTTAAGAACCAAAGATATTGTAAGGTAAAATGTTATAATAGCTTAGAATTAAAAGTCTAGGTTATCTGAGGAAAACCCAGGAATTGGCAGAAGGAAAGTATGTAACATGAGGAAATAGAGAAGCAAAAAAAATTTCAAAGTCTTACAGGGTAGATGGGAGGAAGTGGTAAGTAAAATGACCCAGGGAGTACAGATATGTATCTGAGAGTTAAAAACAGGAAGGTAACCAATAAGAAAGAAAAAAACATAACTTCTTAGTGAAAGGAGGGCACAAAAGAGTATTTTAAAAGGATAAAGTAGGGGAAAAGTTATCGAAGATGAAATATAATCTAGTCAAACAAGAAAATGTAAAGAAAGAAAAAAAAAAGTAAAATTAAGAATAAATATAAACTGATGCACAAAAAAGCATAATTAAGGGTATCTTCAAACCAGGAACCCTGCACCAAATAACCGTGAACAGGCTGAACACTGCTATCAAAATCTATGACCCTCAGTTTGACTTAGAAGCAAAGTTCAAATTGGAATACCAGAAGATAAACAGAAGAAGGGTCTCACCAACATACAGCACATGCTTAATCAAAATCATGACTGGAAAAATAAACAGTCACTTAAATAAAGGCTGTTTACAAAAATATGTCTAAAACAAAGTGGTTTTTTTTCAATAGCTAAAAATAAAGAGACAGATAAAGATATATCAAATAAATGCCAGAAAAAAAGAAGACTATGGCATTATCAATACAACACAAAACAGAATTCAAGTTTAAAGAACTAATGGCCTAAAGACTTTATAATAATAATAAACATAAATCTCCAACATTGATGTAGATACAAAGATTTCACTTACTAAATAATAGAGTAACAAAATCCAGAAGCCAAACATTTGATAAAACTGATAAATTTGTGCAGTATTTTTAGAGTAATAAGTACAGAGGCAATGACTATGTTTTCCTAACAGCTAAAACTAAGAACCAGGAATTTGTTTTCCTTTGCTTATGAGACCATGTTGTTTCATCCAGTTTAACTGTTAATTAGCACACAGGATTCAGACAAGACATTGGTCTAGAAATGAATGAAGTTCAGGGAGTAAAAGATTAACAGAAGTTTTAAAAACATTTTCTTCTGTTTAACTTCTACCTCAAAGACCCTGAAAATTGAACTTGATTTGCCATAATTATAATAGTAGGGAATTCAATGAACATATAAAGGTGTTAATAAAAAGTGGTGGAGTATTTGAAAACTGAAAAGATATCCAATTATTGTTCAATAGTTCTTATTAACTATACAAATGATCTCAAGTGTGTTGTATCTTATTGGAGTCTCTACCAACAGGGAATTCCTGCATTTAGTATATTATCTTAAGTATCTATCCCTAAAAAACCAGTGATGAAACCTAGAACCACACACTGAACTAATGCAACAAGAGGCATGCTCATGAATCAATAGAATGAGAAATTACGGAAGCATGGCGTTCACAGCTACATAGGAAGGCTTATACGGGTAACTAACTGCTAATGAGCTTGTTCGCTACAGTACAAAGAGCTACTTTATCCCTTCTCCCTTTCCCCCTTCAATAAGTCTCTGGAATCTAGTTCTTTCTAGCCTTTATACCTCAACTTATTCACAGAGTCGTCTCATTTCACTTCAATAATTAAAATTCCCAGTCCAATTTTATGTAGTATTGTGCCTCTACTTTTAATTAAATATAAACACATCTCTTCACTCAGCTCAGGTCTGCCTAAGGAATGGGAAGGAAGGGTGGTGAAAAACATAAGAATAGTAAACACATTTTCTGGCAATATGGTTGTGAAGCTAAAGAACCCCCATATACACTCTTCTCCTATAGTTGGGAGTGGGAGGTAAGTGCAGGTACGTCATACACACCAAAAATCCTCCCCAGTGGAATCCCCTCCTGATACTCCTCAGAGTCTACTCATTCCTAGGGTCAAGGTAGAGGACTCGTAAATTGGTATAACCTGACTCATAGGCTCTTAATGCACCCTTGTTAACTTAATTTAGATTGTGTCTTTGCATAACAACTTCACATCAACTGTATGTTTCTTGGTCTTTAATATCTCAGTTGAAACTGAAGGGGAAAAAAAGAGTCCTGCTTTAACACTATAAAGAAAAAGTGAAAGAGAAATAAAATAGCTCATTTGGGAAGGCAATGAGATGTTGCAAAAGTGAGACAGCGAGCCTTTTAAGAGCCAGTGAGAAAGTGAGTAGAGCATGTTTAGCAAAGCCGCTTCCAATCTATAATCTCCAAAACTTCTATTCAAGGCTAGAAAACCAGATGAAAGGAATGTAAAATGTTTACTGAATCAGAAACAAGGTAGAAGACAACTGTCTACATCAGTCTCATGAAGTCATGAGATCATGTAGTCAGTCTCATCAATTAGTCATGTCATTATTCACTCAATAGACATTTATTGAATATCTACTGTATTTGGCAGAGGAAATACAGAAATAAAAATGGCATAACCTTACTTCCCATAGAGAGTTGGCCATTTTATGACAGAGAAAGACATCCAATAAGGGATACCTACAAGCAAAGTGGAGTGAAACAAGAGAAAGTCTTGGTGATTGGATGAGGAGATGAGATTATCAGTACCAAATTAAACAAACCAAGAAGAAATTGCATCTCAAATAAATAATTGAAAAACTCAAGTGATATTTTAGTGAGTTCCTAGAATGGAATAGTCAAATTGAAGACTCCATTTATCTTTCGATTTTCTGTTAGCTTGCTAAATTTGGTTGGTGTTTTTTCCATAAATGAGAAGCTGCAAAAATGCTATATATATTTAAAAGAGAAAGTGATAAACCTAAGAACTTTATTAGCCCACTTGTTTATGGATAATCCAACCTGGAAAAATACTAACAGTTTCCTTTTAAGAAGCAAAATGCTTCATTTAAAACATTTAAGACAAATATGAGACTGAAAGAGTAATGTCTGGATCAGAAAGGATAATATGTATCAATTCAATCCAGTGGAACAGGTTTTCCAAAGGTCAATGGAGGTCATAGTTTTTCTACAGCCGAAGCCATTTGGCAACATGTAACTAGTGGCAAAATTGACAAAGTTACCACAACAAGCACCAGAGACAGAATGGCATCAGTGAGCCCTGACCCTCAGGGATCCATAGATGAGTTACAGTGGTTACACTACGTAACCAGAATAGATGAAGAATGGGCTAAGAGAATGCATAAGCAGACACGGTGGCAGATATGGAGGTTATGGATGGGCTCAACAGTAAGGGGTCCACCTCACCAAGGCTGCCATAGCTATTCCAAGTGCCTAACAATCAAAAATAGAGATCAAGGCTGAGCCACCGCTATGAAACTACCCCTCAAGGAGACCAATCAACCACTTGGTAAAAAACAACAAGCAATTCATTTTGACGAGAATCAACGTTTACACCAGATTTGGATTTAGCTTTCCCACATGCAATAACTTGATTTAGCTCAAGAATTTTAAATCATCTAGGGTCTGATTTGTCATCCTAGGATCCTGCATATATCATCCTGACTAAGAGGTCCATTTTTTTCAGCTAAAGAGCTGCCACTATGAATCCATGATCACAGATTCTCCAGGCCTACAACTTATCACATGACCCATAAACAACTGCCTCCCAGAACTTTAGAATGACCTCTGAAAGACTCAACTAAGGCATTCGGTTGCAGATGACATCATGCATTGCTGGGATGTTGTCAGTCAATATGCTATAAATACTTTAAACCAACAGACTTTATATGATGCTGAAAAATAGAGTATTCTAAGTCAAAGCATTAGAAGTAACACCTTTCACTGTTACTCACAGTTACCCACTTGAGAAATGGTACCAACAGATGGGATGCTAAGAGGGTACTAAAACTAAACTTGGGGCTAAGCTACTGTCTGGACATTTGGGGGTTTATATGCCAGTATATCAGCAGGTAAAAACCAGCAAAGAACAAAACAACAGATTTACTATAATAGTAATATAAATGGATCCTGGTTACAATGAGATGGTTCTATTGTTACATAGCAGAGAAGGGATGATATTTCTGGAACTCAGAAATTTTATAATTTTATTAGTGGTTCTAAACCCTAAGTGACAAAGGCATGGTAACCAGGGGTTCCAACCACTCACATCAAGCTCCATGTCTAAGGCTGGGTTTCACCAAAAGCAGAGTAAGAAACAAGGATTCCCCTGAAAAATTATTTATTGGGGAAATGTTCCTAGGAAAACAAACAGGAGAGTAGATAATGTGAGACTGAGAAGGAAGAAGGCCAAACAACAGTATGATATCAAGCAAAGGGCAATACAGAAAAATAAAGTGTCCATCCCACAGGACAGCTCTGGGGACCATGTGGGTGACATCTCACAGAGGTACTGAAAAGGAGTCAGCGCATCAGAGTAGCTACATCCTACTAGTCTCTGGCTAAGAGTTGCCCCCTCGAGGATAGAAATCTCCATGTAATTCTGAGTTTCCTTGTCTGTTGGCAAAGTGGGTTCTAGCAGCCTGATGCTAGCCCAGTGCCAAATTGATTTTGGCACTGGGCTAACTGTTGGACATGAAACAACACTGAAAATCAGTGCACACACACACACACACACACACAAATAGTGAAAGGATCCAAGGAGATGTGGAAGAGGCATCTGCTATATCTGGGTTACCGCACTGGGTAAGCAGCAGAGATCAGCAAAAAGGACAAGTGAGAGCATGGAACAATCCAGAATTGGTGACGGAAAAGAGAAATGATGAAAAAGGGGGAGAATAACAGTGAAATAATAAATCAAACATGGGACCAAAGTCCTTGCAGAGACTAAGCT
Organism: Capricornis sumatraensis; assembly: GCF_032405125.1. Classification (NCBI taxonomy): domain Eukaryota; kingdom Metazoa; phylum Chordata; class Mammalia; order Artiodactyla; family Bovidae; genus Capricornis; species Capricornis sumatraensis. The sequence goes on along the minus strand of NC_091075.1, from coordinate 9,992,613 downwards.
TGTAATTTGCCCTTTCAATCTTTGTAAGTTTTTTTTAAGAAACTGCGACCAGTCACTGCCTTGATACATGGAATCTGAGATGTGGACTGTAGCCAACAGATTCATATTACTTTTCGAATCTTCTCTCTCGGTGTCACCTGGAAAGCTTCCAGCCACCGGGATCTGCCAGTGAGAGTCTGAGGCCTTAGTCTCAGTCTCTGCAGAGTAGTTCTCACAGGGACAGCAGGCTGGAAGGACCAGGAAAACAACACCTTTTCTCTTTCTCTTTCAGGCAAGAGACATCCTTCAACCATCTCTGGTTGGGATCATTCTGAAACAAGAATTTTACACTATCACCCTGAGCTGTGAGGTTAAGCTTCAAGTCTCCACCATGAGAGCTGTTTCAGTAGTGTATCTTCTTTCTAGGAGAGAAGCTTTGCCTCCTTTTCTCACTCCCCTACTCCCCTGCTGATGTTTTCTGCCCTTTTCAAATACACTCCTTGCACTCAGATCCTTGTCTCAGGGGCTGCTTCTGAGGGAATTCAAACTCTAATAACCAGTTCCATGATTACTGGGCCCTTTAAGCACAAGTTTCTCACCTAGGGGCTTCCCTGATAGCTCAGTTGGTAAAGAATCCACCCACAATGCAGGAGACCCCAGTTCAATTCTTGGGTCGGGAAGACCTGCTGGAGAAGGGATAGGTTACCCACTCCAGTATTCTCAGGCTTACCCTGTGGCTCAGCTGGTAAAGAATCCACCTGCAATGCGAGAGACCTGCATGCGATCCCTGGGTGGGGAAGATCCTCTGGAGAAGGGAAAGGCTACCCACTCCAGTATTCTGGCCTGCAAAATTCCAGGGACTATACAGTCCATGGGGTCTCAAAGAGTCGGACACAACTGAGTGACTTTCACTTCTCATCTAGAGCAGGTATATAAAAGCACTGAAACTCTTTGCAGAGTCTTTGAAGACATATAGCAGAGTGCTATGAGTCTTACCTCCTGGAAAGAAGGAGAGGAAAAGGTTGCTCCTCTGTAGCAAAGATAAGCAAAGCTGGACACTAGGGGAAGCGGTAAAGCCAGAGTTGAATCTGTAGCATCTATTGCAATAGAGAAAAGTCCAGTGTGACCTGAACCCAACTTTGATTTCTACAGAAGTTACTGGGTGCTTTAAAGGATGACTGAAAGAGCAGGGAGGGAATTGAGCCAGGGCTCCATAGAGTGGCAAGGAGTTGATCCATGTGAAATCATCCAGATATGCTTGTGGAAGTTAGGCTTCTCCCTCCCACAAAGGCCCACAAGACTGGCAGTCAGGGGCCCTATCTTCAGGTATTGACTGGAATAAATAGTACATTCTTTTGGCATCCTTGAGTTTTCTCAGGCACACACTTGAAGGTGGACTAGGGTCATCATAGCGGTGCAGCCTTGAGCTGTTACAAGATATACTGGTGTTTGTTCAAGCCTTTATAGGCACCACCAACCGAAATGGCCAAGAGGAGCCTGGCCAGGGTTTGGTTAGGAGAGAGTCCATGTCACATCTTGACTACAGAGGACTGCATTGCTGGGAGGTTGGAATGTGTTTTCTGTAGTTTAGAAGCACCAGACCAGATGAGAAATCTTAACTGAGAAGTGAAAGCTAGTTAGTTCCTTCCTGCAGAGAGAGCAAGCTGACCTCTTCAGAAAAAAGTGCTTTGATGTGTCCCAAGAACCAGCTGTGCACCACGCAGTACAGAAAGGTGATACAAGGTGGGTTTTCCTGACAAAACTGCCAGCGTAGAAGAGTCATTGTCTCCAACAGGGAACATCTGCTGGGAGTTGCCCCTGGAAAACCAGGAGCTGAAGAGGGAGCAAAAAGCCAGACAAGTACGCAGCAGAGAACAGACTCCAAAAGACTGACAGTCAAGAGGCTCTCAGAGAAGCTTCAAAAGAATCCACAAAAGGTCAATCTGAAGTATTACCTGGGCCTAGAGAGAATGATAGCAGCTTACAACCCAGGCCAGCAAAGTCCAGAGTCTCTGCCCTCCTTTTCCATTTCTCCTTCCATTCTGGACATAGAAGGTCAGAAACAGCCCCTTACAAGTAGGAAAATAGCCCAAGAAGAAAGAGAATAGTAACCTACCTTATACTTATCTCTGGACGGCAGGAAACCCACATTATGTATGTCTTCTACACACCAGAACTTTGACATAGGCTGAGTGTTCTATTTTAAAATTAAAACTTGGTTTTGTGATCTAAAGAAACCAATGGACTTTCCATTGCCTAAGAGAACCTAGAAACCTCCTGGAATGTTATGGGTTGAATTGTGTCCCCAAAAGACAGATTGAAGCCCTAAACCCTGGATCCTGTGAACATGACCTCATTTGGAAATAGGAACTTTGCAGATGTAATTAAGTTATGAAGAGGTCCTAATCCAATAAGACTAGTGTCCTTTCATTGTAAGGAGAGGAAACTGCCACGTGAAGACAGAGACACAGGATCAGTGGCCATGTGGCGCCAGAAGCAGAAATTGGAGCAACGCATCTACGGGTGATGAAATTAAAAGACACTTGCTCCCTGGAAGAAAAGCTCTGACAAACCTGAATAGCATATTAAAAAACAGAGACGTTACTTTACCAACAAAAGCCCATAGATTCAAAGCTATGGTTTCTCCAGTAGTCATGTATGGATGTAAGAGTTGCACCACAAAGAAAGCTGAGCACCAAAGAATTGATGCTTTTGAACTGTGGTGTCAGAGAAGAATCTTGACAGTCCTTGGACTACCTCGGATATGCAGATGACACCACCCTTATGGCAGAAAGTGAAGAGGAACTAAAAAGCCTCTTGTTGAAAGTGAAAGAGGAGAGTGAAAAAGTTGAGTTAAAGCTCAACATTCAGAAAATGAAGATCACGGCATCTGGTCCCATTACTTGATGGGAAATAGATGTGGAAACAGTGGAAACAGTGTCAGACTTTATTTTGGGGGGCTCCAAAATCACTGCAGATGGTGATTGCAGCCATGAAATTAAAAGACGCTTACTCCTTGGAAGGAAAGTGATGACCAAACTAGGTAGCATATTCAAAGGCAGAGACATTACTTTGTCAACAAAGGTCCATCTGGTCAAGGCTATGGTTTTTCCTGTGGTCATGTATGGATGTGAGAGTTGGACTGTGAAGAAAGCTGAGTGCCGAAGAATTGATGCTTTTGAACTGTGGTGTTGGAGAAGACTCTTGAGAGTCCCTTGGATTGCAAGGAGATCCAATCAGTCCATTCTAAAGGAGATTAGTCCTGGGATTTCTTTGGAAGGAATGATGCTAAAGCTGAAACTCCAGTACTTTGGCCACCTCATGCGAAGAATTGACTCATTGGAAAAGACTCTGATGTTGGGAGGGATTGGAGGCAGGAGGAAAAGGGGACTACACAGGATGAGATGGCTGGATGGCATCACTGGCTTGATGGACATGAGTTTGAGCAAGCTCTGGGAGTTGGTGATAGACAGGAAGCCTGGCATGCTGCAGTCCATGGGGTTGCAAAGAGATGGACACAACTGAGCAACTGAACTGAACTGAACTGATCTGATCTACAAGCCAACAATGCTAAGAATTACCAGCAAAGCACCAGAAGCTAGGAAGAGGGACACCCTTGCTGTTTCCAGAGCGAGCATGGACCTGCCAAAACCTTGATTTTGACCTCTAGAGCCATGAGACAGTAAATTTTTGTTATGCTGAGCACTTGGTCTGTGATACTTTGTTAGGGCAGCTCTAGGAAACTAATACAGAGCCTGCAATAATTTTCATACATTTTGTTGTTGTTATTTAGTTGCTAAGTCATGTTCAACTCATCTGCAACCCTGTGAACTGTAGCCCGCCAGGCTCCTCTGTACATGGGATTTCCCAGGCAAGAATATTGGAGTGGGTTGCCATGCCCTTCTCCAGGGGATCCTCCCCACCCAGGGGTGGAACCCGTATCTCCTGAATTGGTATGCAAATTCTTTACCAATGAGCCACGAGGGAAGCTTTCATACCACAGTAAGAGCAAAACACCCCACACTAAATACATGTTAAAAGGACAATGGGGACAAATGAAATTAAAATTAACAAAATTTCATGTATAACCACATCAAAAAATTTTTGAAATAATTTTGCAAAAGAGGTAGAAAACTTATACACTGAAAACTTACAAAACATTTTTGAAAGAATTTAAAACATTTCTAAATAAATGGAAACAAACCTCAAATTGAGTAACTGGAAAGACTTAACATGGTTAAGATTGTACTATTCCCCGAATTTTATACACATTTTTTTTCTATATATCTACAAATTTCTATACATTTCATGCAATCCCTATCAAATCCCTGGCTGACTTTCTTTTTTGCATAAATTGAAAAATTTATCCTAAAATTCTTATGGGAATGCAAGGGACACAGAAGAGTGAAAACAATCTTGAGAAAGAAGAACAAAGTTAGAGCATTTACACTTGCTGATTTCAAAACTGACTACAAAGCTACGGAAGTCAAGACAGTGTAGTACTGGCATAAGGTCAGACACATAAATCAACAGAATAAAATTAAGCACAGAAAATAAACCTTTACATCTATGGGCAGTACGTGAACTGAGAACTTCCATATGTACAAGCTGGGTTTCTACGAGGCAGAGGAATCAGAAATCAAATTGCCAACATTTGTTGGATCATAGCAAAAGCAAGGGAATTCCAGAAAAATATCCTCTTCTTCATTGACTACACTAAAACCATTGACTGTATGGATCACAACAACTTTTGGGAAAGTCTTAAACAGATGTGAATCCCAGACCACCTTACCTGTCTTCTGAGAAACCTGGATGCAGGTCATGAAGCAATAGTTAGAACTAGACATGGAACAACTGACTGGTTCAAAACTGGGAAAAGAGTATGCCAAACCTGTATATTGTCACCCTTCTTATTTAACTTATATGCAGAATGCATGCATGTGCGCTAAGTCTCTTCAGTCTTGTCTGACTCTTTGCAACACTTTGTAGCCCATCAGGCACCTCTGTCCATGGGATTCTCCAGGCAAAAATATGGAGTGGGTTACCATGTTCTCCTGCAAGGTTACAGCATTTGAAATGCCAAGCTGGATGAATCACAAGCTGGAATCAAGACTGCTGGGAGAAATAACAACCTCATATACGCAGATGATATCACTCTAATAGCAGAAAGTGAGGAGGAACTAAAGAACCTCTTGATGAGAGTGAAAGAGAAGAGTGAAAAAGCTGGCTTAAAACTCAACATTCAAAAAACTAAGATCATGGCATCCAGTCACATCATTTCATGGCAAATAGAAGGGAAAAGTGGAATCAGTAACAGATTTTATTCTTCTGGGCTCCCAAATCACTGTGGATGGTGACTGCAGCCATTAAATTAAAAGACATTTACTCCTTGGGAGGAAAGCTATGACAAACCTAGGCAGCATATGAAAGAGTAGAGACCTCACTTTGCTAACAAAGGTCTGTATAGTCAAAACTATGGTTTTCCAGTAGTCACGGATGTGAGAGTCTATGGATGTGAGAGTTGGACCATAAAGAAGGCTGAGCACCAAAGAATAGATGCTTTTGAATTCTGGTGCTGGAGAACACTCCTGAGAGTCCCTTGGACTGCAAGGAGATCAAAGCAGTCAATCCTAAAGAAAATCAACCCTGAATATTCACTGGAAGGACTGATGCTTAAGTTCCAATACTTTGGCCACCTGATGGGAAGAGTAGACTCATTGGAAAACACTCCAATGCTGGGAAAGATAGAAGGCAAAAGAAGTGGGTGGCAGAGGATGAGATAGTTAGAGAGCATCACTGACTTAATGGACATGAATATGAGCAAACTTCAGGAGATAGTAGAGGACAGTGGAGTCTGACGGGCTGCAGTCCTTGAGGTTGCAAAGAGTTGGACAAGACTTAGCGACTGAACAACAATTGTTGACAAGAGCACCAAGACAATTCAATCAAGAAAAAATCATTATTATATTAGGTAGAACATTCCAGTCATGAGATTTGCTCATGGTTAGGCAGAAAGGGGCTTTTCCTTTATAGCAAGAAAACAACAAGGCTAAATCAGGTGTGAGGGTGGGATGACCAAGGCTGCTCTGATCAGACAACAGATCAGAGAATGTTTTACCTTAAAGACAGACTATTCACCGGAGAGATCCATAAGAGGATGGCTCAGGCTGAGTGTGGGTCAAAGTTCAAGGGCCTAGGGTAAGAACAGAAACTTTTCAAAGTTTAGTTAATAAGCATCTCATCCTGATTAATCGATAGGGAATATGAAGGTGCTAAAAATTAATTAATAGAAACCTCAATTAAATAGGGCTTACCTGGTGGCTCAGACAGTGAAGAATCTGCCTGCCAATGCAGGAGATGCAAACTTGATCCCTGGGTCCAGAAAATCCCCTGGAGAAGGAAATGGAAACCCACTTCATATTCTTGCCTGGAGAATCCCATGGACACAGGCGCCTGGCAGGCAACAGTCCATGGAGTCACAAAGGGTCAGACAGGACTGAGCAACTAGCACTTTCTCTTTCAATTAAAAAGAGTTGGGAAACCAGGAGGGGGAATTCGCCTACCCTGCAACAAAAGTAGAGCCCAAAGGAAGAACACAGACTCCTCTTTTTCCTATTTACCGTTCACCACCCAACTTTCCTGGCACCGCCTCTCTCTACTACTGCCCACCCAAGGTTCCCTCTCCCTCCTTTTGAAAGCAACACCCTCCTTCCCTTTCCTTGGAGACTTGCACAGGACTCACCATGGTTGCGGACTCTGTACTGCAGTTCTCTGCTAATCCCAAATAAACCCGTCCTTGCTGGAGAAACATCTGTAAATCTATTTCTTTCAGGTCAACAAAATGAGAATGAAAAATTGGAGGGTCTGTATCTGGCCTTGTCCTAGGTAATTAAGTGGACATCCCCAAAGCTTACCTAAGTTGTGGGGGGAAGGACCATTTTTTATTTCCAAGAACATTTCCCAGAACACAAAAGGATAGAGGAACTTCTTATGTTACTATTTTCTAGCAGCACAGGTCATTCTGCGAGTTCGTAGTAATTTCATCAGTGTTATCACTTATACTACAAAAATTACTTGCTTTCAGTTATCCAGCAAAGGGGAGAAGGACAAAATTTTATAGAATTCTGAGACTTAGAGACCCCAAGGGAAGATGTAAACCAGGGGAAAGAATGAACAAGCAATGAGCGCAGAGCAGGCCAGAGAATGCAGACGTGAGAGTTTCTAACACGCTAAACAAGTCAGAACCCCCAGAGTGCTAAGAGGGGACAATCCAGTTTCAGTATACTGAAATAGAGAAATGCCTGCTAACTATTGCATATTGAAGAACAGGCTGTCAACCCGATTTTCAGAGTTAGATCAGGAAGGCAAGGCTGCCATTAACCAAGTTATTACTTGGAGGGCTAAAGACACATCATCTGCCTTGCCAGGGCTGATCATCAATGCTAAGTCTGGGTACCTCGCACCTCAAGGATGAGAAATGAGGGGGAAAAATAAGGAATGTGAAAAGTGCTAAACATAAGAGCAAGGAACACTGTCCTAAAGACACAGATGAAAATGAAAATGTCTGTGAAAATGACTTTCTTCAAGAAAAATATGAAAAATATTTCTAAAGAAAGATTTGCCTGGTATTCTTGATGTTTTGTAAAAGCAGATTTTAATAAAATTCAAGAAGCTTGGCCTTAAGGACTCTATAAGAAAGAAAGTCATCGATAAAAGAAGAATTGCGTGAAAAAGAAAAAAGAGAGAGAATTTAAAATTCAATGACAGTTTAAATGTCCACTGAAGGCTAAAGAAACAAAAACACAGCCTAAAATTGAATTGCTAATGAGAAAACAGAAACACAAAACTCAGGATGTAAAGAGAAAATAATAAACATAAGAAATGATTTTAAGCTAGAAATTATAGGTGTTCAAACAAAAGAATGATATTCAGAGACATAATAAAATAAAATTTTTCTCACCTAAAATAATTCTTCAAACCAAAAATCTCACTGGATTCCAGGAAATTTTTGTGATTATAAAAAGCACCACACTTTGACCTAACCCGGAGAAGGCAATGGCACCCCACTCCAGTACTCTTGCCTGGAAAATCCCATGGATGGAGGAGCCTGGAAGGCTGCAGTCCATGGGGTCGCTGAGGGTTGGACACAACTGAGCGACTTCACTTTCACTTTTCCCTTTCATGCATTGGAGAAGGAAATGGCAACCCACTCCAGTGTTCCTGCCTGGAGAATCCCAGGGACGGGGGAGCCTGGTGGGCTGCCGTCTACGGGGTCGCACAGAGTCGGACACGACTGAAGTGACTTAGCAGTAGCAGTTGATCTAACCTGGTAATTTTTTATTTAAACATTAATTTTGTTTTAATCCTAAAATCCTTGAGGCAGAAGGAAGTAAATAAAAAATCATGAGAGAGAGAAATAATAAACAAGATTGAGAATAAGAAAGGGAATGGGTGATACAAATGAGAATTTTGATTTGGTTAAAGATTTATCTTTTTTGTGTTTTTACAAGAACATAAAGCACAGTGGCATGATAACAAACTTGAAAATTCTAATATAACAGATATTTTGATAGGAAAGAATAAAACTGTTAAAACTGACCTAAGTAGGAACCTAAGTAGAGGAAAATAAATTATGGAAAAAAGTGAAATATAGTAACATACCTTAAAATTTCCAAACAAAGCTCTGAGTATAAGTAGTAATTTAAACAAGTTCTTTTAAATTTTTGAGTAGTAGAAAATTTTTTTAAAAACTGTAATCAGTTCTGGAGCCTAGAAAATTATGGAAAACTGTTCAATTCATTTTCTCACTGAACCTAATACCACATACGTATTCACACATACCAACAATAGATGAATTTCATTATAAATAAACAGTTAATATTAAGGTATGATCTTTTCATTGCAATTTTTTCTAGAACCTCTGAAACAATAAACAGAAGACAAAAATAACTGCTATACCCTTCAGCAAAGAGGATACAATTAACAGAAATAAAGGGGAAAAGTTGGTGTATAGGCACATTTATAACATTATTGTTAACAATAAAAATAAAAATTGGAACCAACCTAACCTTTTCAAAAAAACTTTCTATTTTGTATTGGGGTATAGCTGATTAACAAGGCTGTGACAGTTTCAGGTGAACACCAAAGGGATTCAGCCACACATATATATGCATCAATTCTCCCCCCAAACTCCCCTCCCATTCAGGCTGCCACATAACATTGAGCATAGTTTCATGTGCTATACAGTAGGTTCTTGTTGGTTATCCGTTTTAAATATAGGCTTCCCTGGTGGCTCAGAGGTTAAAGCATCTGCCTGCAATGCAGGAGACATGGGTTCTATCCCTGGGTCGGGAAAATCCCCTGGAGAAGGAAATGGCAACCCACTTCAGTATTCTTGCCTGGAGAATCCCATGGACGGAGGAGCCTGGCAGGCTACAGTCTGCGGGGTTGCAAAGAGTATGTAAATATTCATCTCAAACTCTATACTAACCTTTCCCTCACTCTTCCACTCGGCAACCATAAGCTTGTTCTAGAAGTCTGTGAGTCTGTCCCTGTTTTGTAAATTCGTTTGTATCACTTCTTTAGATTCCATGTATAAGGGATGTCATATGATATTTCTCCTCTGTCTGACTTACTTTACTCAGTATGACACTCTGTAGGTCCATGTTGCTGCAAACGGCGTTACTTCACTCTTTTTAATGGCTGAGTAATATTCCACTGTATATATGTACCACATCTTTCCTCTGTTAATGAACATTTAGCTTGCTTCCCCGTCTTGGCTATTGTAAACAGTGCTGCAAGGAACATTGGGGTGCATATATCCTTTCAGATCATGTTTTTCTCTCGATATATGCCCAGGAGTGAGGTTGTAGTGCCATATGGTAGCTCTTCAAGTTTTTTAAGGAACCTCCATAATTTCTCCATAGTGGCTGTACCAATTTACATTTCCATCAATAACGTAGCAGAGAAGGCAATGGCAGCCCACTCCAGTACTCTTGCCTGGAAAATCCCATGGGTGGAGGAACCTGGTGGGCTGCAGTCCACGGAGTCGCTAAGAGTTGGACACAACTGAGTGACTTCACTTTCACTTTTCCCTTTCATGCATTGGAGAAGGAAATGGAAACCCACTCCAGTGTTCTTGCCTGGAGAATCCCAGGGACGGGGGAGCCTGGTGGGCTGCCGTCTATGGGGTCGCACAGAGTCAGACACAACTGAAGTGACTTAGCAGCAGCAGCAGCAACAATGTAAGAGGATTCTCTTCACTCCACACGCTCTCCAGCATTTATTGTTTGTGGATTCTTTGATGATAGCCATTCTGGTTAGTGAGGTGATACTTCACTGCAGTTTTGATTTGCATTTATCTAATATTTAGCAATTAAAGAGGGGATATCCCCCCTCAAGAGAGATGGGATATTTGTATACTTATGGCTTATACATGTTGTTGTAGAACAGAAACCAACACAACACTGTAAAGCAATTATCCTCCAATTAAAAATAAATCTTTTTTAAAGTACAGTAATCTAGCCTGAATTAATTGCATGTAATACCAGCTCTGTGGAATTGGAAAAAAAAAAAAAAGGAATAATAAGCTACAAATTGACCTATGACTTTATGATGACAGTGCAGATATTTTCACAAAGCCATACACACAGGACAACCTGACCCAAAGCAATATTACCTTGCCAGTTTCCACTCCTCTGACTGCACAAAACTCCCACTGGCTTACCTTTTATGCCAATATCTTAAGTTCAAATTGAATGTATTTCTCGTTTGTTATTCAAATCCATTTCCTGCAACTAGTTTATCCAGCTGTTAATAGTAATCTATTAATTAATATAAAAGTGAGATAAAGTGTTTGCAATATTATCTATCCCAAGGAGTCAGCATTTTAAACAATGATAGTTCATTTGTTCATAGAAATATTGTAAAAGGCAAAGTTTTAACCAATATATATGAAGATATGGGATCCTTTTCAGCTAGATTACCATACACACACACACACATGATTTTAAAGTAACAGACTTAGTAAATCAGATGTAGATGATAGTGAGGTGCCAGTTCAAACCCCCTTTTCTGAGCCAGCGGCCTCATCTCTAGACACCCTGGTAAATGCTGGCTCCTTAAAGGCTCACAGCTGCAACTTCCTGCAGTGAAATGCCCTCTGGAGAAGACTCTTGAGAGTCCCTTGGACCACAAGAAGATCCAACCAGTCCATCCTAAAGGAGATCAGTCCTGGGTGTTCATTGGAAGGACTGATGTTGAAGCTGAAACTCCAGTACTTTGGCTGCCTGATGTGAAGAGCTGACTCATTTGAAAAGACCCTGATGCTGGGAAAGATTGAGGGCAGGAGGAGAAGGGGACAACAGAGGATGAGATGGTTTGATGGCATCACTGACTCGATGGACATGGGTTTGGGTGGATTCTGGGAGGTGGTGATGGATAGGGAGGCCTGGCATGCTGCGGTTCATGGGGTCGCAAAGAGTTCAACATGACTGAACTGAACTGAACTGAAAGGGAACTAAGGAAAGGTATATCCCCACTCACCATTCAGCCTCACATGCAAACCCACAGCAATGAGTAATGACACACCAGCTCAACAGCCTCAAGAGGAGGGCTGGGGGATGAAGTTCGCTCTTTAACTCAGCCCCTATAGGCCAGGCCCGCACTGGGCTTTACTTCTCCCCTCTGTTCTGCTTCATTCACTCCCTTCAAAGGTTTTCCTCAACACTACCACTCCCTCAACAAAACACTTGTGCCTGAATCTCAGGCTCTGCTTCTAGGAACAAAACTTAAAGTAGTATACCTGGTTTTTTGAAAATAACTTGACATTTAGTTCCAATAATTCCTGAACTGACTCATTTAATAAAAAGATCATCTCCATTTGTCAATTAAAATAAAGAAATGAAGGCAAAAATAGAAGAAAGGGTGAGAGATCCATGCTTCAATTTCTGTGATTGTTTTTATCTTTTTTATTTAAATAATTAAACCCATTCCTTGATGAGAGTGAAAGAGGAGAGTGAAAAAGTTGGCTTAAAAGTCAACATTCAGAAAATGAAGATCATGGCATCTGGTCCCATCACTTAATGGCAAATAGATGGGGAAACAGTGGAAACAGTGTCAGATTTTATTTTGGGGGGCTCCAAAATCACTGCAGATGGTGATTGCAGCCATGAAATTAAAAGACGCTTACTCCTTGGAAGAAAAGTTATGACCAACCTAGATAGCATATTGAAAAGCAGAGACATTACTTTGCCAACAAAGGTCTGTCTCATCAAGGCTATGGTTTTTCCAGTGGTCATGTATGGATGTGAGAGTTGGACTGTGAAGAAAGCTGAGCACCGAAGAATTGATGCTTTTGAACTGTGGTGTTGGAGAAGACTCTTGAGAGTCCCTTGGACTGCAGGGAAATCCAACCAGTCCATTCTGAAGGAGATCAACCCTGGGATTTCTTTGGAAGGAATGATGCTAAAGCTGAAACTCCAGTACTTTGGCCACCTCACGTGAAGAGTTGACTCATTGGAAAAGACCCTGATGCTGGGAGGGATTGAGGGCAGGAGGAGAAGGGGGCAACAGAGGATGCGATGGCTGGATGGCATCATCGACTTGATGGAGGTGAGTCTGAGTGAACTCCAGGAGATGGTGATGGACAGGGAGGCCTGGCGTGCTGTGATTCATAGGGTCTCAAAGAGTCAGATACAACTGAGTGACTGAACTGAACTGAACTGAGTCGCAAAGATGATGCTTCAGTCCAACGTTATTCATAACCTTCTTGGTTATTTACTTCTTTGTGTTTTTTTCACAAGTCACTTTCATCCAAAAGCCTGCTCTTATTATTAAACTGACTGTAGACCTATTTTTTACAATATTTATCTGTGAATATAAATCTGCTCTTTCGCTGGACATCTAAATTTGCTGGTAAAATTCATCTGTTATATATATAACATATATATATATATATATATATATATAGCATAAACCCACTACATAACAATCACTGAGATACTCACTGAAGTACTATAATATTTGCTTAGAAAATATCAGTGAAAACAGAGCAAGAATGTGTATGTATGATCTCCTCGGGAGAAAAAAAACTCCAGCATTTAGATTAGAAATGCATGTGCAAGCTTCAATATTTTCAGAAATACATTCCTCCATTTTCAGCTTCTTTATTAATGAGCAAATAAAGCACCCTGACACTGAAAACATAAAGGTAACAGATCTGAAAACAAGACGTGCCGCGTGAGCACTTTTTCTTTGCGATGCCAGAGCCGAATCTGCAGAGAAGAAAGGAGGCTTGTAATGAGACATAAGCAGTTGTGAGAAAAGACACCACGGGCAGTTTCCTGACAGAAGCCTGAGATTTAATCACCCGAAGCAGCTTCTGCAGCCGCTGCCGAGGGGCGCTGGCTTCGCCGTCAGGGAGCAGAATGCCTGTCAAGCCCGCAGTGAAACAAACGAATCGGTGCCAACGCGCTGCCTGCGGACAACGGATGATGCTCACGCGCCGTTTATATCCCTTCCACACATTTTGATCGTGTGTTGTGTTATCTACAGAAAATACTGAGCCTGTATATCACTACAAAGGGACAGTGAGGGAGAAAAGATGGTTATTAAACCTGTGAAAAGGGAGAGAGGGGGAAAGCTTCCTTGGAATTTATTTAAGCTACTGAGCAGAATGCTATTGCTAAGCAAAGCTGAGATTCAGTTGAATCATAACTTCAAAAGCTATTGAGTTTTGGAGGCAGGTAATTAAATTTTTTTTATTTGGAAAGAGGGGATGGGGAAATGGGCTAATATATTCTGTGTATTGTAATAGTAACAGCTCCATATGTTGGGATGTCCCTTAAGCCAGTCAGCTCACTCATCCAATTTATATGACCTTGAGTAAGAAGTCTGTGTATGAAGTGGTATAAAAATAGTACCCCCTAGTTCCATAGAGGCGCAAATAAAATAATGTATATAGAATGGAAAAGAAAACAGAAGATAATGTGTACAGAGACCCTAAACAGATTAGTTCCCTTCCCTTCCATGAAGATAAACTCCCAGATTATCCAGGCTGACCCTGCATATTGTCTTCCAATTCACTGTTCCATCATAACTGTTCAATAAATATTTGTTATTAAAATAATATATAAAATAAAAATAATGACTGTATATCCTAATGCTCACCCCTGCTGGGAGATTGTGAGGCTACACAGAAGGTTGAAAAAAGACAAAAACATAGTCACAGTGTTGAAAAAAAGGCTAATTAATTATAGAACATTCATTAATTTCAGAAATGATTTATCTTGATATATTACTGTGCCTAAGGGAGTAGAATTACATGAAATTTGAGGCATTCAAACAGTTATTACAAAAGTTATTGTTTTAGCTCTGGTGAAATTACAAAAGTAAAATCATGAACATAATAATAGCTGCCAAGTACTGAGCTGGCACTGTGTGCTTCCCAGGAGGACTCGCAGTGAGGTGAATTGTGCCCTCAGCCACCCCCTCCTCCAAAGATGTATTCTTGGGACCTGTGAATCTGAGCTTCATTGGAAAAGGGGTCTTCAAAGATATAATTAAGGACTTTGAGATGCAATCATTTTGGATGAAGAAAGGCCCTAGATACAATGTCAGGTGTCCTTAGTTTATAAAAGGCAGAGGGAGGTTAGAGACACATGGGAGAAGGCCGTGTGAAGACAGAGACAGAAATTGGAAAGATGCAGCCGCAGGAATCCTGACAGCCACCAAAACCTGAAGAAGCAAGGACGTGTTCTCCTCTAGGGTCTCTAGAGGGAGCGTGTCCTTGCCAACACGCTGATTTTGGAATTCTCGTCTCCAGAACGCTGAGAAAATATAGTGTTTTTTTAAGCCACCAAGTTTATGGTAATTTGTTACAACAACCATAGGAAACAAATATAATACTTCTAGTATTCTCATAATAACTGTAAATAAATATACTGTCCCATTTTCTATACTAAGAAACTGACTCAAAAAACAAAAGTAATTGAGCTAGAGAGAGTGAGCCAGGATTCACACACAGATCTGTCCAGTTTTAAGGGCTTTTTTTTAAGAAGTCAATTTTAAGTCAACCTTTTCTTGAAATCATTTCCTTCTTCTAACCTCATAGCAGGAGCTGTCTCTCTTTGGCTTTTTTCTTACAATTTGCGAGCCATTTCTTAGCAAAAAAGCGAGCAAGTTTACGCTAACCATGCATTAAGTTCTCATATGGTTAGTTCATGTTACTTTATGTAGATAGACTGAGGAGGAGAGAAACATTGAAGTCCTGCTTAGTTAGTGAATGAGAACCGAAAAGGCATTCCTAAAAGTTGGCTTTTGGCATCTCAGAGTCCAAGGAGACACTGCTGGCTGACTCTGTGCTGTGGATCTAACCTCCTAACTTGTTTATTCATAGTTTCTCAAAGGAGCCTCTGGGTTCCTAGATGATAGGTCCCAAGGATCTGGGGGCTGCCAGTAATCTTTGAGACAACTCTGACTGGCCCCGCTAGGAACGAGCTGCTGTGCAAAAATAGAGGCTGCCAGGGGGTTTTCCTGAAGCAAAGTCAGACCTGCCAATCAGCTCCAGCCGTGGGTATTCACAGCCACTTCTGAGGTCAGTTGTCACAGATTGTTTACAAAAATGAGTCTGGAAATGGCTTCCCCATCCTGTCCTCTATAGTATATTCTCTTCACTGTTTTCACATCTATTTTTCAAACAGCTTTCTTGGGTATAATTTACATACAATAAAATTAACCCATTTTAATCCTACATTTCATGTATGTTGGCAATGTACACTGTCACGTAACCACCATGATAGTCAAAACAGACATCATTTTCACCACCACAAATTTTCTCATACCCTTCTGAGGTCATTTGCTTTCACCAGGCCCAGCTTCAGGCATTCATGATCTGATTCCTCCCATTAGAGTTCTATCTCTCCTAGAACTTCATATAAATGGAATCACAGAGTATATAGTCTTTTGTATCTGATTTCTTTCATGAAGCACGGTGTTTCTGAGATTCATTCAAAATCCAAAATCATTTTGTATAGCACAAAATACTATAGAGTAGTTCATTTTCTTTTTTTTTCTTTTTCTTCTTTTTTCTATTTATTGCTAAATTCCCATTGTATGGATGTGACACAATTTGTTTAACCATTAACCAACTGATGAACATTTGGACTTTTTTCAGTTTGAGTATGTTAGGAATAATCCTGCTGTCTTGCATCTAATTTTATTGCACTTTTCTTTTTTAGTCTCCCTTCTATATCTTCAGAACCATTTTTCTCTTTCCTATCCCAAACTGACCAAAAATAAAGTTTAAGGGGTCTATGGCAGTGGTTCTCAATGTAGCTGCCCCTTGGGGCATTTGTTTGTGCCAATGCCTAGAGACATTTTTGACTGTCACAGCTTGACGATGCTACTGGCATCTCATTATGAACCCAAGGGTCTGCTTCACAGCCTACGATGCACAGGAGAACCCCCACAACAAAAAAGTGTGCAGGGCTTCCTTGGTGGCTCAGTGGTTAAGAATCTGACGTGCTATGCAAGGGATGCTGGTTTGGTCCCTGGTTCCAGAAGATTCCACGTGCTGCAGATTAACTAAAGCCACGGAGCACAACTACTGTGGCAGTGCTCTGGAGGGCCCCAGACCACAACTGCTGAGGCTGGCACAGCCAAGAGCCTGCACTCTGCAACAAGAGCAGCCGCCACAAGGAGAAGCCCGCACACCACAACTAGAGAAAGCCCATGCACAGCAGCAAAGACCCAGCACAGCCAATCAATCAATCAATTCCTGGGGAAAAAAGAAATATTCAACCCAAAATGTCACCAGTGCCAAGACTGAGAAACAAGGCCTAGGGGAGGATCTTACAAAGGGCTTTCCGTGAAACTTATTATTAGGTGGGAATTTTAAATAAAAATGTCTTCATTTCTTTGAGAAAAAAAAAAAAAGCCTAGAATTCAAAGAGTTATTTCTCATTTTTATATAGCTGCTGCTGCTGCTAAGTCACTTCAGTCGTGTCCAACTCTGTGCGACCCCATAGATGGCAGGCCACCAGGCTCCCCCATCACTGGGATTCTCCAGGCAAGAACGCTGGAGTGGGTTGCCATTTCCTTCTCCAGTGCGTGAAAGTGAAAGTGAAGTTGCTCAGTCGCATCTGACTCTTCACGATCCCATGGACTGCCACCCACCAGGCTCCTCCATCCATGGGATTTTCCAGGCAAGAGTACCAGAGTGGGTTGCCATTGCCTTCTCCTTTATATAGCTACTTCTAGTAAAAGATACATAGGCAACAGTACCTAAATCACTGGATTGATTAATAATTCTTTTCTGGAAGTTACGCACCAAAATCATTTAGCTCACAGCTGAAAACCTTAGTTAAAACGTAAAGGTGTGTCTGATCAGATAGCAGTTGACAAGTCAAACATCAAGTATTTCAGGACTTGGAAGAGGAGGAAATAGCTATTTTGTCACTGGCTGGCTCTACCCATCATAAAAGTTAACAGTGTTGCACCGTTCTCTTTCCTTTTCCAGTGTCTACTCAGATATCCTGAAATCCGTCTGTTTCAGGAACTTCTAGGCTTCTCGCCAGTTTTCAGGTGGGCAAATGAAACAATCCTCAGCTTGAAGAAATGACCACGTAAGATAGTGATTGAATCATACCTTAGGATAAGCCTACTATGGAAATGAGCTCTGGGAGTATGAAAAGTAACCTGAATTTGGCACAAAACATTCAATTTATTCAACAGACTCATTAGTTTTCAAACCTTTATACAATATTCCACAAAGAGCATGGAATAGAAGCCAGAAAAGTTTGAATATCATTCCAAGCAAAAGATTTGGATTTTATACAAACAGTGCCAAATCCCTGAACCTCTCTCAGCCTGGGCACCCTCCTCTGTGAAGATGGAGGGGACAACAGCTGATTTAGAATTCGTGTAAGGATTAGGTAATATATTGTAGACATAGGGCCTAGTGTGTTGTGTGTCTTGACAAATATTGATTTCCTTGTTGCTTTTAACTGTCAGTTTCAAACTAAATGGGTTTTTAGAAAAAAGCATTCTCTTCAAAACACAACAAATATTAATATTTATATAATTTATATTTATATAAGAATATATTGTATATATACTGTATATATAAATATGTATAATTTATATAATTTATATAAATGTTTAAATATTATCCATGTAACATATATTTCTTACCTGATATTCATGAAATTTAAGAGTTAGATTGATGTGTAGAACAAAGGAAACTTTCACAAGGCCTGCTGATAGAACTAAATAATTTGCAGAAGAAAAAAATGTCAAAAGAGCAAATCACTTCTAGCTAGCTGAAGTTATACATATTTTTGAATTTAACTCATTTGTGATAGTAAGTTAATTTATTAGTCCTTATTACTGAATATGTTCATAATTCATAAAGATATTTCACCCAAAGTGAATCACTAAAAAACCTGACTTAACCATAAGGGCTTACAGTATAAATATGCTACCTCTTTTTTTCTCATGCATTATTCTCTCTCTCCCTATATAATTTTTAAAAGTTTTAGATTTATAACTCTCTTCTGAGTTGTAAAACCATTTGAGACACATTTTACTTGCAAGATGTTATAAAAAAAATTCATAATTTTCTCATTTAGAATGTATTGTTGTCCCTCAACATCTATGGGGGATCGGCTTCAGAATGTCCCTCAGTCTCCAATACCAAGGATGCTCAAGTGCCTTGCATAAAATGGTTTAATATATTGCATATAGCCTCCACATATCCTCCCATATAATTTAAATTAGCTCCAGATTACTTTTAATACTTAACACAATGTAAATGCTATGCAGTTCCCTGCAAGCAGCAAGTTCAAGTTTTGTCTGGGGGGGTGTTCCACAATTTTTTAAAAGTATTTTTGACCCCTGGTTGTTGAAGGCATGGATGCACAATCAGCAGATGCAGAGAGCCAGCTGTTAATGCAAATTTGCACTTTGCGGGGAAGTGGAATACTTCTATGTTTCTATACTATCCTTGCAAATTAAAAGAAAAGGGAAGGACAGAAGAAAGAAAAGGAGGCCAGGAGAGAAGGAAAGAGAGAGGAAAAGAAAAAATATGCATTCTTTCACATTAAGCATCAGTAGCAATGAAACATCTATGGTGTGGTCAAACAGTGTCTTCCTGGTGCTCACGTCCCCTTGATCTCTGAGCTTATGCCTCACAGAAAGTGGCTAACCTGCATGGTACTAACCATGTAATGACATGGAGAGATCTTGTTTCTCTCTCTTGGAAGAAGAAAATGGAAACAGATGTCTTTCTTTATACAAGGATTCTCAAAGGGAATTACATCACTAATGAGGACAGGAGAACCTGGAAGAAGAAAAGCCTGTGCCCAGAGGCAAAGTGGAGTTGGACCTTTATTTGATGATCCCTGAGAAACTGAACTCTCTGTTGGAACAAAGAGAAGGCCACTCTGTACAGAATACCTTTTCCAAATTTGTTTCTCAAGCTACGGATTGCAGATGTGTTTTTAGCATTTTTAGTTTAAATAGGACTGCAGTTTCTTGACTGGAAAGGTGTCCTCATATGAGGGCATCCTACCATGCCCTTCTAGGAATCTGCTTCAAGGACTTTCTTATCTTACTTTTAAAGAGCTATGAGACACTATCATGTTAAATTGAACTGGGTATTGAATTTAAAAAAATAAGATAGGGAGAGTACTTGAATGAAACAGAGAAATGGACAACTAGAATAAATAATGTAGTTGTAAACTCATATACACTTACTTATATTTATCATATTGAAAAATGTCATTGATGTGATTTACATTAACACAAATCTAACCCTGCTCTTCTTTTTCAGTTGCTTTTCATAATAAACTCTGTATTATTATACAAAGGATCACTGTATTACCTGTGTCCTTAACATCTATGTGACATCATTTTTCACTGCTCCACGTCTGCCCTAAATACTTAAGCAATTTTAAATGATTTAGCAACTGAAAAAACAGCAATAACAACAGTAATTTTAAATCACCTGCTGTTCCCGGACAAATCTCCAGGCATTTGCCAGTGCCTCTGCCTGGAATATACCCTTTCCCCATCACCAGCTAAAAAACAAATGATCTGCTTTTACGGTTCAGTTTTCACCTTTGGCAAGAGATCTTCCTGGACTCTGCCCAGCTGACTGGACCTCCTATTTCTCTGCACAACAGTTTTACTCTGCCTATAACTCCATTATGTACATCAACATATCATAATTGTCAGTATGATCACTGATTCCCAACAGGATCAGAAACACCACATTATGAGGGTAAAACTGTCCTTTCCTCATCGTGAGCACCTGTTAAACGTTCTGAACCTGAGTGAATAAATGGCTAGGTAAATGAACGAATGAATCAATCGGCTATGAATAGAAAAGAGAAACATTCCTATGAGTCTTAACACAACTAAAAGTCAAAATCAGAACAGGATTAACATTGTTCATTAGTCAAAATTAAATAAATGTAAACTCAACGTCCCTAGGACTCAGCTCTATCAATGCAGTCAGGGTTGAGGTGTGTTTTCTAAGTCTGTGAATCTGTTTCTGTTTTGTAAATAAGTTCATTTATGTCATTGTTTTTAGACTCCACGTGTAAGTGATATATATTTGTCTTTCTCTGACTTAACCTCATTTAGTATGATAATTTCTAGGTCCATCCATCTGCTGCCAGTGGCATTATTTCATTCTTTTTTATAGCAGAGTACCAGTTCAGTGTACGTATGTACCATATCATCTTTGACCATTTATCTGTCGATGAACACTTAGGTTGTTTCCATGCCTTGACTACTGTAAATAGTGCTTCAGTGGACATTGGGGTCCATGCATGGTCTCAAAGTATGGTGTTCTCTGGATATATGTCCAGGGGTAGGATTGCTGGCTCATATGGTAGTTCTATTTTTAGTTATTTATGAAAACTTCATATTATTTTCCAGAGTGGCTATAGCAATTTACATTCCCACCAACAATGTAGGAGAGTTCCCTCCACAAGCTTTTTGACCATGTGCAACATATTTTTCCTAGCCTTTCTTTCCTCATCTGTAAAACAGACATGATACTATCTCTCTGTTAATATGATTTCTAAATTACATAATAATGGTGTTATAAATGATAACCTATTCAAAGTTTGATAAATTCTAATTCACACAAGCTCGTATATTCTGGGAGCATGAAAAAAAAATAGATAAAAGAAATCTTCTGTCTTTTGTCTTCTTTTCTTCCTTTCCATGCTCCTAAGTGCAATAAATGTTATCAGTTTTGCTATATTCTTCTACCTATAATCCTATACTAACAGGTAAATTATACATCCTGTTCCAGATCTAACTTTTCATTTTACCATATAATTTAAGGCTCATTCCATACAGCATAGATATAACTATTTTGTTATCATTTAATGGAGGCTTAGCACTCCATACTATGGTGTTTCATAATGCATTTAACTTATGATCTACTTGGGCAGTGGTTTCCAATTTTCACTATACCAAAAATTCTTCAGTTAATGAAGTTGATATTTGCACACACATTAGATATATAAATAGTAAGAATAAATCCCAAAGCAGAATTGCTGGGTAAAAGAATATATTCATTTTAAGTTTTAATAGATATTTTCAAGTATCTCTCCACAGAGTTTTAACCAGCTTACATTCCCATCAATAAAACAGTAAATCTCCTGCCAACACTTTCACCCATTTCATTACTAAAAACTCTGTCAATCTAATTGGCAAAACAAAAAAGTGGTTTTTGATTTAATATTAAAAGTGTAAAGTTGAATGTCTTGTTTTTTGCTTAAAAACCATTTTTTTCCTATAAAATCTGGCCATGTTATTTATTCATGTTTCAATTGCTTTTAATAGATTTATAGTCATTTTCTATATCTTTTGCAGTTAGATCTTCCTCATGCATTTCCAAATATATTCTCCTAGGTTGCCACTTGTCATTTGACTTGTTTATAGTATTATTTTAATAAGTTTTTATGTATTTTATCAACATTTTATGGCTTTAAGATTTTTATATTATTCTCCTCGTCTGAAATAACCTTTAATTTTTCAGAAGAAGCTCTCGGTTTTTCTGGAAATGCTGTCATATCTTTCCCAATTGTTGATAATTGTGCATCACCTTTACATTTAGAGACCCTATGTTAAGGAAATATATCTTACTTAGGAATCTGTGACAATTTAGAATTATTACTGGCTTGTCCTGAAGTAGCAGAGTAAGTCTCTATGGTGGCAAGTGCCATCTTTCTTAATGCATCCTAATCTTGTGTTAAGAGGTCACTTACCCACAGAGAATAAGAGAAAGCACTTATCACATAAGATTCATTCAATTATTCTCTGGGTAAAATTCCTTATGCTATGTTGACAAAACACTTATTTGGGGCCACTCCTCTAGATATGGAAAAAGTTTATCCCTCTGAGACTAGAGAACTTTCACAAGTATATCTTTCCTTCTGTAAGGAAACATGAGAAATAAAACCAGTAAAAGTTTCAGTTATGAAAAATACAACATCAGAGAAAGCTCCAGAATTGCTGGTGGGCTTTATTATGTGGAGCCTGGGAAGGCCAGCAGAAGGATGATGGGTAAAGTTTTGTCTGACTCTGGTTTTCTCTGAATATGACAAGTTTGTCTGTGGAGGATTGGGTGGTATTGATGAAAACTGTCAGAATACTTATTAAAAGTCACCAGTCAAAACATTTAATATCTTTTCCCTTTGAATTCTTACCAGACAATAGAACGGTATATGCCATTTCTTTGTTCTACTCAGATACTAGTTCTAAACATACAACAGATGCTCAAGGAATAATTATAGATTAGCCAGGGGTGATGATGTTAATTGTTTATCACTCTCAGTATCTCATAAATGTGTGTGTATACACTTATATGCATACATATGCGTGAATACATATCAGTATCAGTTCAATCACTCAGTCATGTCTAACTCTTTGCAACCCCATGGACTGCAGCATCCCAGGCCTCCTTGTCCATCACCAACTCCCAGAGTTTACTCAAACTCATGTCCATTGAGTCAGTGACGCCATCCAACCATCTCATCCTCTGTCGTCCTCTTCTCCTCCCACCTTCAATATTTCCCAGCATCAGGGTCTTCTCCAATGAGTCAGTTCTTTGCAACAGGTAGCCAAAGTATTGGAGTTTCAGCTTCAGCATCAGTTCTTCCAACAAATATTCAGGACTGATCTCCTTTAGGATGGACTGGTTGGATCTCCTTGCAGTCCAAGGGACTCTCAAGAGTCTTCTCCAACACCACAGTTCAAAAGCGTCAATTCTTCAGTGCTCAGCTTTCTTTATAGTCCAGTTGTCACATCTATACATGACCACTGGAAAAACCATAGCTTTGACTAGACAGACCTTTGTTGGCAAAGTAACGTCTCTGCTTTTTAATATGCTGTCTAGGTTGGTCATAACTTTTCTCCAAGGATCTTTTAATTTCATGGCTGCAATTTTGATACATATCCATACATATATTTGTGTATCACATATATATGTGTCTATACATATATTATATACATGTATGTTGCAACTGAACATCATGCAAAATATTATCTTGCTCCACACATACCTTTTGGGTCCCATAGATAAGGCCTAATTTATTTGGCTAACAAGGTTAGTGGCAGCATGAAAATTAGAATTCCAGAAATAATCTTTCAATTTCTACCGTCAAATCGTTATAATTTGGTTTTTTTTAAGGAATTTTTAAAAATTCTCATTTTAAAGAAAATTATATAATATTCCTAGGGTCTAACTCAAGTCTTAATTAAGTTTATACATAAGTACAACCCTCTTGATAAGAAGGAAGGAGTAGAGTAAAAAAAACTGGCTTGAAACTCAACATTCAAAAAACTAAGAGCATGGCATCTAGTCCCATCACTTCATCGCAAATTAAAGGGGAAAAAGTGGAAGCATTGACAGATTTTTTTTCTTAGGCTCCAAAATCACTGTGGATGTTGACTGCAGCCTTGAAATTAAAAGACACTTGCTCCTCAGAAGGAAAGTTATGACAAACCTAGCAAAAGTCACTGTCGTGTCCGACTCTTTGTGACCCCTACTCCATGGAATTCTCCAGGCCAGAATACTGAAGTGGGTAGCCTTTCCCTTACTTCTCCAGGGGATCTTCCCAACCCAGGGATTGAACCCAGGTCCCCTGCATTGCAGGCGGATTCTTTACCAGCTGAGCCACAAGGGAAGCCCGCGACAAAGCTAGACATCATACTAAAAAGCAAAAACATCACTTTGCCAATAATGGTCCATATAGTCAAAGCTATGGTTTTTCAGTAGTCATGTACAAATGTGAGAGTTGGACCATAAAGAAGGCTGAGTGCTGAAGAACTGATGTTTTCAAATTGTGGTGCTGGGGAAGACTCTTGAGAGTCCCTTGGACAGCAAGGAGATCAAACCAGTCAGTCCTAAAGGAAATCAGTCCTTAATATTCATTGGACGGACTGATGCTGAAGCTCTAATACTTTGGCCACCTGATGTAAAGAGTCAACTCATTGGAAAAGACTCTGGTTTTCCTGAGTCTTTTGGGAAAGATTGATGGAAACAGGAGAAGGGGGCAGCAGAGGATAAGATGGTTAGATAGTATCACTGACTCAATGGACATTCATATGAGCAAACTCTGGGAGGGAGTTAAGGGCTGATGAGTCTGATGTGCTGCAGTCCATGTCACAAAGAGTCGGATATGAGTCAGACGCAACTCAGTGACTAAATAACAAAAATAAGTGGGGATGACCAAAATCTGTTTTGTAGATGTTGATATATAAAGCTGTTCTTTGGCATCTTCTATACCTCCTCAGAAATTTGACAGATTTACAAGTATTTGCAGAACTTGGATGATAATTTTTAAAAACAAAGTGTACTTGTGAATTATACTATTTTTGAACCAAATACCTGAAGCCAGATGCAAAGCTGGCATACAATGGTATACAATTGAAATTGTACAGAAAATTAAAACAGCATAAATATTATAAATAAATGTCTATGCAGGATGCATTTGCAGTAAGCAGAGAAAGGAATTGGTCCCCTCTCCAAATGTGGTTTGCAAAACAGTTACTGTTACACCTGTCTCTTCCTCTCTCTCCATAACCACAAGGCAAAGTCAACAGGATATGGTTTCTCTGATTGTTCTCTGCCCTGGAAAGGTTCACTGCTTCCGTTCAAACACAGGCAGCAAAGCCCTGACAAATGGCAGCATCAAGAATGACAGATATTCCATGAAAATATTTACAAATTTTTCAAGACAGTGCACAAATAACTGTGAGGCAGGGATAAAACTTTTGCATCCATAGCTGACTGATTTAGTTGGGCATTTAGGTGGCCTTGGGTTGAAAGAAAATAGACTGAGGAAAAAGAGTATGTTGTTGATTTTAATTATTCCTTTGCCAACCATGCCATGACAAGGAACTATAAAAGTTTATCATCTGATAAATTTTCCCCTTTCACTGACTTGTAAAGCCAACTTTAACAGCCATTGTGTTCTAAGCTATTGGCTCCAAACTGTTAGAAAGCAGAGAAAGTGCAGGCAGAGGCATGATGCTTTGCATATGGTACAACCTTTGTGTTCCAGCAACTTCATGTTTGCCCAGAGCCATCCTCAAGTGGCAGTCCATGCTTAATAAACACAGACTGAAAACATCTGTAACTCTGCTCTTAGTGCCTCCTACAGAAGTGCCCAAGTCCCCTCTGAGTGACCTAAAAAAATGAAATCTGGTAGTAAATAAAATGGTACAAAAGCAAATCTAAAATTTAATTTAAATGACATTTTTCCAGTAAGCTGTGCTGGTTTTTTTTTTTTTTTTTCCCATTCATGGTGATAGATGTACATAGCTTCATGGACATGCCAGAATACGGGAAACAATGTGCCAAGGTTAGGAACTCACAGTCATTCCACAAAACTGTTTTGAAAGTCTATTATGATATTAGGCATGATAATATATATCAGGGAAACAATACTAGTAATGTACCTGTAGAATAAAAGACAAAATTAAGTAGTTATCACAATGATGTAATATCATATTTCAATCCAACACAGGTTGATGCTAATTTTTAATTAAAAAATAATCACAATGATAATAACCACAATTACTAGTGTTTCCTGAGTGATCAGTGACCTAAATATTGTGTTCAGTGAGATATATATTTATATGCTCTATTTCAATCTTTAGGTAACTTCGTCCTGCTTCCAAGCAAAGTATGGCAGTCCACAATATTATCTCAAGATAATATAATCTTATTCCCTGACATGGCCCCTAATACCTCTTGAACCTTTAAGCAGTCACAAAAGTTATTTCTGTTTATTCTCCCAAGTTTTCTAGGAAGGTAAAGCTCACAGACTGCCACTCGTAGTCAGAGGATTTACCACAGGTAACCTGTGTTGCTAGGCTATCACCTCTCACAAAGACAGAGCAAGAGGGAATCAAGACATGAAAGCTGCAATGGGAATTCACAGTTGTATGTGGTACGGAGCTCTGTGCCACTCAGGCTATGAAAGAGATGTCTATCTTCTGCTTAAATGATGAAAAGGAAGAGGAGAGGATGTGTGAGCGGGAAAGAAAAGGAGGACAGCATTCCAAGATAGGTCAGACCCCAAAGGACTGCAGCCCTGTGCTGAAGAAGCTCTTGCCCAGCTAAAAACTAGGGCCATCCCTCACAGACAAGGCTCCGCCAGGGCATCTCCCAGCTGCACTGATCCTGGTGCAAGTCAGAGATTCAGTGACGGCTTGCTGAGATCAGGGTCATCTACAGACGTGAGACACCCCGGGTCAGCTCCTCTTGGGGTTCCCCTCTTCAGTGATTCTCAGTCGTCTCGGTGCCCTCCTATCACATCTGACATCACAGAAACCTACAAGGCTCAAAAGAGGTACCCATCCCAGCTCTGACAGGACGTGGGTGTGGAGGAGGTTAGCTCAGTAGTGG
This sequence comes from Capricornis sumatraensis, assembly GCF_032405125.1. Taxonomy (NCBI): domain Eukaryota; kingdom Metazoa; phylum Chordata; class Mammalia; order Artiodactyla; family Bovidae; genus Capricornis; species Capricornis sumatraensis. The sequence goes on along the minus strand of NC_091075.1, from coordinate 9,965,699 downwards.
CCAGCGTGCTCTAGGGGAAAACCACAAATACGCTTTGGAACAAGTTATTATACTCCCTTGAGAAGCAAAGGAAAGGTTCTTGGGAATAATCCATAATGCCACAAGAATAGTCTAACCAGGCAGAGATTGATGGGGCAAGTAAGAAGTGAAAGCATTAGTCACTCAGTCATATCTGACTCTCTGTGACCTCACGGACTATAGCCCTCCAGGCTCCTTTTTCCATGGAATTCTCCAGGCAAGAATAGTGGAGTGGGTTGCGATTTCCTACTCCAGGGGATCTTCCTGATCCAGGGGTTGAATCTTCATCTCCTGTGTCTCCTGCATTGTAGGTGGATTCTTTACCATCTGAGCCACCAAGGAAGCCCAAGCAGGGAATGGACAAGGGGAAATACCTTTCTTAGAGAGACTGAGACTCTGACTGAGGTTTTCCCAGGGCTGGAAAGAAGTTTGACCCTGGATAGCAGTTAAATATTCTGTTCACCCCAGCAGGTAACACTATTTTGTTTACAGGTCTCAAAGCTCAGAGAAATGGCTTTCAAACTGCACTCCAAAAAGCTTCACTCCAAAAAGCTGTAGAGCTCAAAGAAAGGGCCTCCAGGAGCAGCTGTTGAGAAAGGGGGTCTTGGGGCTTTCACTCCCATTCCCAACAGAGCAGCTCCACTCTGTATGTTTTACATATTAGGGTTTCAAAGTTGGAAGAAATGGCTCAACTCTTAAGAATTTTTGAAAGCCCCTGGCTTATGGACAATGTCACAAAAGTTTCTAGAATTGGAAATGTAAACCCCATGACACACACACATTTGTTAATGGGTTCTGCATATCTTTTTGCTCAGAGAGTCATTCCAGCATTCCAAGATCTCATACAAGCCACTTGACAGCTGTGAAGAAGCACAAGCTGGAATCAAGATTGCCAGGAGAAATACCAATAATCTCAGATATGCAGATGACACCACCCTTATGGCAGAAAGTGAAGAGGAACTAAAAAGCCTCTTGATGAAAGTGAAAGAGGAGAGTGAAACAGTTGGCTTAAAGCTCAACATTCAGAAAACTAAGATCATGGCATCCGGTCCCATCACTTCATGGCAAAGAGATGGGGAAACAATGGAAACAGTGTCAGACTTTATTTTTGGGGGCTCCAAAATCACTGCAGATGATGATTGCAGCCATGAAATTAAAAGACTCTTACTCCTTGGAAGGAAAGTTATGACCAACCTAAATAGCATATTCAAAAGCAGAGACATTACTTTGCCAACAAAGGTCCATCTAGTCAAGGCTATGGTTTTTCCTGTGGTCATGTATGGATGTGAGAGTTGGACTGTGAAGAAAGCTGAGCACTGAAGAATTGATGCTTTTGAAGTGTGGTGTTGGAGAAGACTCTTGAGAGTCCCTTGGATGGCAAGGAGATCCAACCAGTCCCTTCTAAAGGAGATCAGTCCTGGGTGTTCTTTGGAAGGAATGATGCTAAAGCTGAAACTCCAATACTTTGGCCACCTCATGTGAAGAGCTGACTCTTTGGAAAAGACTGTGATGCTGGGAGGGATTGGGGGCAGGAGGAGAAGGGGACGACAGAGGATGAGATGGCTGGATGGCATCACGGACTCGATGGACGTGAGTCTGAGTGGACTCTGGGAGTTGGTGATGGACAGGGAGGCCTGGCTTGCCGCAATTCATGGGGTCGCAAAGAGTCAGACACAACTGAGTGACTGAACTGAACCGAACTGACAGCTGTAGGTTGGTAGCAGTTATATGAACTTACCTGTTCATGCTAAGAGACAGAGAGAGAGCTGATCCTACTCCTCCAGAAGACTGGAGAAAACCGTGTCATCTGGGGGAACTGTCTCCATTCTGAGTAGTGAATCCTACACCAGCAATGAGAGCCAACAGAGGGGTGAGGGAAGGTGGGGGTTGATTCAGTGTTTAATGGCAGCCAGCGAGGGTTTGCTTGAACACATAAATATCAATTGTGAGTCCCTACAGAGATACACTAAAGAGTGTATAACTGCGCTGAGAGTAAAAGGGAACTGTCTCAAGAAGAGAGTTGTGAAGAACGGTAGTGTAAGAATTCAGTTGTGATGAACAAAAATGGGAAAGGATTTGAGTTCAGAACCAGGGATAGCCATTTGATGATAAAGGCAAGAGCATCATCTAAAATGACAGAACTGATGCGAGTTGGGTTCATACAGGATTAAGTCAAGTAATGATAGGTTTATTGTAAAGATAAATGTTCACATGAGGACCAAAGGAATCACATGGCAGTCTTGGAGCACTTGGTCACAGGGAGAGAAGCTCAGAAATAGAGACTGGGACAGAGGTCTAGGGAAAGAACGGATTTTCTTTTTACCTTGGTGGCAGAAGCTTACTGGCTCTCTGCCTGCAAGATATTCAGCTCCTGTTTCCTCTCTTTCACAAACTATCAACAAGACCATCCATACATTTTAGCTTATTTCCTCGTGGTCTCTCAGTCCCACCTCTTTGTCTGAATTTTTTTTTCTTTTTTCAACTTCTGCTTCAGCTACCCAATCCCCTGGTCCATATTTCCAGTTTAAATTCACAAGAGTATAAATTGCTCAGCTGATCCTTGTTCAGGCAGAGTTTTTAATCTGTCAAATGGCCTCACAGGTAAGACTATGGGTTAGACAGTTGCCTGCTGCAGCTCAGATGCTCTCAGTGAAGACTGGGGGTGGGGGTGTTGTGGTACAGACCATATTCACCCCCACTTCTGGAATGACTGAGACCTCCTCCCTTCACAGAGGCTGTGGGTGAGATGGTTTCCCCCAAGGGGATTAAGAGCAGGGCCGACTTGTCTAATACAGCCATGATGAGAAACACAGGGAAATAGGGAAAGGGATTCAAACAGTGGGGGAAGGGAGGGGAAAAGGAGCACATCGCAGTGCTACATGGGACAGTACAGAGATGGAGCATCAGAGGACCTGTCTCAAAGGGGAGGAAGAGATAGTCCTGAGTTGGTGAGAATGTAGCCGGAAAGTCAGCCCCATTCACTGATAGATAAGATACACAGGAAATACACAGATACAGAGAAAAAAGGCACTTAAAATACATAGCAGACAGATGTGTAGATGCACACACAGACCAGAGACGGATAAAGCACAAAACTAGAGTTTCAATTTGGTCCTTAAAAAAACAGCTAAATTCCTGCAAAACACTTCATCTTCATCATGTGCAGTTACCTCCATCAGTAGCACCTCATTAATTTAGCACAGGGACCTGAATAAAACTTAAAGGATGTGTATATTAAATAGAAGAAAATAAACAAGGAAGATAGATAAATCTACATTAAACACCAAACTTTTGATGAAGATTTTTATAGCAATAAATAATTTACTTCAAAATGAAAGCTGCTACTGCTAAGTCACCTCAGTCGTGTCCGACTCTGTGTGACCCCATAGACGGCAGCCCATCAGGCTTCCCCGTCCCTGGGATCCTCCAGGCAAGAACACTGGAGTGGGTTGCCACTTCCTTTTCCAATGCATGATATAGCTTTCATTTCGAAGAAGGCAATGGCACCCCACTCCAGTACTCTTGCCTGGAAAATCCCATGGACGGAGGAGCCTGGTGGGCTGCAGTCCATGGGGCCGCTAAGAGTCAGACATGACTGAGCGACTTCACTTTCACTTTTAACTTTCATGCATTGGAGAAGGAAATGGCAACCCACTCCAGTGTTCTTGCCTGGAGAATCCCAGGGAAGGGGAAGCCTGATGGGCTGCAGTCCATGGGGTCGCTAAGAGTCAGACATGACTAAAGCAACTTAGCAGCAGCAGCAGCATAGTATTAAAAAAGGAAAAGCAGAAGTTAAGAAAATGAGCAAACATCCAAGTAGAAAGTATATTTTTCTTATAAGCCAAATGTAGTCCACTTACAGAAGAGACTGTCAGTTCCTTCTTCATATCCAGCTTCCCCTTTTACTTTTGACAAGAATTCAAGTTTTGGATGAACATGCTGCTGCCAAACTATATAAGATTATACTAGGCCTTGTAACTAACTTGTAGCCAATAATACATAAATGGACACACTGTGTTCCACATTCAGGGAGTTCTTTACTGCGAAAGGCATAGCCTGCTTTCTATCATCTGCAGCACGGATGGATCAGTGACCACCTACCATGTCAGGGGCCCCCATGACCACTGGATGATTCACTAGCAGGACCCAGAAATGCTGTTAAACTCATGGAATGGTTTATTACAACAAAAGGACAGAGAAAAGAAGCAACGTAAGAAAAAGGCACAAGGAGGATCGGTCCAAGAAAAACTGACAGGAGTTTCCAGGTGTCCTCTCCCAGAAGAGTTTCATAGACAGCACTTAATTCTCCCAGCAAGGAGGAGTGACAAGTGTAGAGGGCTCCCAAGCAGAGAAGCTCACCTGAATGTCCATGTTCTTGCTGGGAATCAGTCACCAAGGGCAGGAGCACACACCAACTGACCTGAGTGATACAGCCTCCAGCCCCCATGGAGGCCAAACTGACGGTGCAGTTCAGGTGCGGGAGAATAAAAGCAGGTGTTCACTGTAAACCACATTGTTACCAGAAGTTATGTGCCGTGGTCCAGGGCCTCAGCAGCATTCTTATCAGGTGGGACATTCCAGGGGCTCAGAGGTTGTTGTTGCCCAGAAGCCAGGCAAGGGCCAGTCCTTTCTTTGCTATGCGCAGGGTTGAGCCCCCCAAGCGCTCTGAGTCGACCCCTTAAGGCACAGTGGGCACCCCTCACCCACTGAGCAGCCCTCTACTGCACACTTCCCATGAGGCAGCTTTAGGATGAAGTTATGTAGACAGAAGGGGGGAAAAAGCAGCTGGGTCCATAATACCACTGGGTTGCCACTCTAGAAATAGATGACCCAGCCTTTTTCTTCATTTATATCACTAAGAAATCTGCATCTATTATTTTAAGCCACTATTTGTCAGGCTGTTTTATTACAAACAGCTGAACCTAATTGAACCACCATTGGGCTCTTTTCACAGCTTTAGGCCATTAAAGCACAGCCTCTCCTTTTGCTTATGAGAAAACTTTAATTATTCACATTTTATCAAATTCCAAATGACCCAGATCGACTCTAAGCATCTAAAGCGACAGGATTTTTATTAGTAGTCCTCATTTGTATAGTTAATTCCTACATGATATACACTGTTGGAACTGAAGAACTAAATGACACAGTTGCATGGGATCATGTCTGTCACAGTTTACTTTCTCCCAATCTTTGTTTATGGAGAAGGCAATGGCACCCCTCTCCAGTACTTTTGCCTGGAAAATCCCATGGACGGAGGAGCCTGGTAGGCTGCAGTCCATGGGGTCGCTACGAGTCAGACACTACTGAGTGACTTCACTTTCACTTTTCCCTTTCATGCATTGGAGAAGGAAATGGCAACCCACTCCAGTGTTCTTGCCTGGAGAATCCCAGGGACGGAGGAGCCTGGTGCGCTGCCGTCTATGGGGTCACACAAAGTTGGACACAACTGAAGCAACTTAGCAGCAGCAGCAGCAGCAGCAATCTTTGTTTAAACTGCAGTTCCTAATTTCCAGTCCCTACTCTCATTATCTCCTTTCTTTATCTTTTCTTGTTTCCCACAGCATTTGGGACTTCTAGGATCTGCATATTTGTGTCCCTGCAAAACTCATATGTTGAAAATTCTAGGGCCCTGTGTAAAGTACCAGAAGGTGGGCCTTCGGGAGGTCCTTAGGTCACAAGGGTGGTGCCCTCATTAATGGGATCAGTGCTTATAAAAGAGGTTCCAGGGAGATCCCAGCCCCTTACATCTTTCGAGGGCCCAGCAAAAAGGTGCTGTCTGACAACCAGGAAGGGTGTCAGAGGTCAACCGTGCCCAGAGGTCAACCATGCTGTTACCCTGATCTTAGACTTTCCAACCTCCACTACTGTGACCAGCAAAATCTTATAAGCCACCCACTGTGTGGCATTTTGTTGTAGCAGCCCAAACAGGCTATGGCAGTGACCACATGCCCATGATCTGCTTCACTCCTTTATGTACTGTCTCCAGCCCCACTGGAAGGTGGGCCCCTTGAGGGGTGGGGAATCTTGCCTATTTGTCCACAGTTGTATTTCCAGTATTCAGAAATATGCCCTGCATATAGTATTCATGCAAAAACATCTGTTGAGTGAATGAATGACTACTATATTTGATATGTACTATTTTCTAGTTAATATATAATATAGAAAGTGAAAAACAACTCTGCAAATACAAAATAAATTTTAAGATTCTCCTTCAGTAAGAGATCATCTTCATAAATAAAATAAATGTGTGCTAGACACAGTTACAATCAGTGGGTTTCAAGTTGTGGTATGATTTACCTACCTATCTTTAGAGAGAAAAATGCAGAGCTTTTCCAAAGCTGAAACAAATTGTGCACTTTGGGGCATAACACAACTTGACAACAAACATCCAGCAAATTCTTTCATTAAAAATAGTGCCAAATAATTGAGCTAAAAAAAATTTTTTTTAATTACAAGAAAAATGAGTTGCAAAGGGTTGGGAATGGTATCACAGTTTTAAAAACATATTTGGAAAGCTGATTTTTTCATATAAATTACACAGTAAGTGAAATGACTGTGCAAACTCTAACATAAGACACTTTCCATATTATTCTTTAAGAAATAAAAACCAATAACATTCAAGTGACAGAATATTATGCAAACTAAATACCATTAATAAAAAGGCAAAAAATACACTGTTTTGCAAGAATGCTTGTCTGGCTAGTCTAAAACACTTCATGAGATAATAGGACAAAATGACACATCAACTCCTTTTAAAGTAAATATTTATGTCCAAACAGTGTAATATGGTTTCTTTTATTTAGAAAAGTAGAAGTAGTGGTATTTTTCAAATTTCCATTCTAGTATCATTAAAACAAATAGAATATGTTCCACTGATCTATATTTCTGTCTTTGCGCCAGTACCATATTGTCTTGATTACTGGAGCTCTGAGTATAGTCTGAAGGCAGGCAGGTTGATTCCTCCAGTTCCATTCTTCTTTCTCAAGATTGCTTTGGCTATTCAAGGTTTTTTGTATTTCCATACAAATTGTGAAATTATTCGTCCTAGTTCTCTGAAAATTACCATTGGTAGCTTGATAGGGATTGCATTGAATCTATAGATTGCTTTGGGTAGTATACTCATTTTCACTATATTGATTCTTCCAATCCATGAAAATGGTATATTTCTCCATCTATTTGTGTCTTCTTTGATTTCTTTCATCAGTGTTTTATAGTTTTCTATATATAGGTCTTTTATTTATTTAATTAGATTTATTCCTAAGTATTTTATTCTTTTTGTTTTGCACTGAAAAATGGAATTGTTTCCTTACTTTCTCTATTTTCTCTTTGTTAGTGTATAGGAATGCAAGGGATTTCTTTGTGTTGATTTTATATCCTGTAACTTTACTATATTCATTGATTATCTCCAGTAATTTTCTGGTGGAGTCTTTAGGGTTTTCTATGTAGATGATCATGTCATCTGTAAACAGTGAGAGTTTTATTTCTTTTCCAATCTGGATTCCTTTTATTTATTTTTCTTCTCTGATTGCTATGGCTAAAACTTCCAAAACTATGTTGAATAGTAGTGGTGAGAGTGGGCACCCTTGTCTTGTTCCTGACTTTAGGGGAAATGCTTTCAATTTTTCCCCATTGAGGATAATGTTTGCTGTGGGTTTATCACATATGGTTTAACCTATATTATGTTGAGGTATGTTCCTTCTATGCCTGCTTTTTGGAGGGTTTTATCATAAATGGATGTTGAAAATAGAAAGCCCAGAGATAAATCCACGCACCTATGGACACCTTATGTCTGACAAAGGAGGCAAGAATATACAATGGTGAAAAAACAATCTCTTTAATAAGTGGTGCTGAGAAAACTGGTCAACCACTTGTAAAAGAATGAAAGTAGAACACTTTCTAACTCCATACACAAAAATAAACTCAAAATGGATTAAAGATCTAAACATAAGACCAGAAACTATAAAACTCCTAGAGGAAAACGTAGGCAGAACACTCTGACATAAATCACAGCAGTATCCTCTATGACCCACCTCCCAAAGTAATGGAAATAAAAGTAAAAATAAACAAATGGGACCTAATAAACTTAAAAGCTTTGGCACAATGAAGGAAACTATAAGCAAGGTGAAAACAACAGCCTTCAGAATGGGAGAAAATAGTAGCAAATGAAGCAACTGACAAACAACTAATCTCAAAAATATACAAGCAGATCATGCACCTCAATTCCAGAAAAATAAACGACCCAATCAAAACATGGGCCAAAGAACTAAACAAACATTTCTCCAAAGAAACATACAGATGGCTAACAAACACATGAAAAGATTCTCAACATCACTCATTATCAGAGAAATGTAAATCAAAACCACAATGAGGTACCATCTCACGCCGGTCAGAATGGCTGCTATCAAAAAGTCTACAAACAATAAATGCTGGAGAGGGTATGGACAAAAGGGAACCCTCTTACACTGTTGGTGAGAATGCAAACTAGTACAGCCACTATGGAGAACAGTGTGGAGATTCCTTAAAAAACTGGAAATAGAACTGCCATCAGTTCAATTCAGTCTCTCAGTCACGTCCAACTCTTTGTGACCCCATGAATCGCAGCATGCCAGGCCTCCCTGTCCATCACAAACTCCTGGAGTTCACTCAGACTTACGTCCATCGAGTCCGTGATGCCATCCAGCCATCTCATCCTCTGTCATCCCCTTCTCCTCCTGCCCCCAATTCCTCTCATCATCAGAGTCTTTTCCAATGAGTCAACTCTTCGCATGAGGTAATCCCACTGCTGGGCAGACACACCGAGGAAGCCAGAATTCAAAGAGACATGTGCACCCTAATGTTCATAGCAGCACTGTTTACAATAGCCAGGACATGAAAGCAATCTAGATGTCCATCAGCAGACAAATGGATAAGAAAGCTGTGGTATATATTCACAATGGAATATTACTCAGCTATTAAAAAGAATGCATTTGAATCAGTTCTAATGATGTGGATGAAACTGGAGCCTATTACACAGAATGAAGTAAGTCAGAAAGAAAAACAACAATATATTAACACATATATATGGAATTTAGAAAGATGGTAACGATGACCCTATTTGCGAAACAGCAAAAGAGACACAGATGTAACGAAAAGTCTTTTGGACTCTGTGGGAGAAGGTGAGGGTGGGATGATCTGAGAGAATAGCACTGAAACATGTATATCATCATATGTGAAGCAGATCGCCAGTCCAGGTTCGATGCATGAGACAGGGTGCTCTGGGCTGGTGCACTGGGATGACCCTGAGGGATGGGATGGGGAGGGAGGTGGGAGGGGGTTCAGGATGGGGACACATGTACACCCCTGGCTGATTCATATCAATGTATGGTAAAACCACTAAAATATTGTAAAGTAATTAGCCTCAAATTAAAATAAATAAATTAATTTTAAAAAATGTGAAAATAAACTTAAGTGAAGCACACAGGTAGGATAAATAGTAAAACTGATATACCTGCAGAAATGTTAAATGAGTCATGTAAATAGAACAATAAACTCTCCAATAAACTACTTCATATCACAAATATACTACAAAAAGTATGTTTAATAAATGGAAAGGTGTTACATGTACAGATAAAATAGGTGTAATGTTAGAATTTTCATTTTTAAAAAATAAAGACCACTATTTACTGTTACTTGCTGCTTAAAAAATTTTGCAGCATTAATAAATAGACATGTTTATAACAATTATAAATTTATTCTGGCAATCTTTATATTATATACTAAATTCACTCATCTCTTGCTTAAGGATATAAAGTTTCCACACAAAAAACAAGTATTGTTTCTCCTCTCTTTAAATCAGACTTGATTGTGTGTAACCTTCCAATTCAGAGAGAGCAAAGTTTCTTCTCTAGCTTCCTTTAGACAGCAGGAATTAAAGGCTTAATCCAGTAAAATTCCAATCTGTGTAGAAAACGTACTGCCACCCACTCCCATGAGATTACAGACTTTATGTAATACTTCTTTACCATATCTGGTAGCTTTTTGTCCCCCCTCCCAAAAGCATAAAAAATTTACAAGTCCTCTAACATGAATTTACACTGCTTTTTCTTTATAGCATAATGTACTCGGTAGTTCTTTGGGACCCCATTAGACTGTAGCCCACCGTGCTCCTCTGTTCATGGGATTCTCCAGGCAAGAATACTGGAGTGAGTTGCCATTTCCTCCTGCATGGAATCTTCCTGACCCAGGGGTTAAACTCGAGTGTCCTGCATCTCCTGCATTGGCAGGTGGGTTCTTAACTGCTGAGCCACCAGGGAGCCCTTATAGCATAAATATATCACTAAATAACTCATTGTATATAAAATTATATTAATATTTATAAGTATACAATTTTATTATAAGAAATACAGGTTAAATGCATACTATTTGAAATCTCAAAATAAATTTTAAAGAAAAACATTCTAAGTTTATATAACTTTCTCATCTTGGTATGTTTATTTTAAACATTTTAATTCAAATGAATTTTTAATTAAAAAATAAAAGTACTTTTTCTTACTTAAAAATATACATGAAAAATTTTCTTTTGTAATCAAATATTCTTTTAAAATACAAGACAACAATAATCATCCCTTTACAGGATTCCTGAGAACACATTTTGTCTGGGATTGTTTTAATCCTTTAGCAGGATTTTAAAAATTATAACCCACACTATATTGTGCTGAAATATAATTTATTCTTACTTTCTTTCTTGTTGCTGTTCAGTTGCTCGGTCATGCCCAACTCTTTGTGACCCCATGGATTGCAGCACAGGGACTCCTGCAATTTGCTCAAACTCAATTCCATTGAGTCAGTGATGTCACCCAACTGTCTCATCTTCTGTCACCCCCTTCTCCTCCTGCCCTCAGTCATTCCAGCATCAGGGTCTTTTCCAATGAGTCAGCTCTTCACCTCAGGTGGCCAAAGTATTGCCAAAGTATTGGAGCTTCAGCTTCAACATCGGTTCTTCCAATGAATATTCAGGATTGATTTCCTTTAGGATTGAATGGTTTGATCTCCTTGTTGTCCAAGGGACTCTCAAGAGACTTCTCCAGCACCACAATTCAAAAGCATCAATTCTTTGGTGCTCAGCCTTCTTTATGGTCCAAATCTCACATCCATACACGGCTACTGGAAAAACCACAGCTTTGATTATATGGACCTTTGTTGGCAACATTATCTCTCTGCTTTTTAATATGCTGTCTAGGATTGTCATAGTTTTTCTTTCAAGGACAAGTGTCTTTTAATTTCATGGCTGCAGTCACCATTCACAGTGATTTTGGAGCACAGGAAAACAAAATCTGTCACTGCTTCCACTTTTTTCCCTTCTATTTTCCATGAAGTGATGGAACTAGATACCATGATCTTAGCTTTTTGAGTTTTAAGCCAGCTCTTTTCATTCTCCTCTTACACACTCATCAGGAGGCTCTTTAGTTCCTCTTCCCTTTCTGCCATTAGAGTAGTATTATCTGCATATCTGAGGTTGTTGATATTTATTCCTGGAAATCTTGATTCTTGCTTGTGAATCATATAGTCTGACATTTCACATGATGTACTCTGAATATAAGTTAAATAAACAGACTGACAATATACAACCTTGTATTCTTTCCCAGTTTTGAACCAGTCTGTGGTTCCATTCTGGAACCATGGTTCCAGTCTGGTTCTCACTGACCTGTGTACAGGTGTCTCAGGAGACAAGTAAGGTGATCTGGTATTCCCATCTCTTTAAGAATTTTCCACATTTTCTTGTGATTGACACAGCAGCGTGGTCTCTACTTCTGTTAGGTCCATACACTTCTGTCCTTTATCGAGCCCATCATTGCATGACATATTCCCTTGGTATCTCTAATTTTCTTGAAGAGATCTCTAGTCTTTCCATTCTGTTGTTTTCCTCTATTTCTTTGCATTGTTCAATTAAGAAGGCTTTCTTATCTCTCCTTACTATTCTGTGGAACTCTACATTCAGTTGGGTATATCTTTCCCTTTCTCCTTTGCCTTTTGCTTCTATTCTTTTCTCAGCTATTTGTAAGTCCTCTTTGGACAACCTCTTTGCCTTCTTGCATTTCTTTTTCTTTGGAGTGGTTTTGGTCACTGCCTTCTATATAATGTTATGAACCTCCATCAGGCACTCTGTCTTCCAAACTAACTCCTTTAATCCATTAGCCATCTCCACTGTATAAACACAAGGAATTTTATTTAGGTCATACCTGAATGTCCTAGTGGTTTTCCCTACTTTCTTAAATTTAAGATGGAATTTTGCAATAAGGAGCTCAAGATCTGAGTCACACTCAGCTCCAGGTCTTGTTTTTGCTGACTGTATAGAGCTTATCCATCTTCGGCTGCAAAGAATATAATCAATCTGATTTCCCTCTCAGTCCCTCTTAGCTTCCCTGGTAGCTCAGATGGTAAAGCATCTGCCTACAATGCGGGAGACTCAGGTTCGATCCCTGGGTTGGGAAGATCCCCTGGAGAAGGAAATGGCAACCCACTCCAGTATTCTTGCCTGGAAAATCCCATGGACTGAGGATCCAAGTAGGCTACAGTCCATGGCATCGCAAAGAGTTGGACACGACTGAGCGACTTCACTTCACTTCACTTCATTTCACTTCAGTCGCTCAGTTGTGCCTGACTCTTTGCGACCCCATGAATCGGAGCACGCCAGGCCTCCCTGTCCATAACCAACTCCCAGAGTTCACTCAGACTCACGTCCATCGAGTCAGTGATGCCATCCAGCCATCTCATCCTCTGTCATCCCATTCTCCTCCTGCCCCCAATTCCTCCCAGCATCACAGTCTTTTCCAATGAGTCAACTCTTCACATGAGGTGGCCAAAGTACTGGCGTTTCAGCTTTAGCATCATTCCCTCCAAAGAACACCCAGGACTGATCTCCTTCAGAATGGACTGGTTGGCTCTCCTCGCAGTCCAAGGGACTCTCAAGAGTCTTCTCCAACACCACACTTCAAAAGTATCAATTCTTCGGCGCTCAGCCTTCTTCACAGTCCAACTCTCACATCCATATATGACTACTGGAAAAACCATAGCTTTGACTAGACGGATCTTAGTCAGCAAAGTAATGTCTCTGCTTTTGAATATGCTATCTAGGTTGGTCATAACTTTCCTTCCAAGGAGTAAGCGTCTTTTAATTTCATGGCTGCAGTCACCATCTGCAGTGATTTTGGAGCCCAAAAAAATAAAGTCTGACACTGTTTCCACTGTTTCCCCATCCATTTCCCATGAAGTGATGGGACCGGATGCCATGATCTTCATTTTCTGAATGTTGAGCTTTAAGCCAACTTTTTCACTCTCTCTTTCATTAAGAGGCTTTTTAGTGCCTCTTCACTTTCTGCCATAAGGGTGGTGTCATCTGCATATCTGAGGTTATTGATACTTTTCCCAGCAATCTTGATTCCAGCTTGTGATTCTTCCAGTCCAGCATTTCTCATGATGTACTCTGCATATAAGTTAAATCAGCAGGTGACAATATACAGCCTTGACGTACTCCTTTTCCTATTTGGAACCAGTCTGTTGTTCCATGTCCAGTTCTAACTGTTGCTTCCTGACCTGCATACAGATTTCTCAAGAGGCAGGTCAGGTGGTCTGGTATTCCCATCTCTCTCAGAATTTTTCACAGTTTATTGTGATTTCCCTCTCAGTAGTGTATAATTTGCATAGTAAGAAATGTGTCTCTTAACCAACATTGTATTGCCATTGTCTGGAACATACTAGTTAGACAAGCCTATCATAGTTCCTTGAACTAAATTGCAATATTGTTATATTATAGTTATGTCCATTGATGTGACTATTTCTTCTTCTTTTTGTTTGTTATTATGGAAAATTTCAAATAAAATAATGACTTCCATGCTCCCCTCACTGTGTTTAAAAATTATCAGTTCATGGCAATCATTTATTTATATTCTCATCCACTAACTCTACCAATTTTATTTTGAACCAAATCCCTGAATGATATTACTTCCTTTTATAATATATGAATGCTTAAAGCTAAGAATTTTTAAAAACATAACCACAGCACCATTATCACACCAAAAATAATTAAACATTTATTCCTAATGTCATCCAATATCCAGTCAGTGAGAATGATTATTTCTTCTATTTGCCCCAAACTGTATTTAGCAATGCTGCTGCTGCTGCTGCTGCTAAGTCGCTTCAGTCGTGTCCAACTCTGTGCGACCCCAGAGACGGCACCACACCACGCACCCCCCTCCCTGGGATTCTCCAGGCAAGAACACTGGAGTGGGTTTTCATTTCCTTCTGCAATGCATGCATGCATGCTAAGTCGTGTCAGTCATGTCCAACTCTGTGTGACTCTATGGACAGCAGCCCACCAGGTTCCTCTGTCCACGGGATTCTCCAGGCAAGAATACTGGAGTGGGTTGACATTTTCTTCTCCAATATTTAGCAGTATACACTAAGATTACTACTAGTACACCTAGAAGAAATTCTCAGTTCTAAGAAAGTTTTTAAGTAAAATGTAAAACAAAAAATATCATTAAGGTAGAATATCAGAGTATAGGGAAAATACATTTCATTTGATTTTTTTATGAGATAGCACAAAGAAAACAGTGCTATTTAAATTTGAATTCCCATGGTGTCTCTGCTTTCTTTTGTTTAGAAAAACTAAAACCCTCACAGAGCACATGTGCGCTAGAGTGTGAGCTCATACCTCTCCATTCTCTGATCAAAGGATAAAATTCTCCTTCGCTTATGAATCTAAATAAATAAATAAACAAAATCATCACAAAATTATTAACCTATAAAAGGCTTCACTGTTATGCTTAAGTACTCCAGGTTCAGACTGCTCAGTGGTTACAGAACGTTGGTTGGGTCACAGCTATTTCCTCACCTATAAAGAGATTAAATATCTCCCACTCAAAACGATTGAGTTAATAAAAACAAAGCATCCAGTGGAGTTCCTGACACTTAATGAATCCTTAGTAAATGATCACAGTTGTTTATTGGTGTTGTTTTTAAAGAGAAAACACAGACAGTACAGATGGTTGAACTTTCTTAACTTTATGATCTAAATTCTAAAGGATTTTTAAAGCACATTAGGGAACCGAGTTGGAAATGTTTTATTTGCAGAGGCTTCTTAACAGTACATAGAAATTTTAAAACTGCTATTGAAGGCTGCTCCATAGTTAATTCTGGAAGACCAAAACTATCTAATAGTTTCTCATAACTTCCAAGATTACAAAAAACTACTACTGGGTTTTGAATATAAAAGAGTCCTAAACTATCATTTTCTCATTAAACATATTTTTTAAAAATATACCATTATAGAAAGACTTTGGGTTCATAGTTTTTCCTTAGAATCTATCTGTGTCCAATTTATAACCTACCTTAACACAAAAATGGATTTTTGAAGTCAAGAAGGGGAAAATCTATTCCCCTCGCACTTCCAAGGAGAGAGAAGTGACATGGACCATTGGCACAGTACACTTGGAGAGGTAAGTAGCATCAAGGTGGATATGAAGAAAGACCTTCATATTTAAGGTCTTTAAATATGTTCAAGTTTTAATACAAACAAGGAGAGTTCAGTCGTACACATGAGTTCTTTGTCCAGGTCTCCACCAGGTGCTGTGAAAGGAGGCAGGGAGGAGACTGTGAGAGATCCCCTCAGTGACAAGAGGTACAGAACCCAACCCCATCTCTACCCTTCACTCACACAAAGCAAAAGCCTTAAGCAACTGGGACACAAGTTATAAACCAACCGTCCCCAGGGTCCCGGCAAAGACAAAATGCCTCAGGGCGGAGGGCAGAAAGAATAGCTATTTGTCCCAGGAGGCGGGTAGGACACTTGGTCATGCTTAGGGTCACAGAGTGATAGAAAGCTGAAATCTGCTAACACTGGGGCAGCAAGAAGGAAACCCACTCCCACCCAAGACCATCCAACCCCAGGTATGTGCGTGGCGCACACACATGCACAAATACACACATGGAGAGAAGGAAGAATTTGGCTTTCATGTGAGGCAGGGAAAGAAATGCTGAGAAATTCTATTCCAGAATCCAGAGTACATAGGACCTGCCTAAGACTGAAGCTGGACCAGGATAGGTGAGTAACAAGCAACAGGAGTCTCCCCTCGGAGGCTGGCAAGAGGGTGGAGAGAAAACTCACTGTGGCACATGTGTGCAGGGCTGCTCACCAGGAGGAGCGGACCAGAAACATGCAAAAACCCAGCCAGTATCCCAAATCCAGCACAAAACACAAGGTAGTAGTGGGTCACGCCTGGACGAATCTGAAGTCTGTAGAGCACTAAACATGATCATAGCAACAATAAAACCAAAACCCAGTTTAACTACTGACCGACGGGTTCAGTTTTCAAAAGAAATGACCAGAAAGGAGAGGAAGGGATGACCATTTCAAGAAGAAATGTTATTTATTATAATACATACCCAAAAAAGGAGGGAAAGAAAACAATCAAGAGAGAAAATGTTTAACACAAAGGATTCGGAGATGACCAAGATATTAGAATTAATAAAGTCTTTTAAAAAATAACTATGCTTATCATATAAAATTGTAAAGTAATGGTAAAGATGACAAAATTCCCATAAAATGAAAAGGAAAATTTAGCAGAAAATGGAAACAATGTCAAATGGGAATGCTAGAAATAAAAACACGATATTACAAATGAATTCTCTGGATGACTTTCTAATCAGATTGGACAAAGCAAAGGAAAGAATCAATAAAATTAAAGGAAAGAATCAATAAAATTAAATCAATAATTAAATCAAATTATTAAATTAAATAAATTATTTTTAATTAAAAAACAAAATTAAACCAATTAAATTTAATCAATTAAATTAAAGAATCAATAAAATTAAATTATTAATAAATCAATAAAATTAAAGGCAGGTCAATGGAATTTATCCAAACATAAAGAGAAAAAGAACACCAAAACAGAACAAAACACCCAAGAGTTGTGGGACAATAACAGTTGGTTAAATAAATGTACTGTTAGGTTCTAGGAGGACAAAATACATAGAATGGGGCAGGAGGAATATTTAAAGAGGCAATAGGGAAGAATTTTTTTTAATTAATGAAATACAGCAAACAAACCACAGATCTAAGAAACTCAGAGAAATCTAAGCTGAATATATACACATACACACACACACACACACACACATATCAGTTCAGTTCAGTCTCTCAGTCATGTCCAACTCTTTGCAACCCCATGAACCACAGCACGCCAGGCCTCCCTGTCCATCACCAACTCCCAGAGTCCACCCAAACCCATGTCCATTGAGTCGGTGATGTCATCCAACCATCTCATCCTCTGTCGTCGCCTTCTCCTCCTGCTCTCAATGTATATATATATTTAAATTAGAAACAGCCTAATGAAACTGCTTTTCTTAAATATATATAAAAAGAAAATCATGAAAGCAACCAAATAACAAAGAAATGTTCCCTAGAAATAAACAAAGTATTCAGCAGACTTCTTGTCAGAAATGGTGCAAAACCAGTCAACAATGAAATACTGAAAGAAACAACTGTCAAAACAGAAATCTTAACTGAAAAGAATCTTACAGAAATAAAAGCAAAATAAAGACTTTCCAGTGAAACAAAAGTGAATAAACTGTATTATCAGGAGACCTGCACTATAAGAAATGCTAAAGGTAATTCCTTAGGCAACAGGTTTGATACAACATTAAAATTTTTATTTACATACACAAATAACAGCTATAAAAGTGGTAAAAAAGAAATGAGTGTAAATTTTAAAGCCATTTTTATATGATGTTTAAGCAAGGCTATGGTTTTTCCTGTAGTCATGTATGGATGTGAGAATTGGACTATGAAGAAAGCTGAGTGCTGAAGAATTGATGCTTTTGAACTGTGGTGTTGGAGAAGACTCTTGAGAGTCCCTTGGACTGCAAGTAGATCCAATCAGTCCATTCTAAAGGAGATCAGTCCTGGGTGTTCTTTGGAGGGAATGATGCTAAAGCTGAAACGCCAGTACTTTGGCCACCTCATGTGAAGAGTTGACTCATTGGAAAAGACTCTGATGCTGGGAGGAATTGGGGGCAGGAGGAGAACGGGATGACAGAGGATGAGATGGCTGGATGGCATCACTGACTCGATGGATGTGAGTTTGAGTGAACTCTGGGAATTGGTGATGGACAGGGAGGCCTCGCATGCTGTGACTCATGGGGTCACAAAGAGTCGGACATGACTGAGTGACTGAACTGAACTGAACTGAAGTCTCCTTTATCTTACGTTTAAGTCTCCTTTAAAAATAATTTACAATTGCCAAGGTATGGGAACAACCTAAGTGTTTGTCAACCTATGAATGGATAAAGAAGATATGGTACATATATACATAGGAATATTACTCAGCTGGAAAAAAAGACTGAAATTTGATCATTAGCAGCAGTGTGGATGAACTTGGCATTGTGCTAAATGGAACAAGTCAGACAGAGAAAGACAAAAACTGTATGATATCACTTATATGTGGAATCTAAAAAATTACAACAAACTAGTGAATGAAACATAAAATAAGCAGACCCACAAACTTACTGAACGAGCTAGTGGTTACCAGTGGGGTGGGGAGAGAGAAGGAGGGAGAGGAAATACAAGCGTAGATGAAAGAAAAGACTTATTACAGAATTATATGTAATCACCTGTGTGAAACTTTTAAAAATTATAAAGCATATATAATTTAAAGGATCTTTGATTCAATAAAAACTTTTTAAGTAATTCTCTAAAATTAAAATAGTAACAATGCATTGTGAAATTTATGCAAATGTAGAAGTGAAATCAATGACGAAATTATCACAAATGAACACAGACCAAGGGGAAAAGCTATGTAAATGAATATACAGCCATAAACTATAATAAGCACATGAAGGAAAGAAACATTAGAGCTTTTCCCATAAGCTGTCATTTGCATTTTTATAGAACATGATAAGAATTTTGAACTGTATTTCAAGAGCATGGAAAGTCAATAAATGATAAGCTAGGAGTATCATAATATTTTCATTTTAAAGAGGTCACTTTAACTAAAGATTTGCTTGTTAGGAGGAAAATGGATTCAAGAACATTTGGGAAGCTATTTCACCAGTGTTAAGAGCCAAACAATAGAGTTTTGACCTAGAATGGATTCAAAGGAGAAGGGGCGATGTAGAGTAATTTGAGAGACATTTAGGAGCTAAAACCAATGCTCCTCAATGATGGAGAGAAAAGAAAAGAACAAGGTATCTTTTTCACTGTAGGTCATGCAGGACTCTTCTAGAGACACACAGGTAATTTCCTAGGAAAAGAAAAGTTAAGGGAATATTTGGGAAAAAATAAAATGGATCCATATAAAAATTTCTGAGGCTCTATAACTGAATCACTTTGCTGTACACCTGAAATATTATAAACCAACTATACTTCAATTTTAAAATGCCAAAAAACACATTATTTCAGTATCTGAAAAGCATATTTTTATATCTATAGTATTGATATAATAACATTTTAAAAAACATTTTATTTTGTATTGGAATATAACCCCCATACAATGTTGCAATATGAATAGTTTCAGATGAACAGTGAAGGGACTCAGCCAAACTCCCCTCCATTCCAGGCCAACACATAGCACTGAACAGAGTTCCACGTGCTATACAGTGGGACACTATGGGTTATCTATTTTAAATATAGCAGTGATACAATAACATTTAACCAGATGACTTGAATGCTAATAAATTTTAGTGAAAACTTTTTAAAAGTTTCTGAGGGCTACATATTAAAATACAGAATGCTTTATAACATAGTTTTTTCCAATGCAAATAGCAAATTGGTATTGTAATTTGTATGCTATCACTTATATGTGGAATTATAAGTATACAAAATACCTGCACTATGGGTGTAGGTATTTTAAATATTTCAATTCCTTGCCTTTTAGGCTGAGCACTGGTTTTTTTGTGCTGAGCCAAACCACCATTTATGAAAGCAGGCGAAGGTTATAGGATTTTAAGAATATCTGTGTCAGGACCATTTATTAAACTGATTTTTTCACAGTATGCTTCTGTTAGCCTATTAATGACAAATTAGTACATCACAGCATTGGTTTGTACAACTGCAAAATTTGTAACATAAAATATTTAACTTGCTGTATGGTTATTGTTGCTTTTTATTCCAAAATGCCTTGGATGAAGAGAAATTTAATTATTCACACTGCTTTACCTGGAGTTCATTTCTGTCAGATCTTTTAAAACAGAGAAACCAAAAATTCTGACACAGAAACTTCTTTGGCATTCACAACTTTATAAAACGTTTTCTCTTAAATTCTTTCAATTATATTCCACAAATTATAGTTCCAAATTACACAGAAATAATGAGTACCAGTAAGTAATGGTGCTTGATGCTCCTTATGTCTAAACAAGCTTCATTATAAATAAGAATATTAAGACAAAGATAAGTGTATGAAAAGTATTTTTCTTTGAATATTTAACTCAAAGATTATACTAATTTTCAAAAATTATGAAAATAGTGAATTTCAACTATAAAGATATATTTTAAAATATCTTCTTCTTCTGGTTCAACGGGAAAGGATAAAAAAAAAATCATACATCATTTCCCCTTTCCCTATAGTCCTGCTGAAATGTCAGAGAAGTGCACAAAGAATACAGCACGTCTCCAAAAGCTCTGGATTTGGAGAGGGCGCCACAGCGATCACAGTTCCTCTGTCCAGTGACTCCCCAGAAGAATGCCAACCTTGTTATTCACCAGGATGGGGAGCAAAAAGTGGGCCATGCAGTGATTATCAAGGTTACTTTAAAGAGCAGATTGGAACACTTCCAGATGCTGTGCTTAGAACACCGTCCAATCGGACCCAAATCCTCCCAGTCGTCTCACAAGAGTCACCACTGAGCCTGGTTCTTTTATTTCTAGCTTGCAGATTCAGGATGTCATAAATCGTGAAAAGAAAGTGGTCATCTTTGTTTTCCTAGAAAATTGACCTCATCTAGATTTTCAAACTGGTGTATTGAATTATACCTAGCACTCACTGGTAAACTTTTAAAACACTTTTGTTACATGTACATATGCATGCTTTGACAGTTCTAATGTCCTTAATTTATTTATCTCCAGCCTAGAATACTGGAATGGGTAGCCATTTCCTTCTCCAAGGGATCTTCCAACCCAGGGATTGAACCTGGGTTGCAGGCAGATTCTTTACCATGTGAGCCACCAGGGAAACTCTAATTTATTTTTCCCTCTGTATTTTTTTTTCTTTCTTTCTTTTTTTTTTTTTTTTTTGGTCACACTAGGCAATTATTTTACTTACAATGTTCAAAGAACCAGCCTTTGATATAAGCTATCACAAAGGCCTGCCTACTTAACCCACCAAGTGTTTCTGAAGAACTTCCTCTTCTCTTCGTCCTCATCATTATCACACTTGTCCAGAGCACCCTCATCCTTTACCTGGCAACTGTGAAATCTGCCTAACATCTCCCTTTAACCTTCCTCCAACCCATTCTCCACCTTGCAGGTGAAGTTACCTTTACAATAATACAACTTTTACTCCATCTCCACCCCTGCTTACAACATTCAGGGAGTGCCAATGGTGTGCCCACAGGAAAAAGGCAAACTCTAGCACAGCCTACACAGTTCTGTTCAGCCAGCTCCCCCAGCAGCCTCTGATCCCTGGCCTCGTCTCACCCTGTGCGCCTCTTCCTGCTTCATCCACGCTTGATTTCTTTCAGTCGCTCATACCCACCCACCATGCTCCCTTATCTCAGCAGACACTGCAGTGTCCGTCCTCGGTGGCTGACCACCATTCCATGCTGGTCCTGCCTCTGTACTTAGGGAAGCCTCAGATAGCTGCACCACTGTGTCCTCTGAGAACTTTTCCTGGGCTCTCTCACTAGGTCCTAAGGATACCCTCTTGGTACCATGTACTTCTTCCTGTCATGAGTCACAATCATAGTTTTACGTTTTGGGGGGAGTGATTTAGTTCTGTCTCTTTGCCTCACTGGAGGGTAAACTTTATAAGGGCAAGCTCCCACTAATGTCTTCCACTTTACCCCTGGACTTAGTAGAGAACCTGGCACATAGTGGACACACAATGCAGTTTTGTTAAATTGATGAAAAGTGTTAACAAACCTGTGAAACTGCATTGTATGGATGGTGAAAGTTTTGCATGTGAAAATAAATATTTTTCAGCTCTTCAGTATTTCTCTAAGTAAATTCCTCTCCCTCTTTTTCCTCTGCTTTCTTTTTATCACTCTTAATACATATATTTTTAATGTCAGGATTCATTCTCTAAATTTCTTATCTTTTCAGTTCAGTCAGTTCAGTCACTCAGTCGTGTCCGACTCTTTGTGACCCCATGAATCGCACCATGCCAGGCCTCCCTGTCCATCACCAACTCCCGGAGTTCACTCAAACTCACATCCATCGAGTCAGTGATGCCATCCAGCCATCTCATCCTCTGTCATCCCATTCTCCTCCTGCCCCCAATTCCTCCCAGCATCAGAGTCTTTTCCAATGAGTCAACTCTTCACATGAGGTGGCCAAAGTACTGGCGTTTCAGCTTTAGCATCATTCCTTCCAAAGAAATCCCAGGACTGATCTCCTTTAGGATGGACTGGTTGGATCTCCTCACAGTCCAAGGGACTCTCAAGAGTCTTCTCCAACACCACAGTTCAAAAGCATCAATTCTTCGGCACTCAGCTTTCTTCACAGTCCAACTCTCACATCCATACATGACTACTGGAGAAACCATAGCCTTGACTAAACGGACCTTTGTTGGCAAAGTAATGTCTCTGCTTTTGAATATCCTGTCTAGGTTGGTCATAAGTTTCCTTTCAAGGAGTAAGCATCTTTTAATTTCATGACTGCAATCACCATCTGCAGTGATTTTGGAGCCCCCAAAAATAAGGTCTGACACTGTTTCTCCACTGTTTTCTGTTTTAGAAAACACTGTCTCCACTGTTTTCTAAATCCCTACAATTTTAGATCTCTTTATATTTTGGTTACCTTCTGGGAAGTTACTTTGACTTTATCTTCCTAATAATAGAGTTTATTTTGATTGCCATATATTTTTTAGGTGGTATGCTCTGAATATCCCTGTGAGTTTTTAAGACTTTTTATGAGTAAATATTATCTTCTTTGAAGTTTTCTTCTACTTTCTGCATTTTCTCTGAGTTTCACTGTCTGTTGATTTGGTTTTGATTTCAGTATTTTATGTTGGAGGCATCTCTCAAATGTTTAGCTATTATCTTTGATTTATTCATATTTAAGGGTTAATAGCCAGCAGATTCAAAGTTTTACACACGTGGGTGCATTTTATTTAGGGGAACCCAGCCAGTTTGCTG
Source organism: Capricornis sumatraensis (assembly GCF_032405125.1). NCBI lineage: Eukaryota > Metazoa > Chordata > Mammalia > Artiodactyla > Bovidae > Capricornis > Capricornis sumatraensis. The sequence continues at coordinate 9,942,356 of NC_091075.1, read as the reverse complement.
AGATATCCACAGAGGTAAGTAATCATGTATCTTTTCTGATGAGCTATAATCTGTTGACTAACTTTAATCTACCAGCAATCTGTGCCAAGAGATACAAATCTAACAGACACAAGAGGTCTGGGTGGCCTCACCACTCAATATGTGGGCTTTTAATAAGCTCCTCTATTTGGTATGGCACCTCCAGCTGCTATTCTTGCTGTCCCTGGCCTATGGTCTCTTGGTTCAATTTCCCCAAACGAGAAATCTCCAGATTCCTGCCAAAACCAGTGAGGGATGGGTTTCTAACTGCACAGAACATAAGAGGGAATAAGTGTCCAATTGATCTTTTAGGACTCCTAAACAATCCACTGGTTTCAATAATCAGTCCCTACCTTTGGAAATCACCACTAACTTTTGGAGCAAAGAAAATATTAGGAGTAATAACATAATTTTTCTAATTATTTTATTCTGAGACTGAAAGTGACTTTATGATCAGTAGTCATCAAATGGGACTTTTCTCTCCAGTCCTGCAGTCACTAGCTTTTTCACAACTGGCACACATAATACTTCACACTATAACTCAGCTATTTCTCTGACAACAGAAACAATATATGCACGTAGGTTTTGGAAACCTAAGAATTAAAACTACTCTAGCTAGGATTTTGTTTTTTCCTTGAGAATCAACATGAATCATTGAGAAAAATAAATTAGGAACAAAAAGACCTATTTATCAGTTCCAGCTCTCTCAAAAACTAGTTCTGTATCTTTTAACAATGCATTCAACTACCCTAACATTAGTTTTTTGATCTGCAAAATGCTAAGACTGGATTAGGGGTCTCTAAAATCCTTTCTAACATTACAGGATGATTAAAGCAACGTGCTTGTATGCTGAATAGAACAGAATAATAGACAAAAGCGCTGCTGTACTTTACCAACCCTTTATGGAGCTTTACTCTCTAACACTTTTAGTAATTAGTTGCCAAGATTAATGACAGAGTTATCTAAAAATAAAAATATCATAACATACTCATTATCAGAATCAAGGATATTGAACTTGCAAAAACTGATACCCTTTAATTTCTGGCCTTCTATAATTAACAATTTGTTTAAATTTTTTTTTAAAATACTGACAGGGCATTTGTGAAAAGCAGGGTTAGGTTTCTTCCTACAAATGTAGATAATTTCTTACATTTATACAGTTCTTTACAGTTTTCAAAGCATTTTACCTGCATTTCCCATCTAATGGACACAATGATCTCAATGAAATCAGTATTAACAGGCACTGGTGTTATCCTCATTTTCAAAGGACAATATAAAGAGCCTGTAAATGTCACAAAAACAGTCATGTCCAACTCTTTCATGACCCCTTGGACTGTAGCCTGCCAGGCTCCTATGCCCATGGTATTTTCCAGGCAAGAATATGGGAATGGGTTACCATTTCCTTCTCCAGAGGATCTTCCCCATCCAGGGAGCGAACTCACATCTCCTGCATTGGCAGGAGGATTCTTTACCACCGAGCCACCTGAGAAGCCAAAGAGACAATAACAAAGTCAGGACTTCTCACTTCAAGCCTGATTTCCATATCTTGTACTGCTTTCCCAGAAAGGCCCTGGAAGGTAAGCATACATCCTTATACACAGAGATGTCTGAGTGGTTTATTAAAGACCCAAATTAACCAGAGATTATGAACTAGTAAGTACTGGATCCAATGTCTCACCATCTTCATTCTCAGTATGACTTTTAGAGTTCAAGAGTAATTTTCACTTCACAACCAAAATTAGCAAGTTCAATTATAATTTTCTGTATTGGTAGAAGTCAAATCAATGTAGGATGTGTCTAAACTTTGTTCCACCAAACTCAGAACACAAAGTAACATTTAGGTTATCCACCACAAAAAACAACAACACATCCTTCTCTTTTTATAACTTCCTAATGTCCCAAGCCTTACAGGGTCACTGAGCACTTGTTAGGCAGGGCGCTTCCTACAGATCTGTAATCCACTCAGAAATATGTTCGTGGCACTGGCGTGCATCCCTCCACACCATCAACCAGTCCACTTTCTGGAACTGAAGGACCATACCCTTTGTTCCCTCAATTACTTCCATTAGTCTTTAGGAGCACACACTAATCTTCTTTAACTGTCTACAGTGAATGTCCAGTGTGACATCACCTACATTCCTAACAGACATGACCCCTGTACTCAGAGCAAAGTTTTTATTTCTCCCAAGAATGAGTCTTTGGAGGATATGTTCCTCCATAGGAGCTTAAGTTGTCAATGTCAGTGAGATTCATTTTGATCCAGAATTCACTGAGGCAAGAAATGAACTTAAACGGATCATTTAATCTTGCCTCCCATGAACAATTCCCAACCGTGACTTAGATCTTAAAAAAAAAAAAAAAAAAAGGTTTGTTTATAATCATATGGAAAGTAATAAAATTATAAATTACAAATTTAAATTTTCACCCTGTGAGACTGCCTAACAATATAAGGAATTTATTGGCTTACGTAACTGAACTGTCTAGAAACGTGACTGATAAAGTGACTGGATATAGTGACTCCAAGATAACCACGCAAGATCGGTTCCTCTCCAAGTCTCCACTCTGGTTCTGTAGTAAAAGCGTCAGCCTCTGCTCCACACAGTGACTGGCCACAGTACATCCTACGTTGATGGTGTGTGTTAGTCTCTCAGTCCTGTCCAGCTCTTTGGGACTCCATGGACTGTAGCCTTCCAGGCTCCTCTGTACATGAAATTCTCCAGGCAAGAATACTGGAGTGGGCTGCCATTTCCTTCTCCAACCCTGATGGTAGTGAAGTCCTTTTGAATTTATAAAATTCATATCCTTGTGTCTTATCAGAATTTTCCTTCCATCTCACTAGCTCTGTCTGGGTTACCCATCCCTACTTACCCATCCCTCCAAGGATCTCTGTTGGCAGTATTCTGGCCACCCCGGAGATCAACTCCACCACCCTCAAATCGTACTGAATTAGATGGGTATTTTTCAAATTGTAAATAATATCTCATTTGTGGACCATACACTCATTACAATGGACTGCAAGCAATTTTTTCAAATACACTAATATAGAACAGAAATAAAAATATCAGAGTGCATTACCATTAGTAATATTTTTTGTTGAAACTTGATTAGTTTTATATAAATACAAATGTGTTTGGTAGGTTGTGATGTAATTTTTTTCTGTGAACTACAGTGGAAAAATTGAAAGTTAGAATAAGAGAAATCTGTGTCTTTTCCAGGAAAATCAAGGTGTTGATTGGAAATGGATGCTGGATAGAAAGCAGCTGAAAGATAAATATATACTATATGATATTTATTTGTTGACTTATCATCTTTATAATATGCAAAATATTTGCTTTTTTAAACTAAGTTTGCTAGAGTTAGAGAATTTGACAAGTTTTCTGAGAGTTTGGGAAAGCAATATTTTTTAAAGGCCACTTAAATCTTTCATCTGTGTCACCCTGAACAAGAGGTATATTTTCCCATCTAACAGACTTTTTCCACTTGTACTGTGAAGTAAGCATGACCTTTAGGTCTAAAGCTCTGTGTGCTCAAATTTCAAGTTATTTCTTCATAGTCCTGTCTTTTTTTTTACGACGGTTATTTTAATTTTAATCTAGAGACTTCCCTCCAATCAGTCCCTGGATGGCATCTGTGTGTGTAAAGAAGAAACTACACAACAGAGAGAGGACAGGACCAGCAATCAGAGTCCAGAAACCAGCCCAGTCCCAACCAGTCCTAGCAGCTGGGGTCTTCTCATTCTCTGCGGCTCAGTTTCTTGAAATGTTTAACATTTTTAAACAGTGAAGTTCACTTCTAAGAGAGCGTCCATCTTTACATGACTCATTTGAGTGATATGAAGTTGAGTAGGGTTTTTCAGTTGTTAAGGAAAAAGATATATACCAACTTTTATTTCTGTATCCCCCGATCATAACCCAATAAGAGTAAAGAAGTCTCCTAATGAATGGACAAAAAGGAACATCAGCTCAAGTGTTAAGTTTATTAAATGAGTTAACAGGTGTTAGATTTCTAGCACATGGTCTGGGTCTTTAACTTCTCAAGAGGAACGAGATATCAATAAATACCTGGTAAGCAATGTTTAATTTCATCAGTAACAAAAGAAATACAATATAACATGATGATATGCTATCATATCATTATATATTATAACATAAGAAACTAATTATATCTTTAGAAACAAGAAAAGTCAGTATGAATGGAGTAATTGGGAAAATTTTCACATATCATATATCAGTCTTCTACAGAGAAAGCCTTGTGTCTCTTCCACTGGCCTCTAAATAAAGCAAACCTACCATATATTTCCAAAATCCTCAGAAGTTTCTGGAAGGAAAACAAATGAGGGCATGGTGTTTGTCAGAATATTACACATACATATATACAAATTTTCATTATATTACTTGATGGTGTAATCATTCTAGGCAGAAATGCCCTCCAAGTCTGCAGCTAATGAACTATTCCTTGCTAGAACAATCCTTATGGACCACTGGACCACCTGCAGCTGTGACTGGAGAAGCCCCCACTGCTCTACACACTGTTTGTGTCTGTCACATGTCAGATTTCCCCAGGAAGAAAATGCTGAGGGAGAGTTTAGTGTGTGAGGCAGTTATTAGGAATTTCTCAGGTTCAATATCTGTGAAAGGAGGAAAGAAAAACCAGAACTAGACAAAAGGAGAAACTGAGCATCAATGCAATTTCCGTGGAGGCTTAACCAACTCTCTGAGAAGCTGTAAAGCTGGAACGATCCTTCAGAGTTGGCCTGAGTCAAGGAGAGAAGGCCAGCATTTTTTTATATCCCATGTAGATCAGTCATTATTGGAGTCTGACCTTGGCTGGGTTACTTCTCAACAGAAGCAGATTCTGTAGAGAGATGACAGCTGAGGTCTTTCTGCCAATGGCACTCCTAGCAACCGGGGAAGTAAATCCTCCAGCCCTAAAGCGGAAATCTGGGTGGCTTATCACACTGTCCACCACATGGCCCATGTCAATAACGTTGTATCAGCCGAATACCCCCAGGAACCCCCAGCACAGGGTGGTGCTGTTCCTCTCTATTCATACTCCCCCTCTTTCCATTGATTCTGCTATTCAAAGACCCCAGGATATATCCTCCACTGAGAAGAGAGGCAGGGATGTGAGAAGACTTCATATAAAAGTCACATTCATATCAGAAATCTGTTTTCTGGACATCTCCAGGCACAGTCTGGTCTGTGTGCCGACGGCATGGTCTTTCCTCCTTACTTTCCCAGTGCGTGATGTTGCAATGGCTCCATGTTCCCCTGGGACAGCAGCACAACTGCTTCTCTTTGTAACTATCTGTCTTAATCCATTTGTTCTACGATCACAAAACACCATAGAGCAGGCAGCTCACAGACAAGAGAAATGTCTCAGTTATGTGGAGGCTGAAAAGTCCAAGGTCAGGGTGCCTGCATAGTTCCTTGGTTCCCAGCTAATGCCTCTTCATGGTGCTCTCATGTGGGAGAAGAACAAGGGGTCTTGGTGGGGTCTCTTCTGAAAGAGCACTATCATGAGGCCTTCACCCTTATCATCAAGCAAGTCTCAGGAGCACCACCTCCTCACAGCATCACAGCTGACATTAGGATTTTAACATATGAATCTGGGGAAGAGGGGAATGCAGACATTCAGACCATGGCACTATCAGACCTGAACCCAAGAGAAGCCCAAAAAACACAGAATTAAAGTACGCCTTCCCACTGCTCTGAGACACTGCTTTTCCTTTCAAGACCTAAAAACTAGGAAGGCCCAAGATCCTCTCCAGGGGAAATGTGTTTTTCCTGTCTTCCCCACACCCATATTCCCACCTATTCCTACAGAGAACAGTCAGCAGTACTCAGCCTGCCCTTCCTCCTACAGGGCTCACACTCCTTTCCAGCCAACCCAGATTTCAACATGGGATATGCAGGCTTCCCCTCTCCCACTCTGGACCCTATAAGGAAACACTTTCAGAGTAAATGCCATTACCACAACGTGAAGGCCAAGACTGCAATTGGCTATTAGGGCCATATAAGATCAGTCTCCTATAGGTGGGGCTGGAAGCTTCAAAAGATTCAAAAAGGATGCATCTTATTATACACACTCACACACACAATTGGAAAGGCAAGCCTTTTACAGAAATGTGCAACATCATTCATTCAGGATTTCAAGATACCAAGTCTGGCATCCTAGGAAACAGATGTTAAAGAGGTTGTGAGTCTGGTTGCCTTTGCAGACCTGCAGCAAAGAAAGAAAAGGCTTCAGCTACTATTTTTCTCATTATGGCAAAATGAGAAAATGCCTGCTTTAGAATCAGGTCTGGAGTAAAAGCCCAGCTTTTCTATTAATAAGCTATGCCAATGTATTAAGCATTACTTTGCCTCTCAACCTCAGTTTCCTATTGGCAAATGGGAGAAAATATCATTACCCTGTAGGGTTTTTGTAAAGATTTAATGAATAAATAAATAAATCTCACCCCAATATGGTACCTGGCAGATGGCTAAACACTCAGAAAATAAGCTGTGATTATCACTTCATGTGGAATTTGATGAGGCCTGTCCTCTCCAAGGAGCAAGCAATACCTTTGTAAGCAAGAACGTTGAGATTTCTTCTCTACTGCATCTATTTTCTTGGTTCTTTTTCACTATTGAATAAGGTGTTTGAAAAGATCAGAATTTCTCAGTTGCTTTAAGAAAAAAAATTAGAATCCAAGTCCACACAAGCTGTCAGGCAGGCAAGTGCCCATTAAGGGGAGCAGTGTAGGGGGCCAGGACTTAGGCAAATTTTTCAATGCTGACCATTAAACTTAGTTTCATTCAACCTGTGCAAACTCTAAATCTTCTGCGGAAAGAGAATGAAGGATGAGATAAAGTCAGGATATCAAAACTCTCATAACTTCGGTTATTACTTCTTTTATCACTATAACTCAGTACTTTATCGGAGGAGAATATTTCTCACCAATTAAAACTGGTTTCCAAACAAGGGAGCAAGAGTGGGTCTTAGTCCAGGACATGCCAACATGGAATATTTAAAGCCCCATGAGTAAACGTAAGAAATTCTATTAGGCTTTACAGTTAATCATCTATATTTACACTAAAATATGTATTTAGTTGACTTCCCAGGTGGCTCAGTGGTAAAGAATCCATCTGCCAATGCAGGAGATGTAGGAGACACGAGTTCAATTCCTGAGTCAGAAAGATCCGCAGGAGGAGGAAATGGTAACCCATCCAGTATTCTTGACTGGAAAATTCCATGGACAGAGGAGACTGGCAGGCTACAGTCCACAGGGTCGCAAAAGAATCAGATATGACTGAGCACTCACGTCTGCACACAATTTCACATGGATTTCACTATCAAAATGATCATGTGAAATGAAGTTTTATGTACTGATGCTTTTCCCTTCATGCCCACAAAGGAGCTGCTGCTACTACTGCTACTGCTAAGTCACTTCAGTCGTGTCCGACTCTGTGTGACCCCAAAGACGGCAGCCCACCAGGCTCCTCTGTCCCTGGGATTCTCCAGGCAAGAACACTGAAGTGGGTTGCCATTTCCTTCTCCAATGCATGAAAGTGAAAAGTGAAAGTGAAGTCGCTCAGGCGTGTCCAACTCTTAGCGACTCCATGGCCTGCAGCCCACCAGGTTCCTCCATCCATGGGATTTTCCAGGCAAGAGTACTGGAGTGGGGTGCCATTGCCTTCTCCACTCACAAAGGAGAGTCCTCTTTTATCTCCCGACTGCCAAATCCTTAAGATAACTACATCCATTCTTCTAAGCATTGTCGCTTTTCCACAGTCAACGCCATGGCTGCACTCCACCTCTTCTAACTCTAAACCAGAACACAAGACCTAGGAACAGGAAGTTTGTGAAGTCCTTTAACCCAGCCAAGTACACAGCCCAGTAGTTCACAGCAAATAGGGGAGGTCTGAACCTGGGGACCAACCTTCCTCACTGAGAAAACTGCAGTGCTAAGGCTCAAGAATCAGCCTCAGGGAGTAAGACTCTAGCCAGGAGGGAATTCAGTATCCAAAAGAGAAGCCAGGTGGAGGTCCAGAGAAGGGGCGAGACACTTGCACATGCTGCCTCTTAGAGCTTCCCCCATGTAAATGCCAGGCTGATTGCAGTCAGGATCCACTCAGTCACATAATCTGATAGTACTGTTGACAATGAGCCCCCAGTCTTTTACTAAGGTCTTCTCAGACAAAGTCCTAAAAATAGCAGAAAATCTTCGGTCTCTGAAAACCAGAGAGAAAGGGCTGTGTGACAGAGATTTCTATATTTACAGAATGATAATTTCTGTATTTTCCAGAATGATAAGTTCTATATTTTCATACCTGAGTGGTAATTTCACACACAGTAATACCACTGGTGGAAAAGTCATCTTCCAGGAGAAATATGCTACTAAGAATGTCCTTCGGAAGCACATCAATCCTGGCACCCTGTCCAAGACAAACACTGGGGTGAATACAAGGGGTTCTTGAGACATCACCTGTTCTGCTGGTTAGCTAGGCGGAAATCATGCGGTCTCTAGGCTAGTAAAAGAGGCCTATGGAGGTGGCTGAAGCACAGAGAGCCAGCCACGCCAACACTAGTGAGAAGCTCAAGCTTAGTTGTTTCAGTCGTGTCCGACTCTTTGTGACACCATGGACTGTAACCCACCAGGCTCCTCTGTCCATAGAGATTCTCCAGGCAAGAGGACTGGAGTGGGTTGTGTGTCCTCCTCCAGGCGATCTTCCCAACCAAGGGATCAAACCCACATCTCCTGTATTGCAGGCGGATTCTTTACCACGGAGCCACCTGAGAAGCTCCCCTTTGTTTTAATGCAGGGTCTTTCAATCCTTCTGAATTTGGAGAATCTGCCTTCACACACTACTACTTTGTGCCCTTACTTGTTACCTCCCTTCTTTTTCTCCATCCCCTCTGTAAGTCCACTGAACGTCAGAATGAAGTTATGGCCACAAAATAAATCATTATGAGGAAAAAGTGCTGGGACAGGGATGGCAGGGTGGAGGGTGATCTAAAAAAGGCCATACAGAGTTTAGGATGGCAGGGCATTGCAGAGCTCCAGGTGGATACAGTAGAGCTCAGTAGCTCATACAGGGTATTATGGAAGTACAAGCAAGGAAGCTAAAGAACCAGACAAATTATTAAGATATCATTAAATTTAATAAGACAGTAACCACTTACAACGGAGAAGGCACTGGCAACCCACTCTGGTACTCTTGCCTGGAGAATCCCATGGACAGAGGAGCCTGGTGGGCTGCAGTCCATGAAGTCAATAAGAGTTGGACATGCCTGAGCGACTTCACTTTCACTTTTCCCTTTCAGGCATTGGAGAAGGAAACGGCAACCCACTCCAGTGTTCTTGCCTGGAGAATCCCAGGGATGGGAGAGCCTGGTGGGCTGCCGTCTATGGGGTCCCACAGAGTCGGACACGCCTGAAGCGACTTAGCAACAGCAGCAGCAACAGCAGCAGCAACCACTTACAAAAGCCAGGGTTCTCAAGAACAGTTGTTCTTAGGATCAAGACAAAATTCATTCTACCCGCTCTAGCCCAGTGCAAGCCTAACAGAAAGGACCCTAGATTCCTGGACTATGTATATGGTTTATTTATTTCAGGATTTGTCAAAAAGGTTAAACTCTATCAGATCAGTGTGATAGAAAATGTGAACCATATAATTTTGGATGTTCCAACTTTCAAACAGAAGACATATTTCATGTAAAATTACCAAATATTCAGTGTTGGCCACCAATTGAAACTTCAGTTCAGTTGAGTCACTCAGTCGTGTCCGACTCTTTGTGACCCCATGAATCGCAGCATGCCAGGCCTCCCTGTCCATCACCAACTCCCAGAGTTCACTCAGACTCACATCCATTGAGTCGGTAATGCCATCCAGCCATCTCATCCTCGGTCGTCCCCTTCTCCTCCTTCCCCAATCCCTCCCAGCATCACAGTCTTTTCCAATGAGTCAACTCTTCGCATCAGGTGGCCAAAATACTGGAGTTTCAGCTTTAGCATCATTCCTTCCAAAGAAATCCCAGGGCTGATCTCCTTCAGAATGGACTGGTTGGATCTCCTTGCAGTCCAAGGGACTCTCAAGAGTCTTCTCCAACACCACAGTTCAAATGCATCAATTCTTTGGCGCTCACCTTTCTTCATAGTCCAACTCTCACATCCATACATGACCACTGGAGAAACCATAGCCTTGACTAGACGAAACTCAGTCAGCAAAGTAATATCTCTAATTTTGAATATGCTATCTAGGTTGGTCATAACTTTTCTTCCAAGGAGTAAGCGTCTTTTAATTTCATGACTGCAGTCACCATCTGCAGTGATTCTGGAGCCCAAAAAAATAAAGTCCGACACTGTTTCCACTGTTTCCCCATCTATTTCCCATGAAGTGATGGGACCAGATGCCATGATCTTCATTTTCTGAATGTTGAGCTTTAAGCTAACTTTTCACTCTCCTCTTTCACTTTCGTCAAGAGGCTTTTTAGTTCCTCTTCACTTTCTGCCATAAGGGTGGTGTCATCTGCATATCTGAGGTTATTGATATTTCTCCCAGCGATCTTGATTCCAGCTTGTGTTTCTTCCAGTCCAGCTTTTCTCATGATGTACTCTGCATATAAGTTAAATAAGCAGGGTGACAATATACAGCCTTGATGTACTCTTTTTCCTATTTGGTACTGGTCTGTTGTTCCATGTCCAGTTCTAACTGTTGCTTCCTGACCTCTATACAGATTTCTCAGAGGCAGGTCAGGTGGTCTGGTATTCCCATCTCTTACAGAATTTTCCACAGTTCATTGTGATCCACACAGTCAAAGGCTTTGGCATAGTCTATAAAGCAGAAATAGATGTTCTTCTGGAACTCTCTTGCTTTTTCCATGATCCAGCGGATGTTGGCAATTTGATCTCTGGTTCCTCTGCCTTTTCTAAAACCAGCTTGAATAAACATCAGGAAGTTCATGGTTCACGTATTGCTGAAGCCTGGCTTGGAGAATTTTGAGCATTATTTTACTAGCATGTGAGATGAGGGCAATTGTGTTTTAGTTCGAGCATTCTTTGGCATTGCCTTTCTTTGGGATTGGAATGAAAACTGACCTTTTCCAGTCCTGTGGCTACTGCTGAGTTTTCCAAATTTGCTGGCATATTGAGTGCAGCACTTTCACAGCATCATCTTTCGGGATTTGAAATAGCTCAACTGGAAATCCATCACCTCCACAAGCTTTGTTCGTAGTGATGCTTTCTAAGGCCCACTTGACTTCACATTCCAGGATGTCTGGCTCTAGATGAGTGATCACACCATCGTGATTATCCGGGTTGTGAAGATCTTTTTTGTACAGTTCTTCTGTGTATTCTTGCCACCTCTTCTTAATATCTTCTGCTTCTGTTAGGTCCAGACCATTTCTGTCCTTTATAGAGCCCATCTTTGCATGAAATGTTCCCTTGGTATCTCTAATTTTCTTGAAGAAATCTCTAGTCTTTCCCATTCTGTTCTTTCCCCTATTTCTTTGCATTGATCGCTGAAGAAGGCTTTCTTATCTCTTCTTGCTATTCTCTGGAACTCTGCATTCAGATGGTTATATCTTTCCTTTTCTCCTTTGTTTTTCACCTCTCTTCTGTTCACAGCTATTTGTAAGGCGTCCCAAGACAGCCATTTTGCTTTTTTGCATTTCTTTTCCATGGGGATGGTCTTGATCCCTGTCTCCTTTACAGTGTCATGAACCTCATTCCATAGTTCATCAAGCACTCTATCTATCAGATCTAGGCCCTTAAAACTATTTCTCACTTCCACTGTATAATCATAAGAGATTGATTTAGGTCATATCTGAATGGTCTAGTGGTTTTCCCTACTTTCTTCAATTTGAGTCTGAATTTGGTAATAAGGAGTTCATGATCTGAGCCACAGTCAGCTCCTGGTCTTGTTTTTGTTGACTGTATACAGCTTCTCCATCTTTGACTGCAGAGAATATAATCAATCTGATTTCGGTGTTGACCATCTGGTGATGTCCATGTGTAGAGTCTTCCCTTGTGTTGTTAGAAGAGGGTGTTTGCTATGACCAGTGCATTTTCTTGGCAAAACTCTATTAGTCTTTGCCCTGCTTCATTCCGCATTCCAAGGCCAAATTTGCCTGTTACTCCAGGTGTTTCTTGACTTCCTACTTTTGCATTCCAGTCCCCTAGAATGAAAAGGACATCTTTTTTGGGTGTTAGTTCTAAAAGGTCTTGTAGGTCTTCATAGAACCGTTCAACTTCAGCTTCTTCAGCATTACTGGTTGGGGCATAGACTTGGATAACTGTGATGTTGAATGGTTTGCCTTGGAGATGAACAGAGATCATTCTGTCATTTTTGAGATTGCATCCAAGTACTGCATTTTGGACTCTCTTGTTGACCATGATGGCTACTCCATTTCTTCTGAGGGATTGCTGCCCATAGTAGATATAATGGTCATCTGAGTTAAATTCACCCATTCCAGTCCATTTTAGTTCACTGATTCCTAGAATGTCGACGTTCACCCTTGCCATCTCTTGTTTGATCACTTCCAGTTTGCCTTGATTCATGGACCTGACATTCCAGGTTCCTATGCAATATTGCTCTGTACAGCATCGGACCTTGCTTCTATCACCAGTCACATCCACAGCTGGGTATTGTTTTTGCTTTGGCTCCATCCCTTCATTCTTTCTGGAGTTATTTCTCCACCGATCTCCAGTAGCGTGTTGGGCACCTACTGACCTGGGGAGTTCCTCTTTCAGTATCCTATCATTTTGCCTTTTCATACTGTTCATGGGGTTCTCAAGGCAAGAATACTGAAGTGGTCTGCCATTCCCTTCTCCAGTGCACCACATTCTGTCAGACCTCTCCACCATGACCCGCCCGTCTTGGGTTGCCCCGCGGGCATGGCTTTGTTTCATTGAGTTAGACAAGGCTGTGGTCCTAGTGTGATTAGATTGACTAGTTTTCTGTGAGTATGGTTTCAGTGTGTCTGCCCTCTGATGCAGAAATCGGAACATAAGCCCTGCTAATTCTGTAAGTGGAGATGAAGAATTCCACTGTGTAGACTGCACATGCAGGAGCAGAAAGTGAGGGAGGTTGTTAGATTTTAAAAAATCAGTAAAGCATACAGAAGTAGATTCACTTTTCTAACTTAATGGAGAAATGGCTTTTTACACTAGAATTAAGAGAAAAATAATTATTTCTTTTGTGGCAAAGGATGTATAAGCAAGAGAAAATAAGATATTTTTCTTTATGTTGATGGATAAGTGCAGTTAAATAAACACAATTAAGCATTTAATAAGGATACTACTGTCTTTTAAATCTCTCAGATTTAAACAGGAAATATCTTTGTCAAGTCAAAGATAACACCAAATCTGAAATTTGACAGTCTATCCATAGACTTACAGACTTCCTGAAAGATATGTAAATCCACTCTGGGCATAGAAAGTTCTGAAACTGAAGAAAAATTTCATTGATATCAGGAGTTCTCATTCTGTGTTTAAGTTTGCCACTCTTTTTAGTAAAACAGGAGACAGTGAACAAGCTTCTTTGTCTTTAGACATGGAAGACCAACTGAGTTTTCTTCGAAAATGACTTAAATACTTTGAGATTAAATTTTTTCCTAAATTTTGTATTATTCTCAGTTCTAATGTGATATAAAAGTTACATACCAAGGAAAATAAATTCAATAGAGCAGAGCAATCCCATAAAAACATCTATTGAGCCCCAGAGGATTTGTTTGTATATCGGATTCTAACTCATTTCCCACTTACCCAGAGCTCACTGCTATCTGCTTCATATAAAGCAAACTAGACTGTGAAATTCAGAAAGTGCTAAGGTTGGCTAGCAATGTTGCTCAACAGAAAAGGAAGCAATTCTGACACACCTGAGACACTGAAGGACTTAGAAAACAAAACCGTTTTTTTTTCACTTGCCATTTATCTTGGGATGGGGTTGGTCAAAATCATAAAAGTGTTTACCAGTTGAAAGCTTTGACAAAAAAAAAAGAAAGTCAGGTAATCTCTTTGCATTACGAAAATACTAGATGCCATCGCATTTTTAAAAATATATTTAAACTACACCAGAGGAGAAATAGGAAGATATATGAATACTAAGAACAAAAGGTAAAAGCAATAAATGAAATCAAATCTGTATTTAATGAGTGTATGATGGTAAAAATCCTGAGCGCTACCAGGGTATACAAAACACAGTTCCTTCCTTAAAGGAGCTAAAATCTAATATACTAGCAAAACAATATAAAGATACGAAATGATAAATAGTTTCACGCATGGAAAATACAAATACTTTGAGAGGAAAAAAAGAGATGAAGCAACATTGTATTAATTACTAAAAGAAAGTCACAATCACTACAAAGAAGAAAGCAGTAACTTCGGCCCTTTCTTGTCCCTGAGAAAGAGGATTCAAGCTCCGGCTCTGCCTTGGAGGACGGGCGGAGTAAGTGTGGTTGTAGTAGCATGCTGTTTTACACACTTGAATGCTAAGAAGAGTTTTCACATAAAACTCTAGGTGTCTGTCTGGCTTCCTTTGAACCCTCAGCCTCTATTCTTCCAAGGCAATGAGCAAGATCCTGGTCACAGCTGCACTCCTTGGATGGGTCACACACTGTAAATGAAACCCAAACAGCTTTATTTATTAGTACCCGGAGTCTGGCCTTTATAGGATTTGAGCTTATAACCCCTGATCTGAGCTGAGGGGTTTACCATCCTGATGATTGCTGAGCTCCCAAAATGTCTAAGTACCTCGGTTATACACTGAAGAAAGAACAGAACGTGATTAGATATGTCTCTATATGTATATATTTAATTTCATAGTTTATTTTGCTTGTTTATATCTTCTTCTTTATCAAGTAATATAACCTTGCTCTACGTTTATCCACTAAGATTTAACTATCTTTGTGAGTATATATACCATTTTTTGTAAACAAATACAAATATGTTTGACACAATAATGAATTATATGTATATAAGGAAGTTAAAAATATAGAACATTTTTATCAGCTAATAAACTTAAGTGATACACCAGATTGCACGTATCTTCACAGCAGACTCACTAAAACCATCCAACGCTGCATATGTTTTAAGTAGTGTTATGAATCCATAGTATTTAAATATAAAGTATTGGGGGCTTAAGCTATGAACTCTGGGATGGAACTATTTTCATGAACACTTCAAAAGACTATCAATAAACTATTAGCTAATTATCCACTAAAATGCAATACATGCATTTGAAATATCAACATATATTTTAAAAGAAAAATATCTATAATTTACATATCTAAAATGTGTTTTAGTTTTTCTTTCCATATGTACATATGGACTTGGGTTTATATTTCTGATTACACAAAATATTGCTTCTCACTTTATGCCATTTAGTCTGACATCCCAAACACTTCTTCATATTGCACAAATTTCATAACTTTTACCTAGTGGCACCAGAATATTACATCCACTGCTTGTACCTTGCTTTACTTAGTTATTCCCATGTTTTCAGGATTAAATTTATTCTCAGTTTTCACTATAATTATTACTGTAATGAGCTACTTAATTCCTATAGATTTTTTTATGGTTTGTGATTATTTTTAATTACTTTATTTTTTAATTGAAGGATAGCTGCTTTATAGAATTTCATTTCCTGTCAAACCTCAACATGAATCAGACATAGGTATACACATATTCCCTCCCTTTTGAATCTCCCTCCCATCTCCCGCCTCATTCCACCCCTCTACCTTGATACAGAGCCCCTGTTGGAGTTTCCTGAGCCATACAGCAAATTCCCGTTGGCTATCTATTTTATATACAGTAATGCAAGGTTCCATGTTACTCTTTCCATACACTTCACCCTCTCCTCCCCTCTCTCCATGTCCATAGGTCTATTCTCTATGTCTGTTTCTCCACTGCTGCCCTGCAAATAAATTCATTATTATCTTTCTAGATTCTGCATCTATGTGGTAGAATATAATATTTATCTTTCTCTTTCTGACTCACTTCACTCTCTATAATAGACTCTAGGTTCATGCACCTCATCAGAACTGACTCAAACATGTTCGTTTTTATGGCTGAGTAACATTCCATTGTGTCTATGTACCACTACTTCTTTGTCCATTCATCTGTCGATGGACATCTAGCTTGCTTCCATGTTCTAGCTATTGTAAACAGTGCTGCAGTGAGCAATGGGATACATGTGTCTTCCTCAATTTTGGTTTCCTCAGGGTATATGTCTAGGAGTGGGATTGCTGGGTCATATGGTGGTTTTATTCCTAATTTTGTAAGGACTCTCCATACCATCTTCCATAGTGGCTGTATCAACTTACACTCCCACCAACAGTGCAAGAGCATTCCTTTCTTCACACCCTCTCTAGCATTTATTCTTTGTAGACATTTTGATGACAGTCATTCTGCCCAGTGTGAGCTGATATCTCATTGTAGTTTTGATTTGCATTTCTCTAATAATGAGCGATGTTGAGCATCCTTCCATGTGTTTTTTAGCCATCTGTATGTCTTATTTGGAGAAATGTCTGTTTAGGTCTTTTTCCCACTTTTGGATTGAGTTGCTTGCTTTTCTGCATTGAGCTGTGTGAGCTGCTTATATATTTTGGAAATTAATCCTTTGTCAGTTGTTTCATTTGCTATTATTTTCTCCCATCCTGAGGGTTGTCTTTTCACCTTGCTTATAGTTTCTTTTGTTGTGAAAAAGCTTTTAAGTTTAATCAGGTCCTACTTGTTTACTTTTGTTTTTATTCCCATTACTCTAGGAGGTGGGTCATAGAGGATCTTGCTTTGATTTATGTCATCGAGTGTTCTACCTATGTTTTCCAGTAAGAGTTTTATAGTTTCTGATCTTACATTTAGGTCTTTAACCATTTTGAGTTTATCTTTTTGCGTGGTGTTAGGAAGTGTCCTAATTTCATTCTTTAAATGGAGATGTCCAGTTTTCCCAGTACCATTTATTGAAGAGGCTGTCTTTGCTCCATTGTATATTCTTGCCTCTTTTGTCAAAAATAAGGTACCATAGGTGCCTGGGTTTATTTCTGGGCTTTCTGTCTTGTTCCATTGGTCTATATTTCTTTTTTTTGTGCCAGTACCATACTGTCCTGATGACTGTAGCTTTGTAGTATCATCTGAAGTCAGAAAGGTTGATTCCTCCAGCTCCATTCTTCTTTCTCAAGACTGCTTTGGCTATTTGGAGTATTTTGTGTTCCTGTATGAATTGTGAAATTTTTTGTTCTATTTCTGTGAAAAATACCATTGATAATTTGATAGGGATCACACTGAATCTGTAGATTGCATTTGGTAGTATAGTCATTTTCACAATATTGATTCTTCCTACCCAGGAACATGGAATATCTTACCATCTGTTTATGTCATCTTTGATTTCTTTCATTAGTCTCTAATAATTTTCTATGTACAGTTCTTTTGTCTCCTTCAGTCAATTCAGTTCAGTCGCTCAGTCGTGTCTGACTCTTTGTGACCCCATGAATTGCAACACGCCAGGCCTCCCTGTCCATCACCATCTCCGGGAGTTCACTCAGACTCACATCCATCGAGTCGGTGATGCCATCCAGCCATCTCATCCTCTGTCGTCCCCTTCTCCTCCTGCCCTCAGTCCCTCCCAGCATCACAGTCTTTTCCAATGAGTCAACTCTTTGCATGAGGCAGCCAAAATATTGGAGTTTCAGCTTTAGCATCATTCCTTCCAAAGAACACCCAGGACTGATCTCCTGTCGAATAGACTGGTTGGATCTCCTTGCAGTCCAAGGGACTCTCAAGAGTCTTCTCCAGCACCACAGTTCAAAAGCATCAATTCTTCAGCACTCAGCTGTCTTCACAGTCCAACTCTCACATCCATACATGACTACTGGAAAAATCATGGCCTTGACTAGACAGACCTTTGTTGGCAAAGTAATGTCTCTGCTTTTTAATATGCTGTCTAGGTTGATCATAACTTTCCTTCCAAGGAGTAAGCGTCTTTTAATTTCATGACTGCAGTCACCATCTGCAGTGATTTTGGAGCCAAAAAAATAAAGTCTGACACTGTTTCCACTGTTTCCCCATCTATTTCCCATGAAGTGATGGGACCAGATGCCATGATCTTCATTTTCTGAATGTTAAGCTTTAGGCCAACTTTTTCACTCTCCTCTTTCACTTTCATCAAGAGACTTTTTATTTCCTCTTCACTTTCTGCCATAAGGATGGTATCATCTGCATATCTGAGGTTATTGATATTCCTCCCAGCAATCTTGATTCCAGCTTGTGCTTCTTCCAGGTAAGTTTATTCCAAGATATTTTATTCTTTTTGTTGCAATGGTAAAGGGGATTGACTCCTTAATTTCTCTTTCAGATTTTTCATGTTAGTATATAGACATGCAAGTGATTTCTATGTATTGATTTTGTATCCTGCAACTGTGCTATATTCACTGATTAGCTCTAGTAATTTTCTGATGCTATCTTTAGGGTTTTCTATGTAGAGTATCATGTCATCTGCAAACAGTGAGAGTTTTACTTCTTCCTTCCCCATCTGAATTCCTTTTATTTCTTTTTCTTTTCTGATTGCTGTGACTAGGACTTCCACCACTATGTTGAATAATAGTGGTGAAAGTGAACATCCTTGTCTTGTTCCTGATCTTAGGGGGAATGCTTTCAGTTTTTCACCACTGAGAATAATATTTGCTGTAGGTTTATCATATATGGCTTTTACTGTGCTGAGGCCAGTTCCTTTTATGCTCATTTTTTGAATAGTTTTAATCATAAATTGGTGCTGAATTTTTTCAAAGGCTTTTTCTGCATCTATTGAGATTATCATATGGTTTTTATCTTTCAGTTTGTTAATATGGTGTATCACATTGATTGATTTGTGTATAGTGAAGAATCATTGTATCCCTGGAATAAACCCTACGTGGTCATAGTATATGAGCTTTTTAATTGTTGCTAAATTCTGTTTGCTAAAATTCTGTTGAGGATTTTTGAATGTATGTTCATCAGTGATACTGGCCTGTAGTTTTCTTTTTTGTGTATTGTCTTTGTCTGGTTTTGGTATCAGGGTGATGGTGTCCTCATAGAATGAGTTTGGAAGTGTTCCTTCCTCTGCAATTTTTTGAAAGAGTTTTAGAAGGGTAGGTATTAGCTCTTCTCTAAATGTTTGATAGAATTCTCCTATGAAGCCATCTGGTCCTGGGCTTTTGTTTTTTGGGAGATTTTTGATGATAGCTTCAATTTCAGTGCTTCTAATTGGGTTGTTCATAATTTCTATTTCTTCCTGGTTCAGTCTTGGAAAAAATGACTTTTCTAAGAATCTGTCCATTTCTTCCAGGTTATCCGTTTTATTGCCACATTGTTATTCACAATAGTTTCTTATAATCCTTTGTATTTCTGCATTGTCTGTTGTAACCTATCCTTTTACATTTCTAATTTTGCTGATTTGATTCTTCTCTCCTTTTCTCCTGATGAGTCTGGCTAAACGTTTGTCAATTTTGTTTATCTTCTCAAAGAACCAGCTTTTAGTTTTATCAATATTTACTATTGTTTCTTTCATTTTTTCATTTATTTCTGCTCTGATCTTTATGATTTCTTTCCTTCTGCTAATTTTGGGAGTGTTTGGTTCTTTTTCCAGTTGTTTTAGGTGTAAAGTTAGGTTGTTTATTCGATGTTTTTCTTGTGTCTTGAAGTAGGATTGTATTGCTATAAACTTCCCTCTTAGAACTGCTTTTGCTGCATCCCATAGGTTTTGTGTTGTTGTGTTTTCATTGTCATTTGTTTCTAGAAAGGTTTGATTTCCCTTTTGATTTCTTCAGTAACCTGTTGGTTCTTTAGAAACATATTATTTAATCTCCAAGTGTTTCTGTTTTTAACAGTTTTTTTTTTCCTTGTCATTGATATCTAGTCTCATAGCATTGTGGTCAGAAAAGATGCTTGCTATGATCTCAATTTTCTTAAATTTACTGAGGTTTGATTTGTGACCCAAGATGTGGTCTACCCTGGAGAATGTTCCATGTGCATTTGAGAAGTGCAAATGTATTCTTCTGCATTTGGATGGAATGTCCTGAAGATATCAGTGAGATCCATCTCAGTTAATGTATTATTTAAGACCTGTGTTTCCTTATTAATTTTCTGTTTTGATGATATGCCCATTGGTGTGAATGGGGTGTTAAAGTCTCCTATTATTATTGTGCTACCATCAATTTCTCCTTTTATGTCTGTTAGTATTTGTCTTATGTATTGAGGTGCTCCTATGTTGGGTCCATGGATATTTACAATTGTTATGTCTTCCTCTTGGATTGATACCTTGATCATTATGCAGTGCCCTTCCTTATCTCTTGTAATATTCTTTAAGATCTATTTTGTCTGATATGAGGATTGCTACTCCAGCTTTCTTTTGCTTTCCATTTGCATGGAATATATTTTTCCATCTCACTTTCAGTCTATATGTGTCTTTAGGTCTAAAATGGGTTTCTTGTAGACACCATATATATGGGTCTTGTTTTTGTATCCATTCAGCTGGTCTGTGTCTTTTGGTTGGAGCATTTAAAATTCATTTGCATTTAAAGTAGCTATTGATATATATGTTCCCATTGCCATTTTCTGAATTGTTTGGGCATTGATTTTGTAGTTTCTTTTCTTCTCTTGTATTTCTTGACTATATAAGTCTCTTTAACATTTGTTGTAAAGCTGGTTTGGTGGTAATGAATTCTCTGAACTTTTGTTTGTCTGAAAACCTTTTGATTTCTCCATCAATTCTGAATGAGATCCTTGCCAGGTAGATTCTTCCCTTTCAATACTTATATATCCTGCCACTCCCTTCTCGCCTGCAGAGTTTCTGCTGAAAGATCAGCTGTTAAATGTATAGGGTTCCCTTGTATGTTACTTGTTGCTTTTCCCTTGCTGCTTTTAATTTGCCTACTTTGTGTTTAATCTTTGTTAGTTTGATTATTATGTCTTGGCATGTTTCTCCTTGAGTTTATCCTGTATGGGAGTCTTTGCACCTCTTGGACTTGATTGACTATTTACTTTCCCATATTGGGGAAATTTTCAACTATAATCTCTTCAAAATTTTTCTCATACCCTTTCTTTTTCTCTTCTTCTTCTGAGACCCCTAAAATTCAAATGTTGGTACATCTGATATTGTCCCAGAGGTCTCTGAGACTATCTTCAGTTCTTTTCATTCTTTTAACTTATTCTCCTCTTCAGAAGTTATTTCCACGATTTTATCTTCCAGCTCACTGATTCATTCTTCTGCTTCAGATATTCTGCTATTGATTCCTTCTAGAGTATTTTTAATTTCAGTAATTGTGTTGTTTGTCTCTGTATGTTTATTCTTCAATTCTTCTAGGTCTTTGTTAATTGATTCTTGCATTTTCTCCATTCTGTTTTCAAGGTTTTTGATCATCTTTACTATCATTCTGAATTCTTTTTCAGGCAGTTTGCCTATTTCCTCTTCATTTATTTGGACGTCTGTGTTTCTAGTTTGTTCCTTCATTTGTGCAGTATTTCTCTGTCTTTTCATTAATTTTTTTAAAAATTTATTGTGTTTGAGGTCTCCTTTTCCCAGGTTTCAAGGTTGAATCCTTTCTTCCTTTTGGTTTCTGCCTTCTAAGGTTGGTGCAGTGGTTTGTGTAAGCTTAGGATAGGGTGAGATTTGTGCTGAGTTTGTTTGCTTGTTTTTCCTCTGATGGGCAAGGCTGTGTGAGGTGGCAATCCTGTCTGCTGATGACTGAGTTTTTATTTTTGTTATTTGTTATTTGGAAGAGGCATCCTGAACAGGGTGCTACTGGTGGTTGGGTGATACCAGGTCTTGAATTCAAGTGGTTTCCTTTGTGTGAGTTCTCACTATTAGATACCCCCTAGGGTTAGGTCTCCAGTAGTCTAGGGTCTTGGAGTCAGTGTTCCCACTGCAAAGGCTCAGGGCTTGATCTCTTGTCTTAGTGAGACAGGCAGTATCTGGTGTGCAACAACCCCACGAATCTGGAATTGAACTGAATGCTCGCCGATCCTTTAAAGAAAAGTGTCTTCAGGAACAGGTGTGAGTGGTATTCACAGAAAGTGCTCAAGAGAACCATTCATGCACACTCATGCAGGGAGAATCAGCAGGGTTGGTGAGGTATTCTCAATTTGTGAGACTAACCAAACAGCCTCCTTGGAACATATACAGAGACTCCCAGCTCTCCAAGAAAGTCTGCTTTAGTTTCAAAGGCTCTCAGCCATCACCACAGTCCATAGGCTTTCAAAGTTATTTAGTCCACAGGCAAAGAATGCTGGGTAGCATCACAGAGGACCACCTTGCCGCTGCCTGCAGACCACCCCTTGGTCACTGGGCCGTCCATCAGTCCAGCGATCCTCGGAGGGAGGACGAAAGGGGTGTCCCTGTGCCTGGGACAAGCTCTCAGCAATGTGAGGTGACATATACAAGGGGAGCCAAGGCAGGTGCAACTCCCACCGTGGATGCCACTGATTCCCAGGTGTCCGAGGGCCTGGGTCCTCGGGATTGCAGTGCCTGGATCCCAGCACTCACCTCTGGCATGGAGGCTCAGTGGCCTGACACAGCTGCTCATAGCCTTTTTTCCCCTCCTTTTATTATTTATTTTGCTTTTATTTTTTTAATTTAAATTTATTTATTTTAATTGGAAGCTAATTACTTTACAATATTGTATTGGTTTTGCCATACATCAACATGAATCCACCATGGGTGTACACGTGTTCCCCATCCTGAACCCCCCTCCCACCTCCCTCCCCATACCATCCCTCTGGGTCATCCCAGTGCACCAGCCCCAAGCATCCTGTATCCTGCATCAAACCTAGACTGGTGATTCGTTTCTTGTAGGATATTATACATGTTTCAATGCCATTCTCCCAAATCATCCCACCCTCCCCCTCTCCCACAGAGTCCAAAAGACTGTTCTA
This sequence comes from Capricornis sumatraensis, assembly GCF_032405125.1. NCBI lineage: Eukaryota > Metazoa > Chordata > Mammalia > Artiodactyla > Bovidae > Capricornis > Capricornis sumatraensis. The sequence goes on along the minus strand of NC_091075.1, from coordinate 9,919,450 downwards.
TACATCTGTGTCTCTTTTGCTGTCTCGCATACAGGGTTATCATTACCATCTTTCTAAATTCCAAAAATATGCATTAGTATACTGTAATGGTGTTTTTCTTTCTGGCCTACTTCACTCTGTATAATAGGCTCCAGTTTCATCCACCTCATTGGAACTGATTCAAATGTATTCTTTTTAATGGCTGAGTAATACTCCATTGTGTATATGTACCACAACCTTCTTATCCATTCATCTGCTGATGGACATCTAGGTTGCTTCCATGTTCTGGCTATTATAAACAGTGCTGCGATGAACACTGGGGTACACGTATCTCTTTCAATTCTGGTTTCCTCAGTGTGTATGCCCAGCAGTGGGATTGCTGGGTCATATGGCAGTTCTATTTCCAGTTTTTTAAGGAATCTCCACACTGTTCTCCATAGTGGCTGTACTAGTTTGCATAGTTTCTTCAGGGCAAATTTTCAACAGCAGAATTAGAGAGTTAAAGAGTATAAACTTCTCTATGGTTTATGATATATATAGCCAAAGTGTTTTCCTAGAGGTATATAAATTCACATTGAATGTGCCAGATTTGTTAGAAACTTGCCAGCCTTAACCTATTAGCTTTTAAATGTCTACACTCATTGAAAAGATCACTGACTTGTTTAAACTCGCATTCTCTTGAACATTCGGAATGTCAGAAATTTCAACATGGGACTTGGTATGCATAAGTGCCCAGTCACTCAGGTCCTACTCTTTGTGACCCCATGGATTGTAGCCTGTCAGGTTCCTCTGTCCACGGGATTATTCCAGCAAGAATACATGAGTGGGTTGCCATTTCCTACTCCAGGGGATCTTCCCAACCCAGGGATCGAACCCATGTCTTCCATGTCTCCTGCCTTGGCAGGCAGATTTTTTACCACTAGTGCCATCTGGGAAGCACTTATTTGGAATACTGGATCAAAAAGTTAGATAATCAACTTTTCTTTACCTAAATAAAAAGTAAAAGTGAGATATCCTCATAATGAGTGTTGACACCACAGGAAAATTATAAAAAAAAAAAAAAAAAAGAACTTTCTTCACTTTATCCCAACCCACACTGCCATCAAGATGATAATTTATCATGAAACCATCTACATGGAATTATTGGGGTGGCAAAACATTCCTTTGGGTTTTTCTGTAAGATGCTATAGAAAAACCCAAACAAATTTTTTGACCAACCCAATATTTTCTTATTCTAGAATGATGCTTTTGAATTGTGGTGCTAGAGAAGACTCTTGAGAATCTCCTGGACAGCAAGGAGATCAAACCACTCAATCCCAAAGGATATCAACCCTGAATATTCATTGGAAGGACTGATGTTGAGGCTGAAACTCAAATATTTTGGCCACCTGATCCAAAGAGCCAACTCACTGGAAAAGACCATGATGCTAGGAAAGATTGAGGGCAAGTGGAAAAGAGGGTGACAGAGGATGAGATGGTTGGATGGCATCATTGATTCAATGGACATGAGTTTGAGCAAACTCCATGAGATAGTGAAGGACAGGCTAGCCTGGCATGCTGCAATCCATGGGGTCACAAAGAGTCAGATATGACTTAGCCATTGAATAACAACAACAAATATTTTCCTAAAGCTGATACCTATAATATTCTTAACTGTCTGATATTCTGATATATTCCAATACTGCAAAAACATCCACCTTTCAAATAATTCTTTATTCATGGTGTTTTCATTTAGTTCTGAAATAATTCTATATACTTGAGGCTTCAAAATAAGATGTGTTTAAATTTCATTCCTATGACTGCCTTGAATAGTGTTTTCCATTGACTGGATTAACAATAAATTTTATGCAGCTTCAACTTTACAATTACCACTAAAAGCAAAATATTCTTAGGGAGGTTATGAAAGACGAGCTGTTTTCATTTGCCACCAGCAACATACATACTTCCTGCTTTTTCTTCAGGTGCTGTTGCAGTTAGACGGTTCTTTATTGACCATTGCAGCCATACAGAATTGATTACAACAAAACCTATTGATCTAATTTGGACTTAGTAGTAAATTATGAGAAGAACATGTTTCCCACCAAAAGGATTATCACATGAAAGACCCCAGGTCTTTCTATTATCGATGACCCCAGGTATTTTCTTATAGTTTGCTTTACACAAAATAAGAGATAATAATAAGTGATAAATGATAAATACAACAAGCTTAAAAACAATTGTCATGAAATTGAGTTCCAGATTTGAAAAAATATATGTAAACATTAATATTAGCTATCCAAGTTTATTTTCTATTATTTTTTTCTGAAATAGCCCTTTAAATAGAGTAATACTAAATGTGTCTTGATAATACTGAAAATGAGGTATGCTTCACCACTAAGTGTATAATTTGCAAAGACTGTTCTTTATTTTTGTTTGCTAGACTTCCATATGCCTTATCAAAAAAAAAAAAAAAAGCTTAACTACATTTTGGGAGAATTGCCAGGCACAAATCTAGATCCTAGGATTTGTACTATAGAATATAGTTTCTGAAAAAGAATTCAATAAGTGTTTCACATATCTTTTGAAGACCATTTCAAAGAAAATAATCAAAGACCAATTTCATCAACTAACATTTACATTTAAAGATTAAAATGTTTACATTAAAGGAATAGTCTATGACAGGCATATAATGTATTTTTTACCAAAAAAAGAAGGGGGGAGGAGCGAAGGAGTGAATTTTCCAATAAATAATTACAGCATTATATGGTTAAATTAATAGATCAAGTTTGAAAGTATAATGCAATCTCAGATGTTGAAGAGGCTTTTGATTAAAAGAAAAGCAAATTAAGCTTAACATAAAATGAGCTATTCATAATGGGATAGATATGACCTATAAAAAAGATTCTGTGTGTGTGTTAAGTTGTACAGTTGTGTCTGACTCTTTGTGACCCCACGGACTGTAGTCACTAGGCTCCTCTGTCCATGGAATTTTGCAAGCAAGAATACTGGAGTGGCTTGCCATTTCGTACTACAGGAGATATTCTCAACCCAGGGATCAATCCCACTTCTCCTGCATTGGCAAGCAGATTCTCTACCACTGAGCCACCTGGGAAGTCCCAAATATTAATATATAACAAAATAAACATTTTAAAATATTTTAGTGCCTAAATTCTTCAGCAAAATGCCCAATTCTTCAGTAAAAACCTTATCTGAAATTGAAAAGTTTTAATTTAGTGCTATTTATTCATTTTAGTACGTACTCATAATTACACCAGGAAGGAAATCTCTTACTTGTTCTGAACAGTTCAGTTCAGTCGCTCAGCCGTGTCCAACTCTTTGCGATCCCATGAACCGCAGCACACCAGGCCTCCATGTCCATCACCAACTCCCGGAGTTCACTCAGACTCATGTCCATCGAGTCCATGATGCCATCCAGCCATCTCATCCTCTGTCGTCCCCTTCTCCTCCTGCCCACAATCCCTCCCAGCATCACAGTCTTTTCCAATGAGTCAACTCTTCGCAAGAGGTGGCCAAAGTACTGGAGCTTCAGCTTTAGCATCATTCCTTCCAAAGAAATCCCAGGGCTGATCTCCTTCAGAATGGACTGGTTGGATCACCTTGCAGTCCAAGGGACTCTCAAGAGTCTTCTCCAACACCACAGTTCAAAAGCATCAGTTCTTCGGTGCTCAGCCTTCTTCACAGTCCAACTCTCACATCCAAACATGACCACAGGAAAAACCATAGCCTTGACTAGACGGACCTTAGTCGGCAAAGTAATGTCTCTGCTTTTGAATATACTATCTAGGTTGGTCATAACTTTCCTTCCAAGGAGTAAGCGTCTTTTAGTTTCATGGCTGCAATCACCATCTGCAGTGATTTTGGAGCCCCCCAAAAATAAAGTCTGACACTGTTTCCACTGTTTCCCCATCTATTTCCCATGAAGTGATGGGACCGGATGCCATGATCTTCATTTTCTGAATGTTGAGCTTTAGGTCAACTTTTTCACTCTCCACTTTCACTTTCATCAAGAGGCTTTTTAGTTCCTCTTCACTTTCTGCCATAAGGGTGGTGTCATCTGCATATCTGAGGTTATTCATATTTCTCCCGGCAATCTTGATTCCAGCTTGTGTTTCTTCCAGTCCAGTGTTTCTCATGATGTACTCTGCATATAAGTTAAATAAGCAGGGTGACAATATACAGCCTTGATGTACTCCTTTTCCTATTTGGAACCAGTCTGTTGTTCCGTGTCCAGTTCTAACTGTTGCTTCCTGACCTGCATACAGATTTCTCAAGAGGCAGGTCAGGTGGTCTGGTATTCCCATCTCTTACAGAATTTTCCACAGTTTATTGTGATCCACACAGTCAAAGGCATTGGCACAGTCAATAAAGCAGAAATAGATGTTTTTCTGGAACTCACTTGCTTTTTCCATGATCCAGCAGATGTTGGCAATTTGATCTCTGGTTCTTCTGCCTTTTCTAAAACCAGATTGAACATCAGGAAGTTCACAGTTCATGTATTGCTGAAGCCTGGCTTGGAGAATTTTGAGCATTACTTTACTAGCGTGTGAGATGAGTGAAATTTTGTGGTAGTTTGAGCATTCTTTGGCATTGCCTTTCTTTGGAATTGGAATGAAAACTGACCTTTTCCAGTCCTGTGGCCACTGCTGAGTTTTCCAAATTTGCTGGCATATTGAGTGCAGCACTTTCACAGCATCATCTTTCGGGATTTGAAACAGCTCAACTGGAATTCCATCACCTCCACTAACTTTGTTCGTAGTGATGATTTCTAAGGTCCACTTGACTTCACATTCCAGGATGTCTGGCTCTAGATGAGTGATCATTATTATCTGGGTTGTGAAGATCTTTTTTGTACAGTTCTTCTGTGTATTCTTGCCACCTCTTCTTTGTATCTTCTGCTTCTGTTAGGTCCAGACCATTTCTGTCCTTTATTGAGCCCACCTTTGCATGAAATGTTCCCTTGGTATCTCTAATTTTCTTGAGATCTCTAGTCTTTCCCATTCTATTCTTTTCCTCTATTTCTTTGCATTGATTGCTGAAGAAGGCTTTCTTATCTCTTCTTGCTATTCTCTGGAACTCTGCATTTAGATGCTTATATCTTTCCTTTTCTCCTTTGTTTTTCGCCTCTCTTCTTTTCACAGCTATTTGTAAGCCCTCCCCAGACAGCCATTTTGCTTTTTTGCATTTCTTTTCCATGGGGATGGTCTTGATCCCTGTCTCCTGTACAATGTCATGAACCTCATTCCATAGTTCATCAGGTACTCTATCTATCAGATCTAAGCCCTTAAAACTATTTCTCACTTCCACTGTATAATCATAAGGGATTTGATTTAGGTCATACCTGAATGGTCTAGTGGTTTTCCCTACTTTCTTCAATTTGAGTCTGAATTTGGTAATAAGGAGTTCATGATCTGAGCCACAGTCAGCTCCTGGTCTTGTTTTTGTTGACTGTATAGAGCTTCTCCATCTTTGGCTGCAAAGAATATAATCAATCTGATTTCGGTGTTGACCATCTGGTGATGTCCATGTGTAGAGTCTTCTCTTGTGTTGTTGGAAGAGGGTGTTTGCTATGACCAGTGCATTTTCTTGGCAAAACTCTATTAGTCTTTGCCCTGCTTCATTCCACATTCCAAGGCCAAATTTGCCTGTTATTCCAGGTGTTTCTTGCCTTCCTACTTTTGCATTCCAGTCCCCTAGAATGAAAAGGACATCTTTTTGGGGTGTTAGTTCTAAAAGGTCTTATAGGTCTTCATAGAACCGTTCAACTTCAGCTTCTTCAGCGTTACTGGTTGGGGCATAGACTTGGATAAATGTGATATTGAATGGTTTGCCTTGGAGACGAACAGAGATCATTCTGTCATTTTTGAGATTGCATCCAAGTACTGCATTTTGGACTCATTTGTTGACCATGATGGCTACTCCATTTCTTCTGAGGGATTCCTGCCCGCAGTAGTAGATATAATGGTCATCTGAGTTAAATTCACCCATTCCAGTCCATTTTAGTTTGCTGATTCCTAGAATGTCAATGTTCACTCTTGCCATCTCTTGTTTCATCACTTCCAGTTTGCCTGGATTCATGGACCTGACATTCCAGGTTCCTATGCAATATTGCTCTGTACAGCATCGGACCTTGCTTCTATCACCAGGCACATCCACAGCTGGGTATTGTTTTTGCTTTGGCTCCATCCCTTCATTCTTTCTGGAGTTATTTCTCCACCGATCTCCAGTAGCGTGTTGGGCACCTACTGACCTGGGGAGTTCCTCTTTCAGTATCCTATCATTTTGCCTTTTCATACTGTTCATGGGGTTCTCAAGGCAAGAATACTGATGTGGTTTGCCATTCCCTTCTCCTGTGGACCACATTCTGAACAGTTAAGAACTGATAGTTTCACAGAATGTATGAAAGTAGTAGAAGGGTTTTTCTAAGCAACTAGAGGGAAAGCTTGTGTTGTTATTTTGGGTTTGGGGATTATCTAATCTATAATTTCCTCTGATTTTTGTGCCATTTAGCTTTTCCTTCGAAATCAAAATATCTGAATTGTTCTATCACTTACTTATGTAAAATTCAATCTTTGGCAGCTTCATTATTAAAATGGGATAAGATATGGATAACAGTATCAATGGGATCCCTTCCTTTCTGCTGCACAAGGAACAAGAACTGCTATATAAAGAAAATCCAGTTCGCTGATTTACAAACACCTTAGAGATCTTCTGCTGTTTACATAAGACTACATTTTGAATTTTCAATTATAGAGCAAGATTAAAATATTTTTAAGTACTTAAAAATTAAATCTCTGGATCCTAAGTAGATTGACAGTTATACTGCAATATATCTGCAACAGTTTTGGCTGAAGGTTTTCTTTTCACACAAATAGGAATGATTATGGACTTCTTTAGAAACGGAATGTGTACTACTTAAGTTTTGGAACAATAAGTCTTTCACTATCCAAATTACTTAACTGTCTTTCCCATTTGACCTTTCAGCGCACTGGCAGAATCAAACAAGAAAAATCAAAGAACCTTCACAACCCTAAACTTAAAAGCATCAGGGAACAGATTTTATGCAAAATATTTCCCTGAGGCTTAAGGGTGAGATCACATAGTCTTTCTTTGGCTTCTTAAAAACTCTTAATTCTTTGCTTTAACACTTTGCTGATAAAAGCGGCAGTCAGACTATGAAGGATAATACTCTATAGGGTGATAGATTGAAGTGAGCTTGTCCATTAAGCTACAAGATAATGTGCATTCATGAAGTTAATGATAAATGCTCCTTTCCTACATTAATGCATTACTTTATTTGCCATAATTATTGATCTCTAAAAGCCACTCTTTGTACTAAAATGCTTTAACCAAAGTACTTTAGTAGAAAGTTCATTAGTGACCTCATAAAATAATACACATGCAAAAGGAAAATAGAGTTAAATCATAGATATCAAAAACTTGACTACCACATACACAGTTGGAAATCTTTCAGTATAAACCACAAAAGAACAAGTAATATTAAGAGAAATCTAAATCTTGTATATGCTGAGTTTTGACCAAAATGGAATTCAACCAAGATTCCGTTGAAGAACACTGCAATGATCCATCATTTAGCAGACATCAGAAAGTAGAAAAACAGTAGAACTATATAAAAACACATTTTCAGTAGACCTAAGACCAAGCTCTTGAATCTACTAAGAATAAATTTGAGGGAGAGAGACAATGCACCCCTGCACAGTACAGCAATTCATCTTCATTGGATAAAGTGTAGGACACACTCAAGTATGCATAAATCATTTCATGTTTGTTCCATCTGTACCATATGTACCTTGATAAGAGTACTTTGGACATTGCTGATGTCAATGAGAAGAAATATTACAACAGTTAGACAAAGAAAGGTTATATTCCTTTGCCAAAGATACAGAATTCATTTCTACTAGTCCATGATCAGGAACAAAGTGTCAAATGGCTGTTGGAATTAGAAAAGTTACACATGACAAAACTAGAAATTTCATGCTCAGAAAATACCTCATGTTGGCAAATAATGTTGGCTTAGTAAACATGAAAAAAAGTGTTTAAAATTCTAGCTGTTCCAAATTTGCTCTATGTAATACTCTTTAGTGGGATTTCCTGGTGGCTCAATGGTAAAAAATCCACCTACCAGTGCAGTAGACGCAAGAGACGTGGGTTCCATTCCTGGGTAGGGTAGATCCCCTGAAGAAGAAAATGGAAATCCACTCCAGTATTCTTGCCTGGAAATCCCGTGGACAGAGGAGCCTGGTAGGTTAGAGTCTATACGGTTGCAAAGAGCTGGACACAACTTGGTTACAAAACAACAAAAACAGTTAGATAATACAACAGTTCAGTTCAGTTCAGTCACTCAGTCATGTCCAACTCTTTGTGACCCCATGGACTACAGCACACCAGGCCTCCCTGTCCATCACCAACTCTCAGAGTTTACTCAAACTCATGTCCATCGAGTCGGTGATGCCATCCACCCATCTCATCCTCTGTTGTCCCCTTCTCCTCCTGCCTTCAATCTTTCTCAGCATCAGGGTCTTTTCAAATGACTCAGCTCTTCGCATCAGGTGGCCAAAGTATTGGAGTTTCAGCTTCACCATCAGTCCTTCCAATGAATATTCAGGACTGATTTCCTTTAGGATGGACTGATGGGATCTCCTTGCAGTCCAAGGGACTCTCAAGAGTCTTCTCCAACACCAGAGTTCAGAAACATCAATTCTTCAGTGCTCAGCTTTCCTTATAGTCCAACTCTCACATCCATACATGACTACTGGAAAAACCATAGCTTTGACTAGATGGACCTTTGTTGGAAAGATAATGTCTCTGCTTTTTAATATGCTGTCTAGGCTGGTCATAACTTTTCTTCCAAGGTGTAAGTATCTTTTAATTTCATGGCTGCTGTCACCATCTGCAGTGATTTTGGAGCCCCAAAAAATAAAGTCTGACACTGTTTCCACTGTTTCCCCATCTATTTCCCATGAAGAGATGGGACTGGATGCCCTGATCTTAGTTTTCTGAATGTTGAGCTTTAAGCCAACTTTTTCACTCTTCTCTTTCACTTTCATCAAGAGGCTCCTTAGTTCTTCACTTTCTGCCATAAGGGTGGTGTCATCTGCATATCTGAGATTATTGATATTTCTCCTGGCAATCCTGATTCCAGCTTGTGTTTCTTCCAGTCCAGCATTTCTCATGACGTACTCTGCATAGAAGTTAAATAAGCACAGTGACAACATACAGCCTTGAAGTACTCCTTTTCCTATTTGGAACCAGTCTGTTGTTCTATGCCCAGTTCTAACTGTTGTTTCCAGACCTGCATACAGATTTCTCAAGAGATGGTGTGATCACTCACCTCAGTTCAGTTCAGTTCATTCACTCAGTCATGTCTGACTCTTTGTGACCCCATGAATCGCAGGACGCCAGGCCTCCTTGTCCATCACCAACTCCCGGAGTTCACTCAGACTCATGTCCATCAAGTCCGTGATGCCATCCAGCCATCTCATCCTCTGTCGAACCCTTCTCCTCCTGCCCCCAATCCCTCCCAGCATCACAGTCTTTTCCAATGAGTCAACTCTTCGCATGAGGTGGCCAAAGTACTGGAGTTTCAGCTTTAGCATCATTCCTTCCAAAGAAATCCCAGGGTTGATCTCCTTCAGAATGGACTGGTTGGATCTCCTTGCAGTCCAAGGGACTCTCAAGAGTCTTCTCCAAAACCACAGTTCAAAAGCATCAATTCTTCGGTGCTCAGCCTTCTTCACAGTCCAACTCTCACATCCATACATGACCACAGGAAAAACCATAGCCTTGACTAGACGGACTTTAGTCGGCACTCACCTAGAGCCATACATACTGGAATGTGAAGTCAAGTGGGCCTTAGAAAGCATCACTATGAACAAAGATAGTGGAGGTGATGGAATTCCAATTGAGCTATTTCAAATCCTAAAAGACGATGCTGTGAAAGTGCTACACTCAAAATGGCAGCAAATTTGCAAAACTCAGCAGTGGCCATAGGACTGGGAAAGGCCAGTTTTCAGTCCAATCCCAAAGAAAGGCAATGCCAAAGAATGCTCAAAGTACCACACAGTTACACTCATCTCACACACTAGTTAAGTAATACTCAAAATTCTCTAAGCCAGGCTTCAACAATACATGAACCGTGAACTTCCAGATGTTCAAGCTGGTTTTAGAAAAGGCAGAGGAACCAGAGATCAAATTGCCAACATCTGCTGGACAATTGAAAAAACTACAACAGTAGAGACATATTCTGGTGGGTAAAAGCCTTACAATCTTATCCTGAAGATAACATACACAATCAGCAGATTATGTACTAATCATTTTCTAATAATTGATAATTTATTTTCAATTGTAGCTTAATAGTTATCCTCATGTTTCTTCTTGTTGTTCTTTTACTTTACTACTGTCTTTTGACTAGGGCATTCGTTGGAAATCTGCTTTATATCTATTATTAGAAGGATTAGAAGGAAACATAGTGCAAAAGATACATGTTGGATAATATCATGTGTCTAATAGACAGAGGCCAAACAGATTGATGAGTTCTTTAAAAGGGGCACTTGGAGAAAGTGCCTCAGAGCCATTGATTTTTGGTATGTTAACATTTCTTATGAATATTTCATAATTTTTTGTTTATCCACTTTCAAGGAAGAATGCTTCTGACATCTGAGACTACAAAAACTCTAGAGCTGTGATTTGTTTCTTTTAATTGGTTGTTATAAGCCAATATTTCAGAAGTGATAAACATACTCTGAAATATTCTTAGTTATATCTAGTATTACAATTTAAGTTCTTTATCATATTAACTATGCATTTTATGAAATGTAAAAAACCATTTTATACTAAATTGAAAGTCAATTGCTAAAGCTAAAAATCTCACATCTAACCCAAGGGTCCCATGTTGTGAGAGTACCATAATGGTAGAGGGAAAAGGAAGATTTATGTTCACTTAGTGATTTTTACAAATGGCTAATCTACACACGTCACATTTTTCCCAAGACAAAAGTAAATTATATCTTTTCTTCCGTAAAGGTCTCAGGCTGAACATTCTGTTTTTATATTTTTCCAATTAATATTATCTTTGATGAAAAATTATAATCTAATCTCAGTGTAAAACTTTTAGCAGATGAGATAGGAAGATATTTAGGGCATGGGGACCAGTAACAGTGTTATGGTCATGAAGTGAAGTGATAGCTGCTCAGTCATGTCTGACTCTTCAGGACCCCATGGGCTGTAGCTCACCAGGCTCCTCTGTCCATGGAATTCTCCAGGCAAGAATACCGGAGTGCATAGCCTATCCCTTCACCAGCGGATCTTTCCAACCTGGGGATCAAAACAGGGTCTCCTGCATTGCAGGCAGATTTTTTACCAGCTGAGCTACACTCAATTATCTCAGACAACCACATAAAGAATACTCAATTTCAGGTCTATATCCTCTTTTCTTCCTCTACAATTAAAAAAAAGAAAAATTCTTTCATACTATTGTTTCCTTATTTTTACAAAGGAATTATGTGCTTTCCCCCTATAATTTAGTCAGAATAATATGGAAGAGGAGAAAAAATATGTTACTAAGAAGCAGTAATATATATTTTTAAAATCAAGCTAAATTGGTACTCAGGAATTTTTTAAGAATCTGCTGCCCTTATGAAGCTTGTGGTACTAACAGAGGAGTGAAGATTCATCATTATCTTTGATTTTAGTACCTCTCTCAATAAGTTCATTTTATTATTCTCTTCATCCCTCTTCAAAGCTCTTCAATCATTCTAGTTTTATTTTCAGTGCTTTTCTTCAGTACCAAAATCTTGTTGAAATAAAACCTGACTGTGGAGTCCTTATAGGATTTGGTGGCAGTGTGATCGTTAAGATTGTGTATCTCCTTCATCTCTGTTATAGATCTTCTTCTAAGGGCATAACATAACACCAATATTATATTTTTTATGGGAAGAAAATTTTTTGTATGTTCTAAAAGTCAGGAGTAAGGGAAATCATACAGCACTAAATTATTGCCGACCAGAGATCAAACCCACATCTCCTGAGTCTTGCATGGCAGGCAGATTATTTGCTGCCGAGCTGTCAGGGAAGCCCTACAGAAATCAGGAGCAAGGGAAATCACACAGCATTAAATTTTTCCAAAATTTCAGTTCAAAATAGCTCATAAGGAAATGACTACAACTTTATTCATCATTAACTATATTTACAGATTTTAATTTTTTTATTTTATAGAAGAAATAATAATATTTAAAAATGACTGCTGTGCCCCAAATATGGTATTTAAAGACCAATGGAATCAACGGAGCAGTTTATATCAATAAGAAATAAAAGAAACTTAAGGAAAATCTAGGAAATAGATATAGGAAAAGAGGATCTTGAACTTTAGAGTGAGTAAGACTCACTTAAGGTGACTGAAAAATACAGCTACCCACATGTCATCAAAGACTAGAATTTAATGTGTTTGGTCAGATTTGGGAAGTCTGCATTTTAGCAATACTCCCAATGCTTCTGATTCAGAGAGTCTATTTGAGAAATACTTAATGAGCAGAACTCAACACCCTTAATTCCAAATTCAATATTGTTTCTGCCATTATGTTTAAATTCCATTTTTAAGCAAGGGTTATTATTTGGAAATAGAATTACAAAGGAATTACAATTCCATGGACAGAGGAACCTGGTGGGCTATAGTCAATGGGGTCACAAAGAGTCAAACACAACTGAGTGACCAGCACTTTCTTTTATATATTAATTATATTTACTTATTTTATATATATATGCATATGTATTTGTTACCAGAGCACATTTAATGATGATAATTCAAATTCTGTCACTCATATATTCCCTGAGTAGTTTTTATTCAAGGTGGTGGCATCCTTGTAATCTTGCCAATGAGCAGTGGTTGTATTCCAACCCAAGGGTTATATTTTGAATCCCCACAATAAAGCAGATTCTTTATAGTCTAAGCCACCAAATAAATTTTATATATATATATATATATATAAAAAACAATCTGGTCTCTAAAATAAATATTGCTGGGAAAACTGGACAGCTACATGTAAAAGAATGAAATTAGGACACTTCCTAACAAAATATACAAAGATAAACTCAAAATGGATTAAAATCCTAAGTGTAAGACCAGAAAATATAAAACTCTTAGAGGAAAACATAGGCAGAACACTTGATGACATAAATCAAAGCAAGATTCTCTATGACCCACCTCCTAGAATAATGGAAATAAGAACAAAAGCAAACAAGTGGGACCTGATTAAACTTAAAAGCTTTTGCACAACAAAGGAAACTATAAGCAAGGTGAAAAGACAACCCTCAGGATGGGAGAAAATAATAGCACATGAAACAACTGACAAAGGATTAATTTCCAAAATATACAAGCAGCTCACACAGCTCAATGCCAGAAAAACAAGTAACTCAATCCAAAAGCGGGAGAAAGACCTAAGCAGACATTTCTCCAAAGAAGACAAACAGATGGCTAATAAACACATGGAAAGATGCTCAACATCACTCATTATTAGAGAAATGCAAATCAAAACTACAATGAGATATCAGCTCACACTGGTCAGAATGACCGTCATCAAAAATGTCTACAAAGAATAAATGCTAGAGAGGGTGTGGAGAAAGGGAACGCTCTTGCACTGTTGGTGGGAGTGTAAGTTGATACAGCCACTATGGAAGATGGTATGGAGAGTCCTTACAAAATTAGGAATAAAACCACCATATGACCCAGCAATCCCACTCCTAGACATATACCCTGAGGAAACCAAAATTGAGGAAGACACATGTATCCCATTGCTCACTGCAGCACTGTTTACAATAGCTAGAACATGGAAGCAAGCTAGATGTCCATCGACAGATGAATGGACAAAGAAGTAGTGATACATAGACACAATGGAATATTACTCAGCCATAAAAACGAACACATTTGAGTCAGTTCTGATGAGGTGGATGGACCTAGAGTCTATTATAGAGAGTGAAGTGAGTCAGAAAGAGAAAGATAAATATTATATTCTACCACATAGATGCAGAATCTAGAAAAATAATAATGAATTTATTTGCAGGGCAGCAGTGGAGAAACAGACATAGAGATTAGACCTATGGACATGGGGAGAGGGGAGGAGAGGGTGAAGTGTATGGAGAGAACAACATGGAAATGTACATTACCATGTGTAAAATAGATAGCCAACGGGAATTCGCTGTATGGCTCAGGAAACTCAAACAAGGGGCTCTGTATCAAGCTAGAGGGGTGGAATGAGGCAGGAGATGGGAGGGAGATTCAAAAGGGAGGGGATATATGTATATCTATGGCTGATTCATGTTGATATTTGACAGTAAACAACAAAATTCTATAAAGCAATTATCCTTCAATAAAAAAAAATTAAAAAGAAAAATAATGGGCAAAAGTCTTAAATAGAAATTTCTCCAAAGAAGATATATAAATGGTCAATAAGCACACAAAAAGATGCTCAATATCATTGATCATTAAGGAAATGCAATTCAAAACTACAGTGAGATATCATTTCATATCATTTAGATGACTATTATGAAAATAAATAATAGGTGTTGGTGAGTATGCAGCAAAATTGGGACTCATATCACTTTTCTTTGGAATGCAAAATGGTTCAGCCACAGTGGAAAATAGTATGGTAGTTCCTCCAAAAACTAAAAATAGAATTACCAAATGATTCATCAATTCCACTTTTGGGTAAATACTCAAAATAATTTAAATTGAGAGGGCTATGGACAATGGGGAGGGGAGACAAAGCCATAATCCTATTTCATACAACTTTTGAATTTTGTTCCAGGTGCCTTTCATAACTGAAAAACAGATAACATTCCAGAAATGAATAATGAGCTTTTCAATTTTTAAAAAATCCTTCCCTTGTGACTCAGACGGTGAAGTATCTGCCTGCAATGCAGGAGACCCAGATTCAATTCCTGGGTCAGGAAGATCCCCAGAGAATCGAACGCAACACACTCCAGTATTCTTGTCTGGAGAATTCCATGGACAGAGGAGCTTGATGGGTAAAGTCCACGGACTCACAAAGAGTTGGACACACTGAGCCACAAACACACACACACACACACACACACACACTCACAATTTTAAAAAGTGTTGCATCTCTACATCTCTCTAAAATTGAAAATTATTCTTAAAATGGCAAATCATTGGAATATTTTACCTTATCTAGAAACTTAGAAAATAAGACTGCAACAAAATGGAATCTAGAAATGTACATCAAAATGTGTAAAGCAATTTGTTAATGAAGAGGAAAAGGCAAATTATCCCCCCTTTCACCAGCTTTCTGCTTTACCTCCTAGAAGAACAGTTAGTGAAGCAGAAAGTGACTAAATCTAAAATTGGGCCAAGTCTAAGAAACGTTGTAGAAAGAAATATCCCAGAAACAGAGAGAAAACGGAACTGTTCAATTTAGGATAATAACAGCTTTTTTGAAATTTAAATAACAAAGAATTTTTATTCTTTAATAAGGCATGGATTAAAATGACACACCACCGTAAATAAATGTTCCTTTTCACAAGAATGAGAGTTTGTTCAAAGGAGTTAAAGGAGCAGAACTGAAGACTTCATTCTACCACTGAGGAGAATGTCTGAAAGCCTGTACCTTGAATCTCTGCTTTACCTGTAGATAACACATGGAATCATCTAAGAGTTTAATAGAACTGAATTATTTTGAAGTAATAAAGTATTTGCAAAAACTGAAGTATTTTGCAAACAATCAAGTCTTGTTTTTCAATCCCACCTACATTTTGATTTTCTAATTAGGATATTCATTTCCATTTTTTACATAATTATGAGGAAGCATAGGAGGAGGAGTTAGTGGTCAGTCATGTCCTACTCTTTGTGACCCCATGGGCTATAACCCACCAGGCTCGTCTCTCCATGGAATTCTCCAGGCAAGAAAACTAGAGCAGGTTGCCATTTCCCTCTCCAGGGAATCTTCCTGACCAAGGGATAGAAATCATGTCTCCTGTATCACCTGGAAGTTCAGTTCAGTTCAGTTCAGTTCAGTCGCTCAGTCGTGTCCGACTCTTTGCGACCCCATGAATCGCAGCACGCCAGGCCTCCCTGTCCATCACAAACTCCCAGAGTTCACTCAGACTCATGTCCATCGAGTCCGTGATGCCATCCAGCCATCTCATCCTCTGTCATCCCCTTCTCCTCCTGCCCCCAATCCCTCCCAGCATCACAGTCTTTTCCAATGAGTCAACTCTTCGCATAAGGTGGCCAAAGTACTGGAGTTTCAGCTTTAGCATCATTCCTTCCAAAGAAATCGCAGGGCTGATCTCCTTCAGAATGGACTGGTTGGATCTCCTTGCAGTCCAAGGGACTCTCAAGAGTCTTCTCCAACACCACAGTTCAAAAGCATCAATTCTTCGGCGCTCAGCCTTCTTCACAGTCCAACTCTCACATCCATACATGACCACTGGAAAAACCATAGCCTTGACTAGACGGACTTTAGTCGGCAAAGTAATGTCTCTACTTTTGAATATGCTATCTAGGTTGGTCATAACTTTCCTTCCAAGGAGTAAGCATCTTTTAATTTCATGGCTGCAATCACCGTCTGCAGTGATTTTGGAGCCCAAAAAACATCTGCTGGATCATGGAAAAGGCAAGGGAGTTCCAGAAAAACATCTCTTTCTGCTTTACTGACTATGCCAAAGCCTTTGACTGTGTGGATCTCAATAAACTGTGGAAAATTCTGAAAGAGATGGGAATACCAGACCACCTGACCTGCCTTTTGAGAAATCTGTATGCAGGTCAGGAAGCAACAATTAGAACTGGACATGGAACAACAGACTGGTTCCAAATAGGAAAAGGAGTATGTCTAGGCTGTATATTGTCACCCTACTTATTTAACTTCTATGCAGAGTACATCATGAGAAATGCTGGACTGGAAGAAACACAAGCGGGAATCAAGATTGCTGGGAGAAATATCACCTGGAAAGGCTCACATAATTATGAGGATTTTTAAAATTTTTAAAAATTACAACTTACTCCATAAAACACAGTCATACCTTAGAGATATTGCAGGTTCATTTCCAGACCACCACAGTAAACTGAATATCACAATAAAGTAAGTTGTACAAATGTCTTGGTTTCCCAGTACATATAAACGTTTTGTTTACACTATACTATAGTCTATGATGGAGAAGGCAATGGCACCCCACTCCAGTACTCTTGCCTGGAAAATCCCATGGACGGGGGAGCCTGGTAAGCTGCAGTCCATGGGGTCGCTAAGGGTCAGACATGACTGAGCGACTTGACTTTCACTTTTCACTTTCCTGCATTGGAGAAGGAAATGGCAACCCACTCCAGTGTTCCTGCCTAGAGAATCCCAGGGACGGGGGAGCCTGGTGGGCTGCCATCTATGGGGTCACACAGAGTCGGACACGACTGAAGCGACTTAGCAGTAGCAGCATAGTCTATGAAGTGTGCAATAGCATTATGTCTGAAAAACTTTTATGCATATATTGATTTAAAAATACCTTCACACTAAAAACAACACTAACCATTATCTGACCCTTCAGCAAGTCATAATCTTTTGGCTAGTGGAGGGCTTCAAAGATTGCAAGAAATACCAAAATGCGACACAGAGAAAAAGTGAGCAAATGTTGGGGAAATGGCACCAATAGACCTGCTCCATGCAGGGCTGCCACAAACCTTCAGTTTGGAAAGAAAAAAAAAAAAAGCACAATATCCTTCAAGCACAATAAAAAGAAATATAATCAGTGTTCCCTGAACACTATTGGGATCCTACCATCAGGGCTCTTGTGGCATTATAGTACAAAGACGCAGCTAAATACCCTGGGAGGATTTCAAAAGAGGAGCACCTCAATTTGGTTATCTATTTTCTGTGAAGTACTCTTAAACATGAAAGCTTCTAAGTGCTAACAGACACCTTCACCTTGAATTGGAGAGTTTCTACAAATTATCATTTTTTGGAAAATGTCATGTTGCACTCACTCCTCGTATCATTTTGTTTAGTTTTCCTCATTTCCAAAGGAAATACAGTAAGATCACATGGACAGGTTTGTTCCTTTCAAGGACAATACTGAAACACAATGACCTGAACAGTGTGTCCTTAATATGACTTTAGTTCAGAAGTTAAGGTTACTGATTTCCAAAATTCAGGCTTGTATTTTCTTGCTCTCTATTTTCTTCTCAAACCTTTCCGCATGGATGAAGTAAATTCATACTGTTCATTGAAAATGATTCTACTCATTTTAATAAATGGAAAATACAGCTATTAATAGAGATTTGAGCTCTGATGCTGGGAGGGACTGGGGGAAGGAGAAGGGGACGACAGAGGATGAGATGGCTGGATGGCATCACTGACTCGATGGCATCACCGACTCGATGGACGTGAGTTTGAGTGAAGTCCGGGAGTTGGTGATGGACAGGGAAGCCTGGCGTGCTGCAATTCATGGGGTCACAAAGAGTCAGACATGACTGAGCGACTGAACTGAACTGCACTGAACTGAGCTATATTTATGAATTCACTTTCCAACAAAAAAGCTAATCAATCTCTATGCCATACAGACAAGCAGAAGAGAGGTGGGAATAAGAAAGTCTAATTATTAGAAAGTATCAGGTTCTAATGCCATCTGGGTAGGTGCAGAGGAAATAATCTCTGGAGACATCATAAACACCTGATTTAATCTAAGAGAGACTCTATGAAAAAGCTGAGAGTTCAACTGAATTTTAAAAGATGAGTCCATTTCAGGTGCAGAGAGGACTTCCCTGGCAGTCCAGGGGTCAAGATTCCTCGCCTTCAATGCTGGTGGCCCGGGTTCAATCCCTAGTCAGAGAAATAGATCCCACATGCCACACCTAAGAGCCAACACAGGCAAATAAATAAAAAATAAATATTTTTTAAAATAGATCAAAAAATAAAGTGCAGAGGGGATGTGATCATAATAAGCTGGAGAGCTGAGTTAAGGTGTGAAGGAGAGAGCTTTAGAAAGCTTATTTGGGGTAAACCAACAGGACAAGAGCAAAGGGTTGTCTTGGGAGGTACTTTAGCAAAGACAGACTGGTCCCAATATGTAGAAGATCATAACTACCAAGAGAATTTTTAGTGTAAAACTCTCAAACAAAGGTTAGCAAATCTTCAACTTTTAAAAAGCTGTAATGAAAAATGCAAGTTTGAGTTCAAATGAATTTTAACTAGCATGTGAAATATTAGCAAAAATCACGACTCATATATATATGTTTACAAAGTCAAGCAATAATCTGAGATTCATCATGGAATGCAAAAACAAAAACAAAAACATATTTTGGGTGCCCAAAATTAACTTCTATGTCAATAGCCAACAGTCCGGAACCTGAATTATCTGCTTAGATATAGAAGTCATATTTCTGAAGACAAAAATAAACAGCCTAAATTGACTTTTAAGCTTTTAAACAGCTTAAATTTAGTGAAAAAAAAAAATAGATAAGATATTTTGTCTCTCTCTTGCCAAACGCTTGTTTGATTGCATTTTCCACATTCCAAGCAGATGTTTTAAAGTAATTTCAATAAACTTTATCTTAATGACAGAGAAGTCATGACATTTAAATGTCACAAATATTTGCTATAGATGTCTTTTTTCCCAACAGTTAGATCAAAATACTTTAGTATTTATAGAAATACACTACATGTTAGTGGTGGGTGTTTCTGAGTATAAAGTTATGAATGACATTTCTTTGTTCTTTCCAAATCTCCTATAATAAACATAAATTCTTATTGTAATAAACAATAAAATGAAACAAAGTCCAGTTAATAATATTTACAATATTATTTGGAATAATGATAGAAAAACTAGAAAAAGCAAAATAATGACTCAAATAAGATAAATGGTTATGCTCACATGAATTTCCCTGCCCTTAGGAACTTAGATGTCTTCCAGCTCAAAGCACCAGCATTCCAAAAGTGTGGTCCACAAACTCTTGGTCCAGTAAAGATGTAGCCGAGTCTTAGGCAAAGGATAAGAGACAGGAAGGAAGAAATAGAGGGCAAAGGGTTTGTGCCAGCTGTTTCTGAGGAACTATATTAGTTATCGTCCACAAAACAAGCTACCATGCACTTAGCAACTTTAGCAACAAGATATTTATCTTGGGCTTTCCTGGTGGCTCAGTGGTAAGGAACTTGCCTGCCAATGCAGGAGACAGACGTGGGTTCAATCCCTGAGTTAGGAAGATCCCCTGGAGAAGGAAACGGCAACCCACTTCAGTATTCTTGCCTGGGAAATCCCATGGACAGAAGGAGACTGGTGGGCTACAGTCCATGGGGTCACAAAAGAGTTGGACACGACTTAGCAACTAAATGACAATTTATTAACTTACAGTTTCCCTAGTCAGGAATACAGACTCAGCTTAGCCAGTTCCTTAGGGTTTCACAATATTGCTGTGAAGATACTGGCCCAGCTGCATTATCATCAGGGGACTCAGCTACGGAAGAATCTCCTACTAAGATGACCCAGGTTGTCAGCAGAATCTGCTTCCTATGCTTGTAGGAGTAAGGGTTCAGCTCATTGCTGGCTGTTGCTTGGAGGCTGCCCTTGACTCCAGGAGGCCACAGTCCCCAGAGGCATCCCATGGTTTGCTGAGGACTCCTGAAGTTCTTTGACATATGGGCTTCCCCAGTGTGGCCACTTACTTCATCAAGCTGGGAAGGAGGAGAGCCTGTAGAGTTAACATATACATTACATAACATAGCATACAAAGAGTTTTGACACAGGACAAGTACTTGTTTTCTGTCTCATTGCAGTATCTGTTGTTATTAATGTGTAGGGATTCATTGCAGTATGTTACTAACGTGTAAGGGTTCTATCATTACTATTTGTCAAAATGCTTAAGTTCTTAGGTAAAAGAGTTGTATAAAACTCACAGAGAGAGAGTATATAAAATAACCAAGACTGACTTCAAAGAATGCTAATACAGTTTATTATTTATAAAGTAATAAAAATTAAATTGATATGGTTCTCCTAGCATATGGTTTAAACTCTATCCTATGCTGAAAATTAATAGTTTTCTATATTGAGTTAAAGTTAAGATTTTTCACAAGAGCCAGAAAGCTTTTACCCCCAGAACAGTCAGGCTTGGATAAAAAACACTTCCATTATCACCTCAAGCTCTTTAATCAGTTTTAAATTTTTTTCTTTTGCTGTAAACACAAGGCTATGACAAGTTTTGGAACTCTAGAGGATCTCTGCTAACCTTATCCCCTACTGTGATCAACAAAAGAATTAAGTTCTAAAGGTATAATTTATATACAAAACCATAGGAACAAACTACAAATGGAATCTTTCAAAGATGAATTCTTAAATATAGTTTACATAAAGGGTTTAAGGAAAAGAACATTTTAAGTTCTGGATTCATTTGTCCAGCCAACACGTATTTATCTTTTCCAGAGGGCTGAGCTCTATCTGGCAGAGGGGGAAAAAAGTGATCATGGATTCTCAACTTTAAAATTAAAATGAGACTTTGGAGAAAACTACTTTGGGTTTAACCATTAGGTTCCAGTAATTATATTTCTTTTAAGCATATGTGTTTGATTTCAAGTGTGAGTTTTAAGAAAAATTAATAAGGGCATCTACATTTTTTTCCTCAGAAGCCAGAAGATGCTGAACAACACTTAAATTTAATGCTAAATGAACTGAGTTTCCATTTTCTATTTCTTCTATACTACTGAGAGCACTTGCTCAGGTCTAGGGGAGAAAAACTATATGCATAAATTTTCCCTTTCCCAATTAAATTTTCATTTTTATACTCAAAGTTCTCCTAATTCAAATGTTTGGTGGCCAGTTCAGTCCAAAAGCCTCAAGCCTAAGGATATTGGATGTGTCGATCCATAATGTACAGGGCATCCCAATTTTCTCTGCTATTTCTCTTTTATTCTAACAACTTCCCATGTCACTATTTCAAAGATACTTTCAGAGGAGCAAAACAAAATTAATTCATACAACTCCTACTTCTTGAATATTTATTATTTTCTTCAATTTTTTTGAAATTGAAGAATCAGATATAATGGAGAAACATCATACTAAAGTGGTAGGGAAAGTATTCTGCGGGCTTTTTATGAAGCTTGTTTTCACACAAATTGAAAGAGAAATCATCCATTTTACTTTCACAATGAATCTCTCTTGTACTACATGGCATGAGGCCAAGCTATAAAATGATGTTTTAATGTTGCAAGCTAGATCAAAGGAACACCTTAATGATGTTTGGTCCTGCCTGAATATTTATGAAGAGATAGCTTTGAAGACTCACACAGTATGTTCTACAATCTGACAATTGCTCCTATTTCCCCATTAAAATGGAACAAAACAACAGTTATTTATGAATATGCTTATACTGCCAAGTAGCCATCACCCAAGGCTGGTAATTAATTACATACATTATGATCAGAACAGAAGAACTTAAAACTAGTTGCACATTAGGGAAAAAGCTATTTTTGAGGACAAAGCATTTTAAAATTAAACAGAAATGATTGAAAATAATGTGTAGAGGTATTTTTGGCTAAAAAATAAAAACAATTTTTAATGACATAATAGAATAAGGTGATTTCCTTGATCAGGGACAATGTAAAACATTACCTATTATCTAAGAAAGTAATGTCTTTCTCTTCTTTACTTCATTTTAAATGACTGCTGTTGTGCAAGACCCTGGTCCTGGGGCAATGAAAGACACAAAATAAACCAGGGAGGGAGGCAGCCCTCAAAGAGGTAAGCAGAGTGTCTGTTCACCTGTTTGAAAATCCTGCTACTTTTTATTATGCCAAAGACCCCATATTTTTTAACAAACGATTTCCTTTTCATTGATGATTTACTTAATCAACTGTATGGGAAGCCAATTAAAATCTTGACTTTATTGTATATTATGGTCAACAGAAAAAAGAAAAAAAAAAGAGAATCAGTTTTGCAAACCAAATAATGTATATAATAATAAATGTTCATTCTTACAGACCACAGTTCTCCAGGCCTAGGTCTTGTATCAAAGGAGTGCCAGAGGCAGGGTCTTTTGCCCTTCAGGAACTTTATAAGGTATAATAACCTCCCCACTACCATCCATTTTAAATCTTTTCCTGGAAAAAAAAAGGCTGAAAATAAATAAAGATAGAAATAAACATTTAAAAAAAAATCCACAATCTGTGTTCTCAGTAGTGCTCTAATCCAGAGGATTGTAAAGAATGGTCTCAGACGAGCAATATCACCTTCACCAGGAAACTTGCAAAAAATGCAAATTCTTCAGCCCTACCCCACTCCTAGTGAATCAGAAACTCTGGGGGTGAGGCCCTGCAACCTTTGACTTAATAAAGCTTCCAGATTACACTGATGTACACTAAATTTGAGAACCACTACTCCAAACGTGTCTATTAAGTTTTAAGTTGGTCTTTATAAAATAAGGCAAAATTTTCACTCTACTAAATCAACCCAGTACACTTTTCACAAGCCTGTTTGTAAGGAGACTTAGAAGCAGGTAAAATTCACCTTTTCTGTGGCTTTTGAGAAGCCAGATACCACTTCCATTTCTCTTCCTCCTAACCAATCATTTTTTGAGATTTTTGGTTTTGGTCTATTTTCACTTAAACATCTCTTTAGACAATAAAGAAATTTGGGGTATATTTCCTTGAGGTGAGTTAGCAGTTTTCAGCTAGAACATGCTTTCTTTTAAATCTTTATCCCATTACATTTAAGCAGCTTTATAATGTCATTAATTACCATAACTATAAACCCAAACTGAATATTTCCAAGAAAAGTAATTCTTATACTTACTAGCTTGGAGAAGGAAATGGCAACCTACTCCAGTATTCTTGCCTGGAGAATCCCATGGACAGAGGAGCCTGGCGGGCTTCAGTCCATGGGGTCACAAAGAGTCGGACACGACTGAGTGACTAACACACACACACACACATACTTACTAGCTGTTTCACAGCAGAAATACCGATGTATTCTTTATTAATACTTGCATTTTTAAAAACTTATTAGAATACTACATTGCTTTAATTTAGACACTGAAAAAATAGAAGACTGCAAACTACAATGAGTTTCCTATTCCTTCATAATCATCACCTCTACATTGAAGTATTTAGATGAAGGGGGACGAGACCATCAAAGACAGAAAGAATTTTTAAACTATAAAGCATAAATTTTTAAATCTCCATTTTTCAATGTCTTGTTTCACAGTAACTAAATTCAAGGTTGACTATTTCAATACACAAAAGTGTATAGTTTTGTTTTTTGTCTCTTCTTTTTAATGGTTTCCACAGGTATTTAATTTGTAGACTCTTCCTTTTGGATTGGAAGCTGGGCCTCTAATAAGTATATTTCATATTGTCTCAGAGACTGATAGAAGTCTGAACTTTTTCCATTTTTGAGGTAGGTAGTATTTATATAAATAGTAATAGTAGATATGCCAAAGCTATAAACTCTGTGGTTTATCCTATAAGCCTAAAATAAACCTAACACATTAACCACATTAAAAATATTGTACAAACTCATTTAGAGATTATACTAAATTATACAAGTGCTTTGCAAACGTGAGGAATTGGACCAGACCACCTTCTCCACCTCTGCCTCAGCCACTGCCACAGTTTCTTTGCTGTCTATAATTAGTGTTTTGCAATTTGGAATCTCTTTAGAGGAAAAATTATTCCCTGGCTTTAATATTTCTCAGTTAAGGAAAGATGACAGGAAGGAAGGGCTAGAGGGAACAATGGTTGACAGTGATATCTGTTGCCACTTTACCTTCTGCTGGGGAAGTAAAGAGAAAGGAAATAGAGGCAACTTACCAATCTGCTATTACACTGACTGAAATTTCACATGTGCACAGATAGGAACTTGTGTAATAGATCTGTAAGATTTGTCTATCTCATAGGAAAAAAATCCCAGAAGATACCCTGGAGAAGGAAAGGACAACCCACTCCAGTATTCTTGCCTAGAGAAATTCCAATGGACAGAGGAGCCTGGCAGGCTACAGTCCATTGGGTAGCAAAGAGCTAGACACAACTGAGTGACTAACACTTTCACCTTTTCTAAGATGTCTGTACTTCCAGATAGATGGCTAGGGTAGCAGTCAATGGTGAAGGGAGCAATTCTTCCCAAGCACCAGAAAATTTGTGCCTCCAGCACACCTAGCTGAAGAAAGCTTCAAAATACAGTCATAAAAATACTAAATGTGTTATTTTATAGAAGAACTTTTCCATTTTTTGTTTGTAGAAAAGTCTGACTTTCTATCCTTATATCAATACATAACAAGTAACGGAAGTGCAGGAAATGTTCCTGCTTTTATTTTCTTATTAAAATATTATCATATTTTTCCAGGACCATTTAGTAGATGTGCAATAATTTTTTTTTTTTAATTACTGGAATGAAGACTGTAAAGGTGCCTGGATGACAGAGGAAGCTGTTTGGAAAAGAAGTATGAAAAAAAATAAATGTAGAATCTTAAAATTCCTGAAAGGCACAAGACTCTGGGGGAGGGGTGAGGTGGTGGGTGGGGGAACCATAATAAAATAAATAAATAAAACCAATTTAACACATGTCATCTGGTGAAATAATTCTACCATCTTGACATCTTTTGGGGCTTCCAGAAGGAGTAATTGGTTCAGTTACTTCTGTAACCTCTCAATCAAAAGAGCAAAATCCTCAGGCTTTTTAAGATTTCCACGTTAGGATCTAATCAAAAGTCCAGCCATACAATATCCAAATGCCCCCATTAGTTATCTACCAAAATGTTTAATTTCTGTATCATTTTGGGTCTCTTTCATATTCACCCAGCAGAAATTTCAACTCAAGCTGCCTTAAGACAAAACTGAATTTGGTGATTCATATTTGAAAATATCCAGAGTTAAGGGATTTTTTCAGCTGGGTTCAGAGCTCAAATATCCCCATCTAGATTTAACTTTCCTCCAGCTCCCAGGCACGCCTCGCTGAGTACTATCTGCATTCCCAGAAATCAGATGATGCCACAAAAAAGCTTTACACTCACAACTCACTCTGCAAAGTCCAACAGAAGGGAGTCTCTTCCTAAAGGAGGGCAAAATGGTCCCCAAACGGTGCTTTCTTGTCTCTGATTGGCCAGATTTGGTCACATACTTTTCTGTAAACCAACCCTAGCTACTAGGAGGACAGAAAGCTTCCAGTGGCCACACGAGTGTCGTGGGTCACCCACTGAGTGGTTGACATCACCTGAATCAAATGGGCTGAGGGGCGCTGGCTCGATCGTCCAAAAAGTAAAGGAGGGTATTGTTTCCAGGAGGAGGAATGCGTAGCTAGAGGCAAAACCATAAAAATCCAGTACAACGTATATCTTTAGTAGATTCACGTCCACCACTTCCTAAAACTTTCACATATGCTGTTGTTAGTCGATCAAGCCCCGGGAGAAAGGCATGGCAACCCACTCAGTGGATCAAAACAAATTAAAAACGGAAAAAAAATCGTTCAACTGAGGCTCCTGGTCAACCTATATTTTAGGACAAGTGCAACCTCACACCTCGTATTCAAAATGTCGCTCCAGTTGTTGGCCTTCATTTGTCTTCAAGAACTGGAACACAGCACGTGGCCTTTAGAAAGCCGGCAAGTCGAGGCAATTACCAGCTTACGGTCGAAGCCGCCCGCAGCGCAGTTAGGTTCAGCGTCACTGGCGGGAGCGCGACGAGAGGGGACGACGAGGGTGCGCCGCACCTTCCCCGCGCCGCACCTTCCCGCACCGCCTCTGGAACTCACACCCACTTCCCACACACGGCCCAACCCTTCTCCTCGGCGACCGCTACCAACCTGCCCCGCAGCGGCCGTCGGAGCCGGCCGACCGGGGCGGGACACCCAGGGTCCCCACGCCGAGGGCTGGGCAGGCAGCCGGGCGGAGCAGACACGGGCGCAAGGCGGGCGGATGCAGGCGCCTCCAGCCCCCCGGCTCCCGCCTCCTCCCCTTCCCCCGGCGGGCGAGCGCGCGCGGGCCGAGAGCGGGGAGGCGGCGTGAGGGCGGCGGCGGCGCGGCCGGGCGGGTCCCGGGGCCGCGGAGCGCGTCGGAGCGAGCGCACGAGTCCCCGGCGCGCCCGCCGCTGTAGCCCCGCGGCCGCTCCCGCCCGGCGCCGCCCGCGCTCCCGGACCCGGGCGCGCGAGGGGAGGGGCCGCCCGCGCGCCGTCCCCGCCCGGCTCCCGGCACCGCGTCGCCCCCGAGCGCCGCCCGCACGGCGGGGCGGCCGCGACCCGCGGAGGCCGAGGACCCGGGAAGCAGGATTCCGCGGACGCCCGCAGCCCGAGGGAATCGCCAGGGACCGGCGGTCCTCGCCCAGACACCCGCCCCCGGAGACTTGGAACGCGGACTCCAGAGGCGGCGCGCACGGTCAGGACAAGTTTCTCGCGGTTTAAAGGGGTCCTGAGACTGCCACTCGTTTTATTTAATCGACCTTTCCTCGCCTGTTAAAAATAAGTTTATTTAGACAAAGAAAAGAAAGATAGCTTCCTGGATGACTGGAGGTTTTTAAATACAATCCCGAAAGTTTTGCATGGTGTGGTTATTTGCTTATACATATTTATTAACCTGTTAACTCTTCAGCTGGACAGAAAATTGACGTTTAAAATATTATTTGAGAAACATTTCTAGTTCACTGCTGCTTTCAGGCATCGTGTTATTTATCAGCTTCTTTAGCATCTGTCTTCCCCAAGTGGTACCGAAACCTGTCCCTTGGTGACCGGTCTTGCATGTGACACTCTTGCCCTCTAGTGCCTCAGCCGCTTGGTAGCAGTTTGATGGCTAATATTAATGAGATGTTACATAACACAAGGGTACTGGGCCTGAACTGGTAGTATCTGCCACTTGTAAAGCCAAAAAGCCTGAGCCAGTGGTAGTGGATACTGCTGTTTCAGTTTCTTTTCTATCTATTGAAACTTTCTGAAACGTTTGCAGCTCTTTCCGTTTTAATACCAGGTAAGTGTATCTATTTATTTAAACTATTCTTTAATGGATAACTCATAAATGTAAGAGTAGCAACTTTGTTTACAATCGATCTAAGAATTTCAGGATTGAACAAGTGCCTAATTTTATCCTTATAGAAGAAATAGAGCATTTAATTAAATTGAGTGAAACAAAGAAATGTCTTACCCTGGCTTAATTTTAAAGCTTCTCTTTTATAAAATTAAAGTATTAAGGCAATGAGCTTACAGTTGTTTCAGATTTCCACCAACAACTTGTAATTATTCTTCAGAAGATTTGTTAAACAGAACATATGTCTGTTGCTTGTTGGACTAGAAATTTGTAAGCAACATTGGAGATTTAAACTACAACTACCTATCTATCTATATAGTAATGATTCTCAACAAATCTTTCTATTTGATGCAATTCATTTTATAAATATCATTTAAAATTATACAGTTAATAACATTAAATGCAACTGGTAAGAAATATCCTAAGTATTTAACACAGAAGTTTAAAATTAAAAGAAAATACATATATAGTCCATTTAATATATCTACATTTTTTTTAAAGAACTAAGTTAGATTTTTTTAAGGGGTTTACCTAGATGATCTTCCAACTAGTTCTTCTAATATCTGGAAACTACTTAAGCCTCAAGCTCATTTAAAGTTGAAATTTATCCATATTCTCTATAAACATATTGGTTATAGCAACATATGTAATCTGGAACAGTTTTAAGGAAATCACTCCTAAGTGATGTAAACAGCTACATCTTGATATTAAAATACAAATCAAATCTTAAGACACATGTGAAACTGATCTCAAATCCACTTTTTATTTTTCTTAGAAAACATGTTATCAACTATTGAACAATGCTATTCACCACAAGAGAACAGAATGATGTGGAAGAGAAACTCCCAAACATCTGATACTCAGCTAAAGGACAAATTTTTCCTTTTTTTCAGCCAAAGCTCCCTATTAATATTGAACTTGAGAAGGAGATTTCAAAAATAAATTTGAAAGACATTCTTTTGGAAAATAGTACTGAACATATCAGGAGTCTTGCCTTAACAGAAGCTTTTCCCCTTTTCTTTCTCCTATTAACACAGACAATATCTGCCATTTCTCTGATATTTTTATTGTTTTTCTTTATGGTCTTGATGGTAAAACAGAGGTTCCTTTCTTTGTATAAGTAAATACTGATATTAAACTGGTCACATGAGTTAATTTTCTTCATAGTCTTTAGAATAAAGATTCTCATGTTAATAAGCTATTTTACATGAAACAAAACTTTTATCTCTTTCTAGAGAGTTTTTTTATAGTTCAGTGTAGTTGAGTTATAGCATACCCAGTATTCTTGCCTAGAGAACCCCATGGACAGAGGAGCCTGATGGGCTACAGTAGTTCATGGGGTCTCAAAGAGTCAGACATGACTGAACGACTAACCCTTTCCCTTTCCTTCCCTTCGCTTTTAATACATTTCCTTGAGAAAAGTGTTGTCTCTGAAGATTACAGCAAATGTTAGACTAATTTATGCTGTGACTGAAAGATTTGTTTTAAAAAAATAACAGTGGAAGAGATAACCAGGCATTTGAGGTTCTTTTTTTCTGAACAGTATATTTTGTTGAAGAAGTTATTATGAGCTAGAATCTTTATATTCAAAGGCTGACTTGTCAATTAAGAATTTTAAAATAATAAAGAAATTACAAAATTTTCACTTAATTCAGAGAATCTTCTATGACTTCATTGAATCCTGGTTGAGTCTCAACTGCTCTTTGGTGATTAATGGCAACTTTTAAATCTAAATAAAATCTGAGCTATAAAATACTTTGTTGTTTGTGCTACAAAAACAGGGAATTAGAATTGGCAATAAAAACACTATTCTCAGCTAAATGAATGCCTTGGGTTTCTAATTGCTCAACAGTTTAGACAGCAGAGAAAAGACAGTAGAAGTCTGCCTGTCCTGTGCTGTGACCATTGGAGATGAGCATCTACGCTGAAATGCATGAACTCTGAGCAGCTGTCCAGATTAGAGGACGCTACCAGGCCACCACAGTAAGGGCCTGCATTATGGTGATAACTAGTCTGAACAACATTTAAAATTGTTTTATAATAGAAGATTCTCTTAGAATACCCAAAGAATTGGTTTTAGAAAACCAATTGGTTTATTTGGCTGCTTGTTTGCTTTTAATACAAACCATATTTTCAGCTCTGGGATGTCACAATGGGTGATTTATCCCTTCATGTTGCGTTAAACATTGCTCATCAATTTCATGTAAGTTGTATAACTAGGAAAATGTCAAGCCCTTCTGTAATTACTTTTCTGCAATTATTATGTATAATAAATTATTTCACAAAAACTCCTGCAAAGTACTGAGAGATGTAACTCTTCACTTGTGTGTGTGAAAGTTGCTCAGTCGTGTCCGACTCTTTATGACTCTTTATGACTCCATGGACTGTACAGTCCATGGAATTCTCCAGTCCAGAATACTGGAGTGGGTAGCCTTTCCCTTCTCCAGGGGATCTTCCCAACCCAGGGATCAAACCCAGGTCTCCCACATTGCAGGCAGATTCTTTACCAGCTGAACCACAAGGGAATCCCAACTCTTCACCACCTGTTGCGAAAAAGTCAGGTAGCAGAGTTCTGTGGTAAAACCGTTTAGCATCTCACTGATGGGTATCCATTTTACATACATTTCTCTTTTAAATCTCTGATTGCAGGCTTTGAGAATAAACTGAAACTAGATCTCCTTGTAGGCGGGTTTCTGCCATGAGAGCTCTAGTCTTGGACAACTCCCTTGCTGGCTCTGGGCCTCGGTCCCTCAGCTGGAAAATAAGGCTCTCAGAGATCCTTTCCTGTCCTCTGTATTGCCCAATGCTGTGGAAGTTATTCTGAAGGACTGGACAACAAGACATGAAAAAAAAATTAAAGAATAATGCAAAACTAAACTTAAGTGCTACTGTCTAGAATTTTAGTAGTAGATGTGTTATTGAAATAACAGCGAGGTTATGATAATAGCAGTTAGGACTGCCCAGGTAGTCCTGTGGTTAGGACTTCTCCATCAGGTCAGGATGTACAGGTTCAGTCCCTGGTCATAGACCTGAGATCCCACATGCTCAGGGGCCAAAATTCCAAACCGTAGAAACAGAAGCAATACTGTGACAAATTCAATAAAGACTTTTAGAAAAATGGTCCACATCAAAAAATCTTAAATAAATAACAGCCAACATTCATAGGATGGACACCTGTACCAGGCACCATTTAAGCAGTTTATATATTAATTTTTAGCTCATGTAATCTTCACAAAGATTATGTGAGGTAGATACTGTAATTATTTCCACTTCACAGATGAGGAAATTGAGGCACTGAGAGGTTATCTACCTGTCAAATATTGCATCCCTGGCAAGTGGTAAAGCCGGGATTCAGTTTGACTCTGACTCCAATGCACATGCCCTTAACAACTAAATTACATTTTCTCTCCATAGGCTTCAAATATTTGTGCTTCATACACCTCTTGATATAACACAGGAAACTCATGTACCACTCCAGTCATTTCTACCACCTATCCCCGTATGGATGCAATGATCATTCATTTATTCAAGAAAAATTTACTCTGTACCTACTTTTGTGCCAGGCTTAAAGCAGTTCCCAGGACCATTACATGTGATGCCTTCCTTAATGAGCTGTATTTAGTCTAGTTTAGGTGATTTCTTTCTCCTCTCTTGCTACTCCAAGTGGGTTGAGTTTCACTTGTTCTGAAAGCTGCCTGTGACAACAGAGGAGTAATTTATCTGAGCTCTTCACTGATGCATCCACAGGGTAGTGAGCAAGAGAACCAGGACCTCAGACCTCCTCAGGACTCCCTATCATATTTTTTACTGCTCCTCTCTGCTCTTTTTTATCCTCTCTATGCAGATTGACTTCCTCTGCCTCTCAGCTTCATGTAACCTGCCCTAAAACACAGCCAAAGACTGCTCTGTGACTTTACATCTTACGGTCCAGGCAAACAGTGGAGACTGGGCTAGCATCTTCTGTTCCCATGTCTCTGGAGAAGGAAAACGTGGCACAGGGTAACGTCTGTGCTGAAGGCTGCACTGGCAACAGGCATAGCGCCCCGCTGTTAGGCGCGCACTATACATACATTCCAGCAGAATTTACGAAGACAGAGGCAGGCATGTTCGCCCGTAAGTCACAGAGGCAGAAACAGCAAGCAGCAGTGGGGGAGTTTTCTTCTCTTGCCTCACTGGATGCCACACCACGGGGGGAAGCGAACAAAACAGATTCCTTCCTTCGTAATTTCTAAGTACAAAGGAGGGAAGTCGCAGTAGAAAGTCATTTTCCATCTAAGGTATTACACAAAGCTAATACCCCCATAAGTGCAGCTTTTCTTCCATCCAGCTTTAAAAAAAAAAGAAAAGCCCAGTTCTAGAGACAAGAGTATATTCTTGGTTGTAGTCCATGCAAATCAGCAAATTACTTGCCTACCACAGCAGGGTTCAATACATATGACACAATTTCACACATTCTTTCTCAGACAAAAGCATGTTTTTTGTCAATTTTTAATATTGCTAAAATTACTTTTAGCAAATCCATGCAATGTATTTGAGGCCTCCCAATGCATTTTTCAATAGTATAAAATGTGGCTAATTTTGTGAAAGAGGAATACTGTCAAGATCTTTTAAATATCTTTCATTTATGTTAGAACCTGAAGTTCTTTAGTTATTAATACTCATTTTCCAGATGGCAATCTTTTTTTTCACATTCCTTATGCTGCCAACATGATTCTATTTCATTTAAAAATTGATTTTTACTTTGGAGTGATGATGGGAGAGAATGGAAGAAACAAGATAGGTTACAGGGACAAGTAGGTGCTCTCCCCTGCAGATTTTACAATGTTTTGCAAAGTGTAGGTTTGTATATAGTCAGTTCTTCACTATGTATGTAGAATGGCCTGTGATTCCCCAAAAATAATTGCTCCCTCTGTCTTTCATTAATGGTAGATAATTAAATAATGGCTGGCTGATGTTCCCATGGTGAAAAACAGATGTTTTCCTTTTTAGAACCAGATGAATTGCAAAAGAACTCTAACCACTCTGAATTCTGAGAACTATCAGAAGAGGTAAAAATGGGTATTCAAATAAGTCAGTAAAAGGTACATTCTGGATGTGTCTCATTTATGGCTGTGGTCAAAGTGCTCACTGCCACTGACAGTGTTTGTATTATCACCCTGACTGTTTGAGGCCAGTGTGACTGATTGAGGTATCCATTCATGGGAGATGGTTTTACTTCATGACTGCCCTAGTTTGTGACTGCAGCTACCATTTGTAAAATTTAGTAGAGACTCTTTTTTGCCCATTTTTCAAGTATTCAGTGGGATGTGCTCACTTCAGGCACTGTGTTGATATCAAGAGTATAGAAGTGAACAGGACAGGTGCTTCCAGCTGTTTCCAAACTGTGAGGAAATATTACCCAGAAAATCTACAACTAATTAAAACTGGAACGTGCTGCAGAGCGCAAGTAGTTAGTGATGTGAGAGTGTGTTCCAGGGACCTGGCAGATCAGGGAAGCAGGGAAGTTTCTGCGAGGCTGGGACACATACGCATAGAGCCACAGGATTTGGAGAATGAAGTAAAATGAGAAGAGCGGAACAAACATCCAGACAAAGAAAATAGCATGTGAGAGCATCCTAGGTCAGAAAAGAGTTTCAGGCCCAGCTCCTCCCCACGCGTAAGAGTCATCCATAGAATCAGGCCTGAATCAGGCCTGATATGTCAGAGGCAGAGGGGAGCATGCCTCCAGTCTTGTGGGATATGTACAGGAATTTGAGTTTTCATCAGCAAGTGAGATGGGTGGCCATCGCTGGATTTTCAGCTGGGAAGGAAATCAGAGTTGTACTCTGATGCTGGGTTGAGAAAAGAAGAGAGGGAGCTGAGAGGGTTTCTGGTAGGGCTAGCTGTTGAGGTGGTTCAAGTGAGAGGCACCCTGCCAGGAAAGAGAGAAGGGTGTTGCGTCTGAGAGTTTTGGAAACTGGAAATGAGAGCACTTGGGTCTATTTTTTCGATAGGCAGGAGTGCAGGAAAAGAGTGTTGAGAGAAGCCACCAGATGGCTGCAGGAGGGTTTAGAGGGTGGATCGCCTGTTTGGTTATGGACAGGATGAGCTTGCTTGTGACAGTTCCAGTGGAGCCAAGGAGTGGCTGGTCTGTCGTTAGAAAGGGCATGGTTACTGGAAGTTGTTATTATACCAAGTCAGTAGTTCAGTTTGAAATCCTGGAGCTCAGAGGAAAGAGGTTTGAATTCCAAATAAACACTTGCAATTTGGGGGAGCATCGTTGGTAATGAAAGCCAGGTGGTGTGTGAGCTCATCTAGGAGAAGGGGGAGGAATTAGAAGCCCAAGGGTGGATATAGTGCCAGTTATGTCTCTTTTGGGGCTTCTTCCTCTGCTGAGACCCATCTGACTTTAGATTCCTGCATCAAAAGTGGCCTTCCTGTACCTCCCACCACGCTGCTTATACTAACATGTTTGTAGCTATCTTTTTATGAACTCTTAGTACATTTTTATTGGTCAACTTCATGATATTTCTCTCATTTATTATGTTATTTATATCATCATCACAGGTTAACATTTAGTATATTCATTCTCGGTGCCAGATAATTTTCTGAGACTTTTACACTTTTATTTCATAATCCTCATCAAAACCATCACAATATTGTAATCATCCTCCAATTAAATTAATTTTAAAAAGAATAAAATGACTAATAAAAACAGTGCATGTAAAAAAAAAAAAAAAAACCCTGTTAAGTAGGTACCACAAGTATCTCACTTTTAATGAGGAAACTGCAGCATCTGAAGGGAAGAGCTGCCTGATATCCATTTCCTATGTGTTCCTGACACGAAAGGGACGTGTTTGCAGTTGCCTTCTCGGGTGGACGATATCTTGAACGTGGGCTGTCAGGTTCTAAATCAGTTCAGCTACTACAGGCTGTTGCACCTTGGGCAGGCTGCTTAGCCTTTAAAGGGCCTCAGACGGTGTTGCTTATAGTAAGTGTTCATTGATGTTAGCTGAGCTGCTGTTGCTGGCATCCTCCCTGCCCATAGATGGGATTTGCTTCAGTGTGCCTTATAGGATATCCTCATGAGGTGGTGATGCTTATAACCAGCCCAACCTTGTAACTTCCTGTATCTGCCGTGACTGTTCCAAACTTTGCCTGCCTAAATTGCTTGTTGATATTCTCAGTTTCATATACAGTTTCTTGGTCATTCAGCATATTCCTTATCATGGTCAGATACGTAGCCAAGTTCAACCATAGCTGTCAGCTCTGTGCTGTAAGACAGCGGTGTCCATGGAAACTCTCTTGACCCACAAGCTCATGTGCCTGTTCTTCAGTCATTCAGAGAGCGCTTCAGACCATGCAGAGTCTGTAGTTTCTAATATATTGTTGTGAGAGCACTTCAGGAACATACTATACTTCGTCATACATACTTCGTCACTATACTGAAGCGTTTGCCTTGTTGATCTTCCTGACCTTTCAAAATGTTTTTATCCCATGTCTTGTTTAAAAGATCACTGGGAATAACATGAAACCTACCCTTGGAAATTTCAGTCTGAAAAAGCAGTGAGACCTTAAACAAATCATGTTGCTAATAATAGTAAGCCTTTAGTAGAGGCCTTAAAGGAAAAGTGATTATAATTAGAGTATATAATCTGGGGACTTGGCCTAAAGGGGAGAGGAGTGGACTTGGTCGCAAAGAGTTTCCTGAAGAACTGAATTTGTGCTGTATATCGAGATTTGCCCGCAACCCGCCAATTTTGACCCTAGTCAGTTTCCTCGACTTTCTTGTTTGTCAGCATCCAACTATTTTGTAGAAGACTGTGATTTTGCTATCGCCTCACGCATCATTTGGTCAGCTGCTTGAACCCTCAGTGTCCAGCAGTGGCGCACGCCAATTTGCACTCTGCCTGGTGCTTTTATTACCGGCGCTGTCATTCTCCGAGTCCCCAAGCCTGCCTTCCGCCGTCCCCACCAGTAATCACGTCCTTTTCTCTTTTCCTCCCGAGTCCCTCTTTGTTGTCATCCTCTCTGATAACCACCTTTGTCTGGACTCAGACCACCCCTACCTG
The DNA here is from genome assembly GCF_032405125.1 of Capricornis sumatraensis. Classification (NCBI taxonomy): domain Eukaryota; kingdom Metazoa; phylum Chordata; class Mammalia; order Artiodactyla; family Bovidae; genus Capricornis; species Capricornis sumatraensis. The sequence continues at coordinate 9,883,417 of NC_091075.1, read as the reverse complement.
GCTTGTGCAGCAGCGTCTTTGCTGGAACTGTCCTGATTCCACCTACTTCTCCACTCCGTGCAATGTCGCGCGTACTCTCTCTGTGTGTATGATTGTTCTTTGTCCATTCTGGGTGTCACTGCTACACTAATCATCTGTAAACCCTATTTTTATTGTCTCTCTTCTCTCCAGATACATCCAGTGCTGTTTCCCAGTCGACGCTCTTGTGTTCACAGTCACTTTAACCTGCGGCACTTTTTCAGTGAAACATTATTTCCATTTTCAGTCCAATACGTAGTGCTTTATGATTAGTTTAGACTGATCCTCAGATAAATGCGCTGTAATCATTGCATTTCATCCTTGCCAAGTTTCTATGCCGGGCATGCACACCACATCCTTATACCCAGATCCTGCCCATCATGCTAGGCCCCGCTCAAGCACCATGTCTCTTAGAAAGTACCACTGACTTTCCTAAGCTTCATTCTTCTCTTGCTCTTTCTTCTGAAACTTGCAGTAGACGTAGTCTGTACAGCACAAATCCCTACTCATTATGTGCAGCATAGAGTTGGCTGTTGTTTCACATGTTTTTCAGTATTTTATACCTGCTAATGGAGGAGGCAGCTTTGATAGGTTCCTCGTAACTACCCTACACAGTGAGAGCAAATACACCTCACCACCCTGTCTCATCACAGGTAAGAATTTTATGAATTACATGCCTTTCACTTCTGCCTTTTATGAGACACTGCTATCTGAACTGCAAAAAGTGAGAACAGGTTTTGTATCCACTCAGAAACACTTCACAGCTAGAACTAAAACAGGGGCCTAGAGAGATGTGAGATTTTACATCCTGCTATTGTACCACAGACTATTATATTATGCATAAACATGTACCTAACTTTAAAAGTGCAATTACTTTTCAAAATGAAATAGCTACAGTTACAATGAAAACTCTCAGTTGTCCTGGTAATTTGGATTTGCTTGAATTACATCTAAACCTGTGGGGAAATGTTTAAAAGAGTAGGATTTCTTTTGGAACATGTCAGATCCCTTAATGGCGTTTCTCTCAGCCAAGGGTGGTGTCCCATAGACCTTCGGTGGCATATGAAGTTCAGCACCTTTCTTTGCAGCTGTCCCTCAGACTCATCCATGCCATGTTCTGTCTGCTCTGTGATCACTAAACAGTTTGTGCTTGGACTGTGAGAAATGAGCCTGCACTGGCTTGCCGGAGTTGCTCTCACACTGCCCTGCGATATCGTCTACATTCTTGATTAATTCATTTTATTTCCCAAATCAGGAAAATTTAATGGTTCCCTACAAGGCTTTCTTAACAACAAACTTCTATGTTATCTAATCTCTATGATCTGAGTTACCCATATTTATACAATTTACTTTTTAGGTATTCCTTACTCTTTCCTTCAACTCTTCAGTGTCCCTTGCCCAATACTGTACTCATTCCTCCTCTGTAAAATCCCCTCTATCTCAAATGCCTATTCACTTACCCTCATCCCTCAAGGCTCTGCCCAAATCCAACCCCTCCCCACACTGCAGACACCCCCACTTGCCATGGTGTCTTTGTTTTCTCTCATTCTGTAATAGGCATTTGTCTCTAATCAACAATCCATACATTACTGTTTGCATTCAAATTACTGTCTCTACCTTATAATCTGGGACCCTTTAAAGAAATTCATTCTACTGATGATTTATATTTGAAATAAAAAGATAGTTATCTCATAATTACTTGAATGAATGATATAGTTTCCCTAAATATTTGAGTGAATAAAGTATGATATATAATTTATAGGATAAGTAAGATATTTATCCTTTAAGTATTCTGCAATTACAGAATGTTTTATTATTCATAAAAATAAACATATTACTCAGAATATTCCTCATTGATTATTTCACAGGTGACTATCACAGAATTTTAGAGCCAGAATGTTCTTTCTTTTCCCAAACATTTTTATTTTTAATTGAAGTAAAATTACTTCACAATATTGCGTTGGCCTCTGCCATACTTCCACATGAATCAACCATAGGCACCCCTCTTTCGCTTCCCTCTCACCTCCCAGCCCTTCCCAGCCCTCTCGGTTCTTACAGAGCTCCAGTTTGCATTCCCTGAGTCACACAGCAAATTCCCATGATCTGTTTTACACATGGTAGTGTATATGCTTCCCTGTTACTCTCTCCATTCATTCCACCCTCGCCTTCTTCCCACTCTGCCTGTGTCCATAAGTCTGTTTGCTATGTCTGCAGATCCACTGTTGCCCTGTAAATAGGTTCTTCAGTACCATCTTTCTAGATTCCATATATATGCGTTACAATATACGATTTTTTTCTTTCTGATTTACTTCATCTGTATAATAGAGAGCCAGAATGTTCTTGGTGATCATTTATTCTAACCTTATCATTTTCCTGAGAAGGTACCAGGGCCAAAGTGACAATTAATACTAGACAGAAGTGTAATAAACCCTGGTCTTATGAAGAACGTCAACTGAGGTATTCTCCATTAGTGCTTTCAGCTATTGTACAGCTAGCTTTCATCCTGTCTTATGGGCAATAATAAAATCTTTCTTAATATTTTTTATATTCCATGATATTTCCTTGGAAATTGCCAGGACCATAAGACCTAATAAACGTCTGCTCTAAAAAGCACCCATATTTCTTTCTTGTTATTTTTCAAAAGTTACTGAATTTTTCAAAGGTTACTAAGACTTGAAAAAGAATTGAAATTATAACAAAGTATTTCACAAAGTTGCAGTTGTTTTCATTATGTTTTTAAAAAACATTTTATAGTACTTTTTATATAATTACTGAGGTTTTCTAAAAAGTAGAAAGTAGTGTCTTAATTGTAGCATTTAATGAAATACATCCAAACTTTTATAAATTTTCAGTATATGTAATTAACCACAAATAGTTGGAACCTGTATTGCATGTTGTGACAGCGTATGACTCAGGTGACATCTCTGGCATTCGGTTTATATAATCTATACAATTTGATCCAAAGTTCAAGGAATGAAAGGAAACTCCTTGTTAGTCCAGTGCCTTTTTGTATACTAGGGGTAGAGACCTCTGTTCAGTGAAGCTCTTCCCTCTTTCCATTCCTCCCTTGTCCTCATTCAGATTTGGGAGAAGAAAAGATACATTTTCTTAATTAGCAGACACCAATTCATCTGCCTAACAGGTTGCCACTTGTGCCAGTCACCAGGATAAAAACTTGCTCATTTTAATGCTGCAGATTGAATGTTTAATATTCTATTGTATCTTATTTACTTTTCAGACTATATTTTCTGTGAGTCCTGATCAAGTGACACAAATGTGCTGCAATGGTGACATAAACTATTGACTGAAACTGGAAAAGTATCGGAAACATCATCTTTTCTTTTCTTCTTTCATTTTTTTATGGTGCTTCTGTTGGAACAGTCTGAGGAAAGTATATGCAACATGAGTTTTATCATGAAGCTGCACAGACACTTTCAAAGGACAGTGATTCTGCTTGCCACATTCTGTATGGTGAGCATTATTATTTCTGCTTACTACCTGTACAGTGGCTACAAACAGGAAAATGAACTGTCTGAGATGGCTTTAGAAGTAGATTGTGGGGACTTGCAGCACCTACCATACCGGCTGATGGACGTGAAACCAGCGAAGCTCTCTGATGCCTCGAGGACAGACACCACGGTCCTGGTGTTTGTGGAGAGCCAGTACTCATCGCTTGGTCAAGACATCATTATGATTCTAGAATCCAGTAGATTCCAGTATCACATTGAAATTGCTCCTGGCAAAGGGGATCTTCCAGCGCTTACGGAAAAATCTAGAGGCAAATATAGTCTCATTATTTATGAGAACATTTTAAAGTATATACATATGGACACTTGGAATCGAAGTCTTTTAGATAAATACTGTGTTGAATATGGTGTGGGTGTCATTGGATTCCACAGAACTAGTGAGAAGAGCCCACAGAGCTTTCAGTTGAAAGGCTTCCCTTTTTCTGTATACGGAAGCCTTGCAGTAAAAGATTGCTGTATTAATCCTCATTCTCCATTGCTTCACATGACCAAATCTTCTAAGCTTGAGAAAGGTTCTTTACCTGGAACTGACTGGACTGTTTTCCAGATTAATCACTCAGCCTACCAACCAGTAATATTTGCCAAAGTAAAGACCCCAGAAAACCTGTCTCCTCCCATCTCTAAAGGTGCTTTTTACGCCACTGTCATACATGACCTGGGGCTCCATGATGGAATTCAAAGAGTTCTCTTTGGCAACAATTTGAACTTTTGGTTGCACAAGCTTATCTTCATAGATGCTGTTTCCTTCTTGTCAGGGAAGAGGCTCACTTTGTCCTTGGACAGGTACATTCTCGTGGATATTGATGATATTTTTGTGGGAAAGGAAGGAACAAGAATGAACACCAATGATGTTAAGGTAAGGCTCTTTATCTCAAAGTATGGTTCATCTCTCAGTAGGTTTGTCTAGGGGTAAGGGATTTCCTGGGACAGAGGATTTTTATTTTATTGGGAAATTCTTAGGCAAACTGGGATGAGTTGTCTACCCTCAGCTATTTTTGAGATACAGGGATATATCTCAGTCCTAGAACAACTAAGTAGATAATCCATTTTTCTCTGAATCAAGAAAAAAATGAAGAGTGTACTAAAGGACTGAGTTTGGCAGAGTCCTGAAATGCATTTCTGTGTGTAATCAAAGCTACAGGATAGAAACCACTCTGTTTAATTACTTTCCAGAAACTGTCTACTTCTGCAAATGATTATGAATCTGAGACATTAGTCCATTTAAATATGAAATCATGGTGAATTTGTTTTAATGAAAATAAATACTCCCACAAATTTTCAAGATTTAAAGATCTCATAAGTAGCAAGTTCAGATGTTTTGGGAAGTTAAATGTACAACTCATTTTCTCTTATTACTTTTTTTGAAACTCTGAAAATCAACACTACTAAATGTGGAGAGTTATGAATACACAAGCATACTTATTCACATACACATAAGGATTTACATTAATTGTCAAAATTCATTGAACTTCTGGTTCATACATGAAACCTAGCATGCAACATTTATATTGGATTAGATTTCTCATTACGTAAACTGCTGCCCTTAGATAGAAAATGATTATTTGAAGAGAGTTGATTATCATTGTGAAGGTATTTTATTACAAAATGTGACTGGCTGTTTAATATTAATGGAATTTAAAATTAAAATGATCTACATTCATCTTAGTTTCACATTCTAAATGCCATTGGATTCTATCTCTGTTATACTACATATTGATTTCACATAAAAGTGAAAGGAAAAATTTGATACATAATTTTTTATTCTATACAGTTTTGACCTTTTGGTAAAATACAGAGTACTGAATCAGATGGAAAAAAAGTCTTGAAACTGCGTTCTTTTCTCCAGACACTGAGCACCTGGCAAATAATAGTAATGTTCATCACACTACTTAAATGAGCTAAGGATACCAGAAGGACTATTAAATGTTACCATAGGAGTGTGAAGACTGAAAAGGAAAACCTTTCATATTCTTGGTAATATTTTAGACTCTCCCTTTTGAGTCAATATAAATTAATTAATTAAAAAGTTGTGCTCAAGTTTTCATTAGTATTTTGAAATAGTCTTTGAAAGTGTAGCTAAATTAAAACTGAGCTGGTAGTTTAAACATTTATTATGTCCTTCAAAATTATAAACAATATATAATTATTTCTAATTTTTCCATTCTAAAATATATGATAAAAATGATTTAAGGCTTTATATCTGAAATACGTCTTTAAAACTGCCAAAATATGTTCTTATGTCATTTAAAAATAAGTAAGATAAATCTCCAAATTTTTATGAAACTCTACCATATTCTTTAAAATTATACAAAATGCCTTTGGTGCTCTTAAGGTTAAGCCATTTTTAAGTGGTATAAAAAACTAAAACTTTACTGAATAAATTCAGTATGAATTTAACATTGTAAAATATTTTATGAATTGCTCACATTTAGATAGGAATATACTTTCTAACCAACCTAAAGGCTTAAAAGAAAGTATGTTGTAAATTCTTTGATTTTGAACTACTAAGTTGTATCTGTGATTGTGTCTCAAAACATTGGTCTGAACATAGTCATTCACCCATTCATTCATTCACTGATTCATTCTGTAGCTGGTTATTAAGCATGTCCTACATGTGAAATATTTTTGGTGATATGTAGATAGAGTGAAAGTTGCTCAGTTGTGTCTGACTCCTTGAGACCCCATGGACTATTCAGTCCGTGGAATTCTCCAGACCAGAATATGGAGTGGGTAACATTTCCCTTCTCCAGGGAATCTTCCCAACCCAGGGATGGAACCCAGGTCTCCTGCATTGCAGGCAGATTCTTTACCAGCTAAGCCACCAGGAAAGCCCAAGAATACTGGTGGGTAGTCTATCCCTTCTCCAGTGAATCTTCCCAACCCAGGAATAAAACCAGGGTCTGCTGCATTGCAGGTGGATTCTTTACCAACTGAGCTATCAGGGAAGCCCAATATAAAAGTGAAAGTGAAATAGAACAATAGAATCATACACCTTGGTCTTATCTCATTAGAAGAGAGGGTAGAGAGAGTACAGTTAGAGAAGTTCAGAAAGCACATGGTTGAAAAAAGTGCTGAGCATCTTCCTGCTTAGCACTTGGTATCGCCGTATTACATGCCAGCCATGGAGTCAGGCACTGGGGACACAAAGGCTAATAAAGCAGGGCTCCCCCTTATTCGGATTACCGCTGTCTTGTTAGGGATGGGGTGGGAGTGATAAATACATAGGTAGCTTGCAATTTGGTGAGCACAATAGTAAAAGTGCCTGTGTGGTTTTATGTAAGTAATGTCATATGAAACACCTATACTGTGTGCTATATACCAGAGCTATTAAGTCCTACTAAGCAGGACAGATTGAGAAGGCAAATCTGTAGTGATAGGATGATTTGAGAGGCTGTAGCGACGATATTCTTGGACAAGGTAATGGCAACCCACTCCAGTGTTCTTGCCTGGAGAATCCCAGGGATGGGAAAGCCTGGTGGGCTGCCGCCTATGGGGTCGCACAGAGTTGGACACGACTGAAGTGACTTGGCAGCAGCAGCAATGATATTCAGACAAAAGAAGATTTCTTAAACCTAGGAAATGAGAATAAGGATGGAGAAGGAATGACCAATTTAAGAACTCTATAGAAGGTAAAACTGAACAACTTAGTAGTAACTGGGTCATTGGAGATGAAAGGGAATGTAACCAAGAATGACATTAAGACTTTTAGCATAGCTGAACAGAGTTTCCATATGGTCCAGGACTCCCTCTCCTGGGCGTATACCCAGACACATCTGTAATTCAAAAAGATACAAGTACATGCACCGCTGCGTTCATAGCAGCACCGTTTACAATAGCCAAGATATGAAAATAACTTAAATGTCTGTCAACAGATGAATGAATAAAGATGTGGTGTATAAGGACAATGGAATATTATTCAGTCATTAAAAATAATGAAATAGTGTTCTTTGCAGCAACATGGATGGACCTAGAGACGATCATAATAAGAGAAGTCAGAAAGACAAAGACATATCTCTTATATGTGGAATCTAAAATACAACACAGATGGATATATCTATGAAACAGATTCACAGACATAGAGAACAGACTTGGGAAGGACTGGGAGTTTGAGATTATCAGATGCAAACTATGATATGTACAATGGATGGACATCAAGGTGCTACTGTGTAACATAGGGAACTATATTCAGTATCCTGGGATAAATCATATTGGAAAAAATATGAAAAAGAATATTTATATGTACAACTGAATCACTTTGCTATACAGTGGAAAACACAATATTGTAAATCAACTATACCTAAATAAAAATTTTTTTTTAGTTAAAAGATTTCTAGCATAGTTGAATAACAGTTGATTATTCCAACAACAAAGAGGAGACAGCAAGAAGGTCATTGGAAGTCATGGTAAAAATTTCAGTTTTATTGACGTGCATCTGGGGCATACAGGTATACAGATGTTTAACAAGTAGTTGGCTCACTAGATAAGTCTGGGTAGCAAGTGTAGTTTTTGAAGTTACCGTGCTGTGTAAGGGATGGTTCAAAGCAAGAAAGTATGTGAGATCAACCAAGGAAAATGTTTATAGAGTGATAAGAAAAAAAGATAAAAAGATCGAGTACAGGATCTTGAGGAAAATCATCTTTCAGAAAACAAGCATAGAGAGATAATCCCATGAATAAGAGTCAAAAAAAACAGAGATTTGAAAGTTATTATGCTATACAAGCCTTGGGAGTAAAGGGCTTCAGTGAGGCTGTGAACAGCAATATAAAATCTATTATCAGGGTCCACTGAGGTAAGAACTGGCAAGTTTCCTTTGGCAAAAGATACAGGTCACTGGGGACTCTTATAAAAATCCAAAGTAACAGAAACACAGCTGAAGTAAATTTAAGGTTTAAGATATGAAGAAGGAGAGCATGGAATGCTCAGCAGAGAAATTTTGATATAAAAGAGAGGAGAAATTAGCTGGAGTGTAGACTGGAGTTCAAGTGACCAGCCATCCTGGTTTGCTTAGACTGAGGCTACACCTCAGTCCCAGGCAGACTGGAATGATGGATCTCCCTAACTAACTAGGGTAAGGGAAGGATATTTCCCTAGGAAGGAAGATCCAAGAGCTGGTGGCCTAAGAAAAGGTCATGGATGCAGTGGTTAATAGTCCAGACTTAACAGAAATATTTTCATCAAGCTCTTTTATTGAATTATTACCACCAAAATACAATATTATATGGTCCCTATTTTATGTATTAGGAAAACTGAAAGGAATGTGAGGAAATTGAAGGTGACGTACTGTGAAGTTTCTTACAAAATTAGAAGGACGGTGCATATCACATAAATTTTAACAAGAATGCTAATCACTGCAAAAGTGCTTTTTTAGCTCACATGGAACAAAAAAAACTGTTTCCTCATTTAATTGGGAGATAGGAATTAGCAATGCAGTGTCAATGTTTACCTGCCTTGCTATTGAATAATATGAGCACATTTCCAAGAGCCTCAAAGCTAAGAAGAAACTGTGACATAGCACAAAACACATGACTCTTCCAGAGGAAGAGAATAAATAACAAATCTAAGGGATTGTCTTCATTAGTTACAGGGCTATGCCACAAGCCACAGCCCTTAAAGAACCAAAGAACATACTAAATAGTTTAGACATTAAAATATGCTTCATAGAGGCAGTATTACGTTCAGTAAAATTGAAGTCAGGATGTGTGTGTGTGTGTGTGTGTGTCTGTGTGTCTGTGTGTAATTGGTCTATATGGATAAGACATGTCTCAAATTAACCTTGGGCTAGTTTTGTGATAGTTAGAAAATTCAAGTTCCTAGTGTTCTAAGATCTGTCCTCAAACTTCCTGAGACTAGTGGTTCTGGGGGGAAAAAAGCTTTTTGGAGAAGGAAAGTGATATATAAATAGATGCTTCTCCCATTAAAGCATTTTGAAGTTCTACATGAAAGCCCAGCATAATGGAGTGAATACTAACAATTTAAATTCTCTCCTAGAAGAATGAATTCACTCTTGGCCTAAGATTCATTATACCTTTAGACTCAGACCACACCGTGTAATGTTTTAGCCCTAAGATAGATGGGAAGTGGAACGGCAGAGGCTCTGGTAACAGTGGTCTTACGGGTTTCACTGAACTCTGCATTTGGGCTCTTAGCAGATAAAAGAGCCGTGCATCACTCTCACGGCTAGTCTCTCCCTCCTCCTCTTTCTTGCACACACGCTCTTTCCGATTTTGACAGACTTTCTAACATCTGTGAGAGAATGAAGACCCAGCCCGGTCATGTCCCAGGCACACTGAACAGGGGCCTGAGCATGGGTAGAGGGGCTCAGCAACCTCCCCTTGTCACAGAACCCTTCCTTGTCTTTCCTCACACTGCACTCTTTCTTAGTTTGGCTGTTTGTCGATTGCCCCTTACGTTTTGTAAGTGGCCTCTTGAGAGGACAGCTCTTCAGTCTTTAATAAAATGCTCTGAGTGATTTTATCATTTTTCTTGCTAACGGAAGGTCCCAGACCGCTTAAGGCAAAGAAAGTGCTGCAAACAGAAGTAGGAAGCCATAAAGCTTTGAGAAGTCAGAGTATCAGGCTCAGAGGACAGACCTGGCGGGCTCCTCAGTCGTGCAGGGGGGCTGACACCCCGGAGGCTGAAACTGGAAGCTTCAGTGAAGGGGAGCTTCATGCTGCCTGACTTCACCCTCCGACAAGAACCTTCCCTGCCCCAGCTGAGGTCAAGCCAGAGGCTTCATAAAGTCACTGAAAAAGAACCTACGTGCCAGATGTTTGCAGGGAAAAGGCAACTGCAATCAATTGTTCTGTCCTAAGAAGAAATAGAAGGGCAACAAATTTCTCCAGATAGTTCCTACTGACAGTGCTCTGGATGGATGTCAAGACCTATACCAACCTTTTTCCCCCCATAAACCCATATTTCTCTAATTCCTTTCCATTATCTCTGATGTTTCTTATCTTGTACTTGCTAATATCCACTTTAATTGCATTATGCTCTGGAAGCATGTGTTTGTTTGATACCAACACTTTCTGTCTGCTAGAGTCACTTTATGACTGGATACAGTATTGCTTATAACAACATATATTGTACAATCAAGGTATATCTATTAGCTCATCTTTGTTACCTGTGTTGTTCAGAGCTTCTATAGTGTTCCTGTTTTGATCTCTTTTTTTTTTTTTTTTTTGGATGAAGGAGAAGGAATAAGTGTACTAACTGATGTTACCAAAGGTGGTGTGTTTAATTCTCCAGCTCTGATAGTGGATTGTAAATATATCCCTGTTTTTCTGTCAGTTGTTACTTTGCCTACTTTGAAGCTGTTATTTAAGTGTGTGGTTTATACATATTTATATATTAATTTAATATTTTATTATTCTATGGCTACCTTAATAGTAAAGCTACAATCAGCTTTTTTTGGGGGGGTACTATTTTAAAATTTTACTTTATCTCATTTTTATATTTGCTCTATCTTCTCTCTTTACATTATGAATCAGGTTTGAAAACAACTCTCTATGGAATTTTCCTATTTATCTACTATGTCAACATTTGTCTTTTAATTGTTATGGTCAGTGTACATACACTTAAATATGATTATCAACGTATATAAAAGTAATTTCGGCTATCTTATTTTGTGCTTTATATTTGTCCCACTTGTTCTGTGTCTTCTTCTCTTTCTGTCCTTTTTTGCTTTTACTGTCTGCTGCTGCTGCTGCTAAGTTGCTTCAGTTGTGTCCGACTCTGTGCGACCCCATGGACTGCAGCCTACCAGGCTCTGCCGTCCTTGGGATTTTCCAGGCAAGAGTACTGTAGTGGGTCGCCATTGCCTTCTCCAGCTTTTACTGTCAGTTTCCTTCTATTTTCTACCCATTTGTAGTTTGTTATATTATATATATATATATATATATATATTTGTAGTTTCCACTGTGGCTTCTCCAGAAATTTAAACATATGTGCTAAACCAGTGCTAATATAAATAATCTTATACCTCAGTCAACAAGTGCTGGCTATGTTCTCTCCAATCATGTATTTTCCTTTGACTGATGAGTCGTTCTTTTTTCTAAATTTATTTTATTGAAGTATGTGTGCATGCGTGTTAAGTTGCTCCAATCATATCTGACTCTTTGTGACCCTATGGACTGTAGCCTGCCAGGCTCCTCTGTTCATGGGATTCTTCAGGCAAGAATACTAGAGTGGGTTACTAAGCCCTCCACAGGGGATCTTCCTGACTGAGGGATCCAACCCATGTCCCTTACGTCTCCTGCATTGGCAGGCAGGTTCTTTACCACTAGCACCACTTGAGAATCTGATTTACAATGTTGTGTTAATTTTTGATGTATAGGAAAGTGATTCAGATATATACAGATAGATAGATGTATCTATATGTATATGTTCTTTTCTGTTATGGTTTGTTATAAGATATTAAATATAGTTCCCTGTGCTATACAGTAGGACCTTGTTGTTTATCCATGTTATATAAAATAGTTTGCATATGCAAATCCCAGACTCCAATCCTTCCCTCCCTGACCACTGTGATGCGCCATTCATGATGGACGTTAACTGCATTCAATTCAGTCACTCAGTCGTGTCCAACCAACTCTTTGTGACCCCATGGACTGCATGCCAGGCCTCCCTGTCCATCACCAATTCCTGGAGTTTACTCAAACTCATGTCCATTGAGTCGGTGATGCCATCCAACCATCTCATCCTCTGTCATCCCCTTTTCCTCCCACCTTCAGTCTTTCCCAACCTCAGGGTCTTTTCAAATGAGTCAGCTCTTCACATCATGTGGCCAAAGTATTGGAGTTTCAGCTTTACCATCAGTCCTTCCAGTGAATATTCAGGACTGACTTCCTTTAGGATGGACTGGCTGGATCTCCTTGCAGTCCAAGGGACTCTAAAGAGTCTTCTCCAACACCACAGTCAAAAACATCAATTCTTTGGCGCTCAGCTTTCTTTTTATAGTCCAACTCTCACATCCACACATGACTACTAGAAAAACCACAGCTTTGACTAGATGGACCTTCATTGGCAAAGTAATATGCTTTTTACTGTGCTGTCTAGGTTGATCATAACTTCCCTTCCAAGGAGTAAGCATCTTTTAATTTCATGGCTGCAGTCACCATCTGCAGTGATTTTGGAGCCTGAAAAATAAAGTTAACTGCATTGTGTCTTTTAATCCCAGATGTAGACATTTTGCTTTTACTATCATCATGAGTTAATTAGGTTAGCCTAGTCCTTTTCAACAGGTAAGCCAGAGTGATGTCATTAACATACAATTCAGATCATGTCCTTCTGCCTAGAACCCCCCAGTGACTTCCAGTCTCAACCATGATAACTGCCAAAGTTCTTAGTCTCCTCTGCCCTCTCTGAAACTCCCTGATCACGTCCTTCTCTGCTCCTCTTCACTCTAATCCCCTCTATGGCCCTTGCTGTTCCAGCTCCCGCTTCAGGGTTTCACATGTGCTGTTCTTTCTGACTTAAATGCTTTTCCCCAAATTGGTTCATGTCTCACTTGGGTGTGAGCTAAATTGGTTCTTCCTCACTTCTTTCAGGTCTCTATTCAAATGTCACCTTCTCAGTGACATCTTCCTTGACTATTCTTTTTAAAATTTCAACCCCCAAGCCTTCTCATCTTTTCCTGCTAATTTTTTTCCCTGAAACTTGTGATCAGCTATAATGTGCTGAAACTGGCGCACACATGCCCACCAGGTCAACTGTATACATCTCTTCCCAGCTTCAATAACATTGCCAGTAGTTTGGAATTTTGACATGAGGGTAGTATTACCACAAAAAAATGGTAAATAATGCAAATTCAAACTTTTTTCTTTTCAAAGAGCTGGTCTTAAAGGTTTACAGCACACCACTGAAAAGACTCTATGTGATTGCTTATTTTTGTTGGTTTGTGACTTTGGCTACTAAAATGTAAACGCTGTGGGGACAAGATTTTCTCTTCCATCTGTTCACTGAAGTATCTCCAGCATCTGGAATTGTGCCTGGCTCTTTATATACCTGTTAAATGACTGAATCACGTTCTTCGTGGCCAGAGTATTGGAATTTCAGCTTCTTCTTGGAGCATACCCTTTAGATGTACCTTTAATGAGTGTATTCATGGTAAACTCTCTCCAATTTTATGGTATGTAAATGTCTTTATTCACTCTTGTCTTTGAAAGATAGTTTTATTGAATTTACAGAGCCTACTTGATGGTTTCTTCATGTATAAACATTGCTGCTCATGTTTGGAAATATAGGGCTCCCTAGAAGTCACCTGAATGTTTGTGGTGGTAAGATGTATTAGAATCCGCCTGGACTCTAATTGTTTTATAGTTGTCAAAAAAGTTAGGCAATTTAGAACTGTTGTTGTGAATGTTTATGAAATGTTTCTCTCCCTTTCTTTTAGTTTGGTAGAATTTATTTCTAAATTTGATATAATGTGATTTATAATATACAGGAAAAGACTCATTCTCAATAATATTGTCAAGGTCAAATAGCCATAGTGCTAGCAACTATGAAGACAATTATATGGAATAAATAATTTTCTGAAAATAATTTTTGGCAGTAACATGGGGAAATAAGAAAATACTTCAGCAAAGGGAAAAACTTTTGTATCCATATTCTACTTCTACTTACATTTATTAAATTTGCTACATTGTGAAATGGAATGTATCTCTATTATTATTAATATCAAGGAGACATTTGTTATACAATGACATCCTAAAAGAATGAGTTCTAAATTATTTAAAGGAGACAAAATGCTATTTCTGAACACCACATGAATACAGAAACAGAATATCTGGTGACTGCTTACATATTTAAAGTTCTGATGTGGTGACTCCACCTAAGCAGGATAAAGAGCAAGACAATCGTAGGTGGTACGAAAGCTCCACCAGGCAATCACAAGCTTGGGGATGAGCAAGAGATGACAAGAGGAAAACTCTGAGTACAGATTTAGGTGCTAGAGATATTCAGTCCACTTCAGAAAATCAACATCTACTCCATCAAAGTGCTGTGATAAGGATTTCAAGGGGTATATTGATGAATAATGAAACACTTTTTTATAAAGAAAGAGAAGAAAGGACAAAATTTTACTGGGTTATTCCTTCTTTGGATTGATTTTTCAAATATTGCATGATTCTTAGGATTAAATCAAAACATAAATGGATCTTTTTTTTGTATTTTGATGGCTTATAGGTCCATAAAAGATGCAACTATTTTATAATGATATGTTTAGGGGTACTTAGTTAAGTTCAGTTGCTCAGTCGTGTCCAACTCTTTGCAAACCCAGGGACTGCAGCATGCCAGGCCTCCCTGTCCATCACCAACTCCCAGAGTTTACTCAAACTCATGTCCATTGAGTCATTGATGCCATCCAACCATCTCATCCTCTGTCATCCCCTTATCCTCCCACCTTCAATCTTTCCCAGCATCAGGGTCTTTTCAAATGAGTCAGCTTTTCACATCAGGTGGCCAAAGTACTGGAGTTTCAGCTTCAGCATCAGTCCTTCCAATGAATATTCAGGATTTCCCTCCCCGGGACGGACTGGTTGGATCTCCTTGCAGTCCAAGGGACTCTCAAGAGTCTTCGCCAGCACCATAGTTCAAAAGCATCAATTCTTCGATGCTCAGCTTTCTTTATAGTCCAACTCTCACATCCATACATGACTATTGGAAAAACCATAGCCTTGACTAGAAGGACCTTTATTGACAAAGTAACGTCTATGCTGTCGAGATTGGTCATAACTTTTCTCCCAAGGAGTGTCTTTTAATTTCATGGCTGCAGTCACAATCTGCAGTGATTTTGGAGCCCAGAAAAATAAAGTCCGCCACTGTTTCCATTGTTTCTCCATCTATTTGCCATGAAATGATGGGACTGGATGTGATGATCTTTGTTTTCTGAATGTTGAGCTTTAAGCCAACTTTTCACTCTCCTCTTTCACTTTCATCAAGAGGGTCTTTAGTTCTTCTTCACTTTCTGCCATAAGGGTGGTGTCATCTGCATATCTGAGGTTATTGATATTTCTCCTGGCAATCTTGATTCCAGCTTGTGCTTCATCCAGCCCAGCATTTCTCATGATGTACTCTGCATATAAGTTAAATAAGCAGGGTGACAATATACAACCTTGATGTACTCCTTTTCCGATTTGGAATCAGTCCGTTGTTCCATGTCCAGTTCTGACTGTTGCTTCCTGACCTGCATACAGATTTCTCAAGAGGCAGATCAGGTGGTCCCGTATTCCCATCTCTTTAAGAATTTTCCATAGTTTATTGGATCCACACAGTCAAAGGCTTTGGTATAGTCAATAAAGAAGAAATAGATGTTTTTCTTGAACTTCTTTGCTTTTTCAATGATCCAGCAGATGTTGGCAAACTGATCTCTCGTTCTTTTGCCTTTTCTAAATCCAGCTTGAACATGTAGAAGTTCACAGTTCATGTACTGTTGAAGCCTGGCTTGGAGAATTTTGAGCATTACTTTGCTAGCGTGTGAGATGAGTGCAGCTGTGCAATAGTTTGCGCATTCTTTGGTATTGCCTTTCTTTGGGATTGGAATGAAAAATGACCTTTTCCAGTCCTGTGGCCACTGCTGAATTTTCCAAATTTGCTGGCATATTGAGGAAAAGTAGGAAGTCAAGAAACACCTGGAGTAACAGGCAAATTTGGCCTTGGAGTACAGAATGAAGCAGGACAGGCTAATAAAGTTTTGCCAAGAGAATGCACTGGACATAGCAAACACCCTTCTCCAACAACACAAGAGAAGACTCTACACATGGACATCACCAGGTGGTCAACACCGAAATCAGATTGATTATTTTCTTTGCAACCAAAGATGGAGAAGCTCTATACAGTCAGCAAAAACAAGACCAGGAGCTGACTGTGGCTCAGATCATGAACTCCTTATTGCCAAATTCAGACTTAAATTGAAGAAAGTAGGGAAAACCACTAGACCATTCCAGTATGATCTAATTCAAATCCCTTACGATTACACAGTGGAAGTGAGAAATAGATTTAAGGGACTAGATCTGATAAACAGAGTGCCTGATGAACTATGGAGGGAGGTTCCTGACATTGTACAGGCAACAGGGATCAAGACCAGCCCCATGGAAAACAAATGCAAAAAAAGAAAAATGGCTGCCTGAAGAGGCCTTACAAATAGCTGTGAAAAGAAGAGAAGCAAAAAGCAAAGGAGAAAAGGAGAGATATAAGCATCTGAATGCAGAGTTCCAAAGACTAGAAAGGAGAGTTAAGAAGGCCTTCCCCAGTATCAGTGCAAAGAAATAGAGGAAAACAATAGAATGGGAAAGACTAGAGATCTCTTCAAGAAAATTAGAGATACCAAGGGAACATGTCATGTAAAGATGGGCTCAATAAAGGACAGAAATGGTATGGGAGTACTTAACTACTCCCCAAATAGGTAACACAGAGTACATACATTGTTTTGTGTTTTATATTTATTATCATTTAATTCTCATATAAAATCCTATAAAACAATGACTATAAGTACATCAATTCATATGAAGAAGCTTAGGTTCACAGACTAACTAAGATTAACTTGCCTAAAATCTTTCAACCAGCAAGAAGCAGTCCTGGGATACAAAATGTGGCTTTACCTGCTCCACAAGCTCAGCTTTCCCACCACACACTGGTCCCCAGTTTCCTCCAAAGACAGCAATGGGGTGTCCATATCAAATCCTTCCTACCAAACTCTATAGCAAATTAGATCTAAGACAGAGTCTGTTACAGCTTGATGGGTCATATCTGAAGCTCTTCCCTGGATTTAAGTTTGGAACAATTAGTTACTTCTTAAAATGCCTTGGACTCAAGTAACTGCAATGATTTGGCCAGGGAAGATTTTACTTGAAGATTTGAGTTGAGCCTATGCACCAAAGTTGTTCTTTCTAGGGACTTTGCCTGTAGTTCTGGTTACTGTTACCACTTTAGCAGTTTTGATTAAATTAGGGTTGACATAATGACAGATACTTTTGGTGCTAGCTCAATTAAAGAACAGAAATTGCCTGAGAATTTAACTTTTTCTCTCTATATACACTCAGATTTTATAGTTCCTATGATGTTTTAATGTGCTTTATACAGGCATTCCTAACTTTTTTTAAGCACACAAATTTTTTCAAATGAAGTAAAAGCTGGTATGTTGTCTCTTGGTCTTTGGGGAAGAATGAATTAATAGCTAAAGCACTTTTTGTATTCTTAACTTTAATGGACTGTTTATGCATAATGGTGGAGAAGGAAATGGCAACCCACTCCAGCGTTCTTGCCTAGAGCATCCTGTGGACAGAGGAGCCTGGTGGGCTGCCGTCCATGGGGTAGCACAGAGTAGGACACGACTGAAGCGACTTAGCAGCAGCAGTATGCATAATGGAACTATAGATTCATACTAAATAAGTCTTAAAATCACAATATGAAAATAAAATAAATTATGAGATCTACTTGACATTTATGGACTGTTTATAAACAGACCAAGGAAATATGACAACTGGTTTCATTCAACTTCTAAGTGGACTAAAATTTTTAAAGTATTAAAATTTACATATTGGAATTTTACCTTAAAAGATTAAGTGCTTTTTCATTTTCATATTAATAATTTGAATGATTATAAATAATAATTGCTACTAATTATACCAATTGTTATAAAAGCTACGTGTTTGCTTTCTTTTGCGGCTGTAACAAATTGCAACAACTTAGTGACTTAAAACAGCCCAGACTATCATTTAACAATTCCAGAGGCCTGGGTTGCACATGGGTCTCACTGGGTTAAGCTCCGGGTCTTGTCAGCGCTGTGTTCTTATTGCCTCACCTTGTCCATCTTCCAAAGTCTATCCACACTCCTTTGCTTGCGTTCCCTTCCTTCATTTCCAAAGCTAGCAATGGTAGATCTCTGTGCCTTTCTGTCATAGTCACATCTCCCTCTGAGTAAAACTGGGAAGCTTTTCCACTTTGTAAGGACTCATGTGATCAGACTGATGCACCAACACAGCCCCTATCTCAAGGTCCCAAACCCTTCTTGCCATATAAGTTGCCATATTCACAGGTTTCAGGGCTTGTCCTGTGCATGTTAAGTCACCTCAGTCGTGTCCGACTCTTTGTGACCCCATGTCCACCAGGCTCCTCTGTCCATGAGATTCTCCAGGCAAGAATGCTGAAGTGGGTTGCCATGCCCTCCTCCAGGGGATCTTCCCAATCCAGGGACTGAAGCTGCGTCTCTTATGTCTCCTGCACTGGCAGGCAGGTTCTTCACCACTTGCTGCCCTGGGGAGCCCTCATGTCTCAGGGCTTAGGATGTGCTTATCTTGGGGAGAGAAGGGGAAGGAGGCACTGTTCTGCCACAACTTATGCTCTTCCTGTAGTCATGTCCACAATTCTGACAGCTGCTCAACCCCCAGAAAGACTTTACTGCTCTTCTCATTGGGAAATGAAACTTTGATGCCATACCTATGATCAAATAATTAATTTAGCCTTCTGAGTCGATAGTGATTAATTAGGGAAAATTAAATTATTCTGCTCATAAACTTTTCCTATCCCTTACACTCTACAAGTTAACACCAGCGAGTAAGTAACCCTTTATTCACTTGGACAGTTTAAGAAATTTAGCCTCCCAAGATTTCTCAGGAGAAGCAGAAGTATGACTATCACCAGTTTACTATGTCAGTAGTTTCTAAAGCCATTTTTTTTCTAAAAGTGCAGGTATTATGAGATCAACTAAAAAACAATTTAATAAAAAACCAGTTTATTAGGACTAATTACCATAAAGTTACTTAAGCACTGATCATCAGTTTTATTGCATGCTTTTTCTCTTTCCATTTTATCTTCTTTGACTATCTTGTGTTCCTGCACCCACCTCAGTCCTTATTTTACCACTCTGCCCTCTTTAGAATCCATCCTCTAATTACCCCAATCCGAAAGCAACAGCGGAGTTCTATTCCGTCTGCTTGTCCCTTCTCTCCTCCTCTCCCCGGCCTTGATTCCCTGGTGTTTGGATTCGTACAGCAGTGCCTCATTTTCTCCCCCTTTAGATTTACATATTTATTTTTACGTAACTTACTGTCTCTATTTTTCTCTCTGAACTATATATACTGAGTAGAATCAGCTCTCCAAAAAAAGAAAAAAACTGCATGTAGAAATTGAGCCAGCTGGTTAGGGCATTGAACAATAATCTATGTGGGGAA
Organism: Capricornis sumatraensis; assembly: GCF_032405125.1. Lineage (NCBI taxonomy): Eukaryota > Metazoa > Chordata > Mammalia > Artiodactyla > Bovidae > Capricornis > Capricornis sumatraensis. The sequence continues at coordinate 9,863,706 of NC_091075.1, read as the reverse complement.
AAAAAGCTCTTCACTATTCTGTTCTTTGTCTTGGATTAAATAATCTATATACCTCAGAACAACATATAACAGCCTTTCCTTGTTCAAAAATCCTAAGAAACAAGGTATTTGAGTCCACATAGAAAGACAACTTACTTGATACTTTGGAGTAATTGAATTGAGTAGTTTTGAAAATAAACCATTCACAGATTCGAGTTGCTGTCATCAGAACATCTTGTATCTTGCCACAGTTGGATTTCTGATCTACTAGAGAATCCCAGGGATGGGGGAGCCTCATGGGCTGCCGTCTATGGGGTCGCACAGAGTCGGACACGACTGAAGCAACTTAGCAGCAGCAGCAGTGAATAATACCTTTAAGAGGTTTTGTGTTTAACAAAATTTTTAACAAAAAATTATCTGACAATATTTTCAAGAGAAAGAAGGCATTGTAATGAAGGCTCATTTTAACTATAGTGTATTTGCTTTGACAAAAAAATAGTTTAGGTTTATATTAAAAATATTTTTGCATAATTTGCTAATCTGCTTTAGAAATGTAAGAAGCATTTGAAGAGAAAAAAGAGAGAAGAAAAAAAACACTTTCCCAGTCTTTGACACTTCTTAACTGATACAGGAGCATTGCCATTGGTCTGACTGAGGGGCACATGAATAATTGAAGAGGAAAGCTGTATTTTTCATTCTTGTTAAGACTTTATTGCTAGAATTAGACCTCCAAAATTACTGTCACTTGCAACCTCGCAAGAACTAACGAGTACTCAATCGCCATTCTCAGTGAAGATCCAGTAGCTCGTTACATTCAAAACGTTCTGTTTCCCTGGATGGGATCAGTCTCTAATGGACGCCAGTGACAGAAGGCTGTTCCTCAACCCTTCAGGATAATTCAGAGCTTTAGCAGAGGCTCTGTACTTGGCAATTAATACAATGTCAGTGTAACATCTTCAAGAGAAAGGGCAGCCTAGGATACTGATTCACTGGACATCTTCCTCTTAAGCCATCACATTCTAACACTGGCTCTCTATTATAATCGAATGCCTTGAAGGAGCAAAGCCATTACTGAACTTAAGTTCCCCCTTTAAGCCCCTCCGTATGACGTAGTCAGCAGTTTATAGCTGTATTTTATTGTTGATGAGCCTAAAACAGAGATACTTTTAAAGTCACCAGTGATGAATCAACTTGCAACTTGTAAATTAACAAAAAGCAGGGTGCTATACAGTTTTTTTAAGAAACAATCCAAGAATTTTCCCCTAATCTCATCTTGACAATCTTTCACTCAGAGCTGTCTAGATGTATTTAGTCACTTACCAAAATGAAACTATTTTCATGAGTTTCCAAATCAGAAGTGGCAAAATAATCATTTAAAACGCTTGTTTAAACTGCAGATTTTCCAGTCCAACACTCACATATTTTTCCTTGGTAGATCTAGGGAGAGCAAAGGAATCTATGTTTCATATGTTCACTTAGATGATTCTAATGTAGATGGCAAATGTGCAAGTTCGGAGAAATACTCTGTTTAAATAAACTGCATTCGGTATTACTGCAGGATACAAAGACATGAGTCCTATTACTTTTCTCTGTAGAAAAATGTTAACTTTTGCATAAAAATAGTTAATTCTACTTATGCAATGGAAGCAGGTCAAAACAGAGTTAATAGCTTTGCAACTGATTTCAACCTAATGCTCAAAGAATTCCTATTTTGAGCCCTACAGCAAGACTGTTCAACAATACTTTAGCCAATGTGTATACATGTGAAGCTTCTCATGGATATAGATAGAGTAGATTTTACATGAAGGCACAGGAAGCAGAGATTTGAGGAGGTGATTCCAGCAAATTGATAGCTTAGTGTGGCCTAGTAAGATGACAATGGATAGTTTTAACATAGTAAACTAATGAGAGGCATGTTGCTTCTGTGATCTTTCAGGAAGAAGCATTAAAGAGGGCCATGAGCAAGAGGTTTATAAGAACTAGGATGAGAAGTGGTGGGGAAGGAAGAAACGGGAGGGACAAAGGACCAAAGAAAGGAAGCAGGTGGGGAAACATAAGAGTGGGATATATTCTTTGTGTTTCAAGTCTAAGTGAATGTGCTTATAATACAAAAATCAAAAAAATCACAAAGGTTTGGGCTGAAAATTATGGGTGGGGTAGAGGTACCCACCAGATGATTTTAAAAATCATTCAAAAGGGGAATATTTTTGAATGAGGAAAAGAATTTCATCTTAGAAAGCTTTAAACATTTGTCTCTAAAAAGCTACAGTTAGAGTGGGCTACGCTTGTTTGTTCATTTTGTCTAAAACAATTTTGTTTTCAAATATATAGATAATGCATGTAGTTTGTAATAAAAGCAATTAAACACTGTAGAAAACTATAAAGAGAAAAGACCGGAAAAGTTTCCCCTAATTCCCACTAGAGACTGAATTTAGTCATACTTTAATGTTTAAAAATTCAAAAGGTAAAAAGATTTTTCATTAATTTTTAAAATTTTATCTTTATTTAGTTGTAAGAGCAAATTACCATGGTTACATATGTTTACATCTGCCTGCAGTGTGGGAGACCTGGATTCGATCCCTGGGTTGGGAAGATCCCCTGGGGAAGGGAAAGGCTACCCACTCCAGTATTTTGGCTTGGAGAATTCCATGGACTGTATAGACCATGGGTCGCAAAGAGTCAGACAGTACTGAGCAACTTTCACTTCACTTTTTACTTTCAAATGTTTATTGCCCATTTGTATTTCTCTTTGGGGAATTGCCTTTTGTCTAATTTTCCATTACAGTGCTTTTGTTATTGATCTGTAGGATGCTATCTCTTTGCAAAGAAAAAGATATCAGTGATGATCTCTCCCTTTTCTCCCCAGTCTGACATATCGTAAATTACTTTCATTCATTCATGTAATTAAAGGGAGGACTTACTTTCCTTATATTTACAGATCCCTCCAACTAGTTATTATTTTTCCCTATATTTCACATTCCATAAATAGAATACTATGTTTTCCACTTGGTAAGGGCTTCCCTCGTGGCTCAGTCAATAAAGAATCTGCCTCAATGCAGGAGACCTGGGTTCCATCCCTGGTGGGGATGATCCCCTGGAGAAGGAAATGGCAACCCACTCCAGTATTCTTTCCTGGAAAATCCTATGGACAGAGGAGCCTAGTGAGCTACAGTCCATAAGTTTGCAAGAGTCAGACATGACCTAGCGAATACTTGCTATATAAACTACATATATACGCATCATCCAAGAAAACCTCATGAAAATTCTCACAAATTAAACTGAGGGTTTCATTACTATCAGAGAGACAAAGCTCAAGGAGCCTCTTTCAAAAGATGCCAAGTCTCAGCACCTCACGCTACTCCTGCAACGACGACAAGCTCACTGACATGTATGTAACCACTCAGAGCCTCATTCTTCCCACCCGCGTAAGGATGATAATGAAAATAACTGCACCAGCTTTGTCAGAGAGCCTTTGTGAGGATGTGGTAAACCTATAATGTGAAATAAATTTATAAATTATAAACCATTATCTCTAGGTTTGTTTCATTCTCTGAGATGAGAGCATTAGATTTAAGCATTGCCAAGGCTTCTGCTAGGTAACTATGTAAGATTTTTTTTTTAAACATTACTATGGGAAGCCCATCATGAACTGATTGGAACAGAATAATTATATGGTGAAGTAGGATGAGCAGAGGGCCTTCCAAGGTGGTGCTAGTGGTAAAGAATCCACCTGCGAATGCAGGAGATATTAGAAACACAGGTTCAATCCCTGGGTCAGGAAGATCCCCTGGAGAAGGAAATGGGAACCCACTGCAGTGTTCTTGCCTCGAAAATTCCATGGACAGAGGAGCCTGACAGGCTACAGTCCATGCAGTTCCAAAGTGTTCAGTTCAATTCAGTCGCTCAGTCATGTCCAACTCTTTGCAACACCTTGGACTGCAGCACACCAGGCCTCCCTGTCCATCACCAAATCCCAGAGTTTACTCAAACTCATGTCCATCGAGCCAGTGATGCCATCCAACCATCTCATCCTCTGTCATCTCCTTCTCCTCCCGCCCTCAATCTTTCCCAGGGTCTGTTCAAATGAGTCAGTTCTTTGCAAAAGGTGGCCAGATTATTGGAGTTTCAGCTTCAGCATCAGCCCTTCCAATGAATATTCGGGACTGATTTCCCTTAGGATGGACTGGTTGGATCTCCTTGCAGTCCAAGGGACTCTCAAGAGTCTTCTCCAGCACCACAGTTCAAAAGCATCAGTTCTTTGGTGCTCAGCTTTCTTTATAGTCCAATTATAGTCCACAAGGAGAGTTCTGATTTGGAAGAAACTAGATGAAAAAATCTTCTCTGGTGTGATATTTGACCTGAGACTGGAGAGAGGAATGAATACAAAGACCTAGGGTAAGAGAGTCCCATGCAGAAAGACGCTATGGAACCAGCTGCATATGGTCAGAAATGGAAGAGAAGGAGAAAAGGAAGGGACAAAAGGGAGGTTAGTGAGAGTGGAGCCCAGTGGCCGTGACGGAGCCTGCAGTGAGGTTGGTTCAGGAGGGCAGCCCCTTGCCTTTCTCCTCGAGAGGAATTTGGATTTTATTCTAATTTCAGGGAGCAACCATTGGAGATCTTTGGCATGGCAGTAATAGGGTCAAATTTAGTTTAGTTTAGTTTAGTTTTGTTTTAATCATACTGGCTGTCACATGGAGAAGGGACTGTAGAAAAACCAAGGTGAGAACCCAGGTAGGTGGCCTTTGCTGGCCAGGTGGGTCACCGTCAGAAGACAGCAGGTTTGGGGTCTAGTTTGGAGATATTAATCAGTCTGCCGATGGACATTATGTAGGGACCTTCAAGAAAGGCTGAAACCAAGGATCAGCCCTAAGATGTTTGTCCTGACAGTGGTATGTACCCTGAGTTGGCAACCACGGAGGGAAAAGGAGTGTCCTGCACTGGCTGGAGGAGCATGCGCTGTGGACCCAGGCTAAGCCGGGCTCTCATCTTCATCAGCTACTAGCTTTGGCCAATTTATGTATTAGTTTCCTTTTGGGTAAAATTAAACCCATCATACACCTATCTCATAGGTATACCCTAGGATTAAATAATTAAGTACATGTAAAGTACTTAGGGCAGTGCCTGTCTTATGGTGTTAAAAGACCCTGATGCTGGGAAAGATTGAGGGCAAGAGGAGAAGGGAGCAACAGAGGATGAGATGGTTGGATGGCATCACTGACTCAATGGACATGAGTTTGAGCAAGCTCCGGGAGACAGTGAAGGACAGGGAAGCCTAGCGTGCTGTGGTTCATGCGGTCAGAGAGAGTTGGATACAACTTAGCGGCTGACCAACAACATAAGGGAGAAAAATCAAGAGTTATTTTGGACTTGTTTTTAACAATTTTTAGATGTCCAAGTGGAGCTGTGCAGGCAGTTGAGCATGCAAGCTTAGAGTTTAGGGAGAAGTCAGGTGCAAAGATATAAATCGAGAACACACTAACATATTGATGGCATAAGTCCTGGCGCTGGATGACATCACCTGGGAGAAGACAGTAGAGAAGAGAATAAAACAGGACCAGCCCTGAGGTGCTTCACCATTAAGGTCATGGCTCTATAAACTTAGATGTCAGAGAGATGGTGCAGAGCCTGAAAGAATTATCTCATTCGTTATTTTTAGATACATCTTTTTCTTAAATTCATAAAAATTTCACTTGAAGTTCTGGATCACAACTGTCCTCGATTTCATATTCACATATATACTTTTCTATCAGATCCTCACAGTCAAACTATGTAGCATCCTTTTTTTCATGTTATTTTCTGTCCCTAATATACAGAGTAATACACATGGGCTCTCTCAATAAATGCCCATTGAATATCAGGATATTTAAAGAATTATAATGAATAGTTTATCTTTTCCAAGTTACCATATGAATGACTAGTTACTAAAGACATGAATTATTTTTCTCTGAGGAAGAACATCAGTTGAAAGTGTTTTGTTGAAAAAAAAAATGACTCTTTTGGGAAAAAAACAGGTTCTAGGAAGGTAAATTTATGTGTCAGCCTAGATTCTTCTCTCTCTCTATTGCACAAGGAAGAGATTTAAAGTGTAAAGATAATGAGGTTCTGGACTAAAGCAAATTTGTGCTCAAATCTCAGATCTATGCAAGTTGTGAGACCTGAACAAGTAACTCAACCAGTCTGAACCCCAGTCTCCTTATCTTTAAAGTAGGGGTGATGATAATACCTATATCATAAAGTTTGAAGAAGTCTAAATGATACTGTACTTTGCACACTCACAGGTTGATTTCCCTTTGTCTCCTACAAATTATAGTGCCATTTATATATATATTTTAAAAAACCTTATGGAAAGTTTTTGCACTTATGCATTCATTATACATATGAAATTTGGTTTATTTTTTAAGTTATGTATGCAAATTATAGATTGTATAGTATCTGTAGATATAAAAGTACATTGAGTTATAAAAATATAGTTTAGTTTTACACAAATAAATTTACTCATTTTTAAATTAAAAGGTATATGACAAGATCTTTCATATGTAACAGGTGAGATTCGTTACATGTATAGTAATTTGTGATGTTCTTGTCTTTTGTTTTCCATTATAGGCTACCACAAAGCCCAGAGCATAGCTCCCTGTGCTAGACAGCAGGCCCCTGCTGCTCACCCACGCATGTACAGCACTAAGCATATGCCAATCCCAAACTCCCAAACCAGCTCACCCTCCTTCCACTGTACCCTTTGATAACTACAAGCCTGCCCTCCATATCTGTGAGTCCATTTCTCTTTTGTAGATAAATTCATTTGTACCATCTTTTTAGATTCCACATATAAATGATATCACATGATATTTGTCTTTTGCTCTCTGATTTTCTTAGTATGGTAATCTCTAGGTCCAACCATGTTGCTGCAAATGGCATTATTTCATTCTTTTTCATGGCTAATATTAATACCATATCTTCTTCATCCACTCATCTGTCGATAGATATTTAGGTTGCTTCCGTGTATTGGCTGTTGTAGGCAGTGCTGCTATGAACATTTGGGTGCATGTGTCTTTTAGAATTATAGCTTTGTCTGGATATATGCCCCGGAGTGGGACTGCAGGGTCATGTGGTAGCCCTATTTTTAATTTTTAAAGGAACCTCCAAAGTGTTTTCCATAGTGGCTATACCAATTTACATTCCCATCAGTAGTGTAGAAAGGTATTTTTTTTCCTCTACACACTCTCCAGCATTTATTATTTGTAGACATTTTGATGATGGCCACTCTAACCAGTGTGAAGTGATACCTCATTGTAGATTTGTTTGCATTTCTCCAGCATTAGCAATATTGAGCATCTTTTCATGTGCCTATTGGTATGTCTTCTTTGGAGAAATGTCTGTTTAGGTCCTCTGCGCATTTTTTGATTGGATTGTTTGGTGTTTTATATGAAGCTGTACAAGCTCTTTGTATATTTTGGGAGATCAACTCCTTGTCACTCGCATCATTTACAAATATTTTCTTTCTCCCAGACTATAGGGTGTCTTTTCATTTTCTTGATGATTTTCTTTAATGTGCAGACATTTTTGAGTTTAATTAGGTCCCATTTGTTTATTCTTTTAGTCAGTTTATGTATCTATTTATTTATTTTTGGTGGCGCCAGGTCTTCATTGCTGTCCATGGGCTTCCTCTGGTTGCAGTGAGTGGGGGCTACTCTTCGTTTCCATGCACAGGCTCCAGGCACACAGGCTTCAGGAGCTGCAGCACGTGGGCTCAGAAGTTGTGGCTCATGGACTATAGCTACCCGCAGCATGTGGGATCTTCTTGGACTAGGGATCACACCCCTGTCCCTTGTGACTGGAGGGCAGATTCTTATCCACTGTACCACCAAGGAAGTCCCTCGTGTATTTATTTCTGTTTCCATTACTCTAGGAGACAGATCCAAAAAGAATATTTCTGCAATTTATAATATGACAAAGAGCATTTTTTTTGTGAAGATTTATTTGTTTGTTTTGGCTGTGGTGTGACTTTGTTGCTGCACGCAGCCTTTCTCTAGTTGTGGCAAGTGAGGACTGCTCTCTGGTTGAGGTGCACAGGGTTCTCTCTGCAGTAGCCTCTCCTGTTGTAGAGCAGGGAAGCTGGATGTGTGGGCTTCAGTTGTTGCAGTATATGGGCTCAGGAGTTGTGACTCACGGGCTCTAGAGCACAGGCTTGGTAATTGTGACACATGAGTTTAGTTGCTGCATGGCTTGTGGGTCTTCCTGGATGGGACCAAACTGGTGTACCTTGCCTTTCAGTGTGGATTCTTAACCACTGGACCACCAAGGAAGCCCAAGGGTGTTCTGCCTATGTTTTCCTCTAGGAATTTTATCTTACATTTAGGTCTTTAATCCATTTTGAGTTTACTTTTGTATATTGTATTAGATTATGTTCTAATTTTATTCTTTTACATGTAGTTGTCTAGTCTTCCCAGCAGCACTTACTGAAGAGAAAGTCTTTTCTTTATTCTGTTTTCTTACCTCCTTTGTTATAGATTAACTGACCATGTCCATAGGTTTATGTCTGGGCTTTCTATCCTGTTGCATTGATCCATATGTCGGTCTTTGTGCCAGTACCATACTGTTCTAATTACTGTAGCTTTGTAGTATAGTCTGAAGTCACGGAGCATGGCTCCTCTGTCTCTGTTCTTCTTTCTCAAGATTGTTTTGGCTATTCAGGGTCTTTTGTATTTCTATATAAATTAAGTAGTTTTGTTCTAATTCTGTGAAAAATTCCATCAATAATTTAATAACGATTGTGTTAAATGTGCAGACTGTCTCAGGTGGATTTTGCAGTAATTTTAATTACTGCAAGTGTAATTTTTTAACATTGCAGTATAATTGATATATAACACTATATTTTAGGTGTACAACATAATGTATACCTAAATATTTGTATACATTGCAAAATGATCACCAGAACTAGTCTAGTTATCATCTGTATCCATAAAAAGCTACAGATTAGTATCTTTTTTTTTTCTTGTGATGAGAACTTTTAAGGTTTAGTCTCTTAACGACATTCAAATATTCAATATACTTTGGCTGTAGTCACCATGCTGCACACTATATTCCCATGATTTATTCAATAGTTAGAAATTTGTGACTTTTGATCCCCTTCACACATGTTCCCCACCACCCCCCAGCAATCCATCTTCCCCTTGGCAACCACCAGTCTGTTCTCTGAATCTGTGAGTTTTGTTTTGTTTGTTCATCTGTTTTGTTTTTCAAAACAAAAGATCCACGTGTAAGTGAAATCATCCATCGTTTGTCTTTCCCTGTCTTACTTATCTCACTTAGCACAAAACCTTCAAAGTCCACCCATGTTGTCCCAAATAACAAGATTTTCTTTTTATGGCTGAGTAGTATTCCATTGGGGTGTGTGTGTGCGTGTGTGTGTGTGCGTGTGTGTGTGTGTGAAAACATCTTCTTTACCCATTCATACATCAATGGACACAGGTCATTTACATAGCTTGGCTATTGTAAATAATGCTACAGTGAACAAAGGAGTGCATATTTCTCTTCAAATTAGTTTGTTTTCTTCAGTTAAATACTCAGAAGTGCACTGAATCTCCTTCACATGTGACCTAGGTGCTTTTCAAACTGCTGCTTTTGCACTGGGTCCTGGAGTTAGCGAGTCTGTGCATAAGCACTTTAACAGCAGAATTTCACTTCCTCATAGCTCTTTGGGCCTCTAGGACATAAACCTTGTTGGTTTTAAAAGCCCAGTGTTCAGGGGGCTTGTCTCTCCGGTGCAGGTCCCAAGGGTTGAGGTGACTGACATGGGACACAAACCCCACTACTTAGGAGAAGTGCCATTTTTGTGAGCTAACCTCCCAACCATGGTTGGCTGCACTGGGTGGACAGGAGACACACTTGCAGAGATTGTATCTCTCCCTCTCCTATCCTTTTTTGTGGAGGAGCAGTTCAGCTAGTTTTCGGGTCTTTTTCAGCAGGAATTTTTCTATACGTAGCTGTAGACTTGGTGTGTCTGTGGGAGGAGGTGAGTTCAAGGTCTTACTCTGTGGCCATCTTGAACTCCCTCCTGAGTGGCTCAGCATCTTGCACTTATCGGGCTTGCAGAAAACTGCACCTGGGGTTAAGAGTGCCTTCTGTGCTGGCCAGTAATTTGTTCCTTTTCCTCTTTTGTTTCAGTTTGAGGTTTTTTTAATTGAGGTATGAAAGTGACAGTGTTAGTCACTCAGTCATGTCTGACTTTTGTGACCTCATGGCCTGTAGCTACCAGGCTTTTCTGTCCATGGAATTCTCCAGGCAAGAATACTGGAATAGGTTGCCATTCCCTTCTCCAGGGGATCTTCCCAACCCAGAGATCTAACCTGGGTCTCCTGCATGGCAGGCAGATAGATTCTTTAGCATCTGAGCCACTAGAGAAGCTTTGGTTTGCATTTTTTATTGATGTATAATATTGTGTAAGTTACAAGTATACAATAGAGTGATTCACAGGTTATACTTACAGATTATAAGGTTATAGATTAGGGTTATACTTCGTTTATAGTTATCATAAAATGTTGGCTATATTCCCCATATTGTACAATATATTCTTGCAGCTTATTTTGTATGTAATAGTTTGTACCTCTTAATCCCTACTGCTATTGCCCCTCCCCCTTTCCCACTGGTAGCCACTAATTTGTTCTCTGTATCTGTGACTCAGCTTCTTTTTTGTTTTAGTCACTAGTTTGTTTTACTGTTAGATTCCATGTATGTGGTGATGTAAGTTACTTGTTTTTCTCTGTCTGACTTATTTCACTTAGCATAATATCCTCCAAGTCCTCCCATGTTGATGCAAATGGCAGATTTTCATTCTTTTCATGGCTAAGTAGTATTCCATTGTATATATGTACCACATCTTTATCCATTCATCTGTTGATGAACACAGGTTTCTTCCATATCTTGGCAATTGTAAATAATGCTGCTGTAAACACTGGGGCACATATATCTTTGAGAATTAGTATATTTTTTTCAGATATATATATCTAGGAGAGGAATTTCTGGGTCATAGGGTAGTTCTTAGTATTTTGAGAAACCTCCGTACTGTTTTAGTAGCTGCACCAGTTTACATTCCCACCAGCCGTGTCCAAGGGTTCTCTTTTATCCACATCCTCACCACATTCATTATTTATATTCATTTAGATGATAGCCATTCTGATAAGTGTGAGGTGATATCTCACTGTGGCCTTGATTTGCATCACCCTTCTAATTAGCAATGCTGAGCATCTTTTCGTGTGCCTGTTGGCCATCTGCATTTCTTCCTTGGAAAAATGTCTATTCAGTCTTCTACCCATGTTCAAATCAGGTTGTTTCCTGCTTTTAAACAGACTTAGCAGGATCCAGAGGCCAGGGCTGATATGGTCTCATTATTCCCTGCCCCTCAGAGGATGAACTGTGTTAATGAAGTAAAATTAAAGTGAAAAAAAAAATGCCTCTTTGCCATATCACCATTAAGCTATTGTGTTTTTCTTACTTACTGTTGCCAGTTATATTTTATTAACTATGAATTATAATTCATGGTAATTCCCCCCTCTTTCTCCACTCAATTTGCCAGATAAAATAGTTGCATAAAGCTACAAACCAGCCTGCTGGCTTCTTGAGACTATAGATATGAAACTGTTTCCTGCAGCTTTGAACATCAGCAGAATTTAACAGCTTTTGCGAATCTAGTACCAGTGCTCATTTTTAAGCCAGGAGCAAACATATGGATCATGTGCAGCCCAGTGTCCCTGTCTTTAGAAAGCTGTTTACTGTCATGTGTGTTTATTAGTACCCCATGGTTTCAGGCAATATGTTTGCTTTGCCCTATCCTATTTTCTCTATGCACACACACAAATTCCTGTACCAAAGCTGCTCTGGTTTGTTCCAAAACGCAGCCTTTGGGGATGGTTATTTTCCCACATACATCCTTGTGCAGTTGCTGTTAATAGTGTCTTAGATAGACTGGATCTTTTCGTGTCCTTGCATGTTTACAATTCTCCTTTTTCCACTTGTTAAGAACTGGGAAGGGTCTGAGATTTCATCCTGTTTGCAAGCTAACAGTCCACCCGCCACAGTTTCATGGATGCTATCAGAAGGTGCAAGCCCCCTGAGGCAGAGAGAAAGTGTTCTATTTCTCACAGCAATGGCAGCAGCCAGAGTATTCGCATGTGCACTGCTTCAAGGCCCCGTTCCTGCAGGGCGCCGTGCACAAGTCTAGATCGATACCCGCACGTGCAGCGGATTGCGTTACAGGAGAGGAATCCTATCACCGAGGAATCCAAATCTTTTATAATGGGTGGTAATCCTGAGTGACCTTTGCCCCAAGGATAGACATGGTCTTCTTTATACCAGAGAGTAGGCATCTTGCCCTTTGCTCTGAAGGGAGGTACTATCTCTACCTTGCAGGGCTGTCTGTTCTATAAACATCCTTGTAAAGACAGTTCCAAGCGAAGATAGTCAGTGCCTCCGCTCACGCAGGCATGCAAGAATAGCACACAGAATTATCTTCCAACACCACCAAAGCTTTTTCTTCATGGACCTGTGTTACATTTTATTAGTGTTTTCAATACATGCTTTTAAAGTTAACATGGATTTAGTTCTATGAACATGTAATCCCCAAATCAAGTGGGCCTTAGGAAGAAGTCAAGTGGGCCTTAAGAAGCATCACTATGAACAAAGCTAGTGGAGGTGATGGAATTCCAGTTGAGCTCTTTCAAATCCTGAAAGATGATGCTGTGAAAGTGCTGCACTCAATATGCCAGCACATTTGGAAAACTCAGCAGTGGCCACAGGACTGGAAAAGGTCAGTTTTCATTCCAATCCCAATGAAGGGCAATGTCAAAGAATGCTCAAACTACCACACAACTGCACTCATCTCACACGCTAGTAAAGTAATGCTCAAAATTCTCCAAGCCAGGCTTCAGCAGTACGTGAACTGTGAACTTCCTGATGTTTAAGCTGGTTTTAGAAAAGGCAGAGGAACCAGAGATCAAATTGCCAACATCCACTGGATCATGAAAAAAGCAAGAGAGTTCCAGAAAAACATCTATATCTGCTCTATTGACTATTCCAAAGCCTCTGACTGTGTGGATCACAATAAACTGTGGAAAATTCTGAAAGAGATGGGAATACCAGACCACCTGACCTGCCTCTTGAGAAATCTGTATGTGCAGGTCAGGAGGCAACAGTTAGAACTGGACATGGAACAACAGACTGGGAAAAGGAGTACGTCAAGGCTGTATATTGTCACCCTGCTTATTTAACTTCTATGCAGAGTACATCATGAGAAACGCTGGGCTGGATGAAGCACAGGCTGGAATCAAGATTGCCGGGAGAAATATCAATAACCTCAGATATGCAGATGACACCACCCTTATGGCAGAAAGTGAAGAACTAAAGAGTCTCTTGATGAAAGTGACATAAGAGAGTGAAAAAGTTGGCTTAAAGCCCAACATTCAGAAAACAAAGATCATGGCATCCAGTTCCATCACTTTATGGGAAATAGATAGGGAAACAGTGACTGACTTTAATTTTGGGGGCTCCAAAATTACTGCAGATGGTGATTGCAGCCATGAAATTAGAAGACACTTACTCCTTGGAAGGAAAGATATGACCAACCTAGACAGCATAGTAAAAAGCAAAGACATTTCTTTGTCAATAAAGGTCCGTCTAGTCAAGGCTATGGTTTTTCCAAAGGTCATGTATGGATGTGAGAGTTGGACTATAAAGAAAGCTGAGCACTGAAGAATTGATGCTTTTGAACTGTGGTGTTGCAGAAGACTCTTGAGAGTCCCTTGGACTGCAAGGAGATCCAACCAGTCCATCCTAAAGGAGATCAGTCCTTGGTGTTCATTGGAAGGACTGATGCTGAAGCTGAAACTCCAGTACTTTGGCCACCTCATGCAAAGAGCTGACTCATTTGAAAAGACCCTGATGCTGGGAAAGATTGAGGGCTGGAGGAGAAGGGGACAGCAGAGGATGAGATGGTTGGATGACATCTCCGACTCAATGGACATGAGTTTGGGTAGGTTCCGGGAGTTGGTGATGGACAGTGAGGCCTGGCGTGCTGTAGTTCATGGAGTCTCAAAGAGTTGGACGCGACTAAGTGACTGAACTGAACTGAATCCCCAAATCACATAAGTCAACTCTTGCAAAGGAATACCTTATGCATCTTTTTTTTTAACTGAGTTAAAACTGCAGTTTTTAATTTCTGCTTAATTTGCTTAACCTCTGTGTGCTTCAATTTCCTTATATGTATAATGAATTAAATAATATTATCTATTTGTTGAATAGATTAAGTAAGATAATCCAACAAGTTGCTGAATAAGTGAAATGAGATTGTCCATCTTTAGCACAGAGCCTAGTAAACATTAAGTACCCATTGCTCAATAAATATTAGCTTTCATTAGAACTGGCTACAAGTGCAGCTTAATGAGAAGTACTTAAAACACCTCATTCACTAAACCAACACCAGTGAGCCCATTGCCAAATGTACCTTGGGGTGCTGTTTTGCTTTTTGTTGCTACTGAAGCATGTTATCAGGAATCCACATGTGTGTGCTAAATCACTTTAGTCATGTCTGACTCTTTGCAGCCCTATGGACTGTAGCCTGTCAGGCTCCTCTGTCCATGGGATTCTCCAGGCAAGAATACTGGTGTGGGTTGCCGTGCCCTCCTCCTGGGGATCTTCCTGGCCCAGGGACCGAACCCATTCTCTTGTGTCTCCTGCACTGGCAGGCAGGTTCTTTTCCACTAGTGCCACTTGGGAAGCCCCAGTAGGTGGAGATAAAAGGAAGTAACATTTTTGGAGGCCTATTATGTGTTTTAGGTCGATTATTTGATCTAGTGCTTCCATGAATTATTTAAATCAGTCTTCGTAGAAGGTGTCATTTAAATCATCTTTTAAAGAAGGTATCATTTTACAAAAGTGTAGACTGAGACTCATTTATTATCAAGGTCATACAGCTTATAAATGGAAGAGCAGAAGTCAAACCCTGTCTGACTAGCACGCTTGTGCCTGTTTAATTTTTAACCATCCCATCTTACTTTCTTCAATGATCTCCCTGTCTTTGGTGGTTTAGTCACTAAATCGTGTTTGACTCTTGTGACCCCATATACTGTTCCCTGCCAGGCTCCTCTGTCCATGGGGTTCTCCAGGCAAGAATAATGGAGTGGGTTGCCATTTCCTTCTCCAGGGTATCTTCCCAACCCAGGAATCAAACTCGGGTCTCCTGCTTTGCAGGTTGATTCTTTACCAACTGAGCTACAAGGGAAGCCCATTGTTAGAACAATAACACATACAGCCTGCTAGGTCTGAGCTATACTTGTGGCCTAAATGACTCTTTTTGTACCACAGCCTATTGCCAGATGCATAGGTCCACTAAACATGTTTTTCTCAGTCATTTTGAATATATGATTCCTGGTTTTGGTAGCTTTCAAATCTCTCTCAGGAACCTTAATGACAGTGACATCTTTGAGAAATTCAAGCATGACCACTTCTGTAGTATGTTGGCTATTTTGAGAGCCATTAAACAGAAATTATAAAAATAAATTATAATAAGCCTGCAATAATAATAATAAAAAAAACCCTCATTCAGGTAAATCCTACAAACTCCTTTTAACTTTGGAAGATAGATTCCTAATGCTACACTAAAGCAAACAAAGGTAAAAACATGCCTTTTTAACAGTTCCAAAGGTATTTTCTTTCTTAGCAACTCTGCTCAAAAAATCGATTATACATTCTTTAAAGAACCTGAGAAAAAATCAGGCTGTGGAAAATAATGATTGCTTCCTAACACTGGATAAAGGTTTGCTATAGATTTGCTGCAGAATTAAGATCCTGTGTTTCCTGAAATCTTTATTGACTGTAGTGAACCAAATCAGAAGTTTTCTGAAATAATGCTTCCAGCTCTCTCAGAAATTCACCACATCAAGAAAACTCCAAAATAAAAATTTTTATATGTCTGATAGAAGGGTTCAGACAAATGTCCCAGAACTGCCTGAGGATATTTAAAATTCATATATAATCTTAAACATACATGAACCAGGAAAAGTACTAGTAGAAACTATTCTGGTACAATAATTGAAAGTAATCATATAGTCCCTGAAAATAATAAATTGATACTATAGGGAAAGCCAGTCAACCAACATAACACACAGAATAAGTGAATGAAAAAACCTTTGCAGCCTTTCATTGCTAACGTTGTTGAATCCAGACCCCACCCTCGCTCACAGTGGTCACTCTTGGTTACTATTAAAACAACTTCATACGTGATTTACCCTTGTTTTTTGTTGTTGTTCTTGTTCTGCCTCCTTTAAATTTGTTAGAGGAAAAAAACAGTAGCTGTATAACATGGTCTTGTGAGAAAACCAGAACACAAAGCCAGGAAATGAAGAATTTCACTCTCAGCCTGTTCAGCTTTCCCTAGTTCAGTTACTGTATTGGCTTTTACCTGTTCCACCGAGCATCTACTGAGAACGTCAGCTATTACGGACTACCACCTAGATACTTGGCCGTTTTGTTACTTCGTGTTTATCTGACATCCTCTCAAGGATTTCAATATGGATTTTTTTTCTGTTCCATACCACTGCCATTTGTAAGAAAGTTTTATTTTACTTGAATGAGACAGTGAGTGAAAAGAAGGTGAAGTCGCTCAGTCATGTCCGACTCTTTGTGACCCCATGGACTGTAGCCTACCAGGCTCCTCCGTCCATGGGATTTTCCAGGCGAGAGTACTGGAGTGGGCTGCCAGTGCCTTCTCCAGGAGATCTTCCTGACCCAGGGGTTGAACCCAGGTCTCCCGCATTGCAGGCAGACACTTTACCGTGAGTAGTCACTTATTTTCTCAGGAATGTACTCCTCCTCTAATGTAGTCTGTGGCTACTGCTAAACATTTCTGTGACTTTCTCACACCTTTTTCATACCCATTACTTCTCTGTCCCTTTCATACAATGCACTTAGTATTTTGAGTGTCTTGGAATCAAGGCTCATTCCTAGAGCTTGTTTAAAATCTGAGCTGCTTTTAATTTATGAGTAGTTTAAGATTATATGTGAGTTTCTCTTTGCACTGAGTTATGAAGTAAAGATTGAGATTCAAACAATGTAATAAAAAATCTTTTAACATTTTCCTTTGATTCATTCATGTGATCCAGAGCCTCACATGTATATCTCCGTAGAAACTTTCATTTTAGGAGAATTTTTTCAGTACCCCTAACATCTTAAAACTTAGTCACTCAGACACCACCCACCTGCCCTCTGACACCTTCTTCCTGATTGAAAGAGGCATTTATGTATATGAGTCACCTCCTGCCAGCTTCACAGGAATTTCATAAAAGCAATCTGCCTACCAGCTTGGCCTGAGGACAGAAAATCACGTTTTGTCTCAATGTGAAAGCCACTCTTGCTTGTGGAAAGTCACAATAGAGCACTTTTAAGACCGTAACTCTCAGGATATCCAGCCTTAATCTATTCTCTGTAATATAAAGAGTGAACTTATAAATGCTATGCGTTCAACAGTTTGGTCTCAACTTCTTCCATTTTAAATACTTTTTTGGTGATACAAAAATGAAAGACTAATTCATACTCAAGAAAGACTACATTTATATTATGTATGTAATATACATATGTGTGTGTGTGTGTGTATATATATATATACATGGGGCTTTCCAGGTGGCTCAGTGGTAAAGAGCCCACTGCCAATGCAGGAGATGCAAGTTCAATCCCTGGGTCAGGAAGATCTCCTGGAGGAGGAAATGGCAACTCACTCCAGTATTCTTACCTGAAGATCCCCATAGACAGAGGATCCTGGCAGGCTACAGTCCATGGGGTCACAAAAAGAGTGGGACACAACTCAGCGACTGAACAACAACAACATATATGTGTATGCAGATATATGCATATAGAGAGGATATGAATGCAGGGAGAGTGTCGATGAAGAAGTAAACATACTAACAAAACACATTGTCTTTTCATGCCAATACAAAAATATTAGTGTGGGAGGATTTAGAAGGTTAGATTTTAACACAAGGGAGACTGACCTTAACCATTCTCAACTAGGATGGGTGTCCCCAGGTACAGCCTGTGGAATGTTGTCAGACATAAGGAAACTCACCATACTAGGGATAGTAGAGGGGAGTTTGAATGTGGCATTACTTTCTTTCTTTCTTTGGTTTCAATTCCCACCCTTGCTTAAAGTGAAGTTGAAAGTAAGTGGAACTGTCTATAATAAAACCTTAGTCACCACTTGGGTTTTCTGTGAAAGTACCAGTCAGATTGCAGAAATGAGAGTCATCTAGGTGAGGTCCAGTGCTAACTATTTTTTTTAATATTGAGAATTAAAATAATAGCAATAGGAGAATTGGAAATAGTGTTTTAAACCATTCGTCATCAAAATCATACTATTCAGAATTTGATGAAAGCAGATTTTTAGGGTTATCTGCAGTGACTAAAACCATGGTCAAAATAAACTGTTTGATTCCCTAGGTTGTTCCTAGGGCATCTAACTGTGAATGGCAAGCAAACTAACATTCACAGAGTACAAATAAATACAAAACTCAAAATTATCTGAACGACTGGATGGCCATTGCTGTGCTCAGCTGACTCAGGGTGGGGCATGGCCAGGGCGTGCCCAGCTCTACCCCCTGCTGCTCACAGGACCTGAAGAAGCACTCTGCTCCCCTCAGTCCCATCAGCATTTTACAGTGTTTCTAAGAATGCTAGTTTTACATGATCTGTAGTAACAAACTTACAAAACAAAGAAATTGTAAGTTAGTTTTTGTCAGTTTTGTGTAACTTCATTAATCTCTGAAATGTTTACATGGAAACTAACACAAAGGTTCTCCTTGTGTTTGTAAAGAGGGCCTTTCTAAAACCCACTCTGAATGCTGTGCATATTTTCATCTGTATTTTCAAACAGAGATAAAGAACAAAGTGGTTAGGAGCTTCCTTGCCGCATCAGCTGTGCCTCAGTTGAGTTCACGTATGAACTCACAGCCTCCATGTTCAGACTGTTGCTGACCGTCTGATAGTTAATGATGTTATTATGAGATTTTTACATAAGACAAACAAAAACAGGTATAGGTCATAACTGGTCTCTTCATCTAAGGAAATTGATTTTCATAGGTTCAGGAAATGACAAGTTTAACTCCTATTTGGAATTTATGATATTGGAAGGCTCTGTGGAAAAAAGAACATGTTTCAAAGCTTTTTGAAAATTTTTAATCAATCTTGCAGAAACAAGTTAAATAATTTGATTTGTAAATTCTCTCTTCCTTAGTAATGGGATATATGTGATTTTTTTAAGTCACTGCAGACAGTAATATAGAGCCTTTGGATTCTTGACAATTCTATCATTGACTAGACTTTCATTTTAGTTTTATGTGAAATTATATTTATAAAGAAAAAATTTTCCACTAGGGAACCGAAGAGATGTTGCCCTGGACTCCTTCTGAGGTAGTAAGAGGATTCCCATCTAGCTTATTCATTTACATCTGAAATTGGTCACCAAGAGCAAATAACTATTTGATGACCTAAACAGAACAAATAGCCTCAGTAAAGCTGAAAAAAGAAGAAAATAATGGCATCTTTCCCAAGTTTAGAGTCAACCTACAAGTTATAACTCAAAATTTAAATCAAGCCTAGGATTAATTATTAGAAGAATGGTCTGAAGTCATAATGTCAAACAAGTGTGACTTTAGATATTCTGTTTAATAATTTCAAAGACTAAAGCACTTAAGTCTGTGTTCTGTGCTTTGCCTTTGTGTATGTGAATCCCCCATGTCAGTCACACATCAGCATCTGGTGTGTGTTCAATTTC
The DNA here is from genome assembly GCF_032405125.1 of Capricornis sumatraensis. Taxonomy (NCBI): domain Eukaryota; kingdom Metazoa; phylum Chordata; class Mammalia; order Artiodactyla; family Bovidae; genus Capricornis; species Capricornis sumatraensis. The sequence goes on along the minus strand of NC_091075.1, from coordinate 9,843,914 downwards.
TTTCCACAGGAGAGGCCTATGAGAGAGCCTTTTATTAAAAGTTATATACATAAGAATAAGAAGGGCTTCTTGTAACTAGGACCCCCATTGTTGACCCTGAGCTATGAAGAGTAAGACATGAACTTTGCAAACAAGGGTAGACGCAGAATGATAACCAGGAAAGAAAATCTAGTCAAAGAAGGCACATGTCAAGCCAACTCCATCATGGAGGGAAATGTCACCCTTCTGATAGTTGAAAAACCGTGCCTAGAGGAAAAGTCACAAGGGGTTAAAGGTTTAGAGCACCAATGGGAGAGACCACCTGCTACTCATACAAACGAGTGGAACAACTATCTACTTCCAGCCTATGGAGCATTCATGGCAAAGGGATGCCTGATCCTCATGGCATCGTCTCATGGGGCCCTTTATCTTTCCATTAGGAACAAGGAGCCAGCTCAACTACCTCCACCTCCATCCTCATACCCAGCACAGCCCTGCTGTAGCAGGACTTGGTGGGGCATTGAGCACTTCTGCATTTGATACCACATTTCACAAAAAGTGAATGGGGAATATTTTAAAGAGTATGTTAAACTTTAAGAGCAAATCTGATTTGAAATTTACTTCTGCTTTAAGACATTTTTTGAGACATTTACAAGCAACTGAAAGGCTCATTCTAAAATGGAATGGATTGCCCCATCTTATTAGAGCCCTTGGATTGAATATAAAGTCAATAGCTCTGGGGCATTTAACTTTTTATTAATTGACAGTGGGTTCTTTAGCTTTTAATTAATTCAAACAGATGAATAAATGAACTTCAAGTCTACAAGATAAGCTTGAAATCATGCAAGGCTGGGAGAGCAATAGTAACAAACCACTATTTTTTTCATTAACAAATAAACAATCTAAAATCAGATGTTGAAATCTGCCAGTACTGTTTCTCATTTTTATCTTACCATTTATTTGAAACTTGTAACCTTTCATAACTTTATTTACTCAAAAAGAAGGAAAAAAATCAAGGAAGGAAGGAAATACTTCTCTTAGGTAAATTAATCAGAAATAAGTAACTTTCAGATGTTTTGTAAACTAGTTCCAGTATTTAAAGAGGCTTCTTTAGTATAAAATAATTCTGGGCCAAAATTCCAGAGTTTTATGAAGCTGAAGAGTTTTATGAAATGGTTTGATTGGATCAGCTATGAAAGATAAAATTAAAATAATGTATATGAATAGAACTATGTTTTTCAAATTTAATTTAAAAATTAATTTTTTCTTGGTTTGGTTTGGCATTATAAATTAACATGAATAATTTAAACTATTCTTTTTTTTTTTTGGTAGGAATCATGTCAGTCTATAGAGCAAAGTCCTGGGGGTATGAGGGTTCAACAGTAATATGCTTATCCTCATGATCAAAGATAGTGACCTCAGTGCAACAGTTTGAGAAATACCAGGCTTGGCCATCTCTTAAAAATTTTCCAGCTTCAGATTCTGTGATTCTCCTATGAGATTCCCATTATTTATGATGCATTCTTAGTTCAGCCACAGGCAGAGGACTCTCTAGTCAAGTTTTGATTGCCAAATATTTCCTGCTCTTCCCTGCTCTCTGAAGGAATGCAGAAGCCCCTCCATGAAAGAATCTCTGGATCTTTCCCCTTTCCAGTTGTAGTAATATGCTTCCCCCGCTCTGGCCACTGCTGCACAGTCCACACAGGGCTAATACTAGTGCCCAAAGTAATGTGCATTTTTTAATTTTTATGATAATTTATTCCATTTTATATCTATCATTTTTTCCCTTTTAAACCACTTTATGTGGGTTGCCATTTCCTCCTCCAGGGTATCTTCCCAACCCAGTGATCAAACCCATGTCTCTTATTTCTCCAGCATAGGCAGGTGGGTTCTTTACCACTAGCACCACCTGGGAAGCCCCAGAGTTAAACATTCTTGTGATCATTTTAAGTCTTTTTTTTTAGATTTAGGTTAAAGTATTAAAATTCTATCATGATTTTTATGTTCCAGACAGTGTTCTTTACACAGATTACATCATCCAAAACTTACAACTCTATGAAATAGGTATTGAAACACAGTGTTTTTGAAATAAGAAAACTGAGGCTTAAGGAAAGGCACTTGCCAGTGTGAAAAATTACTTAGTGTACTTGGAATTGGGATTCAAGCCCAGGAACCTTCCCTCCAGAAACCACACTATTATTTTTCTGAATAGCCTCACAATTAAAATATTGTCAGAAAGTCAGAGGAAGTCATCCTGGTAGCTTGACTTGGCTTGAAGTCTTTGTCAGATGTTAGACCATTTCTATTTCTGGTCTGGTCAAGACAACTGGTCTTTTCTCTCCATCTTTAGAGCTTCTATTCTTCTTTTTGCTTTTACTGCTGTTTCAAAGAAGCTGGACTGGTCCAAATAATTTTTTCTCAATTTTAGTTCCAACTTTGGCTAAAGAATTACACTTCTGCTTCAGCTCAAACTACCCTAAACTTCAATTCAGGAGCATCCATTCATTCACTTATTTATTCAAAAAATATTTATGGGTAGCTACTACATATCAGGCAGTGGGCCGTCTTCATACAGGCCAAGTCCTTGCTCTCATGTTCCTTATGTTCAGTGGGTGTAGACAACAATAAGCAAACACGTGTTACAACATAGTAGACCTGACAGTGCTGTGGAAAATGGAAGAGGGGAAAGGAGACAGCAAAGCGTGGGCCTCAGGGCACGAGTAAGCTGCAGAGTTTAAAAGGATGGCCAGGGAAAGCTTCTTCAATACGGTCAAATTTGAGCAGAGACATAAAAGAAATGGGAATCCAAAATGTGCCCATATGGGGCAGAGAGAAAGAACAGCAAGAACAAAGGCCCAGATGCCGGAAGAAGCTTAGAGTTTTTCCCTCACAATAAGAGAGCCTGTGGGCTAGAGCTGAGAAAAATGAGCTGATGCCTGAAATTGCTTGACTCATCTGTAAGTCATTCAAGAATGTCATTTGGCTTTAAAAATATAAATCGTTTCCCAGAAAACTTATTTTAGACAATATTAATATTTTTATACATTGTTTAGGACTTTAAAGACTTTTCTCAGATATTATCTCATTTTCTCCCTAAAACTTCCTATGACTGAGTGGTAAGTCTAATTCGATTATCCCAGCAACTAACATAGGACATAAAATAGAGTGGGCACTCAGTGAATGTATATTGAATTAATAAGTTTAGTTATGGAGTCAATGGGACAACTTTTTCAACCTTATCATATTCATTTTTATGGGCCACTGATTGGGGTATAATGTAGGGAGGCCTGAGAAGCTATGCTGATGTGTCAGACCATTTGCCTGCACCGTAATATATGTGTGTATTTATTTTTTGTAGTAATTTATGCTTTTTCTATCTAACTTTTCCATTAGGTTCTTCAGTACTTTGTCTTTTAGTTAATTTCCATAACTTCAAATTTATCTAATCTGCCATATTCTTGGAAGCCATTTCATAAAGCTTATCAGAACCTATGATGTAAAAGTGATTCTAAGTGAGAGCAGGAAACGTTTTTTAATAAGTTCAACATTATAAATTCATGCTTCCTGTTGTTTTCACTTCATCTTTTTTATTTATACATTACCAGTTAGGCTCTAGTCAACTAAGTTGCTAAGCAAAGTATACACTTCTGTCTTTACCCCAGCTTTCATTTAAAAAAAAGAAGAAAATTTATAGAGCATTTCAGTCCAAAAGAACCAAACAGGTTCCATGGTCTGATCTAAAGCCACACTCCGGGTTTCTGTGCTGCGTCACACTGGACCTTGTTACCTGAAGCACCCAAAGGTTATCTGAGCTCTGCTTCGCCCTCACCAAAGCAACAGCTCCTGTCCTGTGTTAACGATCTGCGCACTTTGCGCAACAGAATTCCTGTGTCCTCTTCATGGAAGCCATCACGTCTGTTAACTCTTTAGTTGTCCTACAAAAAATGTCAAAAGTTGTTTTCCTCTTCTGGTTGGGTAGTGTCGTGGCGTCACCTCCGTCCGTTGTTCTTTCATTCACTCAACAAGGAGCTGATTGGAGCCCACCATGTGCCAGGCACTGCTTTGGGCACTGCAGACCCAGCATCGTAGAGACAGATGTCACGTCTACTCTCTTATAAAGCTAAATGAATAATTCTAGAAGGGGAGAGGGAATGAATGGTTATAAATGACTAAATGCTAAATAGTAATATAGTATATTCTGTGAAGAAAAAAAAAATAAACTAGGGAAACCAGATAACAATGATCTGTTTAAAACTGTGTAGTTAACAGCCACTATGGAAAACAGCAAGGAGATTCCTCAAAAGACTAAAATTAGAACTACCATATGATCCAGCAATTCCATTCCAGGGTATATATCTGAAGAAAAATGAAAATACAAATTTGAAATGATATATGCACTCCAAGGTTCATAGCAGCGTTATGTACAACTGCCATACAATAGAAGCAACCTAAAGTATCCTTTAACAGATGAATGGATAAAGAAGACATGGTATGTGTGTGTGTCTGTACACACACACACAAAATGGACTACTCAGTTCAGTTCAGTCACTCAGTCGTATCCGACTCTTTGTGACCCCATGAATCACAGCACGCCAGGCCTCCCTGTCCATCACCAACTCCCGGAGTTCACCCAAACTCATGTGCGTCGAGTCGATGATGCCATCCAGCCATCTCATCCTCGGTCGTCCCCTTCTCCTCCTGCTCCGAATCCCTCCCAGCATCAGGGTCATTTCCAATGAGTCAACTCTTTGCATGAGGTGGCCAAAGTACTGGAGTTTCAGCCTCACCATCAGTCCTTCCAATGAACACCCAGGACTGACCTCCTTTAGGATGGACTGGTTGGATCTCCTTGCAGTCCAAGGGACTCTCAAGAGTCTTCTCCAACACCACAGTTCAAAAGCATCAATTCTTCAGTGCTCAGTTTTCTTCATAGTCCAACTCTCACATCCATACATGACTACTGGAAAAACCACAGCCTTGACTAGATGGACCTTTGTTGGCAAAGTAATATCTCTGCTTTTTAATATGCTGTCTAGGTTGGTCATAACTTTCCTTCCAAGCAGTAAGTGTCTTAATTTCATGGCTGCAATCGCCATCTGCAGTGATTCTGGAGCCCCCCTCAAATAAAGTCTGACACTGTTTCCACTGTTTCCCCATCTATTTCCCATGAAGTGATGGGACCAGATGCCATGATCTTCGTTTTCTCAATGTTGAGCTTTAAGCCAACTTTTTCACTCTCTTATTTCACTTTCATCAAGAGCCTTTTTAGTTCTTCTTCACTTTCAGCCATAAGGGTGGTATCATCTACCTATCCGAGGTTATTGATATTTCTCCCGGCAATCTTGATTCCAGCTTGTGCTTCTTCCAGCCCAGCATTTCTCATGATGTACTCTGCATATAAGTTAAATAAGCATGGTGACAATATACAGCCTTGACATACTCCTTTTCCTATTTGGAACTAGTCTGTTGTTCCATGTCCAGTTCTAACTGTTGATTCCTGACCTGCATATAGGTTTCTCAAGAGGCAGGTCAGGTGGTCTGCTATTCCCATCTCTTTCAGAATTTACCACAGTTTATTGTGATCCACACAGTCAAAGGCTTTGGCATAGTCAATAAAGCAGAAATAGATGTTTTTCTAGAACTCTCTTGCCTTTTCGATGATCCAGCGGATGTTGGCGATTTGATCTCTGGTTCCTCTGCCTTTTCTAAAACCAGCTTGAACATCAGGAAGTTCACGGTTCACGTATTGCTGAAGCCTGGCTTGGAGAATTTTGAGCATTACTTTACTAGCGTGTGAGATGAGTGCAATTGTGTTTTAGTTGGAGCATTCTTTGGCATTGCCTTTCTTTGGGATTGGAATGAAAACTGACCTTTTCCAGTCCTGTGGCTACTGCTGAGTTTTCCAAATGTGCTGGCATATTGAGTGCAGCACTTTCACAGCATCATCTTTCAGGATTTGAAATAGCTCTACTGGAATTCCATCACCGCCACTAGCTTTGTTCGTAGCAATGCTTTCTAAGGCCCACTTGACTTCACATTCCAGGATGTCTGGCTCTAGGTGAGTGATCACACCATCATGATTATCTGGGTCATGAAGCTCTTTTTTGTACAGTTCTTCTGTGTATTCTTGCCACCTCGCAATGGACTACTACTTAGCCATAAAAAAAAAGAGTGAAATCTTGCCATCTGCAGCAACTTCGATGGACTTGGAGGGTATTGGGTTTAGTGAAGTAGCTCAGACAGAGGAGGACAAATACTGTATGTTTTCTCTTATATGTGGAATCTAAAAAATAAAACAAATGAGTGTAACAAAACAGAAACAAACTTATAGATACAGAAAACATACTAGTGGGGAGGGGAAGAGGGGTGGAGGAAAAGTCAAGAAAAGGCAAGGGAATTAAGAGGTATAAAATTAGATATAAGTATGTAATGTACAGCACAGGGAATATAGCTAATATTTCATAATAACTTTAAATGGAGTATAAGCTATAAAATATATCAAATTACTGTGTTGTACATCTGAAACTAATATAACATGGTAAATCAACTCTTCAGTAAAAACAGGGCTAAGGAAGGTCTCACCGAGGGGATGATATTTAAGCAGAGATATAGTAGAGGTGAGGAAGTAAACCACGTGAATATCTGAGCAAAGTATATCTTTGAAGAGGAAATAGCAAGACTAAGGACCTTGAAGTGAGAATAAACTTGGTATGCTCCAGGAACAGCATACAGGTGAGTAAATCCACAGCTGGGTGAACAGAAGGGAGGATGATAGAAGATAAGGTCTAAGGCAAGTTCCAAATACCATAAGAGTTTTTGAATATTGACTGTCACTGCATCCCAACAGTTCCTGATGTCTTTACTTAATGCATTTCTGGACAATTTTCTTAAAGTCAGTGTAAAGGATGTGGGGCATCTGTTGGAAATAATTTGGGTAGAGTAGCTCATGTAATGCTCTTTCAATAAAATTTAGGAAAAAAACATGAAGACAACAGTACTCACAATTGCACAGTCTTTTGGTTTTTGAGGTGAAATTCACATGCATAAAACTACCATGTTAAAATAATTCAATGGCATTAGTGCATTCACAGAGGTGTTCAACCACCACCTCTATCTGGTACAAAACACTTTCATCACCCCAAAAGGAAACCCACACCCATTAAGGAGTCCTATCAATTTCTCCCTACCTCCCTCTGCAGCACCAGTCCACTTTCCATCACCATAGACTTACCTCTTCTGGATACTTCATGTAAATGGAATCATATAGTATGTGACCTTTTGTGCCTGGCTTCTTTCACTTAGTATTAATGTTTTCAAGATTCATCCATATTGTAGCATGTATCAGCACTTCATTCCTTGTTATGGCTGTATAATATTCCATTGTATATATGAACTGCAATTGGTTTACCTGTCCATCTACTGATGAGTGGTTTCTACCTTTTGGCTACTGTGAATGGTGCTGCTATCAACAAATTTGTACAAATATTTCGCTAAAAATCTGTTTTCAGTTCTTTTGGATATAAAATGAGGATCATAATTGCTGAGTCATATGATAATTCTATATTTTACTTTTTGAGATACCACCAAACTGTTCTCCACAACAGCTGAATTGTATAGTCCCATAGCAGTCTGATTCTTAAGACATATCTATCCTCGGGACAGGGGAGCCTGGTGGGCTGCTGTCTATGGGGTCACACAGACTTGGACATGACTGAAGTGACTTAGCAGCAGCAGCAGCAGCAGCATCCTCTATAATCACTTGCCTCCTCAACACCTTAACTTCCCTAGGTTGAAGCTGATTACCTTAGGTGGCAATCTGATTAACTGGTTCTCCCAACTCAAGCTGAAGGGGGACTTTTATTAGAAACACTAAGGAAAATAAAATTGATAAAGACAAAACATGAAAATTTCTAAAGGCTACCATCTGTGTTGTATAATTTCTTACCCAGATTACTCCAGGCATGATGAAGTACATTGGGGTCAACACTGTGGGGTGGATTCTGTGATCCTATATGTTTCCTCAATTGGATCCTCAATTGGGTTCTGATGATCCTATATACTTCTTTTTATTTTCTAGAATATTTTTGATTTTAGAATTCACAGTACCTATTATTTATGCGGCTTATAAAATCAATAGCTGAATGCCTACTGTATACCAAGAATTTTGTTATATAGTAGATATCAAATATTTCATATTCTCAGAGAAAAGGATGCCTCCAGTAAGTGAAAACTTGTGTTGAGCTATTTGAAATCAAGGAATAAGACAGTGATTCTTAGAGTGTGGTATAATGTCACCTATAGCAGAATCATCGAGGATGCTTTGGCCTGCTTCAGCACTATAGTTCAGAATCCCTGGCTAGATTCCTGGGTTAGAACCCAGAAATCTGCATTTTATTAAGCTTTTAAAATTATCTTCATGTGTTTAGAAGTTTGAGAAGTACTGAAATAGGGAATGCTTTTATTTTAGCACTTTTTTTTACAAATAATTTGAAAACAGAATGTTTTATAATAACCTTTTGGATATGAAATATGTTGAAATTAATTCAAGATTAAAAACAGTTTATGAAAATAAAATAGCAAAAGAATGTTCCACAATATTATTGTCAAGTCTTCATGAGTTCACTGCACTAGGAGATCAATCAGAAATTCATTAACGTCCCCATTCAATAAATAGTTACTTGTCCCTCTCCTCCGCCTGACAACATGCTAGACTTCAGTAGTGAAGTGAACTGGACAGAGACACTACCTCATGGAATTTATAGTCCAGCTTTAGTAAAACCCAAAATGTATTTGGTGGGGATAGGGGTGATGGCCAGATGTCAGAGTTTTTTTTAAAGTATTTACCACTTTCACCTCTTAGGCAGAACAGATAATGCTACTTAAGTGGTTTCCAACATAACTGCAACTGTTAAAGGAAACTTAATTTGCTCTGGAACAGTAGTACATGGTTTGACATGCTTTAGTCCCTTCATATGGAATCCTACACCTCTCCATCCTTTTCTGCTTTGCTGCTGAAAGCAAGTATTTAAAATTACTAAGGTTTAAAAATTATGTTTATTACAACACATAAAAACCTTTTCTGTATAATTGAATGAGTGAGATACAACTTACAGTTGCCTAAAGGTGCTGAGAACTAGCTTTTATTTTTATTTCTTTTTTGAAAAATTACATTAGCATTTTGACTATTTGGGTATATAGCCATAAGCTAAATAGAATATGTATAACAATTTCAAATGAATGCTTAATGAGAATGGTACTTGTTTTCCGTTTTCCTACTCATATGTCATTATTTGCCAATTTCAGTCCAATAAATTTTCTAGCAAACCATTTCTCATGTGTATGATTTAGAGGTTATATAATTTTGCTCTGGACAGTTTAGGTATGGTTAACGAATAATTCAAGATGACTGTGTTACTTTCCTTTCCTTGGTTTCCATAAAAACCCATTATTCTTTTACTACAATACAAACAATAAAATACATGAACATTTTGTTGGAAGATAAAGGATTCACTAAAGGTTTCCCAGGTAGCTCAGTTGATAAAGAATCTGCCTGCAATGCAGGAGACCTGGGTTTGATCCTTGGGTTGAGGAAGATCCCCTGCAGGAGGGCATGGCAATCCACTCCAATGTTCTTGCTTAGAGGATCCCATGGACAGAGGAGCCTGGCGAACTACAGTCCATGGGGTCACAAAGTGTCAGACACGACTGAGTGACTAAAAAAGTTGTTATAATACAGCTACATGGGCCATATTCCTCCTTTGTTTAAAATCCTTAGTGCTGACAACGTGTGCTTGCTCAGTCATGTCTGACTGTTTGCAACTCCATGGACTACAGTGAAATTTTCCAGGCAAGAATACTGGAGCAAGGTGCCATTTCCTTCTCCAGGGAATCCTCCCGACCCAGGGATCCAACCCACATCTCCTGCATTGGCAGGCGGATTCTTTACCACTGAGCCATCTGAAGCCCCAGTGCTGATTAGACAACTCCAAAAGTGCCAAGGCTCAATTTTAAAATATCATTTAAAATTTTAGGCATATGCCTGACTTTACACCAAGTGAACAACAGTGAGAAATAGAAGATGGAATTTTGTGACAGGAACTTTTAAGGTTGACAGAGGAAAGGATGAAAAATTCCAATCATAGGGCTAAAACTCCACTTCTGCATGCTACGAAAGGTATTAAGGTCATGTATCCATGTTCTCACTTGATCTTCATGCCAAACCCATGAATATCTGATGTTTGTGTGTATGTGTACATAGATCAAGAGATACAGGAGCTTATATTAGTAATTAGCTGCCCAATTGTTTTTGTTTACTTTAGTAGATCTAGCTACATTATACATATTTATATTATAATTAGTATTTGGTAGATTAAGAAAATATTAACCCTAAAAATTCTGTGCTGAAACATACTTTTACCTATTGCTAAGAAAACATATTAAACACTAAAATTTCTTTCCAAGACTTAATTTGGTCACCAACTACTTTTGTTAACTATCAAAAGATAAAAATATAGTTTAGGAAGCCCAGATAGGAAACAAAAAGCTAGCAGATAATTCCCCAAAGAATGTCACACATGTAATGAGTCCTAACATAAATCTCCATATAAAACTCTTTCGCAGTTATTTTTAAAAATTTTGTCTTTTCTATTTGCTTTAATTGATATGTTCATTCTGTTAAAGAAATTTGGAGAAAATCCAAAGATATATAAAATCTCCCATTTCACTCAGTTCTCAGACCCCTGTTTCTTTAAATTAGATCTTTTTTTTTTTTTTTTTTTTTTTTGCCTTCAACTAGATCTTTTAATGCCTGTAACTGCTTTGGCTTTATAGAATGAAGCCTCAAAAACCTAAGTTACTGGGGTAGCATAGAGATTCAAATTTGGAAAAATAATTTTGGAAATAGTCAAATTTTTGTGTTAAATTGTATTCAAATACAGCTCTCTTATAATGTTTATTGGATATTATGTTCCCTATTAATACTTTTATTTGCTATTGTTTAGTTGCTAAGTCTGGTCCAACTCTTGTGATCCCATTGTCTGTAGCCCACCAGGCTCCTCTGTCAATGGGATTTCCCAGAATACTGGAGTGGGTTACCATTTCCTTCTCCAGGGAATCTTCCCAACCCAGGACTGAACCCGTCTCCTGCATTGACAGGCAGACTTTTTTACCACTGAGCCACCAGGGAAGCCCAATACTAAAACATTTTCAGATTTGCTCAGAAATTGTTTTGCTTGGTAAGAGTAAGCAGAATTATTTTCTCCTGAGGAAATGGTTACTTCATTGCTATATAAATATGTATTGATACATAGGGCAGAATTTATATTAGACAAAAGAAGGAAACAAATCTGAATGTACAATAGTAATGTAAAGTGGTTAAATAAATTCTAATGTATGCATTTGATGTAATGTTCAGCATCCATTAAAATCAATAGATTAAAAATTTTGGATTTGAATGGTTAATGTGATGAGAGAAAGCTTATGATATACTGTTAAATGGAAAAGGCAAAATTCAAAACTGTATTTTTAATTATAATTGATACAGTTCTAATTTTTACTTCATGGCTCTAATTTCACTTAGCTATACATCTGTATATCTAAGTATATGTTGTTTTTTTTGCTTTAGTCTCTAAGTCATGTCCAACTCTTTGCAACCTTGTGGGCGGTAGCCTTCCAGGCCACTCTGTCCATGAAATTTCCTAGGCAAGAATACTAGAATGGGTTGCGATTTCCTCCTCCAGGGGATCTTCCTGATCCAGGGATTGAACCTGGTCTTCTGCACTGGCAGGTCGATTCTTTACCACTGAGCCACCAGGGAAGCTTATGAAATGTGTGTATGGGTGTGTGTGTATGTGTGCATCTATTTTATTGTGGTAAAAAAAAAACAAAACAGAGAACACAAAGAACACATACAGATAGCCAGCACACACAGGAAAAGATGTTAAGCGTCACTAATCATCAGGGAAATGCAAACAAAACCACAATGAGATATCACTTCAGAATAGCTAAGACAAGGACAAGAAAGTACAAGTGCTAGAAAGGATGTGGATAAAAAAGAACTCCAGTATATTGTTGGTGGGGTTTTAAATTGGGGCAGCCACTATGGAAAACAGTATAAACTTTTCTCAAAAACTTAAAAATAGAACTACCATATCTCACAGCAACTTCACTTTTGAGTATTTACCTAAAGAAAGCAAAATTACTAATTAAAAAACCCTGTTTTCATTGTTGTATTATTTATAACAGCCAAGATATAGAACCAAGCTAAAGTCTATCAACAGATGAATGGATAAGGATGTAGTGTGTATATACAGTAGAATATTTGAGAATTAAGAAAAGAATGAAATCTTGCCATGGGACATCATGGATGGGTCTAGAGGGCATTATGCTCAGTGAAGTAAATAAACAGACAAAGATAAATACCATATGATCTCACATATAGAATGTAAAAAACAAACTAAATGAAACAAAAACAGACTCATAGATACGGAGAACAAATGCGTAGTTGCCAAAAAGAAGAAGTTTGAAGGAATGAGTGAAATTAAGGTAACAGGTAAGTGAAATTAAGAGTTAAACTGCTGATTATAAAATAATTAAGTCATGGGGATGTAATTTACATACATATGCATAAGAAATATGGTCAGTAATACTGTAATGACTTTGTATGGGTACAGATGTTTCCTAGACTTCAGGCTTGATCATTTCATAATGTATTTAAATGTCAAATTACTATTTTATATTCCTGAAGCTAACATAATATTGTTTGTCAGCTGTATTTCAAATAAAAAATAAGTAGATGAGAAGTATACAATATACAGATACAGTTATCAATAATATAATGCACATAATAACATTAACATGTAATATATTGCTGATAATTATATGAACACCTAATATTTTATGCCACTTTTTTAAAAGTTTATCAGACATTCCTGCATATATTACATCTTCTACATTCCTCATCACAGTTCTCTGAACTAGGTAATTGTCTCCACTTTAACAAATGAAGGGTAAAGTTCAGATAGATTTGTATTATCTATCACTAACAACAACAACAACAAATTAGTAGTAGTTATTGTAGCAGTAGCAATAAGAGAGGAGTGGCAACTAGTAATTGTTGAACACATGCAGTTGTGAGAGGGTCTTTGAATAAAATGAATATCTGTTTATCCCCCCAAAAGATTCAGGTCATGAGCATGAGGGGCGGGCTTCCAGGTATCAGACACTAGGAAGAGAAAAGATTCTGTTGCGGGTCCAGCTGTACTACGGAAGGGTAGGAAAAGATTTAGTGTGGTAGACTTTTAAAAAGAATACCTAACTTGGAATCAGGTGATGTATGTCCTTAATCTAGGACCTACCACTAATTTTATCTGTGAAAACAGGTATATCAGTTCTCCTGATTTTCTTCACGTATAATAGTATTAACTAAGATCCTTTACAAGTCTACCATTTAGAGTTACTTTTTGCTTCCTTTAGGTGGGCACTGAACTACCATAGTCTGGGGAAGGGGAAGAGAAGGAATATAAGAAAGTGAATTTGAATAAGAATGAGAAAGAAAAGGCGAAAGAGGGGTCCATTAAATACTCATAGCATGATACTTTATACAATATCATAATTAAACCTCAAAATAGCTTTACCTGTCATTAGTACAAAGTTTGTTTATCTGTTTTCCAATGAAAGGGCAAATTAGAAATTTACTTTACCATGATACCCATATTTGAAGAATAATCACTATCTTTGGGGAATCTAAGACTTACAGATTGAAAAGAATTGGATTTTGAAGACCAAAGATGTATCTGAAAAACATCTATCTGTTTCTTTCAATATATATTTTTACATAATTTCACTTTAAAAGAGTATCTTTTTTTTTTTTACAATTGGTGAATTACATCCCTTAAAGGGTAAAATGAGATGTATTTTATGTATTAGATACTAGTTCCTTCGAACATAAAGAATAAACTTTTCATTTAACTTCCTTTTTCTAACTGACACTTTTTTGCTGATTTACTGCATCTAAAGAATAAATATATAAGTATGTAATTATGTAATCTCAGAAGCATCTTGCTAGTTGTAAGGTTGTAAAAAAAAAACTACTCTCCATCATTTAATTCTCTCATGCCTAAAGGAGTATTTTTACCTTTTGACTGCTAAAGGAAGATATCTTCTCAAAGCCATTCTCTACTGATGTGGTTTTTTTTTTTTGATTATGTATTTCAGGCCCTGCTTGATACTCAGAATCTTTTGCGTGCACAAATCACAAATTTTACTTTCAACCTGGGATTTTCAGGGAAATTTTACCATACAGGTAAGAGAGAGATTAACTATCCCCATAGTTAGCCTCTCTGACCACTCTTTAAAACTGTGACCCCCTCCTCTTCACACCTTCTTGTGTCTCTCCACTACTTTATTTTCTTCATATTACTCAGTTTCACTTAATTTGTTTTTTCACCTTTACAGAATGTTAATAGCTTGACAGTTTATTCACCATGTTATTATTTAATGGCCTTTTCTCTCTTGAACTATATTTTACATATATAAAACTGTATAAGTAATAAGTATAGCGCTCAATGGTTTTCACCAAGTGTACAGAGCTATGTACCCAGATCAAGAAAGAGGTACTACCAGAATCTACACACCTTCTCCCTTGTGCTGCTTTATAGTCACTCACTTCCCACCAAGAAAACCACTATCCTGGCTTCTAATATCATAAATTAGTTTGCCTGGCTTTAAGATGTGTATAAAAAGAATCATATAAATGGACTCTTCTATATATAGCCTGTTTTGTCTAACATTATTTTGGTTTTGCTGACATTATTGTGTAAGGTTGTATTTCCTTCAACTTTATTGTTCTGTAGTATTGCACTCTTTGAATTTAACAAAATTTCTTTATTCCATTCTGTTCCACTGTGGATGGTTGGGTTGTTTGCAGTCTTTGCCTTTCTTTTTTTTGAATATTCATGTTAAGAACGTTTTAAACACAACTATTGTTGAAAATAGTTGTCCTTCAGAGGACATATTTTTTTCTGTTGTTTATCAACCAGTAGAATTGCTGGTTATATGGTATACTTATGATCAGCTTTAGTAGAAAATGCAAAACAGTTTTCAAAGTGGTGATATCAATTTATATTTCCAATACTACATGAGTTTTCCTGTTGTGTTATTCCTCCAAGTATTTAATAATATTAATATTTATCTTATTATTTTAGCCCTACTGGTGGCATGTCAGTTCAGTTCAGTTGTTCAGTCATGTCCTACCATTTGTGACCCCATGAATCACAGCACACCAGGCCTCCCTGTCCATCAACAACTCCTGGAGTTCACTCAATCTCATGTCCATTGAGTCGGTGATGCCATCCAGCCATCTCATCCTCTGTCATCCCCTTCTCCTCCTGCCCCGAATCCTTCCAGCATCAGGGTCTTTTCCAATGAGTCAACTCTTCACATGAGGTGGCCAAAGTACTGGAGTTTCAGCTTCAGTAACAGTCCTTCCAATGACCATCCAGGACTGATCTCCTTTAGAATGGACTGGTTGGGTTTCCTTGCAGTTCAAGAGACTCTCAAGAGTCTTCTCCAAAACCACAGTTCAAAAGCATCAATCCTACGGCGCTCAGCTTGCTTCACAGTTCAACTCTCATTTCCATACATGACCACTGGAAAAAACATAGCCTTGACTAGACGGACCTTTCTTGGCAAAGTAATATCTCAGCTTTTCAATACGTTATCTAGGTTGGTCATAACTTTCCATCCAAGGAGTGTCTTTTAATTTCATGGCTGCAATCACCATCTGCAGTGATTTGGGAGCCCAAAAAAATAAAGTCTGACACTGTTTCCCCTGACTCCCCATCTATTTCCCATGAAGTGATGGGACCAGATGCCATGATCTTCATTTTCTGAATGTTGACCTTTAAGCCAACTTTTTCACTCTCTTCTAATCAAGAGGCTTTTTAGTTCTTCTTCACTTTCAGCCATCATGGTGGTATCATCTACCTATCTGAGGTTATTGATATTTCTCCTGGCAATCTTGATTCCAGCTTGTGTTTCTTCCAGCCCAGCGTTTCTCATGATGTACTCTGCATATAAGTTAAATAAGCAGGGTGACAATATACAGCCTTGACGTACTCCCTTTCCGATTTGGAATGGGTCTGTTGTTCCATGTCCAGTTCTAACTGTTGCTTCCTGACCTGCATACAGATTTCTCAAGAGGCAGGTCAGGTGGTCTGGTATTCCCATCTCTCTCAGAATTTTCCACAGTTTATTGTGATCCACACAGTCAAAGGCTTTGGCATAGTCAATAAAGCAGAAATAGATGTTTTTCTGGAACTCTCTTGCTTTTTCCATGACCCAGCGGATGTTGGCAATTTGATCTCTGGTTCCTCTGCCTTTTCTAAAACCAGCTTGAACATCTGGAAGTTCACACTTCACATACTGCTGAAGCCTGGCTTGGAGAATTTTGAGCATTACTTTACTAGCGTGTGAGATGAGTGCAATTGTGTGGTAGTGTGAGCATTCTTTAGCATTGCCTTTCTTTGGGATTGGAATGAAAACTGACCTTTTCCAGTCCTGTGGCCACTGCTGAGTTTTCCAAATGTGCTGGCATATTGAGTGCAGCACTTTCATAGCATCATCTTTCAAGATTTGAAACAGCTCAACTGGAATTCCATCACCTCCACTAGCTTTGTTCGTAGCAATGCTTTCTACGGCCCACTTGACTTCACATTCCAGGATGTCTGGCTCTAGGTGAGTGATCACACCATTGTGATTATCTTGGTCATGAAGATCTCTTTTGCACAGTTCTTCTGTGTATTCTTGCCACCTCTTCTTAATATCTTCTGCTTCTGTTAGGTCCAGACCATTTCTGTCCTTTATCAAGCCCATCTTTGCATGAAATGTTCCCTTGGTATCTCTAATTTTCTTGAAGAGATCTCTAGTCTTTCTCATTCTGTTGTTTTCCTCTATTTCTTTGCACTGATCGCTGAGGAAGGCTTTCTTATCTCTCCTTGCTATTCTTTGGAACTCTGCATTCAGATGCTTATATCTTTCCTTTTCTCCTTTGCTTTTTGCTTATCTTCTTTTCACAGCTATTTGTAAGGCCTCTTCAGTCAGCCATTTTGCTTTTTTGCATTTCTTTTCCATGGGGCTGGTCTTGATCCCTGTCTCCTGTACAATGTCATGAACCTCCGTCCATAATTCATCAGGCACTCTGTCTATCAGATCTAGTCCCTTAAATCTATTTCTCACTTCTACTGTATAATCATGGGGATTTGATTTAGGTCATACCTGAATGGCCTAGTGGTTTTCCCTACTTTCTTCAATTTAAGTCTGAATTTAGCAATAAGGAGTTCATGATCTGAGCCACAGTCAGCTCCTGGTCTTGTTTTTGCTGACTGTATAGAGCTTCTCCATCTTTGGCTGCAAAGAATGTAATCAATCTGATTTCGGTGTTGACCGTCTGGTAATGTCCATGTGTAGAGTCTTCTCTTGTGTTGTTGGAAGAGGGTGTTTGCTATGACCAGTGCGTTCTTTGGCATAACTCTATTAGCCTTTGCCCTGCTTCATTCTGTACTCCAAGGCCAAGTTTGCCCATTACTCCAGGTGTTTCTTGAATTCCTACTTTTGCATTCCAGTTCCCTATAATGAAAAGGACATCTTTTTTGGGTGTTAATTCTAAAAGGTCTTGTAGGTCTTCATAGAACCGTTCAATTTCAGCTTCTTCAGCGTTACTGGTTGGGGCATAGGCTTGGATTACTGTGATACTGAATGGTTTGCCTTGGAAACGAACAGAGATCATTCTGTCATTTTTGAGGTTCAATCCAAGTACTGCATTTCGGACTCTTTTGTCGACCATGATGGCTACTCCATTTCTTCTAAGGTATTCCTGCCCGCAGTAGTAGATATAATGGTCATCTGAGTTAAATTCACCCATTCCAGCCCATTTTAGTTCACTGATTCCTAGAATATCGACATTCACTCTTGCCATCTCGTTTGACCACTTCCGATTTGCCTTGATTCATGGACCTGACATTCCAGGTTCCTATCTAATATTGCTCTTTACACCATCGGATCTTGCTTCTATCACCAGTCACATCCACAACTGGGTATTGTTTTTGCTTTGGCTCCATCCCTTCATTCTTTCTGGAGTCATTTTTCCATTGATCTCCTACCGACCTGGGGAGTTCCTCTTTCAGTATCCTATCATTTTGCCTTTTCATAGTGTTCATGGGATTCTCAAGGCAAGAATACTGAAGTGGTTGGCCATTTCCTTCTCCAGTGGACCACATTCTGTCATACCTC
The DNA here is from genome assembly GCF_032405125.1 of Capricornis sumatraensis. NCBI lineage: Eukaryota > Metazoa > Chordata > Mammalia > Artiodactyla > Bovidae > Capricornis > Capricornis sumatraensis. Next base: position 9,825,647 of record NC_091075.1, on the reverse strand, counting down.
TGCACCATGACCCTCCTGTCTTGGGTGGCCCCACACGGCATGGCTTAGTTTCACTGAGTTAGACAAGGCTGTGATCCGTGAGATCAGATTGGCTAGTTTTCTATGATTATGGTTTCAGTGTGTCTGCCCTCTGATGCCTTCTTGCAACACCTACCATCTTACTTGGGTTTCTCTTACCTTGGACGTGGGGTATCTCTTCATGGCTACTGCAGCAAAGCACAGCCGCTGCTCCTTATCTTGGACGAGGGGTATCTCCTCACAGCCTCCTCTCCTGACCTTGAACGTGGAGTAGCTCCTCTCGGCCCTCTTGCAGCCTCACAGCCGCCACTCGGTTTGAATGTACATTTCACTGACAAGTAGTGAAACTGAGTTTCTTTCATGTATTTATTGACCATTTGTATCTCTTCTGTTTTGAAATATCTTAGTGCTTATTGCGTTGTCTGCTTTTTTTATTGATTTGTAGAAATTTTTTATATATTTTTAATGACCTCTTTGTCAGTTATACGTATTGCAAATATTTTCTCCTGATGTGTGATTTTTGATACTTTTTGATGAAAAAAATGTAGTCCAATTTATCTTTTTTTCCTTTTCGTGTCTTTTTAAAGACATTTTTGCATGTCACAAGATCATGAAAATATGTCCCTACATTCTTAAAATGTATGCATCTGAGATCCATCTAGAATTGATTTTTGTGTATGTGTGAGATAAGGGTCAAGATCCCTGCTTTTTGAGCTAGTGTGATTTTCTAATTAATTTGAAAACACTTGTTCTGATTTCAGAATGAGAGCTCTACTCCACAACAAAAAATTAGAAAGCAGCCTTCTTTTTTTATAAAGATGGCTAATTGGTACCAAGTATTGAAAAGACTATCCTTTTTTTACTGCACCATGGTGTCATCATTGTGATAAATTAGATGACTATAGATGTGTATGGAGAAGGCAATGGCACCCCACTCCAGTACTCTTGCCTGGCAAATCCCATGGATGGAGGAGCCTGGTGGGCTGCAGTCCATGGGGTCGCTAAGAGTCAGACATGACTGAGTGACTTCCCTTTCACTTTTCACTTTCATGCATTGGAGAAGGAAATGGCAACCCACTCCAGTGTTCTTGCCTGGAGAATCCCAGGGACGGGGGAGCCTGGTGGGCTGCTGTCTCTGGGGTCACAGAGAGTCGGACACGACTGAAGTGACTTAGCAGCAGCAGCAGCAGCATAGATGTGTAGACTCTATTTCTGGACTTTCCTGCCCATTGGTTCTATTTGTGTCATCATGCTATCTTATTTACTATAACTCTATAGTTGATACTAACTGGTTTGGTTCAGTCACTCAGTCATGTCCAACTTTTTGCGACCCCATAGACTGCAGCACTCCAGGCTTCCCTGTCCATCACCAACTCCGGGAGCTTGCTCAAACTCATGCCCATCGAATTGGTGATGCCATCCAAACATCTCATCCTCTGTCATCCCCTCCTCCTCCTGCCTTCAATCTTTCCCAGCGTCAGGATCTTTTCCAGTGAGTCAGTTCTTTGCATCAGGTGGCCAAATCATCAAAGCTGATACTAATATCTGCTATTTAAATCCTCTAAGTTTGTTCATCATCTTCAAGATTGCCTTGGCACTTCTGGGCCTTTGCCTTTTTATATAAATTTTAAAGTAGCTTACCAGATCCACAAAGATCCTCACTAGAATTTTCATGTTATTGTTGCTGTTGTTGTTGCTGTCCAGTCACTAAATCCTGTCCTACTCTTTGCACCCCCAGGGACTGTAGCATGCCTGGTTCCTCTGTCCTCGAATTCTCCCAGAGATTGCTCAAATTCATGTCAATTGAGTCAATGATACTGTCTGAATCATCTTATCCTCTGTTGCCCTGTTGTCCTTTTGCCTTCAATCTTTCCCAGCATCAGGGTCTTTTCCAGTGAGTCAGCTCTTCACATCAGGTGGCCAAAGTATTGTAGCTTCCACTTTAGCAACAGTTCTTCCAATGAATATTCAAGGTTGATTTCCTTTAGTATTGACCAGTTTGATCTCCTTGCAGTCCAAGGGACTCTCAAGAGTCTTCTGTAGTACCGCAATTCAAAAGCATCAGTTCTTCGGCACTCAGCCCTCTTCTGGTCCAACTCTCACATCCATACATGACTACTGGGAAAACCATAGCTTTGACTACAAAGACCTTTGTTGGCAGAGTGATGTCTCTGCTTCTTATTACGCTGTTTCTCTGCTTTCCTTCCAAGAAGCAAGCATCTTTTAATTTCATGGCTGCAGTCACTGTCCACAGCAATTTTGGAACCCAAGAAAGGAAAGTCTCACTGCTTCTGCTTTTTCCCCATCTGTTTGTGATGAAATGATGGAATCAGATGCCATGATATTAGTTTTTTAATGTTGAGTTTCAGGCCAGGTTTTTCACTCTCCTCTTTCACCCTCATCAAGAGGATTTTTAGTTCTTCTTCACTTTCTGCCATCAAAAGGCATCATTTGCATATCTGAGGTAGTGGTATTTCTCCTGGCAGTCATGATTCCAGCTTGTGATTCATCCAGCCCAGCATTTCACATGAAGTACTCTGCATAGAACTTAAATAAGCAGGGTGATAATATACAGCTTTGTCACCCTATAGAATTTTTATTTAAATTACATTAAATCTATTAATTAATTTGGGGAGAATTGTTGTACTAAACATTGAGTCTTCCTATGCTTGAACATATTTGTGCCCAGTGTATGCTCAGTCATGTCTGACTCTCTGCCACCCCAAGGACTGTGGCCTGCCAGGCTCCTCTGTCCATGGAATTTTACAGGCAAGAATACTGGAGTGGGTCACCAGTTCCTACATCAAGGGATCTTTCTGACCCAGTGATCAAACCCGAGACTCTTGCGTCTCCTGCATTGGCAGGCGAATTCTTTACTAACTGGGAAGAACTCATATTTAGGTCCTCGTTAATTATACTTGACAAAACTTTGTTATTTTTCTATTTATTCCTTGATGGAGTTTTTTGATGCAGTAGTTAATGGTGTCTTTTTTAAAGTTTTTTTCCCCATTTCTCTATTAATAATATGTAAAAATAAAATTGATTTTGTGTATTGATATTAATATTCAGCAGCCTTGCTATACTCACTTATTAATTCTGTATTTTCAAGATTCTTTTGGATTTTCTACCTATTCAATCATACAATTTTTGGATAGTAAAAATCTTATTTCTTCCTTTCTGAGCTTTATGAAATTTTTTTCTTTTCCTTGCCTACTACATTAGCTTGGATGTCCAGTAAATATTAAACAAACATGGTGATAACAACACTCATGTTCTGTTCCTGACCACAGGGGAAACCCTTAAGTAGTTTTGTTCCTGCTTGAGGGGAATTCTTTCAATAGACAATTTCATAGAAAGTCTTTATTAGCTTAAGGAAGATCCCTTCTGTTCCTAGATTGCTAAATCTATGGATGTTGAATGTACTTTATTTATAAATTATCTGTTGTCATTCCTCGCTAAAATGATCACTCTACAAATGCTTTATTGCTGTAATACCAGCAAGTAGAACAGTGCCTATTGAAAAAAAATGAATAAAGGATTGGGTGAAAATAAAATTACTTTCTTTTCATCATTAGTATTTTTAAGGAACAAGGTCAGAGAATAAAATTTGACCATGTTGTGTTGTGAAAGAAAATCACTCTAAACATTGAGAATAACTAAAAACTTCCTTCCCAAACATAATAGAAATATAAGAAAACATCCCTGGCAACTAATTTTTTTTTTTGTCCAGTGCTGATATTAAAGACTGACTCTAGCCAGTTGCTCTCCTTCATTTCTGTTTCTGAGAGACTCGCCTCTTTCCTTACTTGGGTTCTCCCAAACAGCTCACAGTACGTGTGTCCTCTCTCTAAGCCAAGGAGAGTAGATAGAACACAGGAGGAAGCTAAGGAGAAAGCACGACAGAGTTTTGTATAAGACCTGAAAGCTCCCACAACACTTAGTTAGGGTTGTCTAAAACCAGTAAAATCAGTTTTCAATGGGAACAGATATAAAAGTTAATCATCTGAATCCTTTGAAGATTGGATATTGTAAAGTTTAATTGAATTACATTGTCTTCCTTTCTAAATGAGTAACTCCTTTTTCTGTTAAAAATTCTATTTTATTCAGTCTTGAAGGGAAGAAAAAAAACAGCACCCTCATACTAGTAAGTTTTATTTTAGGAAAGGGTTTCATCTTGTTTGGTTTACTTTTGTTTTTGAAAGAATTGTGCATTTTGTAAAAAATAAAGAGATGAAAGAATAAAAATTATAGTTCCCTTTTAGTGAGCAACACCATATTCTAGGTACTTAAGTAAGCACTTTTCATGTAACTTTTCATTGAATTCTAGGAGTTAAAGAATGTATTATCTTGTTTTCTAGATGATAACATAGAAACTTAGTAGGGCCCAAGGTTATATAGCTAGTTAAGTGTAAAAAAAAAAAATACTCTTAACTTTTAGTCAGAGCCCAAGTCTTATGTATTATGAAAAAATGGATTTTTATAATTTAATTGGCAATCCTTGATTAAGGAAGCTGAATGGCAAAAGGTGCCTTCCCCTTATGTATAGGTTCTTTAGGTTTGTATATTTTTCCAGATCACCAAGAACCAATCAGTTCAGTTTAGTCGCTCAGTCGTGCCCATCTCTTGTCAACCCCATGGACTGCAGCACACCAGGCCTCCCTGTCCATCACCAACTCCCAGAGTTTACTCAAATTCATGTCCATTGAGTCAGTGATACCATCCAACCATCTTATCCTCTGTCATCCCCTTCTCCTCCCGCCTTCAGTCTTTCCTACCATCAGGGTCTTTTCAGACGAGTCAGTTCTTCAAATCAGGTAGCCAAAGTAATGCAGTTTCAGCTTCAGCATCAGTCCTTCCAATGTATATTCAGGACTGATCTCCTTTAGGATGGACTGGTTGGATCTCCTTGCAGTCCGAGGGACTCTCAAGAGTCTTCTCCAAAACCACAGTTCAAAAGCATCAATTCTTCAGCACTCAGCTTTCTTTATAGTCCAACTCTCACATCCATATATGACTACTGGAAAAACCATAGCTTTGACTAGATGGACCTTTGTTGGCAAAGTAATGTCTCTGCTTTTTAATAAGCTATCTGCTGCTGCTGCTGCTAAGTCACTTCAGTCATGTCCGACTCTGTGTGACCCCATAGACGGCAGCCCACCAGGTTCCCCCATCCCTGGGATTCTCCAGGCAAGATCACTGGAGTAGGTTGCCATTTCCTTCTCCAATGCATGAAAGTGAAAAGAGAAAGTGAAGTCGCTCAGTCGTGTCCGACCCTCAGTGACCCCATGGACTGCAGTCTACCAGGCTCCTCCATCCATGGGATTTTCCAGGCAGGAGTACTGGAGTGGGGTGCCATTGCCTTCTCTGAATAAGCTATCTAGGTTGGTCATGACTTTTCTTCCAAGGAGCAAGTGCCTTTTAATTTCATGGCTGCAGTCACCATCTGAAATAGTGTTACAGATGAGAGCCAACAGTGTTTGTAAATTTTAATTATATCAGAGAATTACTTAACTATGTGAAGAGAAAAGTTATATAAATTAGTAAATGTACATCTTATCTCTAAACTCCACATTTGGTCCATGAATGTTGTTAAGGGCCCTGAATTTGGAGTTGTGTAATTTGGGTCAGAATTAAGATTCTGAATTCAGGTTCTATCCCATATTTCCATTGACTTGTGGCAAGTTACATCACATCTCCAAATATCAATTTCCTTATCTGTAAAATGGAGTTAGTGGCTTTGAGCACAGAGTTCTAGTGAGAATTAAATGAGACAATACTTGAAAAACAGTTAAGATAGTCTCAATCAATGATAGTTTTTAATATAGTATCAGAGTAGGAAATACTACAGAAAAAATATGGAAGAGACACATTACTTAAATAGATATCTAATAAAATAATAATTTACATTAATTGTAAGATTTCAGTGTAGTTTTGTAACAACTTAAGAAATGACACTTCAAATTGAGGAATTTGACTTGAGTTCTTCTCTCTCCAGTTCTGACAAAAGTTGGTAAAGTGGAGAAATAAAGGAGTGACAAGAAGCCAGGATAATCAAACCATGAATAACTATGTTTCAACTGTTTTTTATCATGACGTTTGAAGTATTAGGCAACAGATACTTATTCTCAATATAATTAATTCTGATGTAAAACATCCCCAAAGTAGAATTAAAAGAAATCCGATAAGGAAGAGCTGTAAAGAAAAAAGGAAGGGCCTACAGTTATGACTGCTCTGAATTTACATAAGCCTATCAGAGGGGCCCTCTATGACGTTCAGAAAAGGACAACAAATAACTGAGCAATCTTTTAAAGAATTCTGAAATCTGTTGAACTGTCCTCATATATAAACTTTGAGTAAAGGCCAACTAGAAAACTGAATAAAGAGGAGAGAAGAAAAAAGAGAGGGAAAGGTAGGAACTATAGGAGACAGAAGTGAAGTGAAGTCGCTCAGTCGTGTCTGACTCTTTGTGACTGTAGCCCACCAGGCTCCTCTGTCCATGGGATTCTCCTGGCAAGAATACTGGAGTGGGTTGCCATTTCCTTCTCCAGGGGAATCTTCCCAACTCAGGGATCGAACCCGGGTCTCCCGCATTGCAGGCAGACGCTTTAACCTCTGAGCTACCAAGAGTATAGAGCTTAAAAGTAGTTGGAGGGGTGACTTTATTCATAAACCAGGAAATCTCAGCTCACTTTTCCCAGAGGAGGTGGAAATCAGCAATGAACTGATTACTAGGAAACCCCAAAAGAAATCTACTTGTTTTCAGTATGCTAAAGTAAAACTGCAACAAGTAATTGACTTGTAATCTTAACTAATCGGGTGTCCTGAGGACATGCAAAATATTAAGCAAGAGGAGAGCATATAAGTAGAGACATTTAACTTCAGGGAAATCAAAAGCATCATCCTTACATCAGAAAAAAAAAGAAAACATATTTAAGCGTCACCAGTCACACTTAACAAATGTCTCTTTACCAGGACCACCTTATTTATTACCTAAAAGGCACCAGGACACAAGACTCTGCCATGACTGGGGTCATCAGATTTCTATGCCCCTGATTGTATCTTCCTATTCTTTTTCATTCCTTTCTAGAAGGCTTCCCAGAGCTTAGAAGCCCCAAAAATGCCTGGTGTGGGTGACTCATTGATCAAGCAATTACTTAATATAATGGCTTGATCAGTTCTTAAATTCTTAAATACAATGTCCCCTCTGTCACATAACACTCTGGTGAGCCTCCGCCCCCCATAAAAAAAAGTAAAAAAGAAAAAACTCTAGGAGACATATAGAAGATGTAAGAACAGGAGCAAGAAATACAGGACGGAAGGACACGGGCATTTTAAATTACCCAGTATGTGCCTGGACTATGCAGACACTTTCTGACAAAAGGAATAAAATAGGTTTTGCTGTCCATATTTTTGCCTACATGAACACCAACATTAAAGGGGTTATATGACTTCCCCACAGCCACACAGCTCAAATGTGTTGGAACCTAGAAATAAACTAAAAAGCTTCTAACTCCAAAGGCTGTACTTGTTCATCTCCACTGACATGAGTAACAAGAGTAACATGAGTAGTATGCTAAAGAGAAAAAAATAAGGGAACTAAAACAGATTCGATTTACATATGCCCTTTACAGAGAGAGCAAGAGTTCCCTCACATCAGCAGAGTACTTAAGCACGTGAAAGTGAAATTGAAGACTGTCCTTGTTGAAAGATTATGTTATTACACCCATTCTATATCCCTAAGCCTGTTCCTCCTGCATACATCAGAACAACCATGCAGCCTCGTACTACATCTTTGCCTTTGGTCTCTTTCATTGCCCAATAAATCATAAGATCTAACTGATCCTTTTCCTGCCAGTAGGCGCTACCTTAATTCTTTCGGAAAATTAAATCATAGAAGCGTGGTAACATGCAGTAGGCTTGATTGGCTGTGCAGGGGAAGTAGTCTGTCCACCCTCGTTAGCCTCTAGAGACCCATCAGAAAGTGAAGTCGCTCAGTCGTGTCCGACTCTTTGTGACCCCATGGACTGTAGCCTACCAGGCTCCTCTGTCCATGGGATTCTCCAGGCAAGAATACTGGAGTGGGTTGCCATTTCCTTCTCCAGAGGGTCTTCCCAACCCAGGGATCAAACCGGGGTCTCCCGCATTGGAGGCAGATGCTTTAACCTCTGAGCCACCAGGGAAGAACCAGTCAGATAAGAACTGCTATTGAAAATACGAGGACGTTTTTCTCCATGTAGAAGGGAGAATCTACCATTCTAGGACCTTACTGAATTGAGTGTCATTGCTGAAATTAAAGTGTGACTGTATAATTTCATGATGATTAATATCATCTTATGAGATGTCAGGACAGACACCTTACACTGCTCTCATTTATGCTTTAGTAAATAATCTCTTCCTGGAGAAGCATAAAAAGAGACTCCTACTCCTGCATATAAATTAGAGAACTGTGTCATTTCCTACACTCAACTAAACTGCAGATCAGAGAAAATGAAGGAAGTAAAATAAGCCCAAATATGAAATTCAGAAGAACAACAAAGCTGACTCTCAAGGAAATAGAGGTTTTTTGATGGAAAGTTTGCTTCCAAGAACTTGAAAGAAAGGACAAGCATGATGAACATGTGTTCCACCAAGGAGCACAGTGATTCTTGGGTTGTTTTATGATGACTTCATTTCTCATCTTTTTTCCATCACCATCTTTCTTTTTTTTCTTTCCTTCAGTTTTCTCTAGTTTTTTCAATAACAATTCCCACATTTCCCTTTTTCTCCCTTTTATGCATTAGTATAAAAGGCAGAGGAAACAGAGATCAAATTGCCAACATCTGTTGGATCATCAAAAAAGCAAGAGAGTCCCAGAAAAACATCTATTTCTGCTTTGCTGACTATACCAAAAGCCTTTGACTGTGTGGATGACAATAAACTGTTGAAAATTCTGAAAGAGATGGGAATACCAGACCACCTGACTTGCCTCTTGAGAAACCTATATACAGGTCAGGAAGCAACAGTCAGAACTGGACATGGAACAACAGACTGGTTCTAAATAGGAAAAGGAGTACGTCAAGGCTGTATATTGTCACCCTGCTGATTTAACTTATATGCAGAGTACATCATGAGAAACGCTGGGCTGGAAGAAGCACAAGCTGGAATCTAGACTGCCGAGAGAAATATCAATAACCTCAGATATGCAGATGACACCACCCTTATGGCAGAAAGTGAAGAGGAACTAAAGAGTCTCTTGATGAAAGTGAAAGAGAGTGAAAATGTTGGCTTAAAACTCAACATTCAGAAAACTAAGATCATGGCATCTGGTCCCATCACTTCATGGCAAATAGATGGGGAAACAGGGGAAACAGTGGCTGACTTTATTTTGGGGGGCTCCCAAATCACTGCAGATGGTGATTGCAGCCATGAAATTAAAAGACACTTACTCCTTGGAAGGAAAGTTATGACCAACCTAGACAGCATATTAAAAAGCAGAGACATTTCTTTGTCAACAAAGGTCCGTCTGGTCAAGGCTATGGTTTTTCCAGTGGTCATGTATGGATGTGAGAGCTGGACTGTAAAGAAAGCTGAGCACCGAAGAATTGATGCTTTTGAACTGTGGTGTTGGAGAAGATTCTTGAGAGTCCCTTGGACTGCAAGGAGATCCAACTAGTCCATCCTAAAGGAGATCAGTCCTGGGTGGTCATTGGAAGGACTGATGTTGAAGCTGAAACTCCAGTATTTTGGCCACCTGATGCGAAGAGCTGACTCATTTGAAAAGACCATGATGTTGGGAAAGATTGAAGGCAGGAGGAGAAGGGGATGACAGAGGATGAGATGGCTGGATGGCAACACTGACTCAAAGAACATAGGTAAACTCCAGGAGTTGGTGATGCACACAGGGAGGCCTGGCATGCTGCAGTACACGGGGTCACAAAGTGTTGGGTACGACTGAGCGACTGAACTGAACTTATTCACAAATGTAAGGAGTAACCCAGATAAATTATGGAATTATTTTGTTGGCAATGTTGTGTTACAACCCATGTCAGAGTGATCTAAATACTATTAGAGCTCCACAACACATTTCCCACTCATATTCCCTGAACTGCATTCCCCGCTTATCCTCCATTTCTCTCCAAACTTAAATTATACAAAGATCCTAAAAGTTAAAAATTCTAAAGTCCTTTGGAATGATTGTGTATTTCCTTCTTACACCAATTTTATATGCATGTCTCATGTTTTAAAACTTTAAAAAAGAGTTGTATCACAGTCTCTGGTTGTTCCCCAAGTAACAGATTTTCCTTTGTCACTTCATGTTCAGTTTTACATGTATGTAAGATAGTACAAATGGTATCTTCTAAATGCATATATAAGATTACATAATTGGATGGATAGATGGACAGATATTCATACAGATGAACAGGCAATCAGTGTAGATGAAATTAATTGAATAATCTTTTCCCTCTTCCCTACGCCCTAGGAACTGAAGAGGAAGATGAAGGGGATGACCGTCTTTTGGGGTCTGTTGATGAGTTCTGGTGGTTTCCACATATGTGGAGCCATATGCAGCCCCACCTCTTCCATAATGAGTCATCTTTGGTGGAACAGATGATTCTCAACAAAAAGTTTGCCTTAGTAAGTAACTCACTTTGAACTAAAGTGCACAGACTACTAAAATGACTGGCTTTTTATATTGAGAACATCTGAGGTTTGGGGCATACTGGCACTTTTTAAGCAGGCATTTCTATGTGATAGTCGGAAACACTTGGTATTGTAGCCTTTCAGTACGTGACTTTTGAATTTGTATTGGATGCTCATCACTATGCTTAATGTTTTGAGGGGTCTAATTTAAAAGGAAATTTTCAGAACACTCACTGGACTCAGCTACATGACATTACAGTCAGAGCTCATAAAATATGGTTCCCATCCAGAAAGAGCTTTCAGCTGCACTGAGAAGACAAAATACATACATAAAACAAATCTCCACTTAGAAAACAAACGTAGTTACCAAAGGAGATGGTGGAGGGGCAAAAAAGGAATTGGGGGTTAGCAGATACAAACTACTACATATAAAACAGATAAACAATGAGGTCTTACTGTATAGCACAGGAAACTATATTTGATATCCTGTAATAAACCATAATAGAAAAGAATACAAAATGAATATATATACACACACATACATATAGATATATAACTGAATCATTTTACTGTAAACAGAAGCTAGCACAACACTGTAATTCAACTATAGTTCAGTTTTAAAAAAATAGTCTTCAGTAAAATGAGATATTCCTGGACCTAGTGCCAAACTGTATAGACATAAAATCCACCATTCAGAGAAGTAAGTGTCATTGACAGTACCCAGGGAAATGTTGTGTAAATAGGATTTTAGGTACATTCTGAAATAAGAATAAGATTTAAGTGTCAGGGAGAATTTGGAGTTAAATGAGGAAAACACAGGTAGGAGGTGTTTGCTGGCAGGTGGTAATGAAATCTCAATCTGGAAGGCAAGAGGAATGGGAAGAAAACCATTTCAAAGACATCAAATACGTATAACACAGGGAAGGAAGATTCATTTGACTGAGCAAGATACACTGTTTTATAACCAAGAGGATTCTGATCCTGGACAGGGAAATTTACAGTTAAAGTTCTAATAAGTGCAGTACATGGGAAAATGTGCTTGTGATGAGTGGAGATGGTATAGAGAGGTTAACAAACCAATGCAGCATGTTTGGGGTGGGAGGCTGTTTATCTTTGTATTATTCTGATGGGCACACAAACATGTGGAGGGGGTCCAGACAAGTAACTCCTTACTGAACCAACATTCTCCTTCCTGGGCAGAGAGTACACTGGGGCAAGGACTGTGTTCTGTCTCTCACAGTTCCCAGTTCATCAACATACTCAGTGAATATTTGTAGTATGAACAACTAAAGTGGCAGAAATTACCTCTCAAAAAGCAAGTGAAGTGTAACATATCTTTACTTATTACAGCATTTTTCTTATTTGCAAGCCCCAAAATTTATATTACACTGTTCATAGATTATGTTGTTAATAAATCTAAAACTATCAGATCATATTTCTAGGTTCAGTTCAGTTGCTCAGTCATGTCCAACTCTGTGACCCCATGGACTGCAGCATGCCAGGCTTTCCTGTCCATCACCAATTCCTGGAGCCTACTCAAACTCATGTCCATCGCGTCAGTGATGCCATCAAACCATCTCATCCTCTGTTGTCCCCTTCTTCTCCCACCTTCAATCTTTCCCAGCATCGGGGTCTTCTCCAATGAGTCAGTTCTTCATATCAGGTGGCCAAAGTATTGGAGTTTCAGCTTCAGCATCAGTACTTGTAATGAATATTCACGACTGATTTCCTTTAGGATGGACTGGTGGGATCTCCTTGCAGTCCAAGGGACTCTCAAGAGTCTTCTCCAACACCACAGTTCAAAAGCATCAATTCTTCGGTGCTCAGCTTTCTTTACAGTCCGACTCTCACATCCATACATGACTACTGGAAAAACCATAGTTTGACTAGATGGACCTTTGTTAGCAAAATAATATCTCTGCTTTTTAATATGCTATCTAGGTTGGTCATAGCTTTTCTTCCAAGGAGCAATCGTCTTTTAATTCCATAGCTGCAGTCACCATCTGCAGTGATTTGGGAGCCTCAAAAAATAAAGTTTGTCACTGTTTCCACTGTTTCCCCATCTATTTGCCATGAAGTGATGGGACCAGATGCCATGATCTTAGTTTTCTGAATGTTGAGTTTTAAGCCAACTTTTTCACTTTCCTCTTTCACTTTCATCAAGAGGCTCTATAGTTCCTCTTCACTTTCTGCCATAAGGGTGGTGTCATCTGCATATCTGAGGTTATTGATATTTTTCCTGGCAATCTTGATTCCAGCTTGTGCTTCATCCAGTCCAGCATTTCTCATGATGTACTCTGCATATAAGTTAAATAAGCAGGGTGACAATATACAGCCTTGACATACTCCTTTCCCTATTTGGAACCTGTCTGTTCTATTGCTTCTTGACCTGCATATAGATTTCTAAGGAGGCAGGTCAGGTAGTCAGGTATTCCCATCTCTTTCAGAATTTTCCACAGTTTATTGTGATCCACACAGTCAAAGGCTTTGGCATAGTCAATAAAGCAGAAATAGATGTTTTTATGGAATTCTCTTGCTCTTTCCCACAGTCCAACAGATGTTGGTAATTTAATCTCTGGTTCCTCTGCTTTTTCTAAATCCAGCTTGAACATCTGAATGTTCACAGTTCATGCATTGTTGAAGCCTGGCTTGGAGAATTTTGAACATTAGTTTACTAGTGTGTGAGATGAATGCAATTGAGCAGTAGTTTGAGCATTCTTTGGCATTTTCTTTCTTTGGGATCAGAATGAATTCTGACCTTTTCCAGTCCTGTCGCCACTGCCGAGCATTCCAAATTTGCTAGCATTTTCAGTGCAGCACTTTCACAGCATCATCTTTAGGATTTGAAATAACTCAACTGGACTTCCATCACCTCCACTAGCTTTGTTCATAGTGATGCTTTCTAAGGCCCACTTGACTTCACATTCCAGGATGTCTGGCTCTAGGTGAGTGATCACACCATTGTGATTATCTGGGTCATGAGGATCTTTTTTGTGTAGTTCTTCTGTATTCTTGTCACCTCTTAATATCTTCTGCTTCTGTTAGGTCCATACCATTTCTGTCCTTTATTGAGCCCATCTTTGCATGAAATGTTCCCTTTGTATCTCTAATTTTCCTGAAGAGATCTCTAGTCTTTCCCATTCTATTGTTTTCCTCTATTTCTTTGCATTGTTTGCTGAGAAAGGCTTTCTTATCTCTCCTTGCTATTCTTTGGAACTCTGCATTCAAATGGGTATATCTTTCCTTTTCTCCTTTGCTTTTCTTTTCACAGCTATTTGTAAGGCCTCTTCAGACAACCATTTTGCCTTTTTGTATTTCTTTTTCTTGGGGCTGGTCTTGATCCCTGTCTCCTGTACAGTGTCACAAACCTCCATCCATAGTTTTCAGGCACTCTGTCTATCAGAATCTATCCCTTGAATCTATTTGTCACTTCCACTGTATAACCGTAAGGGATTTAATTTAGGTCATACCTGAATGGTTTAGTGGTTTTCCCCACTTTCTTCAATTTAAGTTTGAATTTGGCAATACGGAGTTCATGATCTGAACCACAGTCACCTGCCGGTCTTGTTTTTGCTGTATAGAGCTTCTCCATCTTTGGCTGCAAAGAATATATATGCTAATATTATGGTTATACTTAAATGTACATACTTGAAAGTACATATAGTAAGAACAAACATGTACAGGAGTTATACATATATTTTGGAATTCTCAACTTGAAATGATCATGAATTGAAAGAATAATTCAAATTTGAAATTTGATCATTCTTAACCTCACATGTTAAACAGAGGACAATTCTTAAAAATGCCATTCCTGGTTTCAGATTGACAACCCAAAATATGGTCTTGAGGCAGCAGAGAACATTCATAAAAGTTTAATGAAATACAGAACCAATTGGCTTTTTTGTCAGGAGAAGACAGACATAAAAAGAGACTGGATCCAGGATTAGTCCCTCCTGGGTAATACAACATGAAAGAGAACAGAAGCTTCTAGTGATTAGTATATAACACACAGTGGAGAACTGCTGTTGTTTCTATTATCATTATATTCAGTATCATAAAACTGCCATCTTCAGTTTTTGCCTAGGTTTCTGTGTTTAGAGTGACAGGTAAGAGGGACAAAGATCCTCAAGTTTAGCAGCTTATTTTATATTGGGAAGACATTGGTTCATGTAAATTCTACATTTTCTAGTATGTGTTCTCTAATGCCCACTAAGGCATTAGTCACAAAGCTGCTTTGCTGTTAAATTTAAAGATGCAATAAGAAAAGTTCAAGGGTTTTATTTTTTTATATATTCTATATTATTTCCTTAAATTCTTACAGCAGCTCTGAACTGTAGGCATACTTATTCTCACACCATGAAGAAGAAAACTGAAAAGTCAGAGAAATGACAGTGACCCACTCAGGGTGATAAAGCTCCCTAGTGGTAGAATTTAAAAAGGGTCAACTGAAAACCAGAAATCCTCTTTTATTTTTAAACTGCATAAATTGTGATTCCAAGCTTCCTCACTAGCCTCCTAAACCAATTCACAGGTGTAAGTCTAGATTTCTCTTTTGCCTGGTAACCCAAGGGGGTATCTGGGACTTCTGCTAACATCAGGGAAATTGAGAACTAGAGGTGAAATTCATAGGGCAACATTTCCCTTAGGTTCCCAAATGCTCCTTGAGATAGGCAGAGTTTATAACATGGCGGGAAGGAAGACAAACAGCTGAGTCAGGGGAACTTTCCACATGACTGAACGGCCTTTATCACGTATAGACACAGCTTGGGTGTGTGTGCTTGGTCATGTCCAACTCTTTGCGACACCATGGACTGTAGCCTGCCAGGCTCCTATGTCCATGGAATTTTCCAGGCAAGAATACTGGAGTGGGTTGCCATTCCCTATTCCAGGGGATCTTCCCAACCCAGGGATCAAACCCACATCTCTTTCCTCTCCTGTACTGGCAGGCTGATTGTTTACCAACTGCACGACCTTGGAAGCCCCATCATGTCTACTTTACAGCCCCATACAGAGTCTACTTTATCTTTTATTTAGTTCAGTGGCACTTTTTATTTATTTATTTTTAATTGAAGGATGATTGCTTTACAGTATTATGTTGGTTTCTACCAGACATCAACATGAATCAGCCATAAGTTTACCCATGTCCCTTCCCACTTCAACATCCCTTCCACCTTCCTCCCCATCCCACCCCTCTAGGTTGATACCAAGCCCCAGTTTGAGTTCCCTGAGTCCTATAGCAAATTCCCATCAGCTGTCTATTTTACACATGGTAATATATGTTTCCATGTTACTCTCTCCATACATCCCACCCTCTACTTCCTCTGCTTCCAGCCATGTCCATAAGTCTGCCCTCTGTGTCTGTGTCTCCACTGCTGCTAGATACAGAGTCGACTTTAATTCAAAGAAACTGTTCTGGAGGAAATTCTGCCTCAATTCTCCACTCACTAGATGTGCTAATATTGCATTTGGAAATTGGGTCGCACTCTGCTTTTGTCCACCAGCTTGGAAGCTCTAAATTTAAAGAGGAGCATGAGTGTTTCGCAGTGAAGGAACTGAAAGCACACACAAGGAAGCCACTGGGCGTTCAAACAAGACTAGACACCATGGGTAAAATTTAACATGCACAGGAGTTAGCTAGAGGACATTTAAATTCTTTTCCAACCAAGCGAATCTGAGACTATGATGTAAGACTCTTTGATTGGATCCTCTCTGTCACCATCTACAGCCAAACACTTGCAATTTTCATTGAGTTTTAGCAAACACATCTTATCTATTAATCCTTCGGCACAATATAGACACTTCTGTCTCACAAGGGAATTTGATGTCCATTTTAATTTAGTTTTGAAAGCTCTGTCTAATTGCTCACTATGGAAGGTCAACCAAATCCTCTAAGCAAACTTGCATTTGATGATTACAGCCATCAGGAAATACAGCTTTAGACATTGATTAGAAAATATTTTTAGTTATCAAATATGGGATAATTCAGGTACTAAGATAAAATTTCAACAGGGGATTTTTCTGAAAGGTACCATTTCTGAGGCAAAGATTAATTGTAACATTAATTATTGACCTACAACACAGTAGAAATATCTTATACAGGTTTTTAAATTGGATAAAATTCCATTAGAAAAATAAAATAACTTACTGCATTTAAACATCAAAAGAATCATCAGTGTATGTACTCTCAACTGGAAACTTGGATTTAAATTTTAGTGAATTATGGTAGTTTAACTTTTAGAGATAAAATAATCAGTAGAAATTTTTATCATAGAACTCGTTACCAATATCAGTGATACCTAGCACTGTTATAGACAATACTTTTAAAACTGGTAGTTGTAAAACAATGTCCCAGATCCTGAAAACAAAATCTTAGCCAGGATTGTACATTTTGATTGCATTATCATTATTCTTTCACATAGTGTCCTTTCCCCCCCCTATTTTCCAAGTTCAGCAGAACCTGCTAATAATTTACATTATCTGAAATATCTAGTGTCCATTATGCAACTTCTTAGGCTAGTGAGCACATTAACTTTTCTAAAATGGAAATAAGGATTACAGTATCAAAATGTAATTTAAAATATATTGAAAGACTTGCTGGCTTAAGGAATATATAACAATCTTTTAATTAGTTTGCTTGCCAGCTAGAGAATGAATGAATTTTATCATTTTCACTTCAGTGAAGCACTTTCTAAAAAAGGACATTAGGTTGTCATTTAATGATATTGAAAACAAAGTGTAATTCTAATTATCTTAGTAGAAACAGAGTTTAAATCAGAATTCACAAAGTCAGCTCTGAGCTGGTAGATTGCTTCTGGACCAATGGAACCAGCAGAGTTTAAGAAAGCCAATAGCCATTATTCAGTACAAGATGACCAAGATGGTGAAATATATAATTTATTTCATGAAAAGAATGGCTGGAAGAACTTGGAGAGGGCAAGACAAAGAAGGGGAGAGCAAGGGATATATTATCAGGGTTAATATTCACATTAAAAGTACTGGTATGGCCATGCCAGTTTTTACAGTATTGAAAATGTCAATACCCCCAGTACTACCTTAGACCTTCCCCATACATGTTCCAAGCCTCCCAACTACTCAGCAACTCAAAGGGCCTGGCTCATAGTCGCCAACATCCAGCTTCAGCTCTACAGCTGGCACCAGGTCTGACCAATCGTGGATGGCATGTTGACTCGTAAATATTTTGAGTGTTAACCCTGAATAAGATCAATCCATCAATGAAAGTAAAATCTATACAACTGCTAACTTTGTGTCTATTTTCACCTTTTTGTACCTCCCCCTTCGAGTTCCCAGTTATTCAGTAGTTTCTGTGAGTTTTCTTTTGTACTATTCCTGCTCCATCTCAAACTTCCCTTCTCCACTCCACTTCCAAATGTTTTTATCCCATACCTGGATCACTGCAGCAGCATCCAAACTAGTCTCCCCAACTCCATTCTTTTCCTTTAATTTATGCTCAGAGAGGGAAAGCTGTGCAACTTGAAATTCTAATATTCTGTTTTCCCTGCGTGAAACAGAACCTTGAATTTCAGTGAGAAAGGTTCTTGGCTCTCCAGAGGAAATGTAAGAAGAGAACATTTCGAGCTCCAGATAGTGACAGACATTGAACTTGGTGCTCTCCATGCATCCTCAGTTCATTCAGACACCTGTGAACCTAGTTATTCCTGTATTTAAAATGCAAAAAGTGAGCCTCAGAGAGCGTATGTAATTTTCTTAAAATCACACAGTCAGTGAAAATTGGGGAAAGGGTTTGATCTCAGGCCAGTCAAGATCCAGAGCCCACATAACCAGCATGGTTTGTGTAACTAACTGAACGTTGCCCGTGCCATTGATATTGTTATTGATTGCTATTACAAAAACCTCATGACTGGAATGTTACTATTTCTCTGAAGAGTTATATTTAATTTAAACAAATTCAGAATATTAGAATCTGGATTTTTACAGTGTTTTTCTTTTAATTGCTGTTTATATGATTTATGCAATTTCTTCTGTTTGTGCAGCCATCACACAAGTATTAATTGTCCTGAAGTTTATTATAAATAACAGATAGTATGTGGTAGTTACAACAAAGATCAGTATCAACTTTTCTACTCTGTCAGTATTATTACTTCAGTTAAAGTTAATACCATGAAGTCTTAAAGATTCCTAGTCTATTCAACTTTATATATTTTCAAAAAGATTAAATGTGTTTGCAAATACTTTGGGAGTTTAAGCCTGCCTCTGAATTGTTTATAGGGTTATTACTTCTCAAGGACCCTGAAGGTCCATTGTAAACTCATAACTTCAAGCTCTGAGAAAGCTGGATTAAACTAAACCCTCCAATTCCTTCACTGTGTCTCTAGATAATTTTATTTTCAGTTATTTTGCTACAGCATAAAAAAGTAAAGCCTCATAGATTCTTTTTTTCTTACATTTCTATAAACCCCTTCATGTGTTTACTTGAAATCTTGGCAATTCAAAAAAAAAAAAAAATCAACCTGGCCTGTGTAAAGTACAAGTGTTTACATCATTCTGTTGAGTATTCTTATAAAAGTGCACCCTTTAGTGGCATATTTATTTATGAGACATTCAACAAAGATATGATGACACTTCGGAAATTCTGAAGGGAACTCTAAGAGAGGAATACAGCATGCTCTGTTAAATGGAAACTTACTTGAAATAAATTACATAATTATTAGGGGGGACTAGAAGAAAATCAATCACTCTCCCCAAACTAATTCTTTATTCGAGGTTACAAATGAAAATGAAGCTAAGTATGTATACCTTCTTTCTTTATTGGTACTAAATTATTAGCTTAACTTTTGCTTCTGTGATTTCTTTTCTTTCTTCCAGTTTTATTCAGATATAATTGATACACATTCAATATTGTGTAAGTTTAAGGAGTGCAGCATGATTTGATTTACATACATCATGAAATGATTCCCACAGTAAGCTTAGGGAACATCCCTCATCTCATATAGATATAAAATCAAAGAAATATTGATATAAAAAATATTTCCTTATGATCAGAATTCCTAGGATTTATTGTCTTAATAATTTTGCATTTATCATGTCATATATTATGTCCCTGGTACTTATTTAGAAAGTTTGTACCTTTTGACTGACTTCATCCAATTCCCACTCCCCCACCCCCCCACATCTGATCTCTTTTTCTATGAGTTTGTTTGTTTTTTGAAGTATAGTTCAATTCAGTTCAGTTCAGTCCCTCAGTCGTGTGCAACTCTTTGCGACCCCATGGATTGCAGCACACCAGGCTTCCCTGTCCATCACCAACTCCCAGAGCTTGCTCAAACTCATGTCCATCAAGTCAGTGATGCCGTCCAACCATCTCGTCCTGTGTCGTCCCCTTCTCCTCCCACCTTCAATCATTCCCAGCATCAGGGTCTTTTCCAGTGAGTTGGTTGTTTGCATCAGGTGGCCAGAGTATTGGAGTTTCAGCTTCAGCATCAGTCCTTCCAATGAATATTCAGGACTGATTTCCTTTAGGATGGACTGGTTGGATCTTCCTGCAGTCCAAGGGACTCTGAAGAGTCTTCTCCAACACCACAGTCAAAAGCATCAATTCTTCAGTGCTCAGCTTTCTTTATAGGCCAACTCTCACATCCACACATGACTACTGGGAAAACCACAGCTTTGACTAGATGGACCTTTGTTGGTAAAGTAATGTCTCTGCTTTTTAATATGCTGTCTAGGTTGGTCATAGCTTTTCTTCTGAGGAGCAAGTGTCTTTTCATTTCATGGCTGTAGTGTATAACTGACCTACAATACCATGTTAGTTTCTGTTACACAACATAGTGATTTGGTATTTTTATATGTGTTTCTGGAATTTCTTAAAGCATTAGGCTTACTAAATTTCATTAAAGTTCTTCAAATAATTCAGCTATTCTTTTAGGATACTTGAAGAGGAATATTTGATGTCAAGAAAGGACTTTTGTTGATGTCATTATTATGGCCTTATCAAATTTATGGTTCACCAAGGATATTTTAATCTCCTACTTTACATACAATATCAATTACTTTTTCCAGAAGAAATGTATACTGTTTGATGAAACTTTTTTTTTAGATAAGATTGATAATGTGTATTTTCAGCCCCCATATCTTCTTTTAAGGGATGTTTTCTCTCAAATAAATAAGAATCCTCAGTCTTGGGGGGAAACTAAAAGTACTGGAGGAAGGATTCTTAGTTTACTCTTGTTTCTTTGTTTTATTTGTTGTTTCAATAAGAAAGAGAATAATGTTAATAAGATAAAAGGAAATCAAATGGCACTTGACCTCTAATGTTGCTTGTATGTTTTATTTTCTACAATACAGTAAGATAATTTATTACCCCTACTTGGCAAATAAAGAAACTGAGGTTTGGTGAAGCTGTATAACCTGCTCAGGGTGCTATACCTAATGAAGGGCAGCACTCAGACTGAGCCCAGAACTTCTAAATTTGTGCTTCCTCCATGACACTGTCATTCCCCATCCCTGATATTCCCTGGTAAACACTGATCATTTTATGTTGTGGGTTTGACTATCTTTTATTTACCTTTAAAAAAACTTTTCTCGAAGTATAGTTGATTTACAATGCTGTGTTCATTTCTGCTATATACCAAAGTGATTCAGTTATGCTGCTGCTGCTGCTGCTAAGTCGCTTCAGTCGTGTCCGACTCTGTGCGACCCCAGAGACGGCAGCCCACCAGGCTCCCCCATCCCTGGGGTTCTCCAGGCAAGAACACTGGAGTGGGTTGCCATTGCCTTTGTGTATATTCTTTTTCATATTCTCTTCCACTCTGGTTTATTACAGCATACTGAATATAGTTCCCTGAGCTACACTAATAAGACCCTGTTACTGTCCATGCTGTATATAATAGTCTGCATGTGCCAGTGCCTCACTTCCAATCCATCCCTCCCTCTATGGCTCTCTTTGAACATGGGAAAAATACGATTCTTTTCTCACCGTATAGTAATGAAATACTAGGCTCTCCTGATCTGAGTGACCTCAGAGTGATAAGGTCATACCTGTTTTATGAATTACTATAAAACAAGATCTCATGATTAACACCGTTATCCAAAGACTTTTGTACCTTTCGTTACTGTTGTTGCTATTTTGTCGCTCAGTCCTGTCTGACTCTTTTATGACCCCACAGACTGTAGCCCGCCAGGCTCCTCTGTCCATGGGGTTTACCAGGCAAAAATACTGGAATGAGTTACCATTTCCTTCTCCAGGGTGATCTTCCCAACTCAGGGATCAAACCCATGCCTCTTATATCACAGGCGGATTCTATACCACTGAACCCCCTGGGAAGCCCTTTGTTACTGTAGCCATGTTTTTTCAAACTCCAAACTGTGAGATAAAGACCATCACCTTCCTGGGGTTTCTGTACCCATAGGAATATCAATAACTGGGGAAGTTTTTCTCAGCCTTGGTGTTCCATGTCTTTGTTGGAGTTTCATTTTATAGGAGCTTCCTTGGTGGCTCAGATGGTAAAGGATCTGCTTCCAATGCAGGAGACCCAGGTTTGATCCCTGGGTTGGGAAGATCCCGTGGAGAAGGGAATGACTACCCACTCCAGTATTCTTGCCTGGAGAAGCCCATGGACAGATAAACCTGGTGGGCTACAGTCCATGGGGTCGCAAAAAAGTCAGACACGACTGAGCAACTAGCATACACACAATCATATCTATTCATTTCATAGATATGATTGATTAAGTCACTGGCCACATGGTTGAACTCAGTATCAGAGTCTCCTCCCCTGCCTAGAGGTCAGGTTGATATAAGCTGGCTCAATGCCCCAACTCTCTAATCGGATGTTAGGTCTTTCATGCCTGGCTAAATACTGAACTGAGTCATTTTGTTAACATAAATTCAGATCTTTGGTCTCAGGGATCCACTATGAATAAAGGACATTCCTATCACTTAGAAAATTCCAAGGATTTAGGGCTTACCTCCCAGCAACCAGGGATGATGAAGACCAGCCAGTTTTTTAATTATACAACAGCTGCCAACAGAGGATGATTTTAAACTCATAAACCAAATCTAAAAAACACCATGATCATCACTGAAGATTTTTCACATACCAGCCAGCAAACAATTTATATTATGAATTAAAAAGCACACTGGAAAAACTAGAAAGAAATCTAGTAGCCAAATCTATAAATATGAACCAGATTTATGTAAATATGCCTATCACATTTTAGGGTGTTATCACTTCCTTAAATATGTAAGAAGAAAATTATACATGTTAGTTTAAGATTAGATCATGGATTTAAAATAGTGCATTTATATTTAGCATCCAAATATAAGACTATTTCTAAACACCACAAGGATTATGTCAAAAAAAACAGAGTTTTAAATCTGAATCTTAGTGATTACTTGCACAACCCTTTTAATTCACAATTGAAAAAAAGAAAACTCATCTTCCTTTACTAAAGGAGTTATTTCTTTCAAGATCTTTTTCATTACATAGCATGCCAGAAATACCATCATTTAATCACAGGAATGTGTTCTGATATTTACACTCTTAGCACTCAGTACCAAATCTAATTCCCTAACCTAAAGATAAATCCTGACTTGCCTAGTTTAGTTCTAGATGAAGAAGGAAATAAGATTCCTTTTAATAGTAACTTTACATATACTGGGCCACCATCGATTCCATTTCTTACTTCCCTCCCCGAGTTACAGCAAGTGCTGTAGGACCACTCTCAGTGCCAGAGGCCCCACAGGTTCTCATAAGCTAAAAAGTCATGTGTCAGTCATTAGTGTTACCTTAGGAAAACACTCTTTAGAAGCTTTAAAATGCTTCTCAAATTCAAGGGAATGTGTGTGTATGTGTGTATACATGCATATGTGTCTTTTATTTATGCATACGTCTTTTAGTGAAAAGGTTTTAATTCCACTTCTCCAAACAAGCTCCTATTATCTGAAAAAATGCATTATTTTCTGTGTGAAATAATAGCCTATACAGCCACAGCTTTTAAAGAAGCCAGTTTAAAAACCAAAGCAAATCATTTTCTTCTAGAAACAACTCCATAATATACTACTAAATATAAACATAGGTACACTTTATTGGAAGCCCATTTTATCTGTAAATGTAAATTCTCAATACTATAAGATAGTTAAACAAAGCATGAAGAACTGAAGAAATGGGACAGTCTAACCCAAATGAACTTCAGAAAAGCATTTAGAAGTATTTTGAAATTACTTTGTAATGAAGTTTGTAATGAAGTTTTAGATTTTCTTCCAACTGTGGAATGTAGAATGTTTGTTTCTGTTTTGTTTCTGAGTGTCTGCTTGATTTCCTATCATTGTTCATTTTTTATTACATTAGTTCGTGTACTTGCCAATCTGAAAAATATGGAAATAGGCAACACATTTTTAGGTCATTAGTGGAAATTTAAAATGTTCTCTTTAGAAAGATTGAAATAGAGGAAAATATTAAAAGTAACGTACCATTCTTGGGTATACACCTGGACAAAACTATAATTTAAAAACATACTTGTACCCTTATGTTCATAGCAGCACTATTAACAGTAGCCAAGTCATGAAAACAACCTAAATGTCCACCGACAGATGAATGGATAAAAAAGATATGGTACATATATACAATGGAATATTACTCAGCCATAAAAAAAATAATGCCACTTGCAGCAACATGGATGCAACTCAAGATCTTTATACTAAGTGAAGAAAGTAGGAAAGACAAAGACAAATACTATATGATATCACTTATGGTGGCTCAGAGGTTAAAGCGTCTGCCTTCAATGCGGGATTCCTGGGTTCGATCCCTGGGTCGGGAAGATCCCCTGGAGAAGGAAATGGCAACCCACTCCAGTATTCTTGCCTGGAGAATCCCATGGACGGAGGAGCCTGGTAGGCTACAGTCCACGGGGTCGCAAAGAGTTGGACACGACTGAGTGACTTCACCTTTCATATGTAATTTAAAATGAACCTATCTACAAAACAGAAAACAGTCTCACAGACACAGAAATCAGATTTGTGGTTGCCAAGGGACAAGGAGGGAGAAAGAAGAATGAACTGGGAATTTGGGATTTGCAGATGCCAACTATTATTTAGAATGGATAAAGAACAAAGTCCTACTGTATAGCTGCTGCTGCTGCTAAGTCACGTCAGTCGTGTCCGACTCTGTGCGACCCCATAGATGGCAGCCCACCAGGCTCCCCGTCCCTGGGATTCTCCAGGCAAGAACACTGGAGTGGGTTGCCATTTCCTTCTCCAATGCATGAAAGTGAAAAGTGAAAGTGAAGTCACTCAGTCGTGTCCGACTCTTCCCAACCCCAAGGACTGCAGCCTACCAGACTCATCCATCCATGGGATTTTCCAGGCAAGAGTACTGGATAGCACAGGAAACTAAATCCAATCTCCTGGGATAAACCATAATAGAAAAGAACATTTTAAAAAAGAATGTATATATGTATAAAACTGAGTCACTCTGCTGGTACAGCAGAGACTGGCACAACATATTGTAAATCAACTATAATTTTTAAAAAGTAAAGTACCATTCTTGATTACTAGCAAATAAGAAATATTACCAAGGGTTTGTTGTTGTTCTTCAGCCGCTCAGTTGTGTCTGACTCTTTGTGACCCCGTGGACTGCAGCACACCAGGCCTCCCTGTCCTTCACCATCTCCTGGAGCTTGCTCAAACTCATGTCCATTGAGTCAATGATGCCATCCAACCATCTTGTCCTCTGTCATCCCCTTCTCCTCCCACCTTCAATCTTTCCCAGCATCAGGGTCTTTTCTAATGAACTGGCTCTTTGCATCAGGTGGCCAAAATATTGGAATTTCAGCTTCAGCATTACTCTTTCCAATGAGTATTCAGGACTGATCTCCTTTAGGATGGACTGGTTTGATCTCATTGCAGTCCAAGGGACTCTCAAGAGTCCAACACCACTGTTCAAAAGCATCAATTATCAAGGCTAGTAATAAACAACGATTTCTTCAGGAATGAAGTTATTGTGTTTCTCAAATACATGACTACCAATTTATTCCTTTTAGTCTTTTGGTTTTGAGAAAGTTTTTCTGAGAAATAACACATCACTTTTTGATTAATAAAATTGTGTTATCTTCATATTTGCATGTGGAAACATCCGAACATGCAATTTGGGAAAATCTTGAAATTTTAAATTCTATACAGTGTGGTTTAAATATAAACTCATAATAATAAATGTCTATTACTTGAATAATAATCTTTAACTGTAGTCTCAAAAGTGTTTTGAAGTATTACTTTTATGGGTGTTAATTTTATAGGTGTTAAATTTCTCTGTGAGTTACCATATGTCCATTCTGCAGAGAACTGACAGTTTGAGATAATTGAGAGAGTAAAAATTAGAATGGGAGGGAGGTAGACAGAACCAGTTCACACACTTGTTCATTAATATTACTGGAGTGCTTGTTGTTGGCAAGACACTGGGCTTATAGCAGTGGGTAAAACAGAACCCAGAATTCATGGAGCTTATTGTTTAATGAAGAAGAGAGACATTAAGAAATAATTATATGGGACTTGCCTATGGTCCAGTGGTTAAGAATCTGCCTGCCAATGCAGGGGACCTGGGTTTGATCCCTGGTCCAGGAAGATCCTACATACTGTGGAACAACTGAGCCCACAGGCCACAACTACAGGGCCCATGTGCTGCACCTGCTGAGGCCCTGGTGCCTGGAGTCTGTGCTCTGCAAGAGAGAAAGCCTGAGCACAGCAGTGATCACCACGCATGACCAAAGCAAATAAATGAATGATAGATTGTAAAGTACTTATTAAAAGCAGAGAAATAATTATATGAAGGAATATTCACTTACAACCTGTGCTGTGTACCATGGAAAAAAAATGAGCACTACTAAGAGAAGTCTTAATGTGGACTTAGTTTAGATTGGGACTTGTCAGTGGAGGGTTCTCTGAAGATATCACAAATAAAGGAACTAAGAGAGATATCAAATGTATCTAAGTGAAGAGTTGGAGTAGGGAAATTCTAGTCTGGCAGGATCACAGGTGAGGGATGCTGAAGTTGGAAATTGCTTGGTGACTTTCAAGAAAAAATTAATGTGATTAAAATACGGTAAAATGTGGAGAGTGGGACAAAATGAGGCAAGAGAAGCAAAAGTCACACTGTGCAAGACTCATGACCATTCTAAGAATTTTGTATTTTATCTTAAGTGCCAGGGGAAACCGTGGGAGGATTTTGAGCAGGACATCACCGGGTCATATTTGGGTGTTAAAGTGTTACTCTGGCTGCTGTGTAGAGGACTGATTGGAAGCACGCAAGAGCAGAAATGGGTAGAATGGTCAGGAGGCCATGGAATAACATGGCAGATTGGATTAGGGGAGTGATGCTGCTGCTGATTTTAGAACTGGAGAAAAGTGGATAGATTTAAGATTTATACTAGAGACATACTGAAAGAACATGATAATGACCTAGATTAACAAAAGAATGAAGAAACCTGTCAAGAATACCCTCTGTCTTTTTGACACAGCAACTCATTGGTTGATAACTGTTTATGTTATTTAGTTGCATGGAGGAACCTGGGGAAAGAGCCTGTCTGGTAGAGCTTGAGAGGTGCAGTTGAAGAGCTCAGTTGTGAGACTGATGCTACTTTCAATCAAGGATTAATGAAAACAATAAGGAGAATTAACTTTTTAATCTAAAATGTCTACTCTCTTAGACTTTTTGACCCAGATTCCAAAATAATGGTGTACTTAATTTCAAATTAAAAGATCTGAGGAAGAGGGGAAAAAAAGATCTGGAAGAGAAGATCAGACGTTTAGCATAAGGAATAAATCTTCTGAAACATAATAGACTGCCTTCCAGAACACACAACCTGCAATCTTAGCCCAAACTTTTCTGTGCAATAATATTTCAAGTGTTCTTCCTGGTATTGAATGCAAATTTGGGGGCCAATTTATATTGCCTTCATCTCTTTTTAAAGAGACCACCTACTAACGAATGCTCAGTGATTCACAGGCTGGAGCCACATGGCATTAGTTGAGGGTAGACAGATCAGGAGGAAAGCAGGCCCAGGAGGGGATGGTGAGTGGGATAGAAGGCACCAAGCCTCATAGGGAGAGTCCCCAAGTCCACAGTGAAAGCAGGAAGAAGGGCCTATCTTTTATTAACAGAGAAAGAGTGGCCCAGTACTTTCATAATTCCACATTATAGTTGAGACACAAATTTGACCCCTGTGTCAGGAATCCCTGGAGGAGGAAATGGCAACCCACTCCAGTATTCTAGACTGGGAAATCCCATGGAGAGAGCAGCCTGGTGGGCTACAGTCCATGGGGTCACAAAGAGTCCAATATGACCGAGCACACACACACCACTAGATTTTTTATCACAGCCATGGCCCAAAACTCAGCTTCAAAAAGATACATCGCCAATGGGAATGTAGTACTATCTAGTGTAATCTAATTAATATCATTGAGTTAAGTAGGAATGATAGCGTATCTAAAAATGGAGGCAGGCCAATAATGACAACGGTACTAAACGACATTCATTGAACGTGTATCATGTTTCAGGAACTGCACTCAATGCTTTCCATGTATTATATTATTGAATTTCCTCCAAACCCTTTGTGAGGTTTAGAGGTCATAAATCATTCTCCAAAGACCACATAGGTGGTAAATGCAAGAGTGAAATGGCCAGATCTGTTTGACTCCAGAAGTGGAGTTTGCTACCACTGTGCCTCACTGCATCAGCATACAAATCAAAGATGAGATTAAAGAACCTCAGTAGTTCTTTAGAGTTAAGAGCTAAAACAAAAACATATTTGGGAATATTCCTGGCTTTCCAGGTGGTGCAGTGGTAAAGAATCCGCCTGCCAATGCAGGAGATGCAGTTCGATCCCTAGGTGGAAGATTCCCTGGAGAAGGAAATGGCAACCCACTCCAATGTTCTTGCCTGGGAAATATCCCAAAATAAGGGGAATGTCTCTGCTGTATTAGGCAGTCGTTTTCTAACACAGTGTTCTGAAGAGATAGCTGACCACTTGCTGCTGCTGCTGCTGCTGCTAAGTCACTTCAGTCGTGTCTGACTCTGTGCGACCCCATAGATGACAGCCCACCAGGCTCCGCCGTCCCTGGGATTCTCCAGGCAAGAACATTGGAGTGGGTGGCCATTTCCTTCTCCAGTGCATGAAAATGAAAAGTGAAAGTGAGGTCGCTCAGTCGTGTCCGACTCGTCGTGACCCCATGGACTGTAGCCTACCAGGCTTTTCCATCCATGGGATTTTCCAGGCAAGAGTACTGGAGTGGGATGCCATCGCCTTCTCCGAGCTGATCACTTACAGGTATTTAAAAACTACCTTGAGCTTTCTGTGAGCATAATTTCTCACACATTTGGAGATACTTGAATTTTATAACATCGCTCCTGTCATTGTGAATTTCATTCTTGCTTCCTCATATACCTTTTTTAAAAGCTGTTTACCTATAATTGTTCACCATTTTCCTTTAAATTTCTGTGGTTGAAATTCACTTGCTTTCCACTGGTCCATTATCACTACACCCCTGTTCTTAAACCACTTTAGATAAATATTTCACTGACTTTTTCTAACACAAAGTATATGTTGGCAATTTTTAGTTGAAAAAAAATGCCATAGTTTGAGTTTTAAAAAACCAAAGGGAAAAAAAGAAATATTTCAATTCACTTGTAGTGAAATTCAATTTTTTTGGTTAAAAAATATTTTATTCCATGTCCTTCACATTTATAGTGTTTCTATCAAGTGGTCAGTTGTCAATCACATTTCCTCCCTTTCAAAAGTTTTTGTTTGGTTTTACTATTTTTAAGACTTTATCCTTGCTTTTAGTTTTTACAGCTTTGCTCTGTAAATGTTGATTTTTTTAAAAACTTATCTTGCTTTGAAGTTTAACAGATTTCTTAATGTATCCCATCAGTTTTGGGAAATTACTATTCACTATTTCTTCAATTGCTCTTTCTAATTCTCAATGACAAAATAATAATTGCCTGGTAATATGCTAAAGTCACTTCAGTTGTGTCTGACTCTTTGTGACCCTCATGGACTGTAGCCTGCCAGGCTCATCTGTCCATGGGATTCTCTAGGCAAGAATACTGGAGTGGGTAGCCATTTCCTTCTCCAGGGGATCTCCCCAACTCAGGGGTTAAACCTGTGTCTCTTTATGTCTCCTGCATTGGCAGGCAGGTTCTTTACCACTAGCATCACCTGGGAAGCCCAGATAATAATTGCCTGGTTATGGTAATTTCTAGCAAAGATGCAAATAAAGTGAAGAACATGGAAATTTCCTCCCACCCTTCGGAAACACGAGTATAGTCCACTCCATCTCTCAGTCCACCCATTCTCTTCCTCGCAGCAACAGTGCGGCAGCTCCCTTTCCAGCATCCTCAACTACAGCTGACTGAGCTGAGTTCTGAATGATGAAGACTTACAAGTTAAGAGAAAAGGGGTATTCCAGTTAGGTAGATAATATGTACAGTGTACAGCAAAGATGTAAAGGGAATCATCAGAAATTAGGGTGGGGAGATGAATGCAGATAGGACATAATCTACGTTAGGCAGGTTGGGACCAAATTTTGAGAGCCTTTTCTGCCGTATTGAAGGAGTCTGATAGATACTTAAGGGATGACAAACCACTGGCAGCCCATGAGCCTTCTGTGCTTAGGTGCTCAGACACTTGGTTCACCTCCTATTATTATTTAGGTTGAAAAGCAAAGCTTGCCCTGCCTTTTCCATTTTATCCATATCCGTTTGTAGCATATTTCTATAATTCCTGATACTATGGTTCTCTGTATGTGAAATTGTGCTTTGGTATGAAGGAAAACCACAACTAGTTCAAGTCTCTTTGGGGGGAACTTTTGAAAAATACAAGCAGAAAAATAAAATATCATTTAGGAGAAAAAAAGACATGTCTGCCACTGAAGCTACGAGTGTTCTTCTATTAAAAGGCGTTTCATCTTATATGCAAAAGACACTTATCAGCATTAGTGGGCCATCTGAAATGAAGAAGAATAATTACAATTATACAAAGTTGTCTCAAGCCCCCTCCAAAATAGCCCAGTTGTCGCATAGATTTATGTTTGGAATTTCGAGACTTGGTCAGGACCAAGTGAATAGAAGAAGGAGGAGCTGGGAGAGAAGGGGGATAGAGAGGGAGTGTGTGTGTTTACTTTAGAAAAATTTTAAGCTGGATTCATTTTATATACCAAAGCTGGATTTCAAACCAGCTGAATTTCCAGATTGTTAGGTTCTTTCGGAACTTCCTACCTCACTGTAACCAAGCTTTGGCTTCAAAGAAAATTGGTCTATAAAATTTTTACCACATTTTCTAGTCAAAAGTGTGTGCTTCTACCAAGGCAGGGGACACTGTCTGTTACTGGCCCTCTCCTTGAGAGACCAACAGAAATGCGGCAAAGTTGGTAGAAACTGGGATACAGGCAAAGTAAAAT
This sequence comes from Capricornis sumatraensis, assembly GCF_032405125.1. NCBI lineage: Eukaryota > Metazoa > Chordata > Mammalia > Artiodactyla > Bovidae > Capricornis > Capricornis sumatraensis. The sequence continues at coordinate 9,794,584 of NC_091075.1, read as the reverse complement.
CCTGTTAGCAAGTCTAATGAATGCAGAATGTGTTCTGTCCCTCTCGTAAGTGTTGGTTTCATTTTGTGGGAAGTACTGAGTGTTCTTCACAGTAAGTGTTTGTCATGTAACTTACTGAGATGGTGAGGAGAGCAGAAGGTCTGGCTGTGACAGGACACCCTGGATGCAGGCTCTTTCATAGTATTCGTTAAAATCGCCAGGCCTTCTCACTGCCTCTCACTACAAACGCACCATCATCGATACTGGTGGAATGGCTATCGGGCTTCATGAAGTCTAGCGCTCCTCATATTCATCACTTTAATTTTACCATATAATTAAGTAATGATGGACTGAAGCAAATGTATTTATAGCATATGTGAAAATCCTGGGGTAAAAATAGGATGCCGATAAATCTTCCCACATTCTAACTGACATTTGCTTGGTCTTAGGAGCACGGCATTCCTACTGACATGGGCTATGCAGTGGCCCCTCACCATTCAGGCGTCTATCCTGTACATGTTCAGCTATATGAAGCCTGGAAGAAGGTTTGGAATATTAGAATCACCAGCACTGAAGAATATCCACACCTGAAACCAGCTAGATACCGGAGGGGCTTCATCCACAAAAACATCATGGTGAGCATCTATGGTATGGGTAGGGCATACCACATTCTGCCCGAAAGAAGCAAAGAGAAGAACAAAGTATTAAAAGCTTAACAGAGGGAAAGCTCCATGCAGCAGGAAGCATAGTTTTCACATGCAAGCAAAGGATGTTTCAGTTATAGTCACTTTTTTTCAGTTCTGCAAACATAACTTTAAAGTGATATTTTACTGACACTACTGCTAATAAGCAGGCACTGATGCTAAACCACTAAAGAGACATTACATCTAACCTGCAGATAATTTATAGAAGCCATCATTTCGTCAGTTACTTAGCATGTAAAACACACACCGTCTCTCTCTATATTAACCATGCCAAGCCAAACTGTCCTCTTTATCAATGTCAGACTAAAAAAAAAAAAAAACACTTAAGTATTTACAAGAAGCCACATGTCCTGCATAATCATTAACAAGTCATAATATAGAGTACAAATGAGAGATGATGTTAAGTCATTTATATCTGTTGTCAAATTCTCTCCGAAGTGTCTCTATTTGGTTTTGTGTTTTTATACTGGTGACAAATATATATTGTCAAAATATATTGTTACTTAATACTTTGTGAGGTCTCTCAAAGTAAGTAATTAGGAAAAAAATCCTAATTTTTTCCCAAATCAGAAGATCTAAAGAGTACTGTGGTGTTAGGCGTAGGTCTCCTGATTTAGACACATGTTTAGACACACATTTAGATCACACTCATATTCTGATCATCTGGGTTTTGATGATCGCTCTACAAATCACTCATAGGACCTCAAATGAAACCTATTATCTTCCCTTCATTCCAGCTATTGGCCCTGCTATTCCTAATTCAGTTTCAGCGATTTGAACATTGTACATCCCACCCCATGTCCAATCAAGTCTCTACATTCCATCAATAATTCCTTCATAATATTGTAATATTCACTACCTTTCTCACAGCCTAATTCACTGCCTTGGCTCTTATTTGTAAACTACAGGGCTGATTTCTATTTCATCTATTTACAGCTTCTATCTACCCCCTACCACAGTCCATCCCATGGATAGTGCCAACCTTTTAATCCTAAAATGCTGCCTTCATCTTGACCTTCCTAACCTATTCTTTCCAGTTGTTTCCACACCCTTTATCTTGCTCTGCAGGGACCTAAAAACAATTTAAGTCTACCTTTCTAGCTCCTATTTTCCCATAGTTAGCACAGACTCACTCCAGCCAAAAAGATCTGCAGCAATATCACTGTGTCCATGCCTTTGTCATCCCTTCAACCTTGAAAGACTTTCTGACCACTCCATTTATTACTCAGTATCAAGTCCAGTATCTTATATAACATAAAGCACCTTGGTGTATGTCTAGCAGTTCAACACCTAGGTCCAGCCTACACTGGTCTTATTCTCCTCTGAATTCCCATAACATATCATCTTGTAACTCCACTGGGAACATAAAGACTTACCACATTTCAAGGTGTTTGTGCCCTAACCAGAGGCTCTGAGGCTCCAGTCCTATTGCATTATAAGGCAGTTTTTCTCTTTATTCAGTAAGCAACTGATAGAAAACCAAGACATCCCATCCTAATCCCTGGTTGTTAAATGTGACTCTCTGAAGAGAGCCAGAGACCTCAAAGCAATTAGATTGCAGACCTGATTATTTACTCACTCTTTCTAATGCAGATACCCACTGGTAGAGACTCCCACCAACCCTCCCAGCAGCCTCACGGGTGGCATTTACCAGGAACACTTGTTGGCAGTTGCTCTGGATTCAGGCCTTGCTTGTGCATGCATGCTCAATTGCTCAGTCATATCTGACTCTTTGCGGCCCTTTGGACTATTGCCCTCCAGGCTCCTCTGTCCATGGGATTTTTCGGGAAAGAATACTGGAGGGGGTTGCCACTTCCTCCTCTAGGAGATCTTCCTGACCCAGGTATTGAACCCACATCTCTTTCATTGCAGGCAGATTCTTTACCCACTGAGCCATCAGGGAAGCCCTAATTCAGGCCTTACATATAGGATATTGGCTTTAGGTCATTAGCGGAGATTCTCGGAGAAGGCAATGGCACCCCAATCCAGTACTCTTGCCTGGAAAATCCCACAGACAGAGGAGCCTGGTAGGCTGCAGTCCATGGGCTGGCTAAGAGTTGGACACGACTAAGCAACTTCACTTCCGCTTTTCACTTTCATACATTGGAGAAGGAAATGGCAACCCACACCAGTGTTCTTGCCTGGAGAATCCCAGGGACGGGGGAGCCTGGTGGGCTGCCGTCTATGGGGTCGCACAGAGTCGGACACGACTGAAGCGACTTAGCAGCAGCAGCAGCAGCAGCAGCAGCGGCAGTGGAGATTCTTGTGATTATGGTTTTCATAACCATCTCCTAGTTAGTTAGGATCAGCAGCTATAAGGTTTCCAGGGGCTTATCAATATATGAGAGTTTGAATTTGATAGTGTTACACTCCCAGAAACAGTTCTAGAGAGCAGATTGCCTAAAACCTCTCTTATTTCTTCTCTAACACAAGAGAGCTATTTCAGGAAACATGGTCAGTGTCCTGTAGCACTGGAATTAGGGAGCAAAGCAATGGGATATGACCCTCCTACACGCTGATGGTCTCCTCAGCCTCCTTTGGTGGCCCACTGACCATCCTAGGGCTCACAGTGACTCTCATCCTCTCAGCAAGCGTGATCCTCCCCACAGTTGCAAGGTAAAGCCTAACACTTCCTCTTCCCTCTGTTCAAATACAAATAATTTGAGAAATAAATGAGGCTCAAATATCTTTTAACTTTTGTCTCTCTCTATTGCATAGAATCAGCTAGATAAGCAAGTCCCAAAGTTGGCTCTTTATGTTACCATAGTTTTTCAAGCAAGATATTCAAACTAAATGCTAAAAGTGACTCAGAATCATGCATATTTAAAATGTAAAATTAACCTGGCATTTAATTACATGTAGGCATTTCATTATTTAGCTTTGGGACAATTCTCTCTACCTCCCATACACTACCTCCCATACCCTTTAAATCCTTCTTGAATATAAAGGATATACCATTGTGTTCTCCCACCTGGACTTGCATGGAATTTTGAATTGGTATTTGTGAAATAACTGCTCTTTCCAGGAAATTGTATTTCCATGAGTTATTAAGGAATATATTTGATTTGGTTAGAATAGTTTGGCACTTAGTTCTTTTTTGTTGTTGATTTTGTGTATAACATTATGAGAATATATAATGCTTTTAAACATAAATATCATCAGAGCTAATACTCTGCAATTAAACTGAAGTTCTCTAAATGATCTCATCAAGAGAAAATAGCTTCTAAGGACATAACTTGAACCAGTTTACCAAAATAAATAGGATATGTTCAATTTTTATTTATACAGCAATATATAATATATTGATTGAGCTGAGAATCATGTTTTCTAAGAAAACTTTCAAGGACTAGATTGAAATTTATTATAATGCACATTCAAATGAAAGAAAAAGAGCTGGTATATTTCTAGGGAATTGCAAAGCATGGGGAGTCCTGTAGAGTAATATTTTGACAACACTAACTGAACCAACTGTGCTTTAAGAATCAAGACAGAAAAAACTGGAGATTGATTGCTTAGGACGATAAGCTGAAGACTTGCTTATTTAAAATTCTGTAAAACTTGTATCTCTCCTAAATATATTCACTTATTTTCTACCACTTCAAGTGAATAATGACAAATGCAGATCATAAAGAAGTCATTAAATAAGATTTAGCTAAAGATTATACCATCTTGCACAGCTTTTGCTCACCCTTTTAAAATTATACTGCCATTTTACCAGGAAAGCTGTAAGAATTTGAAAAAAAAATCCTTATCATTAAATATGTGTAATTGAAATAAATAATGGCTTCTATATACCAAAGATAAAAAGAATACTTTTTACTAAGTGACTTTTTTTATCATTTTGTTTGTGATACATTACAAAAATTGCTAACCAAATGCATAATCTCTTTCTTTCTTTTGGAACTGGCAGTCTTCAGACTTAGAATCTGGGGCTGTTGCTACAACCTACAGTGGTCCTGTCAGAGTAAAGCTGAAACTATGACTTGTGTCTCAAATATTTGTTCTAATTTATAATGTTATTTCCTAAGAATCATATTAAGTTACTAATTGACTTCATTTTCTAATGCATGTGTAGAATTTGATAGAAGTATTATCCTTAAATTTTTTGCCATACTAGAATTACAATGTATAGCACAGGCAAATCCAATATGTTTTAAATTTCATTTTTACTTTTTTTGTTTTATTTCATAAGATGCTGGAACGTACTAGATTTCATAGCAGAAGTAATGACTTGGAGATTTAAAATAGATAAGTGGCTAAAATAATTCAAAGTCTGTCTTAGTTTTCACATATTTCTTCCACTGTCTTCAGTATTCCTCCTATAGTGATGTCATCCCCACTTTCCAGATTATGAAGGAATTGGGGGATGAATGATCTCAGAGATAAAGAATCCACCTGCAATGAAGGAGACTCATGTTCGATCCCAGGGTTGGGAAGATCCCCTGGAGAAGGAATAGCAACCCATTTCAGTATTCTTGCCTGGGAAATCCCACGGACAAAGGAGCCTGGCAGGCTATAGTCCATGGGGTCTCAAGAGCTGGACATAACTTGGCAACTAAATCACCACAGTAAAGAGTTGAATAAAGACACCAACTTTATCTTCCATGAGGGAAGAAGCTATGTCAGCATATTAATTGTTTGAAGGGAACTTTTTCCTTACTTGTCGTTCTTCCTTCAGGTTCTTCCAAGACAAACCTGTGGGCTTTTCACTCACACAATTTTCTATAAAGAATATCCAGGAGGTCCTAAAGAGCTGGACAAGAGTATCCAGGGAGGGGAACTTTTCTTCACTGTGGTCCTCAACCCAGTAAGTACTTTGAGCTTTTCTCCAAATAGATAATGAAAAGTGACAAAACAGATGAAAAACAGGGCAGGGTTTTGGTAGTTATCAGCCAAATCAATATGAAGTTTCAGTTATAAAACAGTAACTGATAACTAAATGGAACCACATTTAGTAATGGGGGAAACTAATTCTTCAAGTAGTAATGAGATGAGGAACCTACAGAAGAACCAAGGAAGTGCTCTAGCAAACCCTTCTCTGCACTGGAAAGTGATCAAAATTCAGATATTCTTGCTTTTATGCAGAATAAAATTTTCACCTATGAAACTCTTCTGTTCCTAATGGGACCAGTCTTTCATTTAGGTGACTGTACCTCTATTTTTTTCTTACTTAAAGTAAAAGTAGATGTGAAATGGGAGAGGAATTAGATAAGCAAATATGGTCATTACTGGAACATTCACGTCAGATCTTGTTTTGCTGTCTCAGGCCAGGGCAGAGCAGCCTGTTTTGTTGGGCTACTACTATTCTTTCTCCTTTACTTCTTAATACCAAGGTGCCAGCTTCCAAAGGAACCACTTGTATTTATTTCTATTTGAGGCAAGTGTCATAGAGTTTATGAGAAATAACTAATTGAAGGAAGGTGTATAAGGAAAAGAAGGGATTTTTATTTCCCTTCTGAAAATCACTGATATAAAATGTAAAGCTGTATTTATTTACAGTAAATTTGTCCCTAATATCAGCAATATTCAAGATTTTTTTTTAATGTAATTCTCCAAATGGGAAAAAAATTCTCAGAACCCTCTCTTGACCTTAATTTTACTGGTCTTGCAATCAAAATTGCAGATATTTTTCATTGTCTACTAGTGTTCAATAGCTATCTATTTCTCAGCTCCTAGAAAATGAGATGAAAGTAAGTAAGGGTAACTCATCTTTGGGCAAAATAAGCGCACATATCCAAAAATCACTATAGTCTGAATTTGTATGGCATTTGGCCTTTTGGAAGTTTATTAACCTTCCTACTGGCCAAAATATAAATAATTCTGATTTATATATCAGAAATAACCTGGTTCTTCTATCTTCTTTACAAATAGAAGTCTCTTTGGAATCATTTCCTATGGTTTTCTTCTTTTTTTCCCTCAATTCAACCAAAAGAGTTAAACCAATGCCTGATTGTGAACTGAAAACTCAATTAAAATATTCTTAATATGGTAACATTATCACCATAATTTTAAGACTCCTTAACCTATAATCTGTAAAATTCTAATGTTTTCTATTTCCTTTCATCAAAGAACAATAGGACTGTGAACGGGTAATCATTTATTTGATTTTTTTAAACAACAGTTGCTTTGGCGCTTAAGAAATTCTTAGTAGTATTGTAATTTAGAACTTTGTAAACCAAATTAGTTGTATTTAACATAGAAGAATTCAAAACTAGATCATTCATGACCAATTGTTGTTGTTGTTCAGTTGCTAAGTTGTGTCTGACTCTTTGTGACCCCATGAACTGCAGCATGCCAGGTTTTCCTATCTTTCACTATCTCCCAGAGCTTGCTCAAACTCATGTCCATTGAGTTGGTGATGCCATCCAACCATCTCATCCTCTGTCACCTCCTTCTCCTCTTGCCTTCAATCTTTCCCAGTATCAGGTCTTTTCCAATGAGCGAGCTCTTCACAGCAGGTGGTCAAAGTATTAGAGCTTCAGCTTCAGCACCAGTCTTTCCAATGAATATTCAGGGCTGATTTCCTTGAGGATTGACTGGTTTGATCTCCATGCAGTCCAAGGGACTCTCAAGAGACTTCTCCAACACCACAAATTGAAAGCATCAATTCTCCAGTACTCAGCCTTTTTTATGGTCCAATTTTCACATCTACACGTGACTACTGGAAAAACCATAGCTTTGACTATATGGACTTTTGTCAGCAACGTGATGTCTCCACTTTTTAATACACTGTCTAGATTTGTCATAGCTTTTCTTCCAAGGAGAAGTGTCTTAATTTCATGGCTTCAGTCACTGTCCACAGTGATTTTGGAGTACAGGAAAATAAAATCTGTCACTGTTTCCACTTTTTTCCCATCATTTTGCAATGAAGTGATGGGACCAGATGCCATGATCTTCATTTTTTGAATGTTAAGCTTTAAGCCAGGTTTTTCACTCTCCTCTTTCACCCTCATCAAGAGGCTCTTTAGTTCCTCTTTGCTTTCTGCCATTAGGGTTGTATCTGCAAATCTGAGGTTGCTGATATTTCTCCAAGCAATCTTCATTCCAGCTTGGGATTCATCCAGCCCAACATTTCACCTGATGTACTCTGTAAATAGGCAGGGTGATAAGATACAGCCTTGATGTACCTGATGTCCCAGTTTGGAACCACTCCATTATTCCATGTCCAGTTCAAGCTGTTGCTTCTTGACCTGAATACAGATTTCTAAGAAGGCAGGTAAGGTGCTCTGGTATTCCCATCTCTTTAAGAATTTTCCACAGTTTGTTGTGATCCACACAGTCAATGAGGCAGAAGTAGATTTTTTTTAATTTCCTTGCTTTTTCTATGATCCAACCAATGTTGGCAATTTGATTTCTCGTTCCTCTGCCTTTTCTAAATCCAGCTTATACATCTGGAAGTTCTCGGTTCATATGCTGTTGAAGCCTAGCTTGAAGGATATTGAGCATTACCTTGCTAGCATGTGAAATTAGCACAACTGTACAGCAGTTTTGAACATTCTCTGGCATTTCCTTTGGGATTGAAATGAAAACAGACCTTTTCCAGTCCTGTGGCCACTGCTGAGTTTTCCAAATTTGCTAGCATATTGACAGCAGTACTTTAACAGCATCATATTTTAGGATTTTTAAATAGCTCAGCTGGAATTCCATCACCTCCACTAGCTTTGTTCATAGTAAGGCTTCCTAAGGCCTACTAGGCTTCACCCTCCATGATGTCTGGCTCTAGGAGAGTGACCACACCATGGTGGTTATCTGGGTCATTAAGACCTTTTTCGTATAGTTCTTCTGTGTATTCTTGCCACTTCTTCTTAATCTCTCCTACTTCTGTTAGGTCTTTGCCATTTCTGTCCTTCATTGTGCCCATCTTTGTATGAAATGTTCCCTTGGTATCTCCAATTTCCTTGACGAGATCTCGAGTCTTTCCCATTTTATTGTTTCCTCTATTTCTTTGCATTGGTCATGTCCAATATATTTACAATTATTTATTTTTTACTAATTAAAAACCATATTATTATCTTAATTGAAAAACATCTCATAGTAAAGCTTATGTTAATCTTGAATACTAATTTGGACTAAACTAACTGAACAAACCCTTCAAATGTTTAGCAAAGTGTGCTACTTTTCAGGCCTTTATCAATAACCTTTGGCAAATTTGTCTTGCTGAGGGGATTCACAGGGAATAAACAGGAGAAAAAACTTCCCAGAACTTGTTCTTTTCTGATTCAGAAAACCTTCAGTAGACAATTACTTTCAGATAAATCCTGGGATTCAAAATAAATGACAGACCTTGTTAGATACCAAAATATATTCAAGGAATCCAAATTAACTTCATCTGGCACGCAAACTCCAATTTTTGGAAGCAACTGTAGTTCCCTAGAGACTTGTGGTTAAGAAGCGCACTTCTAGACTCAGCCCACGTCTTAGCCAAGGAAAGACTACTATCATTAGTTAGTGAGGTCTGCCTTGCAGAACAGACTGAGGAGTGTTTCCCACGGCCTGTTTCCCATGAATTCTCCATCCCAAAATAAAATGTCTGGATAAAGTTTGTGTTAAAATTAAGAAAGGTCCTACTGTGTAACACATGGAACTCTGCTCAGTGTTATGTGGCAGCCTGGATATGGAAGGGGAGTTTGGGGGAAAAGGGATACATGTATATGTATTGCTGAGTCCCTCTGCTGTTCACCTAAAACTATCACAACATTGTTAACTTGCTACACCCCAGTACAAAATAAAGAGTTTTTTAAAGAAAGAAAAGAAAATGAAAGGTCCAGGTACAAGTAGGCATGCTAGTAATTTAGCACATGACACTTTTTAAGGACTGAATGAGAATGAGAAAATCTGATAGAATCAAGTAGTTATTAGCTACAGGAAAGAAAAAAAATTTAATCATACCAGATTTGAAAGATAGTAATTATGAGCTTCAGTGATACTCCAGACCTTGATAAGAAGTAGTATTTCATGTGTGAATGAATGAAATTTAATGTCCAACAATGGGGTAGGGGTACTACAAGAGCAAATTATATTCCCCCCATAGTGGAATACATTCAGCCATTAAAAAATACATTGTATAATAATTTTTAATGATATAGAAAATATTTATATTTAATGAAAAAAGTAAGTTATTGGAAAACTAGATGTGAGCATGCAAATAAACTAGAATGAATTCAGCAGAATGTTAACAATGGTTGCCCTAGATCATAACATTAAAGATGATTTTTGCTCATTTGCCTAATTTTTATAAGTCTACATTTAACATGTATACTCTTAAAACCAGCGCACACACACATAAAATGTTAGATTAAAGACAACAATAATAAAGAATTATGGAACACTAACAGTGAAGGATATAAAATGTAATTATTTATTTAGTGATATATCAGAGGGAGAATTAGTATTTACTCATTCCAGTTGTTTCCTATCTGTCCCATATGTCACCTAACACCTGCCTCGCTACACAGTTATTTGTGTACATATATAGCACCTTTTCTCCTATATGAGGGGACATTCTTGCAGAATGATCTATGTGTGTTTCATTTTTGTGCTTCCCATAGTATCTGGATTAATGTTTTAAATCTAGTAAGAGGTCACTAAATGTTTTCTAAATAATTAACTAAACGCAAGAATAGCTATGTTTTAGGGGCATTGCTTGACTTAGGGTCATATCCAAATGTGAGTAACAGTAAGCCTGGTTTTAATATAACTACATTCTAGCAGATTCTCTGCTTTCAAGAGAAAGAAATTCAGGATCCAGGAAATTTTTTATGGAGCCCTAAATGTTTGGCAGGTTTTTACAAGTGATGATGAATTAGCCTGACGTGAAACAATGGATAATTAAAGCTGGAAAGAACCACAAAATTCCCCTACTTGATCACCCAATTTTAGACTCAAGGCCACGCCGTGTTTTTCTGAAGAACACCTCAGCCTTTGTGACTCTGGGGTCGGTGCTTCCACCACTGCAACACACTGCTTCTGCACTCCTGGGTAAACTGGCCTTAATGTGATGCACATCACCTCTTAATAGGACTCGGTTACCTGGTGCCACGAAAATGTGCGAATGGCTTAAAATTTCTGGCCATTATCTAGAAAAAGCAACCCATTTTTTGAGTGAAAAACAAAAAATAAGTAAAAGCTATAATAAACAGTTATAGCTAAGGAAAAATGTCAAATGTACTTTTAAAGAATTATGAATAATAAACTATATATTTGTCTTAAAATAATAAATCTTATTGATATTACATATAACAAAACATTTAAAACAATTTTTGTTCTATTAAATTTAAACTTTTAAATTTGCAAAGCCAAAAGATACTTTATTTCATTTGTTTCCTACTTTCCATATTAGCCCTATCTTTCTATCAGTGTTCTTCATGACTAACTAGTGTTATATAATTACTTGCCACTGTGAAATTAAGAATAGTCCAAGAAAGCATGATCAAATCTTTTTGATTCTACAGTTAAGAAAAATAGGAATATTGTAAATTCTCAACTCATTGAAATAGATATTTTTAAGAAATTAGATATTAAAGAAATGAATATTATGTTATTCTTTGTTTAATCCTTTCGTGGTTTCACATAACTTATAGGATAAACAAACAAAAAATCTTCAACTTGGAAAAAATTAAGCCTGGCTCCTACACACCTTTATGGTTTCTTTTCTCAATAATCTCATATATCCACCTTTCACTCCATGCGTACAGAAGAATTTGTAGTTCCCTACTGTACCCACTACAGTGTTCTTGCCTGGAGAATCCCAGGGATGGCAGAGCCTGGTGGGCTGCCGTCTCTGGGGTCACACTGAGTCGGACACGACTGAAGCGACTTAGCAGCAGCAGCAGCACACAGGACCTGTTATCTCATTCTGTGCCTTCAAGTGCCTCTACCTCAGGCTGGCATACCTTCCAGAAAATCTGAGCTTATTTATCATCTTTTTATATAAAAATTCCCCCAACTCTCCAGTTTCTCTTCTGTGTTCTTATAGAACATGGCATAACTGTAACATAAATTGCCCCCAATACTGTAATCAATTATCTTTCTCATCCAATAGTTTGTGCATTCCTTAATAGAAAGCATCATGTTTTATTCTATTTTTAATCAATATATTGCAAAATTTTGTTGCATAGTAGACTCAATAAATGACAGTGGATTAACATACACGCATATATGTATGCTGTCTTTGAATCTGATGCAAAATCTAGGTGCCTTGGAAATACCCACTCACAGAATTCATTTGACTCAAGAGTTTGCATTACTGTGCTTTCATTTCTCCCAACATGCCATTCAGGGATATCCTTTTGAAAGTCATTAACATTATGAAAGAGCTTTCCTTGTGGATCAGCTGGTAAAGAATCTGCCTGCAACGTGGGAGACCTGGGTTCGATCCCTGGGTTGGGAAGATCCCCTGGAGAAAGGAAAGGCTACCCACTCCAGTATTCTGGCCTGGAGAATTATATACAGTCCATGGGGTTGTATATAATGCTCAAACTGCCACACAAGTGCACTCATCTCAATGCTAGCAAAGTAATGCTCAAAATTCTCCAAGCCAGGCTTCAGCAATACGTGAACCGTGAACTTCCAGATGTTCAAGCTGGTTTTAGAAAAGGCAGAGGAACCAGAGATTAAATTGCCAACATCTGTTGGATCATTGAAAAAGCAAGAGTTTCAGAAAAACATCTATTTTTGCTTTGTTGGCTATGCCAAAGCCTTTGACTGTGTGGATCATAATAAACTGTGGAAAATTATGAAAGAGATGGGAATACCAGACCACCTGACCTGCCTCTTGAGAAATCTATATGCAGATCAGGAGGCAATAGTTAGAACCAGACATGAAACAACAGACAGGTTCCAAATAGGAAAAGGAGTATGTCAAGGCTGCTTTTTTTTTATCACTGTGCTTATTTAACTTATATGCACAGTACATCATGAGAAAAGCTGGGCTGGAAGAAGCACAAGCTGGAATCAAGATTGCCAGGAGAAATATCAATAACCTCAGATATGCAGATGACACCACCCTTATGGTAGAAAGTGAAGAACTAAAGAGCCTCTTAATGAAAGTGAAAGAGGAGAGTGAAAAAGTTGGCTTAAAGCTCAACATTCAGAAAACTAAGATCATGGCATCCAATCCCATCACTTAATGGCAAATAGATGGAGAAACAGTGGAAACAGTGGCAGACTTTATTTTCTTGGGCTCCCAAATCACTGCAGATGGTGACTGCAGCCATGAAATTAAAAGATGCTTACTCCTTGGAAGGAAAGTTATGACCAATCTAGACAGCATATTCAAAAGCAGAGACATTACTTTGCAAACAAAGGTCCGTCTAGTCAAGGCTATGGTTTTTCCAGTGGTCATGTATGGATGTAAGAGCTGGACTATAAAAAAAGCTGAATGCCAAAGAATTGATGCTTTTGAACTGTGGTGCTGGAGAAGACTCTTGAGAGTCCCTTGGACTGCAAGGAGATCCAACCAGTCCATCCTAAAGGAAATCAGTCCTGAATATTCATTGTAAGGACAGATGCTGAAGCTGAAACTCCAATACTTCAGCCACCCGATGCGAAGAACTGATTCATTTGAAAAGACTGTGATGCTGGAAGGGATTGAAGGCAGGAGGAGAAGGAAACAACAGAGGATGAGATGGTTGGATGGTATCACCGACTTGATGGACATGAGTTTGAGTAAACTCCAGGAGTTGGTGATGGACAGGCTGATGGACAGTTGGTGATGCAGCCTGGAGTGCTGCAGTCCATGGGATCACAAAGAGTCAGACACAACTGAGCAACTGAACTGAACTGAACTTTATGAAAAGATGGTCAGTTTCATGCACAGGAAGAAAAATCCAAGGTTAAAGATACTGAAATACCATTTCTTATCCACCATATTGTCAAAAATTCAAAAGACTGATAAAATATTCTGTTAACAAGGCTGGGGGAAAACAGATACTCTCATATATCATAGTGGTGCAAAGTTGTGCAACCTGTAAGGAGAGAATGTGAAATGTTACAGCCACTATGGAAAACAGAATGGAGTTTCCTGAAAAAATTAAAAATAGGACTACCATATGTAGGACTACCATATGGTCCAGTCTGGAGAAGGGCATGGCAACTTGCTCCAGCATTCTTGCCTGGAGAATCCATGGACAGAGGACCCTGGTGGGCTACAGTCCATAGGGTCACAAAGAGTCAGACATGACTGGAATGATTTAGCACACATATGATCCAGCATTTTTACTTTTGGATATTTGTCCAGAAGAATTGAAAATGAGATCTTAAAGAGATACTGGCTGTCCAATGTTCACTGCAGCATTATTTGCAATATACAAGAAATGTCCTTTGACAGATCAATGAATAAAGAAAATATGGTATATATGCACAGTGGAATATTATTCAGCCTTAAAAAGGAAGAAAATCCTATCATAGGCTACAACATCAATGAAACTTGAGGACGGTATATGCGAAGTGAAATGAGCCAGTCACAAAAGGACAAATACTGCATAAATCCATTTCTTGAGGTGTCTAAAGTAGTCAGACTCATAGAAACAAAGTAGAATGGTGGCTGCCAGGGGCTAGAGGGAGAAGATGGAGAATTGCTCTTCAGTGGGTATGGAGTTCTAGCTATGCAAGATGAGAAGTTCTAGACATCTACTGTACAACCATGTGTACATACGATACTGTACATTAAGCAATTTGCTAGGAGGGTAGACTTCATGTTTTTTTACCACATTTTTTCTAAAAGTGAAAGAACTTTAAAAGATACCTTTTGATTTTTCTGACAGTAGATTTTTTAAGGGGGCAGTTGGATTTTTTAGTCTCTTTGTATCCCCCAGAATTTATCCTAGCAGTGATTTTTTTTGAATTTTATTTATTTATTTATTTTTATTATATATATATATATATATATATATTTTTTTTTTTTTTTTTACTTTACAATATTGTATTGGTTTTGCCATACTTCAACATGAATCTGCCACGGGTGTACACGTACTCCCAATCCTGAACCCCCCTCCCGCCTCCCTCCCCGTACCATCCCTTTGGGTCAACCCAGTGCACCAGCCCCAAGCATCCTGTATCCTGCATCAACCCTAGACTGGCAATTCATTTCTTATATGATATTATACATGCTTCAGTGCCATTCTCCCAAGTCATCCCACCCTCTCCCTCTCCCACAGAGTCCAAAAGACTGTTCTATACATCTGTGTCTCTTTTGCTGTCTTGCATACAGGGTTATCATTACCATCTTTCTAAATTCCATATATATGTGTTAGTATACTGTATTGGTGTTTTTCTTTCTGGCTTACTTCACTCTGTATAATCGGCTCCAGTTTCATCCACCTCATTAGAACTGCTGGGATGACCCAGGGAGATGGTATAGGGAGGGAGGTGGGAGTGGGGTTCGGGATTGGGAACTCATGTACACCCGTGGCAGATTCATGTTGATGTATGGCAAAACCAATAAAGTATTGTAAAGTAAAATAAAGTAAAAAAAAAAAAACACAGAAAAAAATATAATTGATCATTTAATCAATTAAAATGTAATAAAAAATTTAAGTCACAAATCTAATAAATGAATTCTAAAAACCAAAAAAAGAAAAAAATGGGCCAAAGAACTAAATAGACATTTCTCCAAAGAAGACATACGGATGGCTAACAAACACGTGAAAAGACGCTCAACATCACTCATTATCAGAGAAATGCAAATCAAAACCACAATGAGGTACCATTTCACGCCAGTCAGAATGGCTGCAATCCAAAAGTCTACAAGCAATAAATGCTGGAGAGGGTGTGGAGAAAAGGGGACCCTCTTACACTGTTGGTGGGAATGCAAACCAGTACAGCCACTATGGAGAACAGTGTGGAGATTCCTTAAAAAACTGGAAATAGAACTGCCTTATGACCCAGAAATCCCACTGCTGGGCATACACACCGAGGAAACCAGAGTTGAAAGAGACACATGTACCCCAATGTTCATCACAGCACTGTTCATAATAGCCAGAACATGGAAGCAACCTAGATGTCCATCAGCAGATGAATGGATAAGAAAGCTGTGGTACATATATATAATGGAGTATTACTCAGCCATTAAAAAGAATACATTTGATTTTTTTAATATTTATTTTTATTTATTTATTTGTCTGTGATACATCTTATTTGTGGCATGTGGGATCCCTAGTTTTAGCATGCAGACTCTTAGTTGTAGCATGTAGGATCCTGATCCCCAACGAGGGATTCAGCTCATACTCCCTGCATTGGAAGCATGGAGTCCCAGACACTGGACCACCAGAGAAATCCCTTCACAGTACATTTTAACCACGAATTTAATCATGTAAAAACAATTTCACAAGTCTAAAATCTGGTATATTCTATAAAACAAATGTTCTGGAGTTTTCAAAAAAATATCATGTTTGAAAAAATTAAGAAGAAGGATCATTCTAGTTTAAAAGAAACTAAAAGATATAATCTGTGCTGTGCTTAGTCTCTCAGTTATGTCTGACTCTTTGCAATCCCATGGACTATAGCCTGCCAGGTTCCTCTGTCCATGGGGATTTCTAGGCAAGAATACTGGAGTGGGTTGCCATGCCTTTCTCCAGGGGATTTTCCCAACCCAGGGATCAAACCCAGGTCTCCTGCATTGCAGGTGGATTCTTTACCATCTGAGGAAGCCCAAAAGACATAGTAACCTAATACAATTTTTAAATCTTAAGCCTTCATTCAATCCTGAATTTTTAAAAAATATATAAAAGTCATTTTTCTAGTTATTACTTCTGGGTAACAAAGCATCCCCAAAACACAATGGCTAAAAAAGAAAACAGTAATTATTTTGTCATGACTCATGGTTTCTATCGGTCAGAATTCAGGGAGGGCTGCACATGGTGAAGATTCTGGTCTCCAGTGTCTCTTGAGGCTGCAGTCAGATGGTGACTAGAGCTGAAAACTTGGCGGCTGAACAGCTGCTAGCTGGCAGGGCATCTCCTCACTGTCTGGGGGCTCTTTTCTTGCTGCTTGTTTGTTCTTAATTAATTTTTAAATTTTAATTGGACGATAATTATTTTACAGTATTGCGATGGCTTCCGCCCTACATCACCATGAACCGGCCATAGGTATACATGTACCCCCCTGTCCTGAACCCAGCCTCCCACCTCTCTCTCCCCACTCCCCTCTAGGTTGTCCCAGAGCACCGGCTTTGGGTGCCCTCCTTCATGCATCAAACTTGAACTCGCGCTGGTTACCTGTTTCACATATGATAATATATATGTTTGATGCTATTCTCTCCAGTCATCCCACCCTCTCCTTTGTGACCTCTCCCCCAGGCTTCTAGGGGCTTCCTCATAGCAAGAAGCCCTCGGGCACTCACACAGAACTCATCAAGTGTCAGGATGACCAAGGCAGAAGCAGAACTGCCTGGGGTTCAGAAGTCACAGCAGCATGCCTGCTCACATGCTGCTTGCCTGCATTCAGAGGGAGGAGAATTTGATTCCACCTCTCCACAAGGGAGTGACAGAGTTTTAGAAGAGAGAGAAACTGGTGGGGCAGGGGGCATCTTTGGAAAATATGATTTATCACGGACAACTATGGAACAAATAGAGCAATTTAAATAGGAACTGAACAATAGATGACAATTAATTATATCTTCTTAGACATGATTAGATTTGATTTTATAGTGTTCTTCGATGATGCATGCTAAGGATTTAGTGGCAGTGTTTTACTATCTGCAACTTATTTCCAAGTGATTTAGCAAAATAACAGGTACATTTAAGAGAGAAACAAAGAAAATACAAAGCAAATGGAGTGAAATGAAACCAGCTGGAGAATAGGTAAAGGATATACAGATGTTCATTGTCTTAATTTTTTGCTTTTCTATAGGTTTATAACATGCTCCTCAAGTAACTGAGTGGGAAATAATGTAAGTTAGGTCATATTATGTCTCTGCTCACATCTTCCAGACCTCCTTCTTCAGTGTAGAAGCCTGACTCCTTACCGTGACCCACAGGACCCCATGGGAACTGAACCCTTACCTCCCTGATATTATCTCCAGGCAGAGGGAGCAGCAAGTACAAAGACCCCATAAGTGTGCTTGATGTGTTTTAGGAACAGCAGGTAGTTTACAATATTCTATTTTAATTGCTGCCTCTCAAGCATCTTCTCCATAAACCTCTGTGTACACATCTCAGAGAGCTTCTCGTGTAACGTGAAGCCTCGGTGCCCTGCCTACTCACTCTTTTCTTGGTTGTAGGAACTTCAGCTCTAGAAGAACTCAGTCAAAGACAGATCAGTTCTCACTGTACCCCCAAGTGCCTGAGAATTCTGTTTAGGAAAGTAAAGTCAGAGCTAGCCAGGATAATGTAAGAAAGTTCTGTTACGTTCAAATTAGAATTTCACCTATTTGATATTCCCTGCAGGATGCTCAGTACTGTTTCAATCTTACCTCCAAAGCATATTGTATTGTATTATAACTGAAGTTTAGAGTGTCTCAGCGTTCCCTGTAGCAACCAGTAGGATCTTAACAAGGTTTACTTTGCAGGGTTTAATGCACTGCCTTTCTCCGTGGCTGCCTTCCACTAACACTCAGTGTTCCACTGGACCTTGCTTGCCTGAGGGCCCAGAGAGTTGTGCTGCCTACTACAGGCCTCGGTGATGTCCTGTCTTGGATGGAGGCCCCCACAGAAGCCACATTGTCATTGCATATATTTGCTCCTAAGGTTTTGGTCTTGGGTCTCAGCAGAATTGTGGTTCTTTCTGGAGGTCATATGATACTGTCTTCAGGGGAGGTATCAGTCCCACAGATAATTGGGCCTTTTGATTTCCAAGATGAGGAGGTTGACCACATCTTTCCTTCCAAACCAGTGAACCCTGTGTTCAGTAGGGCTTGTGGATAAACTCAGTGTGTCGGGAACTCAGCAAGATAATAACAACACAGGTCTCTCTTATTAGAAGTTAGATATTTAATAGATATTAGAAGTCAGGGTTCAAAAGTGTTACCAGGCCATCTGAGTGCTCACTGCATTGGCATCAGTAAAGTGAGCAAACCCAGGTGAGATTGCTATCCTGGGTGAAAAGATGCTAAGACTCATCTGGAGAAAACAGGACAGGGAAATGCCAGGGAGGCTTGACTAGGTGTCCTCCATACTAAAATTATAATTCTGAGACTGCCATTTTCCAGTTTGGCAAAAGCCTTTAAAAGAAATCTTCCTATCCTTTAACGCTATAATTCTACTCCTATGAATCTATTCTAGATTTTTTTAAAGTGCTAATTGTAATAAGAAAAGACAATGGAAATAAATGATGTCCAACTGAAAGGAAATGTGTACATAAGGTCCACTTAGGCTATTATGCAGATTTAAACATCTGTGTGTACAAATAATTTGGCAATAATTTGAAAAGTTAAGATATGTATATTTATGTTAGTTGCTCAGTCACGTCTGCGGAGAAGGCAATGGCACCCCACTCCAGTACTCTTGCCTGGAAAATCCCATGGACGGAGGAGCCTGGAAGGCTGCAGTCCATGGGGTCGCTGAGGGTTGGACACAACTGAGCGACTTCCCTTTCACTTTTCCCTTTCATGCATTGGAGAAGGAAATGGCAACCCACTCCAGTGTTCTTGCCTGGAGAATCCCAGGGACGGGGGAGCCTGGTGGGCTGCCATCTATAGGGTTGCACAGAGTCGGACACGACTGAAGTGACTTAGCAGTAGCAGTAGCAGTCACATCTGACTTTGCAACCCCATGCACATGTCAGGCTTCTCTGTCCATGGAATTCTCCAGGCAAGAATACTGGTAGCCATTCCCTTCTCCAGGGTATCTTCCCAACCCAGGGATTGAATCTGCATTGCAGGCAGATTCTTTACCATCTGAGCCACCAGGGCAGCCCTATATTATGTATAACTAGGATTCAAAATTATATATAAGCTATCAGAATTTTTCTTTAAAAAATCTATAGATAAAAGTACTGAAAAGAAATGGATCTTTGGACGTTGAAATTTGGGACTTTTTTCTTTCTGCTTTTCTGTATTTTATAATTTTTCTTTTAATGAGTTTCCATTATCTTTTTTTAACAGATAAAGCACTGACTTTTAAAGTACTAACACAAGAGTTTCTATTAACAAAAAATGATCAAATCAGTTCAGCTATGAATTACCATTTATAGAAATTATTTAAGTCAAGGTATTATATTAGGGGATTTGGTTCAACAATACTTTTTGAGCATCTAAAGTCTTTCTCATTTCAAAATATTAACACCTTGTAAAATTCCATAGGATAAGTGGTGAAACACTAATATTTCTGTGATTCTGCTTTTTCCCTGTCACAACTGTATGGACTGCAACAAGAACAAGGCAATAAGCCAGAAGGGCCCCTGAGCAGGAGAGAAAGAGACAAAGGAAACCTGTTGATATCTTGTGCCAGGCCATGGGCACCATGCTTGTTGTGAAGATAAAAGTGTTAGTCATTCAGTCCTGTCCGACTCTTTGCGAGCTCATGGCCTGTAGCCTGCCAGGCTTCGCTGTCTATGGAATTCTCCAGGCAAGAATACCAGAGTGGATTGCCAGGCTCTTCTGGAGGGGATCTTCCTGACCCAGGGATCAGACCTGTGTCTCCTGCATTGTAGATGGATTCTTTACCATCTGAGCCACCAGGGAAGTCCAAGCTTGTCATAAGGGACTCTATTTCATTCTAGCAGCAATTCCATGAGGCTTTGTGTATATTAACTTATTCCGTCTCAACAGCAATTCTATGAGGCACATCATAGATGAGGAAACCGGGGCTCAAAGAGATTCCCTAATTTGACCAAAGAAAAACAGTAAGAGAAAAGTCCTCATTCTTTCTCTGTCATTGTGCTTTGTTGATAGACTATCCCTGGCCCACATTCAGAGCCCTGAAGAGCCTCATTTTAAAACAGAATGAAGCCACACCACTTAGTCTGGTTTCTCATCCTAAGGGACATACTACGCACAAACATGAGAGAAAGAGTGATAGAGCAATGGGAGTGGGAAATAAAGCTGAGAAAGAAAGTAGGGACTCACCCCCCTGTGAAAAAACAAAAACACCTATAAAAAGCACCCAAGAACTTAAAAAGCACAGCTATGCGGTAGAATAGAACGGTTTTCTGACAAAACATACACCTCTATGCAAAGCTGAGATAATTGGTATATTCAATGCTTTATTTTTCCTATACTCTGTAATACAGGAGAAATGTAGTACCTGAAAGCTATTCTGCACAAAGATCATCCTAACTCTTCCCCAAGGGCTCTGAATGGATGAGGTGTTTGTTTTGTTTTTGTTATACTTAAGAATCTAGTAGAAGACTTACAACCATGAGGTGATTACTAAACTGAAGGCCCTCAGAATATGCAATATCCACATTCAGAGCTTGTTTTTTGTTTGTCTGAGTAAAAGCCAAGAATAGACTTAACAGCTACTTAGTTATTGATATGCCTTGAAATATGTTGCTAGAACAATGTAGAAGTGGAATTGAAACATCAACAAAAGCTTTGTGTGTTACTGTGGTTTCAGTTGAATGCCGCACTTTGTATACACACAGTTTCTGTGGTTTAACTTCAGGCTGTTCTCTGCGGTCTTCCCATAGAAGAGGAATGCGTCAGCAGCACAGCTCCGCTTCCTGTGTAGGCTGGAAACTGTTAACTGCGACGTTTGGAGATCGTCTCTGAGAGTTCTCTGCCATATGTTAAACTAAACTCGATACGAAAAATCATATCAGTTTCCAGTTTCCCAGAGCATTAAAGAGGGAAAAAAAAGAGCTCAAGCTTTATAAATATAAAAAGCATCTGTCTGCACAGGAAATTCTACTCTGTTATTTTGCAAATGATCCCTACTTATATTTACAAGAGAAATCAGATCTGATGAAGCATATAGGAAGTAACGCACCATTTTGTTCAGAATTTTTAAATATATATTCTTAACTCGGAATGGCTGGCTGGACTGTGAACTAACCAGCATTGAACCGAGCTCTCAGCAGTGCTGCCCAGCATGCTCTTAAGCATTTATGCTTCCGAGTGAAAGGAGATGGAATATTTTGATAACTTAAACATTTCTATCAGATGTCATTTTCGTTTAAATGCTCCCACCACTCTTCCCAATTCAGGAAGAGCATTCACAAAATGTTTGGCACAATTTTCGTTCTAATTTTTTACTTCTTCTGGACTCTCTGAGCCTTGAAAGAATTCTCTTCATAGCCACTCAACCAGTTGCAGATATCCTTGAGTTCATCTTCAGTGGCCTTCTTGAGAATCCCTTTCTGTGACTTCCTTTCCACCTGCCTCCACATTGTCACCTCTGGTTTTGTCATTTCTTCTGCTCTGACCCACCATTGCCTCAGAAGACTGACAGCTGAAACCTGTAACTAGAACCCTGACCATTCGTCAAGTCTCCGGAGAACTTCACGTTGCCTTTATAACACTCCCTATCTTACCAGCAGTCCTTTCCGGGTGTATATGGCTCTACACCCACTGACTCACTTCATCAATTCAGTGCTCCAACATTTAGGCTCGATTTCAGATTGTCTTCTTGCCTCTCAGAGAGTACTCAAAGACTTCCACCAAAATATTGGTGCTTTCCTGCCTCTTTTTTAATCTAAAACCCTATCCATGTCAGTTTTACCAACTGAACTCTCTTTAACCATGAAACCATAAACATTTTCTTCCATTTTTTTCTTTTCCTATCTTTATCTTGCCTCTTTTGACTCATTTGTTCATTCTTTTACTAACTTACTCCTCTTGCTCTAGGTACCATTTATTTCCCTTCTTTTTTCCAATATCATTTATTGTTAATTATCACTCATCCATCACCAAGTTTTGCCCACTTTTACTGCTTTCTCTTGTTTATAAGTTGCTGTCTCTTCTACTAAGCTTTCACTTGCAGTTCCATAAATCAGCAGTCCCCAGCCTTTTTGGCATCAGGGGCCAGTTTTGTGGCAGACAGTTTTTCCACAGAGCCAGATGGGGGGCGGGCAGTGTTTGGTTTTGGTTTTGCTCGCCTCCTGCCATGCAGCCCAGTTCCTAACTGACCACAGACCAGTGCTGGCCCATGGCCTGACGGTTGGGGCCCCTGCCCTAAATAATGCTGAAAAAATATATTAATCTCTCAGTGTAGTCCTGAAAATCTAGTCTGAAGATGAAAAAATAGCACCACTTTCTTCACAAGAGTCAGAAGGAGGGCACTCATGGTACATCAATAATTTTTATTAAAGAAAATTTCTAATTTTCTAACCCCACCAACCACTTCACTATCTGTCTCTTTCATATCCTATTCTATGTCCACCTGAAAAGAGTGTACTGTAATTCAGTTCAATTCTGATGTTAAGTGCTTGTATTAGCATCAGACTCCACAGGTTTAAGGGCCAGGTTCCCAAGAAAACTGCCTTTACCTCAGATGCCAGCCCCAAGTGGCTGAGGGATCCCCCAGGTCTCCTGGTTACAAATTCAAGCTTTCCCCCATCCCCTCAGGTTGCACAAGCTGCTAGAATGGCCCACAGACCCCAGGAAAGCACTCCATCATGATTCCCGTCTTATTATACAGGATACACAGAGCGCAGGGCCTGGGGAAGAACACAGCACTTCTCTGCCGCTCATGGTGAGGTCAGGGCACGTCAGTGTGTTCACCGAGAGGCACCACTGGCCTTCAACATGCAGGGTTTTCACTGGGGATTCTATTACATGTTTGATTAAATCACTGGCCACATGCGAACTTAATTTCCAGCCCTCTCTTTCCTCCTTTCCTTCAGAGAAGCTCAGTTTGATATCATGTAAGTTAAAGCTCCAACCCTCTAATTACCTGATTGCTCTTTCTGGCCTCAGTTCAGTTCAGTTCAGTCGCTCAGTCGTGTCCAACTCTTTGCGACCCCATGACCCCGGCCCTCACAGCACGCCAGGCCTTCCTGTCCATCACCAACTCCCGGAGTTCACCCAAACTCATGTGTATCAAGTCGGTGATGCCATCCAGCCATCTCATCCTCTGTCATCCCCTGTCCCTCCTGCCCCCAATTCCTCCCAGCATCAGGGTCTTTTCCAGTGAGTCAACTCTTCGCATGAGGTGGCCAAAGTATTGGAGTTTCAGCCTAAGCATCAGTCCTTCCAATGAACACCCAGGACTGGTCTCCTTTAGGATGGACTGGTTGGATCTTCTTGCAAAAGCCTATCCCTATTCTGAGGCATTACCATAAGCTATGTAGGGCCCACTGTGAGTCACCTCAAAAGCATAAACTGTTAGGACTCACCATGAATAACAAAGAACTTCTATCACTAAGGAAATTTTACGGGTTTAGAGTTTTCCTCCCAGGAACCAGGGACAAAGACCAGTCAAATTCCTTAGTAACAACAATCAATCCTCAAGACGGTGAATGGTCAAAGATTTGTTACCACTTCCCACATAAGACAAGTGGTCCAGGCCCTCACCCTGAAATTTAGGATTCAACGGCTTTTATCTTGGGCCCTCAGATGAAACTGAGACTAAAATAACTGCATTTTCACATCCTCTTAATTGTTCATTGGCTAAGCTGCCTGATGATACAAAAGTCAACAGATCTTGACTTCTATGTTTGTCAGGATGGGATAAAGGAATCTGGAGTTTGGAGACCCAGAAGCCTTGGCCCCAGTCTACGTGGATAGACTACAGAGGCTTTCACACAAATGGGAGGTCCTACAGTTACCCAAGGTAGTCAGAGGGTGGCTAAGGCACCTCCTCACTCACAGAACCTCTGTCCTGGTTATAGTTTTGCAGAGTTTTGCACCTCTCTCTCCCTCTTCTTTCCTAACAAAGCTCTCTCATAAAACTAGTTCTAAAGAGAATGTATGTGACACAAAAAAGTTTAATGAATTGTTTTATTGTGCTTATTATTGAAAAAGAAAATGAAACCTTTAAAAAAAAGTATTCATCTTATCTATGATGACTAATTTTACAAATTCCATGGTAGGCCAAGGCATACAGATATTTGGTAAAACATTATTCTAGATGTTTCTGGGAAGATATTTTTTAGATGGGATAACATTTAAGTTAATAGGTTGACTAAAACATATTACCCTTCATAATGTGGGTTGGTCTCATCTGATCAACTAAAGGCCTGAACAGAAAAGACTAACCTCCCCAGAAGAAGAGGAAATTCTGGAATACCCAACTACTATATATATATATATATATATATATATATATATATATGTATGTGTGTTAGGTCTCTTTAGTCATGTACGACTCTGTGCAACCCTATTGGATGTAGCCCACCAGGCTTCTCTGTCCATGGAATTCTCCAGGCAAGAATACTGGATTAGGTTGTCATGCCCTCCTCATATATATATATATATATATATACACACACACACACACACACACATATATACATACAATACACAAACATACACATATACATACATCCTGTTGGTTGTATTTCTCTGGATAATCCTAACTAACAGACTCTTAATAATAGTATTGTATAATAATACAAAATATCAAGTGTCCATAACTGATGAGTATAAATGTGCTTTTATTCTACATATACCAAAGAAATAAACTGTGGTCTGCATTCTCACCTGTACCCTCTGACCATGGAAGGTAAATGGTTACAGACCATCCCTGCTGCTGCTGATGATGCTAAGTCGCTTCAGTCATGTCCAACTCTGTGCAACCCCATAGAGGGCAGCCCACCAGGCTCCCCCGTCCCTGGGATTCTCCAGGCAAGAACACTGGAGCAGGTTGCCATTTCATTCTCCAATGCATGAAAGGAAAAGTGAAAGTGAAGTTGCTCAGTCGTGTCCGACTCTTCACGACCCCATGGACTGCAGCCCACCAGGCTCCTCCGTCCATGGGATTCTCCAGCCGAGAGTACTGGAGTGGGGTGCCATCGCCTTCTCCCCAGGCCTTTACATTTTCCACGAAGTACCTTGTTCTCTATCAATTATTTTTTCTGCATTCTTTCTCAATTGGCTAATGAAATAAGGCACAAATAAGTCAGGCTTGTATACTTTACTTCAAGGACAGTAAATGTGAATCACCAAATTTCTGTACAAAATATCCTATTCGTTCCTTATGTTTCTTAAGAAATAACAGTGCTAAAGAAACACATAATGTGAAATAGCCATTCAATTACATTTCTAAAGAACATTAAAATATAATTGAAATAGATGCATATGCTAAAGTATATTTGTAAATGCCTGTTGAATTTCAAGGAATATTTTAGGTGTTTTATCATTTTTATTGAATATTCTAGAATGCATTTTACTTCATATATGTATGCAGACTAAAACATTTGTAATAGTTTCTATTCATTGTAATTACTTATAAATAAGAAAAGCTTACTTTAATAGGAAATCAACTACCAACATTAGCATATGTAAGATTAGAAATGATAAATCCCTGTCAAAGTCAATAAGTATGAGTAAATCAAAATGATAAATAACTGTATTATATTTATTATAAATTAAGTTTTTATACCATATATAATATGTGTATGTAGATATATAGATCTATAGATACAAAAACTTTCTAAGATACTGTTGCTTCTTATTAACTGGTTTTTGAATACCATTTAGAATTTAAAAGCAGTGGATATGATAAGTTTGGAAGGCAAGGAAAGTTAGCTGAACTAATTTTTACACGAGAGTACTTGTTTATAACAAGCTTATTCTGAAATTAGAGTTAACAAACCTAACAATTTTGAGCATTCACTCACTCTATAACTGTATGATTGCTTGGCCTCAAAATGGCTTTTAACTTCATTTTCTGTGAATTCCAAAAAAGCTGTTAATTCTAGAAATACTTATTTTTGTTTAGTTTCTCTTTAATTTAATAATAATAATGTTAATATTATTGTTGCTTCTATTTTTTATGTGTCCAACATTTATCTAAAGTTGAGCAGCCTTGCCTCCCAGTTTATAGTGATACCGGTTTGTGTATAAATAGGGAAGATTTTCACTGATACAGATGAGCTTCAAGATATACAGACACTCAAAGAGAAAGCCAAAATCTCAAGAGCATACACACACACGCGTGTGCGTGCACATGCACACACACAAACATACACACCCCTACCCATTTATCCTCTGTTTACAGAATGATAGACCAATGATAGACAAGTGAATTCATTTTTTCAGATAGAGTTAACTTATTCAGAGAGGTGAGTTCATTTTTCAGATAGAGTTAACTTATTCACATATCATTTTAAAAAACAGAATTGAAGTCTTGCTAGATACAGTAAACCTTTCCCTGCCTTCTAAATCAGACTGCTCTAGACATGATTTGCTTATCTCCTTGTTCTCTAATAAAATTGACATCCACAAAGCGCAGACTGCTTTACATTGAATGGTTCCAGTCATTATACTAATGTTCATATATCAGCATTTTGTAGGGGTTTTTTTATTCATCTTTAGAAACTTAAAGATATTAGCCATTTCTGGCTGCTCTTCTCTGCCAGATATGTCAGTGTAGTGCAGTGTGAGGGAGTCCAGGCTTCGCATCCAGATAGGCCTGAATTTAGATCCTGACTCAGCTGTCTCCTAGCTGTCTGGTTTGTCTGACTGTAAAATGGGGATCATAATATCCAGTCCCTTATGAGTGATGAGATTACAAATAGATAAGAGCCGCCACATTGAGCATGCAGTGTATATGTGTTCCCTGCCACCACCCTCAACAACACTCACCCTGGAAACCTTGTACCAGGTTCCACTTCTGACCTCTTCCTTCTTGTCATCCATGAACTAAGCATCTACACAATCAAAAAGGTTTGAATTACATCTGAACCAAAAGTCAATGATAACAGTTGAAACATTTATTTATTCTGCTGCTGCTCAGAAGCTTCTGTCATGTCCTACTCTTTGCGACTCCATGGACCATAGTCTGCCTAGCTCCTCTGTCCATGGGATTCCCCAGGCAAGAATATTGGAGTGGGTTGCCATGCCCTCCTTCAGGGAATCTTCCCAACCCAGGGATCGAACCCATGTCTCCTGCATCTCCTGCATTGTAGGCAGATTCTTTCCCATTGGGCCACCGGGAAAGGTCTTATTTACTCTTAAGTGTACGCTATTAGCAGAATAAAGAATGTAAGGCAAAGAACCAATCAGTTTTGACCTTTAAGTAGGTAATATTTGAGACTGTCCTTGGAAAGTGGATAGAATTTAGCCTGAAAGACACATAGGTAGAGAAGCATTCTTTACAGAGGACAGGGATATTAACCCTAGAACATGAGCATTTGCAGAATAAGGAGTAATTCCATTTTCTCCTTAGACAGTATATGTGGGGGAAGATAAAACTCAAGAAGGAATATGGGCCTGCTTCACCACGGATTCTGAGTGCCAGGTAAAGGAGTTTAACTTAGTAGAAAATATGGAGTTATTATTATTTTCTAAGCAAAAGAGTTTTGCTTTAGGAAGATTTTTCTGGTGTGAGCATATGGGATATGGGCTTCCCTGGTGGCTCAGATAGTAAAGAATCCGCCTTCATTGCAGGAAACCTGGGTTCTGTCCCTGGGTTGGGAAGATCCCCTGGAAGAGATCATGGCAGCCCACTCCAGTATTCTTGCCTGGAGAATTCCATGGACAGAGGAGCCTGGCAGGCTACAGCCCATGGGGTAGCAAAGAGCGGGACATGACTGAGCAACTAAGCACAGCACAGCACATTTGGGATATAACAGAGCTGGGAGAAATAAAAGTGAGGAGATCATTCAGGAAGTTATCAGAGTGGTTCAGGCAAAAAGTAGCAAGGCCTCACTCTTACACATTGCTAGCAGGAGTGTAAATTAGTACAGTCTCTATGAAAGGCAACTTGGTAATATCTATCAGTATTACAAATGCACATATTATTTTCAGCAATTGCCCTTGCAAGAATTCATGCTTAGATATACGTGCAAAAAGGTGAACTGATGCACACACAAGGTTATTCATAGTAGCATAAAATCACAAGGACTTACTGGATAAATTGGAGCAATCCATACAACAGAATTATAGCACATCTATGCAATAAGAAAGAGGAAGTCCCTTTGTGCACACATGCTGAACAGTTTCCAAGATTTAAGCTTAAAAACTCAAGACATAAAACCATGTGTTCAGTTTGCTTCCATTTGTGTTTTAAAAATAAAAAAGAAGAGGAGGAATATATATACATACATGGTTTTGTATACATATAATACTTCTGGAAGAACACACAAACCAGTGATATTGGTGGCTTCTTTGGGGAGGGAGGTGGGACGGGAGTTCAGGATGGGGAACACATGTACACCCATGGAGGATTCATGTCAATGTATGGCAAAACCAATATAATATTGTAAAGTAAAAAAAAAAAATTTTTTTAATTTAAAAAAAAGAATTGAGTGGCTGAAGGACAGGAGGAAGAAGAGTTTTTACTGTATACCTTCTCATGCCTTTAGAATTTTATATGAAGCAATATTACCTAACCAAAGTAAGTTTTAAAAGAAGTGAGGCCTAAAGTCAGAGGAGTAGCTATAAGGTTAGAGAGATAATCAGAAGTTGGTAGTGATGGATAAACTTTTATAAAGGAAGAATGTAGACATCCAAGAACAGAAATACACCTACTATTAGTTTGTGTGTTTAAGCAAAGAAAGAAGAAATCATGCATTGCAGCCTGAACCTTTGGGAAATAGAATTACCATCCCATCTTTACAAACGAAGCATCTGAATACCTGGAGGTTTACTGCTTCAACAAAACTAACACAAATGAGTGTCACAGTAGAGTTCTAAATAAAGCTTTAAATGGGAGCCATATTTATAAAAGTACAGAAAATTCCCTTCATGGTTGGAAAGGAAACCTGCCCTCCTCCCCTCTGCCCAGTTATCTACCAAATAAGGTAAATTTTCTTATTCAGCATGCACTATTCCCCAGACATTGGTGTTTAATGAAACTGTTTATTAAAACCCTTGAAGTTCTTTCAAAATTCTGATCTGTATGAGGCTTGTCTGATAATAATGATGATATCCAATCAAATTGTTGACCTCGGTAGAAATTAGAATCTACATTTCAAACTTCATAACCTCATTAAACCTCCTGGTACCTCTTATGTGTAGTTCTGAGTAGCTGCTACTGTGTGGAAGGGTGGACGGTTTCAGAAAAGAAACATTTTAAAACTTCACTTCTTCTTAAATTTATTTACCTAATTCCTCAGATAATTCACTTTTAGAAACTATAACTCCTTATTATATAACAGTATTACTTACAGATTTTTACCTGTAAATAAGTTATTTTAGAGGAATTAAAACTTACAGCAATAATAAGAAATAAATCAAATGTGGGATTCCTACTACAGACTTTTTAAAATAGATACTTGGTTTATTTACAATCTTTTTTGCCCTAATCACCTTTTAGAAACCTCTATCATAGTATTAACTCACTACAGTTTAAAGAGACCCTCCGAACTGCCAACATCTTTGGCAGTAGGAGCTGTGCTAACTTACAAGAGTTTGGATTCCTTTCTATTTCTTCTCCTTACCTATTTCTTTTAGTTAGCCCTTCTAGTTAGCTTAGTTTTAATTGTTTCATACAGCACCTTAGCTGATTCTTGTATCTGGTTGGTCTCCTTCAAAGCCCTGAAAAGAGCTAATTCACTTATGCTACATTGTGCTAAACTTTCTTAAAATACCTTTTTCTTTTGTGCAGAACTAAGCTATGGCCTGTGTAGGCCCAGTCCAGCCCTGGCATTTTTCCTCCCATTGAAGGTATAGAGAGCCTTCCCAGCTAGCTCTGTGGTAAAGGATCTGCCTGCCAATGCAGGAAACCTGGGTTTAATCTCTGGGTTGGGAAGATCCCCTGCAGGAGGAACTGGCAACCCACTCCAGTACTCTTGCCTGGAGAATCTCCTGGACAGAGGAGCCTGGCAAGCTACAGTCCATGGGGTAGTGAACAGCTGGACACATCTGAGCACAGCAGCAGCAGCAGTTTATTCTTCAGCATTGTTCTTTCTTATCCTCTGAGTCCTCACCCCCTACTTAAGTTTCTGTGCAAAATGGAGACCCAAAATCTGTCAACATTTTACAGATCACTTTATCAGAGGGACTGCCTTAAATAAGTAAAAAGAAAATTTTTAATGACTTTGAATATTTAGAAACTTGGCAGTTAGTTCCTAGCTTTTAAAAACTAGCTTTTCTGTACAAAATAAATATACTTATTTGATATGGTTATTTTTGCCCCCAGAGTGAATTCACCTTTATGAGCACATATAATTAATTGAAATCTCCTGATGACAAAGCTGATCTTTGTGATTACCTAGAAATAATTCATTCACATATGAGCCAAAATCAAATTTTCATGTAGGTACATTTACTTTGAAAGCTTTTTAAAAATTCTGACAGGTTTTTTCTATTGAAACACCTTAAGGGATGTTTAATTTCATCTCCTCTCTACGTCTTCATTATGCCATAGAAAACTAAGAAGCAAAATGTTTTCTGCCATGGGGGAAAAAAATTTCATTGCAAAACTGAGTATAACTTTTATACTACATTGCTGCTTAAATAGGGATTTCTCTTAATTAATCATTTTTAAATTTATGATAACCTGTAACTATTCATTATCCTGCCACTTTGTAAGTCTAATAGAACAAGAACAGCTGTCCTTCTAGTCTCTGAATAAGTAAGAGTCTTTCAGAGTGATGCAGAGACAATATCAGAACAGCATGCCCAGGGTACACAACACAGAATTCACTGAAAATTGGTGATCTGAGAGCTGGAGACACTCGTGTGTGTGTAAACATTTGTTCAGCAGCTGAAGTAATGGCAGTACATTAAACCAATAGAATTACTTCTTCTGGCACCTAACAGAAATGTTAATTGATCATCAATCATTAGCTTGTAATAAAAGGGCTGAACTTTTAGTTCTGAATGTATAGCCAGAAAAATTAAGTGAGGGACATAAATATTATAAAAAAGAAAAATGTTCCAGGCTAAATTGCTTTAAATTACATTGACCTCATCACTGTACCTTTGAAACCTGTCCCTAATTGAGAGCGATTGATTTACCATTCCAGCTTTCCTGTAAAATCTATCAGATCTCAAATTCAAAATGTTAAGGGCCCTTTGCCAAATTATTCTGCAGCTGAGATTTCCTTTGAGATTCTTAAATGATGACCAAGGCACAAGCCAGGTAGAAAAACAATACTCAATGAATTTAAGCCTCAAAAATGAGTGATGTCTTTTTTCTCCCACTAGACAGGGTGATAAGGTCAAGGAAAATAATTTTTAGCATAAAATAGCACAAAAATATGGAAGATACTAGGACCAAAGTGAGCTGTGCCAGGGACCACCATGATAAAATGATCAAGTTTCCAGAAATGAAGGAGAATTTGTAAGGAAGATTTCTGGAGAGACTTGTGCTGTACAGGGAGCATGGCCCCCACCACTTTCTGCCTGTGGGAGAGCAGAGGGTGAATGACCTGCTGCTCATCTCAGCTCTGCAGTGAGGGCCACTGAAACGAGAAGATAGCTTGCTATGGCTGCCCTGCCTAAAAGGGACATTTGGGGCTAGAGTCTGCCTCATGACTCATAAAGCTAAACCATGGGAGAGATGTTGGCTACAACGGTCTGTTACATGTGGTTCTGGGTCGTTGCTATTGTCTGAAAGGGTTGACAGTTTCAGAAATGTAACATTTTAAAACTCCAGTTCTTAAGCTGATTTACTTAGTTCCTCAAATAGTTCACTTTTAGAAAATATAACTCATTGCATAACAGTATTACTTATAGATTCTTACATATAAAGAAGTTATTTTAGAGGACTTAAAGAGGAGGCGCACACGTTTAAGAAATATGTGCCTTCTTTTCCAAAGTCAGGTCAAAGGCCTCGAACTCTCAGGGCCCAGATGTGGAATTCTTAGTAAGAATGTTATCTGGGAATCCTTTTAAAGGGACTCCACTAAAGACTGAGCCTCATAAAGGAAACTGCATTAGTGGGGCCTGGAAGAAGTATCACCAAAGATCTCGAATGACTTAAGCACACTCCATTTATGACATTGTCAACCACGGAATAATTCTCTGTCTCCCTTTCCCTCCTTCATATCCATGTCCCAAACGCTAAGGGATAAGAAATGTCAGCTAGCAAGATGAAGAATAAAATCACCCACTGGAGAAGAATCAATCAGGCTCTCTTCCCAGCCTCTCTGGCAGATCCTCTCCTGCACCAGGTTGCAGCTGAGAGAAAGAAGAAGATTTAATATTGCATTAGGCTTGGAGTTTTGATTCTTTTCTCTGAACAAGGAGATTTAAACGAGTAAATCAACACTGTGCTAGCAACTTAAAGCTACATGAGTGCTATCTATTCACTAAAGAAACTAAGGAGGGCATGCTGCCTGGCCCAGCCTCATCCAGGGATAAGGGGAAACCACCCACACTGAGTAAATGTTAAAGAGACAGTGCAAAAAAGCGATAAGGTTACTTTAATGAATGTATCCCATGAATCTGAAATGTTTCCTGTGTGAGTTACACAATGATTTTTTAAGACCTCAGATATTATGTTTGCAATGGAATGGTGGGAACAAACCCCAAATTACAAAAGACTAAAAAGTGAACGAAAATGAGATGTGATAGCACCTATTACACTGCTCCTTTAAAGACCCTGGCTGGGAAGGACAAGGTCTGAAACATAAAAAAGCTCCAGAGAGAGCCTAAGGTGGAAGAGCCTCAAGCATGTTTTCAGGTATTAGGGAAGGAACAGTAGAGCAGATTAAAAATAGAGGGAAACAGAGGGATAAGTGATAGAATGAGCTCTTAGGAGTTGAAAGCAAAGGTAAAAGGCACTTGGAGATACACTGGGTCTTGAAAACAAAATGGGACACTTCTGTCTGACACTGAAGGCGTCAGGAGGAATTTTAGAAGCGAATGTCTACAGAGAGGGTAGGAGTTGAAAGAGTTCCTGCCTTATGACCATTACTTCTCCGTCAATAACAAGATGACAAACTAGGGAGATTAGGGAAAGTGGAGACTGAGAAAAAGGCTTTAAGAGAAGAATGAGAGTTTGAAAGAGCTGCTGAAGGTAACTGAAGAGTGAAGGGATAAAGAATGAATAAAGAGAATATCAATAGATAGAGGATCCCACAGAAATTGGACCCTGTGCCTCTGTGACCCAGATAGCTACCACTGTATATTTTTTCTCTAACTGTGCTGAACATCCATTCATGGGAGTGAAGAAATTGAGTGGAAAATTGATGGAAAGTCTCAGATCTGCAGACAATAGAAAGCAAAAAGATGGTTGGGAATCTGAGGTAATAGTGGGAGAGAAGTTCAAATTACTCACCAGAGAATTTTGCCTCGTGAAGGAAGCAATCAGATCAACATTGACAGATGCAGAAAAAATGAAGGGATTAAGAAACTAGAGATATAGATAAGGTTGATGAGCTGCTGGAAGGAAACTATAAATGAGAACTGATGTTCCTCCAAACCCATAGTAATATAACAACAAAAACAATAACAAATGGCTATTAGATAGTAAGCAATTGGGGCTCCCCAGGTGGTGCTTGTGGTAAAGAACTCACCTGCCAATGCAGGAGACAGATGCGGGTTTGATCCCTGGATTGGAAAGATCCCCTGGAGGAGGGCATGGCAACCTACTCCAGTATTCTTGCCTGAAGAATCCCATGGACACAGGAGCCCGATGGGCTACAGTCCACAAGGTTGCAGAGAGTCAGACACGACTGAAGCAACTTAGCATGCAGGCACACATTAAGCGATTACTGTGTGCCAAGGAGTGCTTTACATGTTTTATTACATTTAATCATCAGAACAACCCTGTGAGGTAGTTGCTATTTTTCTATCCCCTTTTTTCCTTTCATATAAGTAAATTAAAGTACTGAGAGTTTAAATAACTTGCTAAGATCAAAGAGCCAATATGTGGTACAGCCCACTTTCTTAGCCACCATGCAGGCTAAAGTCGAAGACCTAAAGATGCCGTTAATTTACAAAGGAAGGAAGTTTCACAGGAAACAGAAGGGAATGGGCAGTAAAAACTAAGTGAAGAGTGGGTGGGCAGAGTTCAAGGGAAGAGTACAGAGCAAACGGGGATAGAGCAAACGGGGATAGAGCTGGAAGAGGCAAGAATAAATCATTGAGGAGGCTCACAATTTGAATGGTGCTAAAGGATTATCAGAATCAATGGCACTGAGAAAAATAACTGACCCTAGATTGCCCAGCTTTTTAAGTAAGATTATTAGTGCCAACACAAGGAGCATGCTATACGTAGTAAACTCAGGGAAGTTCAGAAAATAAAGTTGAGGAGACCTCATGTCAGCCCCCAAGGAACTGACAATCTAGACACAAATAAAACAAGTATTTTTTAAAAGCATAATACAAGTCAGAGTTAAGAAAATGTCAGAAAGTCTAATACTCTGAGGCTCAATTTTTGAAAGACTGCATTTGCCTGGAGAGATCTGAAAAATTAGATGTAACCCTCTGGATACATAGGATGGACAAGTAGAAAAGTGAGGCAGTGTTTCTAAAGAAGAAACTGCATGGACTAAGCATAGAGGTAGGTGAGTCTAGGGAACACTGGGGAGCAATAAGCAAAGCAGGCTGATTGGTGCCCTGAACACAGATAAGATTGGAAAAGTAACCTGGGATCATGATGTAATTTAGGATGACATCCTGAATTTTATTTAATTCAGAAGGCAATGAGAAACTATTAGAGGGTTTGATCTGTGAAATTATTGGAGCTTTAGGAGCTTTAGGCCCAGGGCCTCATTAGAAGAACCTTCTCCTCAGAAGTTTTAATTTATTTTCCAGAAACAGACATCCTCATGGAACGAAGTACCATCTTGACAGTGGTGAAACTCATATTTTCTTGGTAATAAGACTTCTACAGTTTGATCACTATCCTATAAAAATGAACTGTTTTCCATATTTTTTTTCCCTAAAGAAGTTAATTACCTTATGCTTGTCCTCTTCCAGAAAATCTTTTAAATGCTATGAAATAAAGTAAAAATGAATATGAAAAGCAGCCTATTAAACAGAGAAGTTATAAGGCAATATGCATCTGAGGGGTACATGACAAAACAGAGAAGAATTTTGCTTTGGTTTAAAAATAAAAAACGGGATGGAAGGAGATTTAGGAACCAATAGTATGTGTCTGTGTGGACCAGTTCTTTTTATCAGTCTTCTGTGGATCTCCACACATATGTCAGCAATGCAGAAGCCCTCCAAAGGCATGGCTAAGAGCACTCACCAAGTTGTTCTTTGTGTCATGGTTAGCTTTAAGTCTATAACATCAAAACATATTCATAAATGTGTCTTATTTGTTTTTTAAACTTATTAAAAAAGAATCGCTACAGAAAAGCTGATGATTTCAATGAACAAAATCTTTTCTGTGGGAATAAATGATGGGTCTGGCTGGTTTTCTTCAAATCATATTCCAGTGGCACCTGCATCTGAAAACCTGGGGATGCTCCTCTAAATGTAGGTTCCAGGCCACCCTCCAGACCAGAAAATCAGAATCTCTGAGTGTAAGGCCTGGCGATCTGAACTTCTATAAACTTCCTAGGTGATTTGTACATATGCTAGGCTTTTGAATCTCTGATCACCTGGAAGGATACCAAAACAAAACAGAACTGCTTGCCTAAAGGAGAGAGGTGGGAGGTAAGACATTTTCATTATAAACTCTTTTGTGCCTCTTGAATTCTAAACTCTTTCACAAACAAGATTCGCAAAAAGTGAGCATCATATTTATATTTGCACCTCTACAGAATCAATCAGAGCATCTGGCAAATAGGATAAGAAAGTTGGTGGATTTGAACTAAGCAGCATGATCATAAATGGCATGCATGCATGCTAAGTCACTTCACAGGCTATAGCCTGCCAGGCTCCTCTGTCTGTGGGTTCACCGGGCAAGAATACTGGAGTGGGTTGCCATGCCCTCCTCCAGGGGCTATTCCCGACCCAAGGATCAAACCCCATCTCTTACGTCTCCTGCGTTGGCACCCGGTTTCTTTATCACTAGTGCCACCTGGGAAGCCCCATAAATGGCATAGTTTATAACAAATGTAAGTATTGATAACATACGTTTTTCCACCTAAATTTTGTCTCTCTTCCTCCTGACCTTCTCAAAGCAGAGTAATTACTGCATTGTCAACTGCGTTTGCACCAAGACCTATGATTTGCTCCTTATTCTTCTTGGTAGCAGTTCATTCATCTCTTCTGCCTGGAACTTATCCAAGTCACATGATTAAGCTGGAAAGTGTAGATAAAACTTCCCATATCTTTCTCTGAGTCACTGTTTTACAACTGGTAACTGTTTCGTTCTCATAAATGCCAGGATATATGATGTTTGGCATTCACCTTTGCCTTTACAGAAAAAAATTATAAGTATCTGGCTATACAAATATATGTTAATTGGGCTAAAATTGCTTTCAGCTGTTAATCAGATAGATTTTATGCCTTTGGTAATTTCCAATGATTTGAATTTTAAGCAGTCTTTTGAGTAACAACAAAAATTGCTTGCAGTAGGCTTACAGCAAAAACTGTTATAGAAATGCAGTTGCAACTTCCTTTGACATTTTCCTTCTCATTGGATTCTGTATCTATAGTAAGCGTAACTTATTTTGATACATTCAATCCTTGTTTAAAGCAAAACAAACAAAACCCCTCAGTTTTGAAACGCTCTTAAAATTATAAAGGCATCTTCTTTAGGAAAAGATTAATATCTACTTTCCCTGAAATGGCAACCTTTTCCAACTCCTTCTTCATTTCTTTCTAGTCTGTGCAGACATTGCTGCCAGGTGAGGGATTGCCAAGAAGTAAAGGGTCACTAGAGTTGTCACAGATCAGGACAAAAGAAGAAATACAATTTGGAAAGCAAGCTAATTTTTAACCGAAACCTTCTCCTTATATAATCTGTTCCCACCTGGCCTGTTGCTTGTTGTGCATCCCTTCCTAACTAAAAAATAATAAAGAAAACTTGGAGAGGCTACATGTTCATCAAAAAAAAAAAAGATATATACAACAGTATATGTGGCGAGAAAACTATGATTCACCCCCTAGAAAAGAGTTTAAAAAGAAATTGAGACGCTTCATGTCCTGACCAATTATATTCTTTTTATGGAGCACAAAACAAATCCCTGGCTCGAGTCCAAAGCCTAGAATGGTGTCATGAGATGACAATCATCACAAAACCATCACTCTGACACAGTCCTTTTGCTAATGGTACACTTTGCATCATGTTAAAGTAGACATACAAAAATAGAATTGAAACTTAGGAAACTTTCACACTTAGGAAAGGTTTGCTGGTTGGAGGTTAAGTAGCTTTTCTTTTACAGGATTAAGTTCAACACCTTATAAGTATAACCTTAATTCTTGCCCATCAGGTTCAGTTTCAGCAAAAGCAGTGTCAACAACCAGCTCATACTCACTTTGGGTCACTTCTGTTTTTACCAGAAAGAACACAAGTGAAAATGTGGCGCTATGGTTTAAGTGTCGCAGCATAAAGTGCTCTCCAGTGTTGAAAACAAATTCAAAGGGGTGTCAAATGCACTTGTGTCAGAAAGTCACACAGTATCTCTAAGTTTTTCATTTTCTGTTCAATGCAGATATTGTTCAAGTGAAATGCAGACACAGATTTTTTTGATAAATTTTTCATAAAAATAAAGCAATAAATTTTGAATTAGTGGCTAGCTAGGTTAACATATATATTTTTTACACTGTATGAAAAAATTAGTAGAAAGGCAACATTAAGTATTTTGCCATTGTTATTGGACTATAGTGAAAAATGTGGCATATAAAACAAATAATGAAAGACTGCTTATAGTAGATATTAGAAAAGAACTTCCAAACTTAAGAATGATTTTCTTAAGTCTCTCAATAGCCTACTGTTTTGATGAATTTTGAAGGAAGAAAGGAGAGGGTGAGAAAACTCAAACAATTGAAACTACTAAAAAAAATATCATAATAACCAGAAGGTTAAGTTTTAAAAGTCTCATTTTCCCCGAATACCCTAAATGGTAAAAATCTCACCAAGCAACTCCACGAGTGCATCGGTGTGCTGGTAGCTATTTAAAATCACCCTGGAAGTATTTTTGTCTTTAAAATTCTAAGATTTAAAATACAATCAGGCAGCATGAATAGAAACACAAACATCCTTGATCATACTTGAAATTTTTCATGTTAAAGTCTGTGTGATTTGTTCAATAGAATATAGGATATCACTGTTTCCTTTTATTCATAGTTGCAAGTAACTGTATTTCTCTGCTTCTCTACATCAAAATTTTCATCACTACCACTTTACCTCAATAAATTTTCTTAAATATTTCTGTCACTTAATGAATGAAGCTATTATGTTCATTATTATGATGATTAAAATAACCATTATTACTATTCATTCATATGACATTATATATTTTAGGATCATACTATTATTACATGAATTATTTTTATGATCTTTTTATAGCAGCATAAATGTCACAGTGGTTTTCATTGCTATTGGAAATCTCATGCAGAATTATTTCCATTTGTCAACACTAACCAAAAAAACTATTTGCATTCACTTAAACTAATAGCTATAAAAATGCCCTTTCTACATTCCTTACCAATCTAATTAAACCTACAGAATTCAAATTTATTTCATTATAAAAAGTTCCCCATGTTTGCTATAATTTTTTTTTCAATTTATGGATTTGATCTAGGATACCTGCTTGCATAGGAAGAATTTATTTTACCTATTGAAGCATTGAAAACTTTTCTTCGGGGTATTTGATAAACAGTAGACTCAATAAATATGGAAAAGACTTTCAGAGTATTATGGATAGAAAATAGTTGATAGTTATCTTAGTAAAACTTCAGTTGCTGGTCTTTTGTCATTATGGCCTCTGATAAATACAAATCAGAGGATTTTCAGCTAATGCTAATAATGACAACTCATTGATTATTTATGTCCATTAACTTTATGTACTATGTTACAAACCAAATTAAGTTGACTGATATTACAGAATCCCACCCTCCTACTACCTCAAATTATGAATAGTTTACATATCAGAAAGCCGTTATGTGTGAACATCGAGGACATGTTATTCAGCATCGGTCTAGCTGCACTAACAGGGGCTATGGCGGCTGGACTCATTTTTCGTTATGAAATACATTAAAACCTCAGAAAAAATGCTCACCATGTCTTACTAATAATACATCCATCCTCCGTAGTGCATTAATATAGTGAGAATATCTGAGATATGTCCAAAATTCCAAAACATTTCATGAACTGAAACCCTATGCAAAGAGTTCTTTAGAAAAACTAGCATTGCTATGGTTGCACTGCCCCCTAGGGTGAAAATCACTTGTGTTTATGCTGAAGTTCACTTGCCTTTTTCAGATCAGCATTTTCATGACCCATTTGTCTAACTATGGGAATGACCGGCTAGGATTATACACATTTGTCAACCTGGCCAACTTCGTGCAGAGCTGGACCAACTTGAGACTTCAGACTCTGCCTCCAGTGCAGCTGGCTCACAAGTATTTTGAGCTCTTTCCTGATCAAAAAGACCCTCTCTGGCAGGTAAGATTGGGTCAATAATTGGTATAATTAATTAATCCCACAAACATATGTTCTATGAGTTAATACAAATCTGAAAAGTGAAGGCATCGGGCGGAGGTGGAGGGGGGATAATGTACATTTTGGAAATGTTAGTAGATTTGAGAAACTTCATAGTGGGCCAGATTCTCTGTTCCCAGGCCCTTTAGAAACTATGAATGCTGAAAGCTCAGTGAGACGGTCAGTGGATGTCATATATTCAATCAGGAGTGAGGAATCAATTTGCAGATTGCAGTAGGTTGACACAACAGAAGATGGTTTTAGGTATGTGTTAGACAGGGAGTCGGCCTTGAACACATCCATATACCTCTCGTGACTAAACGACATTAAAAGGGCAGGTGAGAATTCAGAACTGCTATCTGCCTCTGAACCACAGGGTCACCGACAGCTGCAGAATATAGGCAAAAACATTAGTCAGGTATTACTTTGGACATGGGGAAAATGTTTAGAGGCAAAATCACTGAGCTTCTTGAGAGAAAATGTCTAGTAAATATGGCATATTCAAACGGTTCCAAGCATAACCCAGATTTCAAAGCTTACACTCTACGTGTCCTAGAATTACAGAAACACACTTTGAGCCTGAATTGCCCACCCCACGACCTGGGGAAAGTAATAATCTTAGCAAGTAGCTGCATAGTGCCTGTCATCTGTGTGACCGAGTTCTTTACACATGCTTCCATTCAGTCTTCACAGCTACCCTATGAGGTATCGTTACTACCCCCATTTTACAGATAAAGAAACTGGGGCAACACAGAGAGGCTGAGACACCTAAGGCATACAGCTGTTGTGTGACAGAATGGTAATGAATTCTGGGCCACATGGCTCCAGACAGTGCACTCTGCATCACGGTTCTAAGTGAGAATTACTGACAGAGCTGATGGTATAATAATAACAATCTTCAGAAGTTGTTGTTGTTTAGAAGTAGAACTCAGTAAATTCCACACATTGAAGTTGCAGTAAGCTCTGCACTTATATTCTATTCATTTATCTGTGAATTTGAGCTAATTGCCTCATAGGCACAAACAGATAACCCCAAGAAGAAACATAGCTATATATTTTAGTAGGTTAAAGTTGGTGGTTGTAGAAATATCACTGCATACTATTTGGCAGTTAAGATTTTTAAAACATCTGTCTTTTTATTTTAACCACTCCAGAACATCACCAAGTGTCAGCCACTGGAAAGATATGAATCTTTCCTGCTAATTTAACACCTTATTTTAAAATTGTAATCATTATTATTTCAGTTGAAACCACTTTTTTCCTAGAACAAGAGCTAAAAAAAAAAAAAAAACCCTCACCTTAGTCTTAAAATCTGTTGTTTATGCTAAATAAGCAGGTGTGTTTAACTACACATGTAGTATTAGTTGAATAGAAGTAGAGCGCTGTCCCATTTGCCTATTCCTGAAAAGTATTAAAAGTGCCGTAATTGTTTATGTATAATATGCAGCTAGCGGATAAAATTAAGGATATTCTAGATGGAGTTTGCACAGTGAGTTTGATTTAAGTACTATTGTCCAAAAGCAGATTCCCTAAGGTAGTAATTCACCCTCATTTTACCCTTTTGCAGACATTTAGTGCTTTTTAGCATCATAGTTTGTAAAGTTATAGTTTTAGACATACATTTACTGACCTCTGAAAGCAGCTGAAAGGAATCTGCTGTCTCTTTAAACAGTATTATTATTATGACCAGATCCATCTCCTTTTGAAGCACAGCAGGAAAGCTCGAAGTTACTTAGAATAAAAATCTGACACCTTATATATTTCAGTGCTGAGACTGTATCCTCTTCTAGGTTAGCAGGGCAAGCAAGCACAGCCTCTGCCCAACAAGCTCACTATTTTAAAACTTAAACCACACACAATCAAGACATAGAACCGCCAATAGCAGAAAAAAAAAATTAAACCCTCAGTGCTGTGAAGCTGTTTACCCATAATGGAAATGTCTCCCCTCCCTCACCTCCTCAGTCAACACTCACCTTCAGGATGGAAAACAACTTATTTGAAATCCTCCATGGATGCCACTTCACGACTTTCGTTTAAAAGAGGGAGCCACCATAGCCTTGTTTCTGGGGATGTCTTTTCAATGACAGAAGCTGAAAAACTCTAGCACACAACGGGCAGCCACAAAAAATACACGTCTCTGTTGTTTCTCCTTTTTAGAATCCTTGTGATGACAAACGCCACAGAGACATTTGGTCTAAAGAAAAAACCTGTGATCGCTTACCAAAATTCTTGGTAATAGGACCCCAGAAAACTGGTGAGAGCTTTTTATGTTATAATCAACATGTATAAAAATCCTGATGACTACACAGTGAATTCTTGCCACAATGACTTCTCAAACTCCCTATAAATACTGATGAATGAATAACATTTTATTCTCTTTGTTGAGCTGAATTTTTAAGTAAAAAGGATGAAAATAGATATTACATAGTTGGAATATCCAGCATTCAATTTGGTGGCGAATGTTACTTTTTCCCCAAAGATCCTAATTGAAAATTGCTGCTATTAACATTTCTAAAATCAAAACTAATCCTGTGTTTGAAGAGTGACTTACAAGATTTCATCAAATTTCAAGATGGACACATGTAAGTACCTATAAATCTTCCAGAAATTTAGCCTTTTCCTGACATCTTCCTGATACAGTTTATTTCTAAACTATTTCTTGTAGAAATGACTATTTTCCAAAAGTTTATAAAGGATGTTTGACAAGCAGAATTCCTAAGCATAAACAAAACTTTGTGTTACTTTGTATTAAGAAAGATATTTATTCATAACCAGAAGAAATCTCTGGCACCTTTTTTTAAGTTGATGTGCAGTTTTTCCCATAAACTTCTTGTTTCTTTAAGAAACAGTATTAAAATGAAGCCCAGTGGAAGCTTTAAAAATGCCACACATTCAAGCTGTATCCTGCATGATAAATTATTTGGGGCTCTTCGTTTCTAGCTTCTCAGAGAGCAGCCATTTCATATCCCTTCTAAGGGGAATACACTTCCTTTCCTTATTTCTCTAGAAATAACTTGGGACACTTCTATGTAATATACACAGTTAAGTTAACCTATTCATTTTCTCTTAGTCCCATTTACAAATACCAATCTGAAAACAAATGAATATGGCATGTACTTCTCTTATCCTTATTTATCTCACTTGTCCTTATTTACAGTCAAGAAGCAACTAGAAAGACATTTAAACTAAAGTTTCTTTCGCGAACTCCCACTGTCATCACACAGCTTTGTCATGAACGGTCGCATCTTCTCTCGGAAGCTTGGCAGATCAAGTTTGCTTCAGAAAGCCCTGCAGGATAGACTTCCTCTTGTGTTGCGCGAGATACGCAGACATTTTAATGTCATGGTTACATGGC
Organism: Capricornis sumatraensis; assembly: GCF_032405125.1. Classification (NCBI taxonomy): domain Eukaryota; kingdom Metazoa; phylum Chordata; class Mammalia; order Artiodactyla; family Bovidae; genus Capricornis; species Capricornis sumatraensis. The sequence goes on along the minus strand of NC_091075.1, from coordinate 9,751,070 downwards.
AGAATCATTACTTATCATCTTCTGCCCAACTGGCTTTCCAAATGTTTATGTTACAATTTATATATGACATTTACCTTTGGAAGGGAATTTTTAAATCCTTTTTATAGAAATTGAAATTTTCTGTTTTATAGAGATATAATTTACATATAATAAAATTCAACAACTTTAAATGCATAGTTTTATAAATCTTAGAAATTGTACACAGTGGTGTAACCACTACAACATTTAAGATTTAGAGCACTTCTGTCTCCCTAAAAAGTTTCTCCGCATCTTTTTTCTAGTCAGTTTTCCTTCCCCAATCCTTAGTCACAGAAAACCACCTTCTGGCACTGTAGTTTTGGCCTTTCTAGAATTTAACATAAATGGAAATATAAAGTATCTTTTGTGTTGGACTTCCTTCACTTAGCATATTGCTTTTGAGATTCATCCATATTGTATCTATTGATATTTTATGAGGTTATTTTTTAAGTGGACAGACATAGCTTCTTGTATCAATTCCATAAAAATTAATTCACTTTATTTTTAATCTTTAGTTTTGCCAAAAGTATTTTTCTGAATAATTTTGCATAAAGGTATAGTCATCTGGATATTCAAATATTTTTGGTGTTGAAACTAACAAAAACAGAAAACCTGAAGCTTTTTTTTTTAATTTTTGAATTTCTGGTTTTGTGTCTATGATTATATTGTTGAAATACACACACACACATGACAGTTTATTCAGACCCAAGAATATGAGTAGGTAAAGATAGAATTCAGAAACCACAACTTAATTTTTTGACTACTGATAAATTACAGTGTGCCTTTTACTGACTAGGCAGATAATTAGATTGTATTCATTTTTTTTTGCTTGTCTTATTAATGCTCATAGCTTATTAATGCTATTAAAAGCAAGTAATATGATGCAATACAATCCTTAAAAATAAAATTCAGAAAAGAATTTTATCAGTTGATCTCAGAAAGGATTGCCCTGTTTTCTTCTTTCATGTTGTAATAGCTATTCTTTTTGCCTTTACAAACACTATATTCTGTTCAGTTTTTTTAAAATGTATTAATGAATTTTAGCCCAAAAAATGTTATTTTTTTAAAATACAATATTCAGATATTGAGCTTTTTAACTATTTTTAAATAGATTACCTCACTTGACCCTCATAAAGCTGTGATAGCTAAGTATTTTCTTCCCTACTACACGGATAAGAACACTAAGACTCAGGTCATATATTTTTTGTTCAAGTTCAAACAGCTGGTAAGTGCTAGAAATAAAACTCTTGATCCTAGAAGTTATCAGACTCTGAAGTATGCTCTAGAAAGCTTTACTATGGACTTCAAGTAATGGAACATTGTTTTTTTCCCAACAAGTTTTTTATTTTGTCCCGTATTTCTTGTAAATCAATGATTCTTGAAGTGTGCTGACTCAGAAACTCTGGGATCAGGCCCAGCTCTGTTTTAAAGCCCTTTAGGTGAACCTGGGGCTTCTCTAATAGCTCAGTTGGTAAAGAATCCGCCTGCAATGCAGGAGACCCTGGTTCGATTCCTGGGTCAGGAAGATCCCCTGGAGAAGGGATAGGCTACCCATTTCAATATTCTTGGGCTTCCCTGTGGCTCAGCTGGTAAAGAATCCACCTGCAAAGCAGGAGACCTGGGATCGATCCCTGGGTTGGGAAGATCCCCTGGAAAAGGGAAAAGCTACCTACTCTAGTATTCTGGCCTGGAGAATTCCAGGTCGCAGAGGTGGACACGACTGAGTGACTTTGACTTTCACTTCAGGTGAACCTGATGCATGCTAAAGTTCGAGAACCACTGTTTTAAGTCGAGTTTGTGAAGATCATTTTTACCTTGTATAGCATAGATTACTGTGTTTCATTCCCTATAGTTATCTATGATTGTAGATAAAATGTTCATTGTTTGCTTCATATAAAATCTAGGAACACTGCCTCTTCCAATTCATTGTTTTAGACAATATTGCTGTTGACAAGAGTTATTCGAACAAATCTATATGGGTACCTATGATATGTCACCCTCTTTCTAAAAATGCAAATTGTGTTATGTCATCAAGAAAAGGCATCAATTTTTTTTTTCCAAATTTAGCAATTTAAACAATTTTGACACTACTTTGTATAGGTATGTAAGTACATTCAAACAAACAAACTGGTTAAAAGTTTATATTCTGTCTCAAATTAATAAGCTTTCATAGGCCTTGGGAGGAACTTTATAGGGGAAGCCAAGTATTAATATAGTATGTTCAATTATGATGTCTTTCATTTATATGGTACTTTATTAATATCAAAATATCTTCAGGCACAATATGTCTTTTTGTCCTCAGAGAAAGCCTAACAAATGATTAAGGCAGGTGATTTTCCACTGATAAGACAAAGCAAAAAGCCAAAGTCAATGACTGAACTGAGGTCAAAAGCCTGTTCTTGCAGTTCTTACAACAGGCCTTTTCTCACATAACACAGTCCTCATTTTTTAGAATTCATTTCTTAAGATGCTGGTTATCTATTCAATTTAATTCAAGGATTACTTATATGTATGTGTTTGGATCATTGTAATACAGTTTATTAACAACTTGAATGCTAATAGTAAGAAACTGTTTTCATTCAATTAATCTCTGAACCTCTATTGTCTTTTCAGGAACCACTGCTTTGTATTTGTTCCTGGTTATGCATCCTTCCATCCTTAGTAACTCCCCCAGCCCAAAAACCTTTGAGGAGGTACAGTTCTTTAATAGAAATAACTACCACAGGGGGATTGATTGGTAAGATGGGTTATTAGTATAAATCTAAAAGTATATGTACTATGCACAGTATTAAATTAGTGCTTATAATCAACATTTAAGTCTGTTAGCCTCAAACAGTAGTTATCTCTGTGCCTTGATTAAATGACATGAAGGAGCACAGAAACAAACTTTTCTCAGTTTATGAAGGGATTTGTCACCTCGAGAGACTCATGTGTAACTTTAACTTGCATTAATTATCTTTGATGGTAATTACAAATAAAAAGAGAAATACCTAATACACAAGAATTTCATTTTTCTCTACTCTTAAGAAAACACTTTCATAATTTTCTGTTCTTATGTACTGTACATCAAAGTGATGCTACAGTTCACATATACTATTTTACTTTGGTACAAAAGGTAAATAAATAAAGTTAGACATGTGTATGCATTTCATGAGTAATGAAAGCTATTTTTTAAAAGCTATCAACAATATACAAAATTTGATTTTGGGCCTTTGAAATTAGAACCATATCAGCCATCTGAAGAAAAGAGTTAATTAAAATTAAAACTTAAAATGTCTACTATACACAAAATAGGTAATGTAGGAGGAATAGGTGTTACAAACAAACGTGTTACTCCTAAAATGTATCTAGAAGTCTTTTAATATAATATACAAATTCTGTGCAGAAAGTGGTGTAAAAGTAAATTCTTATAACCACTATAGAGCATGAACATAAACATTTTGCGTGTAGTTTAGCATAAGGTGTTATATATTAACTTCTGTTGTCAGATTGCATGATCTCTATTTTATATGTATCAATGCCCTCAAGGTTTGCTTGTGAGCAGTCCAAATGGAAAGCTAAAGAAATGGATTGAGTACAAGCTGAGCTCCTGCTAGGATTTATATATATTCTAACTATTATATATTTTCTTGCCAATTCTTCAGCACACTGGTTGATACTGATTAATTATGTAGTATTAAATAATAGCTGTGAGAGTCAAGGATCCATCAACTACTTCAGCTGCTGTTTCCCACTGACTCAAATAAATATGCTTGTATACAGCAGAATAAAAAATTTAGTCCTTGTTTACATCAAGATTAAAGGGATTGATTTAAAACTGCTTTGGAAGTAGAGAGGAATGCAGTAATACTTAGATCCCACTTAAGAATAACTGTGAGAATATTCAATTTAAAAAACAAAGCTGTTCCTAAGACAGTAATGTGTATAGGGACTATAACAGGAATGAACAGTCCTTTAAGTGGTCTCCAAAGAGATGGCATAAATAAGTAGAAAACGAAAGATCAATTAAAGATTTTAATGATAACTTGCTAAAAATATCCTAATTGTAAACATTTTGATTGACAAATTATGCGTTTATAAAAGGCAGTTAATACAAACAACAATAACTAAATATCAATCTATTAGCAATAACTAGAGTTTGGCTCTCAAGGACAGCAAACGTATTCAGTCCTTAGGCTGGCCTTGCCTGTCCCTGAATGTTAGCACCTCAGCAGTCCCTTTAAGACAACAGAGCCACAAGGTTGAAGTCTGTGTGTCTCAGTGTGCCAAGGTCACTTATAGAATTAGCCCAGGCACAGTTAGTTAACCTGGATACATGGATCTGTTCTTTCTGGAGAACTGGGCAAAACCAGGGCTTCCCTATCAGGCAACCTAAACACAGGCCTCGGGTACAAGCAAAGCAGGGCAAATGAAAATGAAAAAACTCCATCTTTGATCAAAAATAGCCAAGATTTGCAATCAGAATTTCTAAGAAAAATGTTTGATGTAGGCATACAGTTAAGTTTTATATTCTACGGTTTGGTATTATTTTTTATAATTACTTGGGGAGGCAGTGGATGGTTGGAGCAGCACATGGAGGGCCGTACAACCCCGCTAACATTTAGAAACCCTAAACATCTTTATCTGGCTCTGAGTAAAAACACTTAGAAATACAGGGTCAACCCAGAAATAAATAAATGTGGAATGTTGCAAAATTTACATCTTTCAGTTTTAAGAAAAAGTTCTGAGCTGTTATGGGAGTAGCAACGCTTAAATGAGGCAGGCATTTCACGTTTAACCCCCAAATTATTAAACCACTCTACTCTGCTCACCAATTCTTTGAATAACCTGAATTCACATTCTCCAAATGTGGACCTGTTTCCACCCTGGAAATATGAAGCTGAATTCTTTATCATCTTGTGTATTCAGCAAATACTTTTCAAGTGCCCATAAGTACCAGCCAGCATATTAGAAAAATGTGGGCACATAAGCAAACAAGAACTGGCCCCTGCTTTTTCCACGAGCCCCTGGAGTCAGACAAAACCAATAGAGTTTAGGTCCAAGATCCAGAACTGCCTGAGGATGATTTCAGGGCCTAAAGTGCTGTAGGTATAGAGGACTACCAGGAAGGTGGCACAGTTTTCAGATGTTAAAAGTTATCTGAATTCAGTACCTCCTGCCATTCTTTTGTGATTTTTAGATCCTTTCCCAGAATAAGCAAGCTCGGACCAAATAAGATACCAATAAGACACTTGACATGACCTTAGCACCCCCGGAACAAGTGTGGGCATCTAAATTAAAAAGTGTCCTAAATTTTGGCACCTTCTATTAATACACTGTAGACCAGAACAGATAGCAGATCAAACTTTCCAGAAATGTTTACATGTCTTTACCCCTAAAAGAAAGGAACGCCAGCATGACATATGACCAACGAAGCAATTTCCAGAAAAACATAAAATGATTTCTGTGCTGCGCTGAGTTTGAAGACACCACTTTGTTGCACCAGCCAAATTATGTAATATGATAACAACTGGAATCCTTCTAGGAGCTTTATTCTGTGCATGGGAGAAAACAACGCACTGCAAAAAGAACTCACCACATAAATGTTACTGGCTCTCTTTTTCACTAATTATTGAACTACCTTGTCTTGGTAGCTCAAAATCATTGTGGCTTATGAATTGGAGACAGTGTAGGTCTGGAGGGTGAGGCCTTTATTATAAAATGTAAGAAACCCTAAACTTTAAATTTGCCTGACCTTTCTAAAGAGGCCCCTTTGCCTTCAAAAGATGTTCTTTGATGCTTCAGAAACACCTATTATCATATGTTGAATTCACTTATATTTGACATTATACAAATTCCATTACATCCTACATTTCTGTGCTTCAGGCTACAGGTAGGTATTCCTGTCTTCACTCTGCTTGTTAAAAATCTCACCTCACTTAAGGATACGGAACTTGACCTTAGAAAATTTGATAGTATTTCATATCTGGGAATATGTACTATTTAAACTTCTATAATTATTCTAACAAATATCTTACAAATAGCTGTGAAAACAAGAGAAGCAGAAAGAAAAGGAGAAAGGAAAGATATAAGATCTGAATGGAAAGTTCCAAAGAATAGCAAGAAGAGATTAAAAAGCCTTCCTCAACGATCAATGCAAAGAAATAGAGGAAAACAACAGAATGGGAAAGACTAGAGATCTCTTCAAGAAAATTAGAGATACCAAGGGAACATTTCATACAAAGATGGGCTTGATAAAGGACAGAAATGGCATGGACCTAACAGAAGCAGAAGATATTAAGAAGAGAGGGCAAGAATACACAGAAGAACTATATAAAAAAGATCTTCACGACCCAGATAATCACAATGGTGTGATCACTCACCTAGAGCTAGACATCCTGGAATGTGAATTCAAGTGGGCCTTAGAAAACATCACTATGAACAAAGCTAGTGGAGGTGATGGAATTCCAGTTGACCTATTTCAAATCCTGAAAGATGATGCTATGAAAGTGCTGCACTCAATATGCCAGCAAATTTGGAAAACTCAGCAGTGGCCACAAGACTGGAAAAGGCCAGTTTTCATTCCAATCCCAAAGAAGGGCAATGCCAAAGAATGCTCAAACTACCACACAAGTGCACTCATCTCACATGCTAGTAAAGTAATGCTCAAAATTCTCCAAGCCAGGCTTTAGCAATATGTGAACCATGAACATCCAGATGTTCAAGCTGGTTTTAGAAAAGGCAGAGGAACCAGAGATCAAATTGCCAACATCCGCTGGATCATCAAAAAAGCAAGAGAGTTCCAGAAAAACATCTATTTCTGCTTTATTGACTATGCCAAAGCCTTTGACTGTGTGGATCACAATCAACTGTGGAAAATTCTGAAAGAGATGGGAATACCAGACCACCTGACCTGCCTCTTGAGAAACCTATATGCACATCAGGAAGCAACCGTTAGAACTGGACATGGAACAACAGACTAGTTCCAAATAGGAAAAGGAGTACATCAAGGCTGTATATTGTCACCCTGCTTATGTAACTTCTATGCCGAGCACATCATGAGACATGCTGGCCTGGAAGAAGCACAAGCTGGAATCAAGATTGCTGGGAGAAATATCAATAACCTCAGATATGCAGATGACACCACCCTTACGGACAAAGTGAAGAAGAACTAAAAAGCCTCCTGATGAAGGTGAAAGAGGAGAATGAAAAAGTTGACTTAAAGCTCAACATTCAGAAAATGAAGCTCATGGCATCTGGTCCGTCACTTCATGGGAAATAGATGGGGAAACAGTGGAAACAGTGTCAGACTTTATTTTTGGGGGCTCCAAAATCACTGCAGATGGTGATTGCAGCCATGAAATTAAAAGACACTTCCTCCTTGGAAGGAAAGTTATGACCAACCTAGATAGCATATTCAAAAGCAGAGACATTACTTTGCCAACAAAGGTCCGTCTAGTCAAGGATATGGTTTTTCCACTGGCCATGTATGGGTGTGAGAGTTGGACTGTGAAGAAAGCTGAGCGCTGAAGAATTGATGCTTTTGAACTGTGGTGTTGGAGAAGACTCTTGTGAGTCCCTTGGACTGCAAGGAGATCCAACCAGTCCATTCTAAAGGAGATCAGTCCTGGGTGTTCATTGGAAGGACTGATACTAAAGCTGAAACTCCAATACTTTGGCCACCACATGTGAAGAGTTGACTCATTGGAAAAGACTCTGATGCTGGGAGGGATTGGGGGCACGAAGAGAAGGGGACGATGGAGAATGAGCTGGCTGGATGGCATCACCAACTTGATGGACATGAGTTTGAGCAAACTCTAGGAACTGGTGATGGACAGGGAGGCCTGGTGTGCTGTGATTCATGGGGTCACAAAGAGTTAGACACGACTGAGCAGCTGAACTGAACTGAATTAATCTATACAATATAAATGGCTCTTTATGTGAAAAAATAAGCAAACAGGCAGTGTTTTCACACCAAATCTGTTCTGCCCTTTGACACTTTATAGTTGAATAAGGGCAACACACTGGTGGGAATTAAATTATCTTTTCTTGTGATGAGGTAAAGATGTTTTGTCTAAGTCTGTTTAAAATGCCTTTGAACTAAACACACTATTTGTTTTGATCCAGTTTCTTTTTGGTTGAGCACTCATATTTGTCTGGCTCCAGAGGCTCATGCAGTAAAATATTTCTGCTTTTAGATGCATTTTATACAATTAGGGTGATTATTGCCACTTGGTGCCTTTGTATCTACATTTTTGTTATTCCCCATACCTTTTTATTGATAATAAATAGAATACAAAGAAAATTTATTTAGAAAAGCATTTTAAAAATACACTATTAGTGTTCTGTATGTTTTCTCCTTGGTAACAGGCTTGTGGGACAAATGCCTTAAAGAAAAAGCCTTTTTTTTTTTAGAAAACAAATTTTGTTTGTGGGACACCTTTACCATCTTTGACTCACCAGTGTATGAGTGAAACCAGAGTTTCATTTTGAGAACTATTCCCTTTCTAGGTACATGGATTTCTTCCCAGTCCCATCTAATGTTACCACTGATTTTCTATTTGAGAAGAGTGCCAACTACTTCCACTCAGAGGAAGCTCCTAAAAGGGCGGCTTCTTTGGTCCCCAAAGCCAAGATCATCACCATTCTCATTGACCCATCAGACCGAGCATATTCCTGGTACCAGGTAAGGAAAATACTGACAAAACCCAGCAAGTAGAAGAGGAGTATAGAGAAGGGAGGGTGGTTTTCAGTAAAAGTCACCGCCTCAGGTTTTAACAAAAAAGATTTGTTAGGTTTATATCTTCAAGAAAGTGGATAAATTTCCCTATGTTTCCATAGAGAAATGTTCCCTTTAGTTTTTATTAATTTTGCATTCATTTGATTAATTTAAAATGTATTAATACAATGAAGAAATTAAAGCAAACAAAATATTATGTGCTTGTAATAGGTGCTTCTATATATCTGTATTTTAAAAGTAAAATGCTATCATTTAAAATCATTCTTTTCATCTAATATGTATATAATGCTGCTATTATCTCAGTTTTACAGACAAGAGATATACCTGATTCCACCGAAGCAGATGTCAGAGGTTTTGTTCTATAAAGGTCCAGAGAGTAAATATTTCAGGCTTTGCAGGCCATATAATTGCAACTCTTGCCATTGTATTGCAGAAGCAACCATACACAATATGTAAATTAATGAGCCTAACTGTGTTCCAGTAAAATTTATTTACAGAAACAAACAACAAGCAGAATATAGCCCATGGACCATAGACTGATGACCCTGACTCTGAAAGAACTTAAATAACTGCTTGTGTTGAAGAAATAACCTAGCAGCAAAACAGAATATAAGAGTGAGTTCTTCATCCTTGAAAGCCCAGCCAGAGTCCCCTGTTTTAAGCCTCTTTCTCATATAAACGTTGCCATTATGATGTTGGTTAGAACCTAGCACAGAAACGATCACTTTGAAAGAATTTTAACAGATTCTAATAATAAAACTTACACACCATACATTTTTACTGGAATAAATATTAAAAAATAATACTAAAAAAACTGCCTCAGTGATATTTTATTAATCACCAAGTGGAAAAAGTTTAATGAAAAACAGCAATATTAAATATAAGAACATAACAAAATTAATAGAGTCAGTGTCTTTAGTCTGTATTATTCTTAGTTAGGAGCTTCCCAGGTGGTACTAGTGGTGAAGAACCCATCTCCAAATGTGAGAGACATAATGAAACATGGGTTTGATCCCTGGGTCAGGAAGGTCCCCTGGAGGAGAGCATGACAACCCACTGCAGAATTCTTGCCTGGAGAATCCCAAGGACAGAGGAGCCTGGTGGGTCCATAGAGTTGCAAAGAGTTGGACACAACTGCAGTGACGTAGCATAGCATACGGAGAAGGCAATGGCACCCCACACCAGTACTCTTGCCTGGAAAATCCCATGGACAGAGGAGCCTGGTGGGCTGCAGTCCATGGGGTCGCTAAGAGTCGGACATGACTGAGCGACTTCACTTTCACTTTTCACTTTCATGCATTGGAGAAGGAAATGGCAGCCCACTCCAGTGTTCTTGCCTGGAGAATCCCAGGGATGGTGGGCTGCCGTCTATTGGGTCACACAGAGCCGGACACGACTGAAGTGACTTAGCAGCAACAGCAGCAGCATAGCATAGCATCCTTAGTTATCATTCCTCAGTTCTGTAATTTAAAAACCACTTTCCTGATGTTCATGTGTTCATCCCTTCATTAAATAATTTTAATGACTACCACATGCAAAGCATTGTTTTAAGTATGATTTGAAAGTAAATTAACAAATGTGGATGCTACATTTGAGATTGCTTTCAGTCTAATTGGAGAAATATGTTTAAATAACCAGTGTATAAATCAGAAAGTGTTAAGTGACAGATAGACTCCTACAGAGTAATAAAGCCTACCTGATAAAGACCACCAGGGACAAGTTAGATGTATTAATTGGCTGCAGCGGAGGAGCCTGAACACTTGAAGAACTATCAGGCATTTCCCTAAAGAGAGGGAGGATTTGTATGATAGGGAGAAATGTAGATAAAATTAACATGAACTGTTTGATAGGTGCAAGCAGGGCCAGGGCTGAAAAACAGACCAAGAGACTTACTTCCTTAGAAACTCTAAAGTTAAGATAAACATGGAATGTTATATCCTTTATCTGAAACTCTGCACCTGGGCTGGAAATAAGGCTGCTTCTCTGAATTAAAGTGACCCAAAAAGCTCTGATTCACCAGGCAGGACTGGATGCTGCATTCTCACCGATCTCATACATCTAAATTTCTGACAAACTATGATATTAGAGAACAAAGTTTCTCAGCATGGGGTCCTTTTTTTAAACAAAAGCCATTTTTCCAGGTTCACTAAAGAAAGAACAGATTGTCAGGAAAGGTTTCATGGCTGGGACAGAGTAGGAAAAGATCATGGGATCTTAACAGGCATATTGATAATACTCCGCATAACAGGGAGTGGACATCCTGGAAAAATGAAATCCACAATTCCACACTAATCAGTCATGCCCAACTCCTAGAACCATCCTTTAAACCCAAAACACGGCAAATTGACTGATTTGATCTTGCGCCTTTTACCTTTACTGCTAGGTATCTAGAGAAAAAAGAAAACACGCCTTAATTGACTCAAAAGGAAGCAGAAAATTGGAGCTTGGCAACCACTTAGCCCCTGAAAAATTGAGAATTTGCTGAAAAAGGAAGCTTCAAGACTGAATGCTAACAAAACATCCTAAATATTACAAATAAATCACTCCACAGTGGCAAAATGCAGGCCTCAACAAAGTCTAGTAGAGTTTGTAGTATAGTAATTTGAATCTCAATTGCAGCAAATTTGCTGTTCAACTAGATGTGGTAAACATCCACAGACCCACCACTAAGCCTGAATATTTATTGGTCAATTTAGGGAAAAGGTGATTTCCTCAGACCCCTGGGCCTGAGCCTGAGCCATTATGAAGTGCTTTCCTTTTAGGATTGCTGCTATCTGCATTTTCTATACAGTAAGTGGTTCTGATTCATCGCAGAGGTTACCATTAGGTAAAATAATCTTGGCTTTTAGATGCTAGAGTGTGTATGATAAAAGCTGTGGATTTCAGATAATGCACTTGTCAAGAGTTTTCACCAGTTTCTCCATTTGAATAGCCCATAGGGTTTTTTCTCATCTAAAACTGCATTACTAGATGGAACAAAACTATCTGGCAGAACTGGCAGAGTGTTTTATGCATTATGGATATTAACTGGACATGATAAATGGTTTCTTACGGGCTGAAAGGAGGTGTTAAGACAACTTTCAAAAGTTTACTTTCAGAATAATATATATATACACACTATGGAAATGACTCAGAAAAATAGGTTAAGAAATTCTATCAAGAAGAATTCCGCCTCTACCAAATAATTCTCAAACATATACTCTCATCAGTGTTGTAATTATGGAAATGACTCAGAAAAATAGGTTAAGAAATTCTATCATGAAGAATTCCGCCTCTACCAAATAATTCTCAAACATATACTCTCATCAGTGTTGTAATTTTAAAGCCTGATGCTCCAAGCAAGCATTTTCATCCTTTATTAATTGCAAAACAAATAACTCTCCCTCAGTGAGGCACTCCTTCCTTTAGCTTTGCGACTTGTCACAGAGATTGGTTTTTAATTATTTATGCCTATGGTTCATGTCGGTTTAATTATCCACCTTTTCATCACAGCATCAGCGATCACACGAAGACCCTGCGGCTCTGAAATTCAGTTTCTACGAAGTGATCTCAGCTGGGCCCCGTGCACCCTCCGAGCTGAGAGCCTTGCAGAAGAGATGTTTGGTCCCAGGGTGGTATGCCAGCCACATTGAGAGATGGCTTGTTTATTTCCCCCCCTTTCAGGTGAGGGAGCGATAAGAATCTACATCATAGTACAGTCTCATTAAGTCAATGACTTTGCCTCTAGGATAGAGGACGTTTTTTACTCATTAAAACATGACTAGCCATTTACTCTTTGGCTGTAACTGAGACTCTGGCAAACAATGACAGGCAGAGGTGGAAAAACTAACTCTCTTTCTAGAAGTATTTCAGGATAATTCTCCCTGCCCTATTTTCTAGTGCATGCCTTTCCTGATTGTTAAGAGCTTCAGAAGCTTGATACTCCTGATGCTGATTCTGAGAATAAAGCTTGAGACCCTCTTAACCAAACAAGGCAAACACTGTTTTGCTTTCAGTGACATTATTTCCCTTTGAACCACCTTGCTGGATTTTTCACAAGTCCTGTGTTTTCCTTGGCGTCCTTGTTTCTCTCTTTTGCCTAGTGTTAGCCTAGATTACAAAACCAGCCCCTACACTGGATTGCATAAAGCAATCTAATCACATCAGACACAGTGTATACCTGTGTGTCTAGAACCATGCTAGCCACAATGATCGGAGAAGGCAATGGCAACCCACTCCAGTCTTCTTGCCTGGAAAATCCCATAGATGGAGGAGCTTGGAAGGCTGCAGTCCTTGGGGTCGAGAAGAGTCGGACATGACTGAGCGACTTCACTTTCACTTTTCACTTTCAGGCACTGGAGAAGGAAATGGCAACCCACTCCAGTGTTCTTGCCTGGAGAATCCCAGGGACGGGGGAGCCTAGTGGGCTGCCATCTATGAGGTCGCACAGAGTCGGACATGACTGAAGCAACTTAGCAGCAGCAGCAGCCACAATGATACCATACATGCAAGCATATATGGCTATTTATATTTCTTTTCAAATTATATAAAATTAAAAATTGTTTCTCAGTCACTTTAGCCACATTTCAAATGTTCAGTAGCCACCAGTTAGATACCACAGCCTCACAGTATGTCCATCAACACAGGAATTTCTAATGAACAATGCTGGTGTAAACTAAATAGAAACACTCAAGAAGATGTGGGAACCGGAATTGCTTTCCAGGCATTATGGCCCTTCGTCACCATCCCCTGTCATTTATCTTGCTGGGACCACCCTCTTCCCTCACCAGAGTAACAAGCAAATTCTTCCCTTTAGTCTGTTGAGGAGCTTCTGTTTACTTTAAGGTTTTCTGGGAATCTTACCTTTTTCTCCAAATGGATTATCAAAGAATTTCTAAAAACTTTACAGTGCTGCTCCTTTGACTGGAATCATGGATAATATGTCCTCTGTCTCATGGTACCTGGTCCAGTCACTTTTCTTCTTCCCTACAAGTCTTCTTCCCACCTTGAATCATGGAATCATTGCTTTATCTGTTTTTAAAATTGATTTTCATTTGTGATTTTATAGTTACCTTTCTTAAGCTCTCTTGGTACTCTCAAATTTTTTTGTTTTCATAGTGTTTGCAGGACGTCTCAAACTATAAAACATGAATGCATTTAATTAGTGTGATTTATTTTTTGTTCCATGCCATTAATGAGGATGGCCTGGTTAAGTCTTAACAACAATGAATGCAAATCCCCTCAGTACAGTGTCTTTCTTGGAATAAATTCAAAGTGCAGAATTTTTGTATCATGCTATTACATGTCTTTTTCCAATTTGCATTGTCTTTTTTTTTTCCTTTGGTCACTTAGCTGCTAATTATTGATGGGCAACAGCTAAGAACTGATCCTGCTACAGTAATGGATGAAGTACAGAAGTTTCTAGGAGTCTCTCCTCATTATAATTACTCAGAAGCATTAACGTAAGTTTATATTCTAATTAATTTATTGAAGTTTCAGCAGAGAGCTGATTTTAGAGAAGCTGTAGTTTGGTGATGCAGCTATTGAGTTAGCTGCCCTTTACATACTGATTATTTTCCAGTTGATGTTAACCACTTGAGAAAGAACATGTCAACAGTTTGGCTATGAAATGTCCCAAGTCCTCTATTGATTTCTAACTAGGGAAGTTTTCTCTGGAAGGGAAAGAGAGGAAGAAAGCATTTTAAGTCTTAAAAGCAACAGCTAACTGTAAAAGAGGTTACTGGAACTGTGTTGGAAGCACTAAGCCTATTTAACCAGACAGCATTGAGACCTCTTGGAAGTATAAGAAGACCTCTTGAACTAGGTGATTTATGAGCTCCTCTCTCTTTTGTGTAATTTTAAAAAACGAACATCACACAGCAAGAAATAGCCCAATACGTGGTTGAATAAGCAGAGAGAGAGGTGCTATTATTACTCTTACACATAGTTCCAATTTTTGGTCTTTACCCACTGTATGACTAATCTTGTCACCTTTTCTTCAGAGGCCTCAGCTGTTACAGCTCTTGTCTGGTTTTCTTTTGCTGGTTCCCACTGATTTTCTGAGGTAGTCTCTTCCATCAGGGTGGGGGCCAAGGTGACACAAGAAAAGCAACAAGGATTTAAGGACCCCACAAATACCTGAGAGTGAGTGGCCAAGGTACCTGCCTCTCTTGCCTCACTTTGATCCTGACTCTGGGCTTTATCTAACATTTTAAATAAAACCTCCATCTGACTTTCTCCATTTATGCTACTGTTGTTGCTGTTTAGTCGCTTAGTCCAACTCCTTGTGAGTGTCCAACTCTTTATGACCACATGGACTGTAGCCCGCCAGGCTCCTGTGTCTGTGTCTTCTCCAGGCAAGAATACTAGAGTGGGTTGCCATGCTTCCCTCCATGGGAGCTGCCCAACCCAGGGGTTGAACCCACGTCTCCTGCTTGGCAAGGCAGGTTCTTTACCACTGAGCCTCCTGGGAAGCCCAGTAATCAGGTGTGTGAGGGATGTGTTTCTTCCTTTTTCACATGCAACTGGAACAAGCAACTGAGAGAGCCTGAGTTGGATGAGCCATGGACCTGGCTCTCACTGTAATATATATATTACATATATAATATAATTTTATATTTTACATATATGTAATATCTATATAATTTTAGGGTTATAGACAGCCTTAAAGAAACCAATTAAGACTGTATTATGGGATTCTTCCATTCTATTTCTCAGTATAAAACTCAGTTCTAAGATCAATTTTCTCTTTTCATTGTACTCTTCATGCTGTAGCAGTTTAGAAAGTGAGATACAGGATTCCTTTACTTTTCACCATCCCTTACAGTAAAAGGTTTGCAGACAGCCATCTAATATTGCAAACATCTTGCCTAAATCATATGTAGAGACACACATGTAAGAGAGATATTTTGATTTAGAGGACAAAGGAACAGGTGGAACTCAAGAGTTTTGAGCTTCCTCTCTAAGAGTCATTTACTCTGTTGTTACTGTTAACCTTCTGACCTTCATGTTTTCTATAGTGAGAGTCCTATCAGAGCTTTGGTGAGCTGAGTTAAGTACCAATACAGACACTAGTCTCAGGTATTTAACTTTCAGCTTGACCTTAAAAAAAACTGAGTGATTTTAGCTTCAGTTAGAAATTCGAGCCCACTTTCTTCTTTATGTCTTTTTAAGTATCTCTTAGAAAAGAAAGCTTTTATTTTCTAAACAGGTTTCTAACTCAAGTTGGCTTATCTTTGAATCTTTTTTCTAGAGTATATAGCAAAGCATTGCATTTCAGAAAGAAGAATTGGAGTATTTTATAAAGACATAATCTCTTTTTCTTATGGAATGGTCCTTGACCTGCATGCTGTGTACTTCTCCCCTTTGTATCCAGCTCAGCACAAGCTTTTTATTCAGCTCCACTGCCAAGTAAAGGGAGTGTAAACTTAAAGGAAATAATACCAAAGCAAAGTACTATATACAAAGAACTGTGGGTCACTTTGCACCTGGGATGTATCTGACTAAAATTACCCCTTATATGGTTCTGTAGCCTGGTTGGGGGCTCAGTGGGTGCAGTAGCAAGATAAGATGTGTGTAGTCTCTGAAACCACAGTTTCTGGTCCAGCAGGGCTGCCCAGGCACTCACCTTGCTGATATAGATAAGGTACTGCCATTCAGTTTCTTTTCCTATTCTCTTGTCAATCAGTTGGCCGGACACACTTTGGAAAAAACAGCAGTGTACCTATTGTAGAATATTTGGAATTTCATGTCATTGACTTAGGTCTGAATTCTCCTTCACCCATGCCCTTTGCAGTGGTTCTGAATCCTGCCCTCAAAATTTAGTTATTCTTGTTATGATAACTGTACTGGTAAGTTGTTTCTCTGGTGCTTTGGACATGTTGGGGATGACTAGGTGTACAAAATGCATGTTCTCAAGAATGTCTTTAATTGCATTATATTTTTCCTGCTAAGGATAGTGAAGACTACCTCCTTGGTAGTTAAAAAAATATTTAAAGCCTTCTGATAATGTACTAAACTGCAAACAGATATGAATTCTCAACTAACCACATAAATTCAGTTCTTTGCACACAATACAATAAATCAATGAAACTAGACCTTTGCAAAAGTTTTACCATACAGTTTTAGCACAAAAGAGTACTCCAGTGTAAGAGATCTACAGTCTCCTGGTTATCTTCAATATAAAAACATTCCAATTTCAAAACTATTTTCAAGAAAAATGGCAATAAATCTCCATCATTAAGAGTATTATTTATTCCATTCCACAGTCACTACAGAAGTGTTCAAGACTTCCAAATTTCATAAAGTAATGGATGGTCGATATCTTAAAATGACTTAGTACTGTCATCCTGGATTTTAGATGATATACTGAATACATAAAAATCTTATCTTCTTGGGACTTTCCTGGTTGTCCAGTGGTTAAGGCTTCATGCTTCCAATGCAGGGAGTACGGGTTCAATCTCTGGTCAAGAAACCAATATCTCACATGCTGCGTGGTGCAACCAAAATAAAACAGTTTTTAGAAATCAGATTTTCTTAGTGAGTGTGGTTGTTATCAGAAATAAGCTTTAAAAAATATGAATGGGAACTTTCTCATTCAGTTAAGTAATTCACATTTTACAATTCTTGTTCAACATAACCTTAATCACTAAACTATAAATAGGACTGATATATCAACATTATTTTAGCTTGTATATTATGTGTTATATAGTGTTTAAGCTGTCTAATCATTTAAGGAAAACCAGGAAAAATAATGCTCAGTGTGGCATTGTGCTAAACTGAACTAGCACATACAGTTTCTTTATGTGTTAAACTAAACTAAAACTAAAATGAAAGTTTTTTTATAAACTTTATAAAATAAAATGAAAAAATGTAAACTTTTAATTTTCCCATGAATATATCCACTAACGACTATATCCAGCCACCAATGACTGTGACAAGTCTTCACACTTACTGAACCTGACATCTCTATTTCTCAGTTAACCTGTTCATTAACATGAATGAAACCAGACTGAGTTATATGAATTTTTAATAATAATTTACTATGAAAATTTCAATAAATGAACAATAAGGATTTGAAGGTGAATAGTTAAATGAAGATTGTGTGTGTGTGTATTTTGTTCTATGGATGGGGTTACCTAAGTCATAAAGAACTGAAGCTGCTTCTGTTGTTTCTAATATCACTTCCTCTGGCAACCAAATCTATTGGTCAAAGAATCCTTTCCCATTTTAGATGAGTTTAGTAAAATTGTGCCAAAATAAAAGTATTTTGGTAGCAAAAAACAGTAGCCATAGTAGCTAAAATCTGCTGGTCCTTAGATGACCTGTGAAACAGCTGGAAATGCTAAGTGAAATGGAAGAAAATAATCTACTCCAATTTCATTTAAATTTGTTTTAAAAGTGGTTATAACATTTCAAAATCAGTATACATTTATATATTCTAAATACTTTATATATAACAATACTCTGTGCTGGGTACTAAGTGCTGGGTACCAAGCCAAAAGTCACTCAAAAGTAAGCTGAGGAGGCAGGACTGAAACACACTTATTCCTCTGGAGTCTGCACTGCTAATCTACTAAGCTCTTCAAACTGGCACAAAAGCCAGAGAAAATAATACTGTGAAGTTTTACTAATGAATAGTATAACAAGAGGAAGTATTTCCTTTAAAAAACTGAAACCTTAAAATGAGTTTTTTATGTTGTCTCAGACATTATTATAAAAAGACTTCATTTCTAGAGAAATGCACATCAAGACTATAGTGAGGTACCACCTCACACCAGTTAGAATGGGCATCATTAAACTCTACAAATAAATGCTGGAGAGGGTGTGGAGAAAAGAGAACCCCCTACACTGTTGGTGGGAATGTAAGTTGGTGTAGCCACTAAGGAAAACAGTATGGAGGTTCCTCAGCAAACTAAAAATAGAATTACCATGTGATCCAGGGTTCCAATCCTGGGAATATATCTGAACAAAACTATAATTCAAAAAGAATACATGCAGCCATTCATAGCAGCTATTCACAATAGCCAAGACATGGAAACAACCTAATTGTCCATCAACAGATGAATGGATAAGGAAGATGTGGTATGTATATATAATGGAATAATACTCAGCCATGAAAAAGAAAGAAATAATGCCATTTACAGCACCATGGATGCCACTAGAGATTATCATACTACGTGAATTAAGTCTGAGAGAGAAAAATACCATATGATATCACTTATATGTAGAATCTAAAATACAACACAAGTGAACCTATCTATGAAGGAGAAACAGGCTCACAGACATAGAGAACTGACTTCCAATTGCCAAGGAGGCAATTGTCCGAGAGCCAGACATCCTGGAGTGTGAAGTCAAGTGGGCCTTAAGAAGCATCACTATGAACAAAGCAGACGGAGGTGACGGAATTCCAGCTGAGCTACTTCAAATCCTAAAATATGATGCTGTGAAAGTGCTACACTCAATATGCCAGCAAATTTGGAAAACTCAGCAGTGGCCACAGGACTGGAAAAGGCCGTTTTCATTCCAATCACAAAGAAAGGCAATGCTGGAGAATGTTCAAATTATCGCACAGTGGCCCTCATTTCACATGCCGGCAGAATTATGTTCAAAATCCTTCAAGCTAGGCTTCAGCAATAGGTGAACCAAGAACTTCCAGGTGTCCATGCTAGATTTAGAGAAGGTAGAGGAACAAGAGATCATATCGCCAATATACACTGGATCATAGAAAAAGCAAGGGAATTCTAAAAAAAATCTACTTCTGCTTCACTGACTATGCTAAAGCCTTTGACTATGTAAATCACAACAAACTGGAATATTCTTAATGACATGGGAATACCAGACCTCATTACCTGCCTCCTGAGAAACCTGTATGTAGGACAAGAAGCAACAGTTAGAACTGGACATGGAACAACAGACTGGTTCCAAACTGGGAAAAGATTACATCAAGGCTGTATATTGAACCCTCCTTATTTAACTTAAATGCAGAGTACATCATGCGAAACGCCAGGCTGGATGAATCACAAGCTGGAATCAAGATTGCTAGGAGAAATATCAACAACCTCAGATATACAAATGATACCACTCTAATAGCAGAAAGTGAAGAGGAATTAAAGAGCCTCTTGATGAAGGTGAAAAAGGAGAGTGAAAAAGCTGGCTTAAAACTCAGCATCCATAAAACGAAATTATGGCATCCAGTCCTATCGCTTCATGGCAAATAAATGAGGAAAATGTGGAAATAGTGTCAGATTTCATTTTCTTGGGCTCCAAAATCTATGCAGATGGTGACTGCAGGCACAAAATAAAAGAAACTTGCTCCTTGAAAGAATAGCTATGACAAACCTAGACAGTGTTTTAAAAAGCAGAGATATCACTTTGCTGACATAGGTCCATATAGTCAAAGCTATGGTTTTTCCAGTAATCATGTATGGATATGAGAGTTTGACTCTCATATAAAGAAGGCTGAGCACTGAAGAACTGATGTTTTCGAACTGTGGTACTGGAAAGACTCTTGAGAGTCCCTTGGACAGCAAGGAGATCAAGCCAATCAATCTTAAAGAAAATCAACACTGAATATTCATGCAAGGACTGCGGCTGAAGTGCCAATATTTTGGCCACCTGATGTGAAGAGCCAACTCGTTGGAAAAGACCCTGATGCTGGGAAAGATTGAAGGCAAGGGAAAAGGGGGTGACAGAGGATGAGATGGTTGGATGTCATCACTGACACAATGGACATGAGCCTGAACAAACTCCAGGAGATAGTGAAGGAGAGGGAAGCCGGGTGTGCTGCAGTTCATGAAGTTGCAAAGAGTCATACATGACTCAGTGACTGAACAACAACAAAGGGGTGAATGGGTGGGGGGAGGATGGACTGGGAGTTTGGGGTTAATTGATGCAAACTATTATATATAGAATGGGTGGACAACAAGGTCCTACTGTATAGCACCAGGAACTATAGTCAATGTCCCAGGATAAACCATAATGGAAAAGAATATAAAAAAGAATATATATATATGTACAACTGGTCATTTGGCTGTATAGAAGAAATTAACACAACGTTGTAAATCAACTATCAGTTCAGTTCAGTTGCTCAGTTGCTTCCGACTCTTTGAGACCCAATGGACTGTAGCACCCCAGGCTTTCCTGTCCATCACCAACTCCCAGAGCTTGCTCGAACTCATGTCCATTGAGTTGGTGATGCCATCCAACCAACTCATCCTCTGTCATCCCCTTCTCCTCCTGCCTTCAATCTTTCCCAGCATCAGGGTCTTTTCCAATAGTTAGTTCTTCACATCAGGTGGCCAAAGTATTGGAGCTTCAGCTTCAGCATCAGTCCTTCCAATGAATATTCAAGACTGATTTCCTTTAGGATGGACTGGGTGGATCTCCTTGCAGTCCAAGGGACTCTCAAGAGTCTTCTCCAATACCACAGTTCAAAAGCATCAACTCTTCAAAGCTCAGAGTGTGGGATTGATAGTCATATTTTCCACATAAATATCCAATTTTTCTAGTTCCATTTGCTTAACAGACTGTCCTTTCCCACTGAACTACTTTTAAAAATCAGTTGACTGTAGATGTGTTGGTCTGTTTCTAGATTCTATTTTTGTTCATTGATCCATTGGTTCCAGTACTACATAGGCTTCATTATTGTGGCATTATAGTAAATCTTTAAATAAAATAGTATAAGATCTCCAGCTTTGATCTCCTCTTTCAAATTGTTTTGGCTTGTTTAAAACAAATTGTTAGCTTTTATTTCCATATACATTTTATAATCATCTTTTTAATTTCTACCCAAAAAAGCCCACTGGAATTTTGATTGAACTCACAGTGAATCTCTAGATAAATCTGGAGAGCATTGATATTTTAAAAATAATTAGTCTTCTGATCTGTGAATATGGTACAGCTCTTCTTTAGTTTGTGTCTTCTGTAATTTCTCTTAACAATTGTTGTCAGTACACAGATCTTACACATATTTTGTTTTAAATTTTAAACAAAATAAATTTTATTTTGTTTTATTTTGTTTTAAATTTTATTTTGTTTTAAATTTGTTTTATGCTAAATTAAATGTTTTTATTTTGATTTCCAGTTGTTCACTGTTTACACTATAATTTTAAGAAAGAGCTGCTGCTACTGCTACTGCTGCTAAGTCGCTTCAGTCATGTCCGACTCTGTGCAACCCCATAGACGGCAGCCCACCAGGCTGCTCCGTCCCTGGGATTCTCCAGGCAAGAACACTGGAGTGGGTTGCCATGTCCTTCTCCAGTGTATGAAAGTGAAGAGTGAAAGTGAAGTCACTAAGTCGTGTCCAACTCTTAGCAACCCCATGGACTGCAGCCTATCAGGCTCCTCCACCCATGGGATTTTCCAGGCAAAAGTACTGGAGTGGGTCACCACTGCCTTCTCCAAAGAAAGAGCTAGATGCAGCATTCTGAGTGATATGGATTGAAGGCAAAAGAAAATCATGGTCCTAAATGATAATAACTTCTAGTGAAGAAGAAATTATAGCAATAGAATCACTGAATAACAAAAGCAAGTGGAAGAATCATGAATACTGTTAGCAGTCACTTTTCTAGTCAAGCATGGAAATCACTATATATTCATAATGAATGATAATACCAAACATAACCAGAGACTGTAAAGAAGAAAAGGCCCTGGACCTGGAATCAGGAGGCCCAGACTTGAGTTGTCACCTGCATACTTAAAAAGTATATAGTCCAAGATAGGTAAACCTCGACAAACATTTCCTTCTTTTTCATTTTTTGTTCAACTAACAGTTGGTGAGTGTTCACAAAGAGCCAAACTCTAAGCTGCTGCTGCTAAGTCGCTTCAGTCGTGTCTGACTCTGTGAGACCCCATTGACGGCAGCCCACCAGGCTCCCCCATCCCTGGGATTCTCCAGGCAAGAACACTGGAGTGGGTTGCCATGTCCTTCTCCAATGTATGAAAGTGAAAAGTGAAAGTGAAGTTGCTCAGTTATGTCCGACTCTTAGCGACCCCATGGACTGCAGCCCACCAGGCTCCTCCGTCCATGGGATTTTCCAGGCAAGAGTACTGGAGTGGGGTGCCATCGCCTTCTCCAAAACTCTAAGCTAAGTGCCACTAAATGGGACAAAAACTATACTCCATATCATTAAGGAGTTATAAGGAAAGCTCAAATAAAAGAGTTATATGAAATATTTTAGTATACTAAAATATAAATTTAATGTGCTTCTATTATTTTCATTATAATTATACCATAAAATCTTCATTTATAACTGTTATTACTTTAACACAAAGCTCATACCAAAATAAGAAAGTGTCTCTGGAAAAAAAAATTAAATGGATTATAGCTAGAGAATTCTAAAATTAATCACTCCATGACACACCCAAACCCTATCTCTTCTATTAACCTGTAATCGAACGATAAAAGTACTATGTAAATCCACAGATATGGATGAAGCCTGATATGTCATTTTTAAACCCTGCAAAAGGAAAGAATGGGCTTGAAACTTATAAAACTTTTCTTTCCAGATGAAGGAGGTAGGCTTATTAATTTCTATTAATAGGAGACCTTCTGCTGACAGTTTTTCTATTAGAAATCTGGCAAACTCACAGAGATGACAGATGGACTGAGAATTCAGAAGTATGCCAAAAGACTTTATGTAAAGTGATGTAGTCAAAAAATATGCCAGTTTCCTCAGTTATAGACTAATATCCAAACTAAAATATTCCATGTTTTTGGTCAGTATATTATATTAGCTGCTCGAAAACTACTATTTTGCTCTTTGTATCTTTTTAAGGTTTGATTCTCATAAAGGTTTCTGGTGTCAGTTACTGGAAGAAGGTAAAACAAAATGCCTTGGAAAGAGCAAAGGAAGAAAATACCCTCCAATGGATCCTGATGTAAGTATAGAGCTTAAAAATACAAACTAAATAAGCAAAATGATACTTTAAAATATTTTTCTTAGAAAAATGATTAAAATAAAAAATTCACTTTCTAAAAATAAAAAGTAACATTTGGATTGGATGCATCCTGCTTGCTTGTTTTGATTTTTCCAGTGATATATTACCTGTCATTTGAGAATAAATGCCAACAATAGAATTTGCCATTTTGAATTAGAACAAAGAAGCAACATCTCATTCCAAAAAGAGATACATTCACAGAAATTTTAGCACTAAAAATATTAACTGAAACCAGGGCAGGAAATATATCAACTGGAAATTAAAAATAGGACCAAAAGATTTTATTTTCACTAAGTCACTCTGTGGTGGTAAATGTGGCCTGCATAATAATATTAACTACTGGTATACTAAGTTTTGAACTGCTAATATGATAATAAGATTAAAGAATTAATATATTTCCCAAATGTATAACATACTAGCAGATAATTTAAGCTCTGGAAAATGGAGACACCCAAACTTTGCCATAGACACGAAGCATGTCATGTTTGTTCTGTTCCAAATGGTGCCATGGCCGTGGTGGTCACTTAAAGCTACAGTTTTCCCACTTTGTTGGCCCTATATTTTCACTTTAAAGCTTACTACACATATATTAAAATGTATTAATACTTTGATTTCATAATCAGTCCTGTTAATGTGCAGTTTGGACATAAGAACGCAAGTAGATTGATTTTATTTTAAAAAATAACGAACTCAAAAATTCAAACATTTGAGACTGTTTTCCCACAACATTTAACATATTGTGGTAACCAAGAATCCTACATTGGTCTGAGAATCCTAACATGGTCTGAACTTATCTGAATCCTTTTTGATACTTTCAGGACCATTTTTTTTTTTTATTCCAGTCTGAAAGAGACAGAGCTTTTTCCTCACTAAGCTCATAATTAAATTCTATCTAAAAGACATTCTGGGAGTTCTTTTGATAAACAAAGGGTACTCTCAGAGCTACAGTTTTCTTTGGTGGATTATTAAAATATACCCTTCAGTCCACTATGAAAGCAGTACACATTAATAAATATTCAAGGGTGATTTCCGTAGCATTTCAAGACAGCAATATAAAATGTTTCATTTTCATGTATGTCAAAGCTATCTCTCTGTATATTTACTGAAACCAAAACATTTAAGACACTGTAGAACATCTTCCTTAGCATTTTATTTTACTCCCATCAAACACATACTGAGACATGATATTAAATTCATGGTAGACAAAGATTAAAAATCTAAAACTTTTCAGGATATCACTAGTTCCATACCCCTCAATAAGGTTTCTCTGTAATACATTCCTAAGATGTTTTTTCTCAAACACCTCTGACATAGATATGTGGGTTTTCCATACCAAGCAATTCTTTAATTTTCTGCAGATACCAGGTAGGTGTCCTATAATTTAATCCAATTCTGACACCCACTACCCAGGGTTAAGTACAGTCCCCACAGATTAAGAGCTCAGTCCCACAAAACTGCCCCCTTCAGACTTTAGTAACAAGTAGTGGGGTCCCAGGTTATTCACACATCTGTCCAACTTGGCTACCAACCAGGGGTTCCTAAGAATTCCTCCCCAGATTTTATAATTTGATATAATGACTCACATGCCCCAGAAATGCTTTACTTCCTGTTATTCTAGATGGAGAGATACACAGGACAAGGTCCAGAAGGGTCCTGAGCACCAGAGCTTCTCTTCTAGCAACCAGCCCCCGTCTGAAGCTATCTAGGGACCCATACTGTCACTTCACTAGCATAAACTTGGGCAAAGTTTAAAGGAACTCACTGTATACAACAAAACGCACTCTTTTCACCCCTGTAACTCAGGAAATGACAAGGTTCTTAGGAGCTCTCTGCCGGAACCAGAGTCAAAACCAAATTTATTTTTCTTATTATATCATAATATCTATACATATAGATTTATTTGAGGGAGTAGGGTGGCTGACTTCATACAGATAATGCCCAGACAGGAGGCGAGAGTAAGGCCTCTTTCCTGGAGGTAACAGAAACACAACTGCGTAGAACAGATTCGAGTAGGCAGTACTGTCACCACACTGCTTGCTTCTCCTACTACAGAAAAAACACCAGTACCCTTCCCCACAAGTATCACCGAAACATCACAGGATACATTTGACCCTGGAAATTACGATCTGGTGGATTATTTGGCTTCCACTTTGGCTTTGTTTATCAAAATATATTATAGGAAAGGAATGAAAGCTGACATTTTGAATGAACCACTTAATCAATTACCTCTCCAAATCAAAAGCACTTAATAGTTTCTTTAATAATAGTCCAATAAACAACCTGATACTGAATTTATTATACAATTTTTTCTTTCATCATGTTTTATATTATAGAAGTATACATTATTATTCCTTTTATTACATTAATTTCATGTGAGTTTGCATGAAATGAACTACACTGGCATACATTAGCATATATTCTATCTGATTTGCCATCTAAAACAGTACACTTTCTGAACAATCATCAGATAACAATGTATGTAAATTTTGCATACCACTGAATTCTGTCCTAGTAAATTTTGGCGTGAACATATTAGACTCTCAAATAGGACGTGTTGTACTTTACAAATCTCATATCAGTTATCTTGCCATAGGAGGGAGCAGAAGAACAAGAAGGGGTACTTGATTATGGGGACCAACATACTCACAGGACAAGGGTCTGGCTGCTGATACAGGCTGTCAGGTTTGAAAATAATGCCAAAAAAGCCAATACATTGAGATGTAGTTGAGATAATCCTCCGTATCAGGAGGTATGATACTGATACGAAACCCCAAGGAAATGTAGGAAGAATGTGGATCTCAGGAGGTTCAAGTCTAAAGTTAGTTGAGCTGCTGGAGAACCCTTTGTCACATGGGAAATATAGGGGAGCAAGCTGCAGGATGTAGGCAGTCCCAGGCTGCTGTTGCTCAGGGCTTCCTTCATGAAGAGGAGCAATGCAAAGGGAGATGTTAGGAGAGGACAGCGGGGAAGCCTCTGCACGAAGGCCTCGGGCTCAGCCCTGGATTCCAGGCCTGGCTGGCAGCAGAGGGGGCACAGAATGATCAGGCCCCCAGACAGGATCCGGGCATATGTTTCGTCTCCACCTTTCTCTGGCCAGGGTACGCTAGCAGGGCCTGGTGCTGGTTTTAGAGCTGATGACTGAGGAGACCCAAAACAGAGAAAAGCAGGGAGACTGACACATGAGCCACACAAGGGTTTGGGTTTTCCCTTGATCGCAGTGATGGTTACAGTACAGCACAAATGTTCAGTCTTGTTCCACTGATCGGAATTACTGCAAAAACCACTGTTACATTGAAGTTATCAATATAAAATGACATATTTTTCTATGGCATTTAAGATGGGGTACCAGATATGATATTTTAAGAGAACAGCAGAAGAAAATAAGATTAATTTAAAATTAATCTTTTAAAGATTCAACTGAACTGAAACCCTCAGAATAGTAAAGCAGAGAGGTACAGATAAAGATCCAGAAACCCACCCTCCATGACATTCCCAACCACAGTCATTTGAACTACATATAAACCCCACTAAACACCACCTTACAACAAAGCACTTTCAATTTCTTACAATTTCAATTATTAAAATATTTTCCTTTATTGAAGGGAAATCTACCGCCTTGTAAATCAGGATAGTTTACTAACAGTGAGTATTTTGTGTATGCTTTAAATGTGCTCTTAAGAAAATATTATCTTCAAATTCTACATGTAAATTAATGACAAAAGAGTGTTTTATTTTATAGATTTATCAAGCCAACTCTTGCTCCAAAGCCAGAACAGTTTTAATAGAGCATAATACTGGAACCAATCAATTGTTACAGCTATATTTCTAAACTCAATCTAGCTATTTGAATATTTAATTCTGCACAAATAAACCACATGTTTAATACAAAAGCCTTTTCCCTAGTGAAAACATTTACGTGTTTGGAGTGTGTATTTTGAAGAATAGTCACTATGTTTTGTTGTTCAGCCGCTAAGTCATGTCTGATTCTTTGTAACTCCATGGACTGCAGCACACCCCAGTCCTCTGTCCTCCACTATCTCCTGGAGTTTGCTCAAATTCATGTCCATTGAGTCAGTAAAACTATCCAACCATCTCATCCTCTGCTTCTACTTTTGCCTTCAATTTTTCTCAGCATCAAGGTCTTTCCCAATGAATCAGCTCTTTTGCATCAGGGGAGCTTCAGCTTCAGCATCAGTCCTTCCAGTGAATATTCTTCAGGGGTTGATTTCCTTTAGGATTGACTGGTTTAATCTCCTTGCTGTCTAAGGGACTCTCAAGAGTATTTTCCAGCACCGCAGTTCAAAAGCTTCACTTCTTCAGCACTCAGCCTTCTTTATGGTCCAACTCTCACATCCATACATGACTACTGGAAAAACCATAGCTTTGACTAGACGGACCTTCCAGATGTTTTTCCTAGAACTCACTTGCTTTCTCCATGATCCAGCAAATATTGGCAATTTGATCTCTGGTTCCTCTGCTTTTTCTAAATCCGGTTTGTACATCTGGAAGTTCTCAATTCATGTACTGCTGAAGCCTAGCTTGAAGGACTTTGAGCATAACCTTACCAACATTTAAATGAGGACAACTGTACAGTAGTTTGAACATTCTTTGGCATTGCCTTTCTTTGGGATTGGAATGAAAACTGACCTGGTCCAATGGCTACTGCTGAGTTTTCCAAATTTGCTGACATATTGAGTGCAGCACTTTAACAGCATCATCTTTTAGGATTTGAAATAACTCAGCTGAAATTCTGTCACCTCCACTAGCTTTGTTCATAGTAGTGCTTCCTAAGGTCCACCTGACTTCACATTCCAGGACGTCCAGCTCTAGGTGAGTGACCACATCATCGTGGTTATCTAGGTCATTAAGAACTTTCTTGTATAGTTTTTCTGTGTATTCTTGCCACCTCTTCTTAATCTCTCTGCTTCTGTTAAGTCCTTACCGTTTCTGTCCTTTATCATGCCCGTCTGGGCATGAAATGTTCCCTTGAGATCGCCAATTTTCTTGACGATATCTCTAGTCTTCCCCATCCTATTGTTTTCCTCTATTTTACAAGGCCTTCTTTTCTCTCCTTGGTCTTCTCTGGAACTCTGCATTCAGATGGGTATATCATTCCCTTTCTCCCTTGCCTTTCACTTATATTCTTTCCTCGGCTATTTGTAAAGCCTCCTCAAACAACCACTTCAGCTCCTTGCATTTCTTTTTCATTAGGATGGTTTCAGTCACTGCCTTGGGTACAATATTGCAAACTTCCGTCCATAGTTCTTCACGCACTGTGTCTACCAGATCTAATCCCCTGAATATATTTGGTACTTCTACTATATAATTGCCAGGGTCCAGCCCCGGTGGATCCAGGGTGATCCGAAGGTGGGGGGATGGAGTCGGCATCTTTGGAAAAATGCATATTTAATTACAGATATAGAGAGAGATTAGAAATGGATAGTGTAGTAGGAAGATTAGTGGAGAAAAAGAGGCTGAATAACTTGGATTATGTGGAATAGCATCCATGCTCCAGATGGGAATTCAGCCAGAAAAATGGGAGCAAGAAAGAAGCGACATGGGGGAATCAGTCTTTCCGGAAACTGATCCGATTTCTTTATTTTGGGGTTTGCTTATATACCTTTTGTTACACATAGGGATGAATACAGAGTCACGTGGGGGTCAGCAGTCCTGACCTTTATCAAAATCAGGTGCTTCACATAAATGTATAAAAAAAAGGTCTTAGGGATATTACATCATCTTCTGGCCATGAGTGAGACCTGCTGACATTTTATGATCCTTTCTTTCTGATAACCAAAAAACTTATTTCTTCCTAGGGTGTTTTTTCTTAAACCAGGCACCACCCTCCAAATAAAGTTACATTCCTATAGGGTGAGGATGTAGTGAGTTACAATCCAGAAAGGAATTTATTTAACCCAAGGTTAACATGATTAATCTTAAAGGTTTCTCCTATATGCTTAAGGGTTAATGCTTATTTCTCCTATATGCTAGTTATATTCATTATAAGGGCAGGGAGTATGGAGATTTAGCAGCAAACATCAGCCCAACAATTGAAAATCCTTTCACCAATGTTCCTCTTAAGATCTATTTAGTCTTAAGATAGTGATAAAGTTACATTTTTACATAGCAAGGACACAGTGATTTATAACAAAGTACAGTGATCTATTACAAAAGAGAAAATCCATTAACTCAAAAAGTCTAGTAATGCTAACATCAAAAACTACTATATTTCCTTTACTGTATTCCAAATACATTGATTAATATATTCCTGGGTGCCTAAGGAAATGTAGGCCTGGCGGCAATCATTGACTCAACAAGAAGAAAAAGCCCTATGCTAATTAAGACTCTCAAAATACTCCAAAACTCTCTGTGCTGTTTATGGTTAAGAGGTAGTAAACAATCATGTGGCAGGAGTATGGATAATCCTGTCACACAAGCTAGTCTGTTAGCAGAGAGGTTTGACCCCAGACATCCTTGTCCCACCCAGAGGAGGGAATTAGCGGCAATTATTGACACAACAAATGAAAAACCCTTCACCAATATAATTCCTAACCAACCCACCATACTAATAATTTCTAACTCCCCAAAAGAATTTGCCTTTAGTAAGTCTAAAACATCTCATGCCTCTCAGATTGGGAGGCTGTAAACAATCACATGTGGCCGGACGAACCTATACAGGTGGGCTAGATAACCTTCAGAGGAGTCAGTTGTTAGGCACCGAGCCCGTATCTCCAAACCAACCGAGAGAGCGAACAAGTCCACCGTGGTAATGCAAAGGCAAGAAGGGAATTTTTTATTTCTAGCACGCTAGGGCTCAAGCCTCATCCGACGCAGCGGAATCAGACAAGAGCCCCGAACAAAGCAGTATGGCAGTTTATATACAGTCAGCTCTTTGTCTCAGTTACAGGGTACTTGGCGATACCTGATTGGACAGGCAGAATGAGCTCATGCAACGCCTTCCTTATGCTATCGCATATAGAAATCTTTCCTTATTTGGTTAAGGAATGTTCTTCAAGAAAACAGGAAACATGACTCAGGTCCCCGGCGCTGTTATGCACCTCACTGAGCCGACCACCCTGCCTAACATTCCCCCCCTGTTCTTAGATCATACAGAGGAATCCTCCTCTGGGTCCTGAGATACTGTTTGATATTGCTGCCGAAGCATGAACAGCTGTACTGTATTAATGTGCTCTTTTACAAAGGCTACAAGTCTATTGATAATACAAGGGCCAAACGTAAGCATGATTAGAAGGATTATCAGGGGTCCTAGCAGGGTAGAGATTAAAGTAGTCAGCCAGGGGTATTGTTGAAACCAGGACTCAAACCATCCCTGTTGAGCCTCACGCTCTCGTTTACGCTGGGCTAGCCCCTCTCTCACTTTGGCCATGGATTCCCTAACTACTCCAGTATGGTCTGCATAAAAACAACATTCTTCTCCTAGGGCAGCACAAAGTCCCCCCTGTTGCAGAAATAGCAGATCTAGCCCTCTTCTATTTTGCAAAACTACTTCAGACAGGGAAGTTAAAGATGACTCTAAATGACTAATAGACTGTTCTATACGAGTGATGTTTTCATCTATGGCCGCTCTTAAAGAGTTAAATCCTTGACTTTGCATAGACAAAGCTGTTATTCCAGTTCCGGCCCGGCTATTCCCAGACCAAACATAGTTGCTATGGTTATGGCAGTAATGGGCTCTCTCTTAACTTTATAAGCTCTTTCTTGTTGATTAAGAGTCAATTTGTGGGCCCAATAATCATATACAGCTTCTTCTGGTCGATACAGTATCTTTGGTATCACAGCCACCATAACACAAAATTCTTTTTTAGGATCAAAAATGGAGCTATGTACACAGGGAGTCAACCCAGTGTGAGAGCACACCCACCATCCTCCCATCTGTGGAACTGACCACCTGGCTACAGGCAGACTCATGAGTTCAACAGTAAGGGCACACAATGAGGATCTGTCTGGCGGCACTTCACCCATACATAGTCCCTTTCCCCACACTTCTCTCATTGTAAGGCCTACTTTTCGTTCTCCCCATCGACAATGGGGAGGATCGGTGCTGTTGGCCAGGTCGTAAGAGGCGTTGAGGCCTACTGCCTCGTAATAAGGGGGAATTAAGTTGTAACATAACCAACAGGATTTAGTTGCCTCAGGATGGGTTTGATTTAAGGTAGCATAAGCTGCCTTTACTAATTTCCATAGTGGATATGTTTGTCCAAGTTTAGCAAGGGGGCCCGCCTCTGGGTCTTTTGTTGGTCCCTGGGATGTAGGTAGGGAGGTTGTCGGGTAGAGAGTTGCATGGACCTGTTCAACGGGGTTTGGACTGATACTATACATTTGTACCGGTTCTAAAACTTGACTCACAACAATGATCCCGTTATAAGTAGTCAGGTCATTTCTTGTCTGAAGTTCCCATGATATCCCGTTGACCCAGGCCTTCTCTTTTTTTTTTTTTTTTGCTTTGTCAATGTTAAACCTTATTTTTACCTGGGCAAAGTTATGATCCTTTTCCCAATCGGAGTATGGAGGTATGGGTCCTACAAATGAGAAGTTAAGCAAGTCCCGATTCCTACATCCCACCGTCTATACCCTGGAGTCTCCGACCCATCATTAGAAGTTACACAGTCCCAAGATTTACAATAAGAGTCCTGTATCCCCCCACAGATCTTCCAGTTGTGCCTGGGTGCACCTGGACATGCCCAGAATGCATGATTCCGGAGGTAGCCCCTTTTCCAAGGTACATTTACCACCGGCTTAAGGTCAAAGTATAAGTCTGGCCACCAAGTATTTGGTGGATGTATTGCAGTGGTGGAGTTAAGCATCTCACGTGTTAGTCCATTTTGCAGTTTCCAGGTGATTTTGAAGGGTTGGTGAGGGTTCACGCTGGCAGCTTCGGAGCAGAGTAACATGGTCATCCATTAGATGGTCCAGACGAGTTGCCTTGGTCCTGTCGACGACGCCGGAGCTTCAGCCTCAGGGGGTTGGACGGGTGCAGAGACGCTTCCCATTCTTTTTTAGCGTCTTCCTGCTCTGCTGAAGTGGCTGGGCGTACATGGTTGCAATGCACCCAAGGCCCGATACCGTCGACCTTTAGGGCAGTTGGGGTGGTAAGAAGAACAACATAAGGACCCTTCCATTTAGGTTCCAGTGCCTTGGTGTGGTGCCTTTTGACCCACACCCAATCTCCGGGGCCGATGTTATGTGAGGGGATAGTCCCCTTGTTTTGACCCTCATGTATTTCCCGGAGCAGTTTCCAGATGCAAGAATGCACTTTGCCCAAAGCCATCAAAGCCTCCTGGAATTGCCCCAAAGTAGAAGGTGAAAGTTTCTTTCCTTCAAATATTGGACATACAGGGGGAGGTCGCCCATACAGAATTTCAAATGGGGTCAGAGTAAGCTGATAAGGAGTATTACGTGCCTGAAAGAGGGTGAAGGGAAGGAGAGTCACCCAGTCCCCGCCAGTCTCTATAGCCAATTTAGTTAAAGTTTCCTTTAGGGTCCGACTCATTCTTTCAACTTGCCCCAAGCTCTGTGGGCTGTATTCACAATGTAATTTCCATTTGGTCCTTAGAGCCCGGGCAAGGTTCTGAACTATTTGGCTCACAAAAGCAGGTCCATTATCAGAACCAATAGTCACCGGCAGGCCAAACCTGGGAACTATTTCTTCTAAAATCTTTTTAGCCACTACCATTGCAGTTTCTCCCTTAGTAGGAAAAGCTTCTACCCACCCTGAGAAGGTATCTACCAACACTAACAAGTACTGGTAACCATACTTGCCTGGCCTTACCTCGGTGAAATCTATTTCCCAGTGCTGCCCTGGCCCTTCTCCCTGATACCTCAGTCCTGCGTGTTGCCTCTTTCCTGGCCTCATCTGTTGACATGCCTTACAAGCATGTACTATGTTCTTCACAGTTGTTTGGTGCCGGGGGAATCGCAGGCGTGCAGTTTGAAAAAGCATCAGAGTCTTTTTCTCTCCCAGATGAGTAGACAAGTGTAAATGCTCACACAGTTGTCGTCCCAACTGAGCAGGGAGTATCAAGTAACCATCGGAGTCTCGGTACCATCCAACCTCTCCTTGTTGGAGGTAGTGACGTTCCTGGATCCAGGCAAGGTCTGTGGATGACTACTCGGGGGTTGGGGGCAAAGTTCCCATACCTGGGGGTGGAAGTCCGATCGCCAACACCGGAGCGATGAAATCTTCATCAGCCGCTTTTCGAGCTGCCAGATCCGCGGCACGATTTCCTCGTGCCTTGGGGCTGTCCCCTTTTTGATGTCCAGGTACATGTACTATTGACACAGCCCGAGGCAACTGCACAGCCTCCAGAAGTCGACGGATTTCTGGCAAGTTTTTAATCTCTTTTCCTTCAGCTGTCAAAAACCCCCGTTCCCGATATATCGGGCCCTGGATGTGTACCGTGCCAAAAGCATAGCGACTGTCAGTAAAAATAGTTATTCTTTTTCCTTTAGCTCTCTCTAATGCTTGAATCAGGGCAATTAACTCTGCTCTTTGTGCTGAGGTGTCTGGGGAAAGAGTCTCCGCCCATATCGTCCGTCCAGAATCATCTACCACTGCGGCCCCCGCCCGTCTCTGTCCATCTTTTACATAACTGCTTCCATCTGTAAACCATATTAGCTCACTGTTATCCAGTGGTGTATCTGTTAAGTCCTTCCATATTGCCGTTACCCCGGCCAGTATCTCATCGTAATCGTGGAGGTGGCTATCCTCCTCCGGATTGGGCAAAAGAGTAGCTGGGTTTAGAGTGCAGGGCATTTGAAAATGAATCCGTGAGGTGTCAAGTAGCAGGGCCTGGTAGTGTGTCAAGCGGGCATTGGAAATCCATTTACCCAGGGGTTGTTTCAGAACTCTCTCTATAGCATGAGGAGTGTAGACCAAGAGTCTCTGTCCATAAGTCAGTTTATCAGCATCATGGACTAGGAGCACGGTGGCTGCGATGATTCGGAGGCAAGGTAGCCATCCGGCTGCCACTGGGTCCAATTTCTTGGAAAGGTAAGCTATGGGACGCTTCCAAAGTCCCCACTTCTGTGTTAGTACCCCTTTTCCTATCCCTCGCCTTTCATCTATAAATAATTGGAAAGGCTTAGATGGGTCAGGAAGGGCAAGGGCAGGAGCTTCCAGCAAGGCACGCCTGAGCTCCTGAAAGGCTGTTTTCATTGACTCAGTCCATTTCCAGTCTTTGTTTTCTTTGATCCCTTCATACAGGGGCCTGGCCTTTTCTGCAAACCCCAAGATCCATAATCGGCAATATCCCACAGTTCCCAGAAATTCTCTCACTTGTCTAGGGTTGGCCGGCTCAGGGATCTGGAGGATGGTTTCTTTCATAGCCTGTGTTAGCCACCTCTGGCCCTGTTTTATCTTATAACCGAGGTATGTAACCTCTTGCTTGGCAATCTGGGCCTTTTTGGCACTGGCCCTGTAACCTAAAGTCCCCAAGGTTTGGAGAGGGTCACCTGTTGCCTCTTGGCACTCTTTTTCCATAGTCGCTGCTAGCATAAGGTCATCAACATATTGTAATAAAACAATGGTAGGGTGTTCAACCCGATACTCACGGAGGTCTTCATCCAAGGCCTCGTTAAACAACATGGGTGAGTTTTTGAAACCCTGTGGTAAGCGAGTCCACGTCAGCTGCACAGGAGTCTGACCACCGTCTTCCTGCCATTCAAAGGCGAAGATCTCTTGGCTTGCAAGGGCAAGAGGCAGACTGAAAAAGGCATCTTTTAAATCTAAAACAGCATACCAAACGTAGCTTGGTGGCAAGCTGCTTAGCAATGTATAAGGGTTAGGAACCGTAGGATGAATATCACTCACCCGTTTGTTGACTTCTCGCAGGTCTTGAACCGGTCTAAAATCAGTTCCCCCGAGCTTCTTTACGGGAAGCAGGGGAGTGTTCCATGGGGACCGGCACTTTCTCAAGACCCCAGCGTCTATGAGGTGTTGTATGTGAGGAGTAATTCCTTGCTGAGCCTCTTGACTCATGGGATACTGCCGCACTCTCACCGGTGTGGCACTGGCTTTCAGTTCCACAATAATAGGGGGCCTCTGTTTGGCCAGTCCCATTCCTGCTGTTTCAGCCCAGGCCTGAGGGTATCTCTGAACCCATGGCTGTACTTCGGGACTTATTGTCGCTGGTGCCTCTGGCAAGTACAGTCTGTATTCATCCTTTAATGCCAGAGACAAGACCTGAAGAGGATGCCCGGTTCCATCTAAAACTGACACTTGCCCGTGGTCGAAATGAATTTGGGCATTTACTTTAGACAGTAAATCTCTTCCCAGCAAGGGTGCTGGACACTCAGGTATCACCAGAAAGGAATGGGTCACTTGGGCCCCCAAGTTCACATGCCGTTTTGTAGTCCATCCATATCGCTTAGTCCCAGTTGCTGCCTGCACCCAGCTACTTTTCTTAGACATGGGTCCATCTCTTTGGTTTAAGACTGAGTATTGAGCTCCCATATCCACCATGAAGCCAACCGGTTTCCCCTCCACATTTACAGTTACCCAGGACTCGGGGAGCGGCGTCGAGCCCTGACCCCCCAGTCACTATCCTCACCCTCATAGAGGATATGACTGTCTGGAGAGGGAGTCTCGTTCTTGGGATTTTGGGGCCTCTCTTTTAGGTTTTTCTTGGGGCATTTATCTTTCCAATGCCCAATCTCCTTACAAAACGCACATTGGTTTTTTTCAAGCTTGCACCTTGCAGGTTTTTCCTCAGTCTTTGAGTCTAGCTTTTTGCCTTTTTGGAACCTATTTTTGTTTTCAATTCCGGCGAAAAATATCTGAGCCAGCTCTTGTTGGTTCTTACGGTTTTCTTCAGCTCTAAATTCTCTTTCTTCCCTTCTAATGCGGTCCTCTCTCTCCTCTGGGGTCTCTCTCTGATTGAAAACTCTCTCTGCTGCCCTCTCTAGATCTTGCAGAGACTGGTCACCCAGCCTCTCTATCTTTTGTAACTTTCTCCTACTATCGGGGGCTGCCTGATTCACAAATGCTAGCATAACTGCTGCTCGAGACTCATCTGCCTGTGGGTCCATAGGAGTATACTGTCTAAAGCTTCCATTATCCTTTCAAGGAAGGCTGCCGGGCTCTCATTTGGCTCTTGCCTCACTGAATTTACCTTGGCCAAATTAGTTGGCTTTCTGGCGGCCGCTCTAAGGCCAGCCATGAGAGTCTGACGGTACACTAGGAGACGCTCCCTACCTTCAGTGCATTCGGAGTCCCAGTGGGGTCGCACCAAGGGGAACCCCTCGTCAATGAGGTGAGGCTGTATTGTGGGCCTCCCATCCACCCCTGGCACATTTTTCCGGGCTTCTGACAGGATCCGTTCGCGCTCCTCTGTAGTGAAAAGCACCTGTAACAGTTGCTGACAATCATCCCAAGTGGGGTTGTGAGTAAAGAGGATAGATTCTAAAAGATCAATAAGACCCTGCGGTTTCTCAGAGAAAGAGGGAGTCTGGGTTTTCCAATTGTACAAATCACTAGTGGAAAAGGGCCAATACTGATATGTCCGTTCCCCGCCCTCTCTGGCTGGCCCCGCCTGGACCGGAAACGCGTGAACAGTGGAGGAGGGAATTTCCAGGCCTTCTTCTTCCACTGCGCTGGCCATTTCCCTTGCTCTTCCCCGAGTTCCCTGGGCGGGGCCCCCTTCCCTAGGAGGAGCCGAGGGATCGGCCCTCCTCCGGGCTTCTCCCGATGAAACTTGTGGAACCTGTGGAAGCAAGGGCGGATGTGGATCCGCGTTCGGGGGTGGGAACAACTCGGTTTCCAGGTCAATCAGATTAGGATACAGAGAAGAAGTTTCCTGGAACACCAGCTTAGGTCGTTTTTCGTCCTGTTTTTCTTCTTTTTCTTCAGAAGCTTTCATGACTAGTACCTGTGGGTTTAGCGAGGTTGGAGTTGGGGAAGAGGGATGGGGAGGTTTAGGAGGTTTAGAAGGAGCGAGAACAAAGGGTTTAAGCCATTCCGGCGGGTTTCTCACTAGATCCTGCCAGACCAGAATGTAGGGAGTCTGGTCTCGGTGCCTGGCAGGACTAGGGGTAAGCACCCTCTCTTTAACTGCCTGGATAATTTGAGGATTGAAGGTTCCCTCTTGTGGCCATCTGACATCAAACGTGGGCCACTCGGCAGAACAGAAAGTCACCAATTTGCTCTTCTTCACCAGTAACGAAAGATTCTGAGCTCTAGACTTAAAATCAGAAAAATGGTCAGTCATCAGAGACAGTGGAGAAGTAGATTGCCCCATGGGTACAGAGAACACGGACAATGACAACAAGACTCACACGGACAGTGCCGGCACACAGAGTCACAGAAACGACACAACAAACAGATTCCAACTCTCAATATTACTTTCAGTCTCCTTTATAGCACTAGAGACCCCTTCTCTACTTGCAAGTGTCTTACCCTCAGGACGTCCTCAGTGCCAGCTGCCCTCCCGGTTCGCTACCGGGGACCCGGCCTTACGCTGGACTTGCCGCTTCACTTTACACCTAGATGCCTCCCCAGTACAATACTGGGCCCCGGACTTAATCTAGGCCTCTGCACTGCTAGCACCGGTGCTCAGAGCTCTCAACTCCTAACGAGATTATTCCCTTCTACCAGGAGAGTTGTCCTCCCCGGTAGGCCGGAGATCCCGGACGAGCCCCCAAATGTTATGCACCGAGCCCATATCTCCAAACCAACCGAGAGAGCGAACAAGTCCACCATGGTTATGCAAAGGCAAGATGGGAATTTTTTATTTCTAGCACGCTAGGGCTCAAGCCTCATCCGATGCAGCGGAATCAGACAAGAGCCCCGAACAAAGCAGTATGGCGGTTTATATATGGTCAGCTCTTTGTCTCAGTTACAGGGTACTTGGCGATACCTGATTGGACAGGCAGAATGAGCTCATGCAATGCCTTCCTTATGCTATCGCATATAGAAATTTTTCCTTATTTGGTTAAGGAATGTTCTTCAAGAAAACAGGAAACATGACTCAGGTCCCCGGCACTGTTATGCACCTCACTGAGCTGACCACCCTGCCTAACATCCATAAGCTGAAACACTCTTGTCATGCCCAGGAATTTTTATTGACTTGGAGCTGCAAGTTAACTCCTTCTCCGAGATAAATGGTTATGGGGGAGAGCCCCCCGTAAAGTCAGAGGTGTAGGTGAGAGCATAAAACAGACTCTGGTTTTGGGGTTAGATGCTCGGGAACAGGGGGTTTCCTGAGGCTTGATCATGCCTTTGCGTATGCCAAGCCTCCTTCCTCATGACCTTTGCCATGGGTGGAGTTCCTCACACTGGCTCCCGGCAATAATCATAAGAGATTTGATTTAGGTCAAAGATGAATGGTGGTTTTCCCTACTTTCTTCTGTTTAAGCATGAATTTTGCAATAAGGAGCTCATGACCTGAGCCACAGTCAGCTCCAGGTCATGTTTTCGCTAACTGAATAGAGCTTCTCCATCTTTGGCTGCAAGGAACATAGGCAGTATGATTTCATCACCATCTGGTGATGTCCATATGTAGAGTCATCTTTTGAGTTATTGGAAATGCTATAACTAACATGTTCTCTTGACAAAACTCTGTTAGGTTTTGCCCTGTTTCAGTTTGTACTTCAAGGCCAAACTTGCCTGTTATTCTGGGTATCTCTTGACTTCCTACTTTTCCATTTCAGTCCCCTGTGATGAAAAGGATGTCTTTTGGGGGTGCTAGTTCTAGAAGGTGTGATAAGTTTTCATAGAACCATTCAACTTCAGCTTCTTTGGCATCAGTGGTTGGGGCATAGACCTGGATTACTATGATACTGAATGGTTTGCCTTGGAAACGAACCAAGATCATTCTGTCACTTTTGACGTTGCACCCAAGTATTGTATTTTGGACTGTTTTGTTGACTATCTTGTGCTAAATAAATAGTCTGCATGCTTAAAATCAATTTTAAGCCACAGTGTAAATATCTACAGATATAAATAAACATCATCAAAGTGTATTAAGTATACTCCAACAAATAAAATTGAATGTCCTTGTATCTCCTCCTCCCACCTCAGAGCAGAGCATTTCTATCCAGCTACTATCGTGACCACAACGTGGAACTCTCCAAGCTGCTGCACAGACTGGGGCAGCCTCTGCCATCCTGGCTGAGGCAGGAGCTGCAGAAAGTGAGATAGCACTGTGAGAAAGCTCGAGAATGCATCTCCATGGAATGCTCACCTCTCCCAGAGCTTCCAGGAGCTACCAAACGGTGGTTTAAAAATATACCTCTTAAAATGAGAATAGAAAAACAAAGTTCTTTCCACGTGCTGGCACGTGGATGATTAGAAACAAAACAAAACTAAAAGTATTTGTTACAAGCCTTGAGGCCTATGGCCTTTCTCTTAACCCATATCTGAGCCTGTGGGGTTATTGGAGACTACTGTGCATTCATGTGTTAATCAATAGCAACCAATATAAATATCAAATACCAATGCAGAACTGTTCCATTTCGTAGTAACATTTACACTTTTATATATCAACTAAGATTATGTCTCTGTAGACTTGTAGGCTGCTGTTTGCCTGTAGAATGTTTTCTTATTCTTTGATTCTATAAAGTGTCCTACAAAACAAAAAGTAAACATCACAATGTAGCATAAAGCGCCAGAGGCCTAATGCCCGTGAAAACTGCTTGCAAAAATATAAATCCACTGAAGTATTTAGAAAGAATTATAATTTATAATTTGTCCTAGATGAGAGAATGGTAAAGTTATATCTGAGCTTTATCTGCATCGAAAAAAAAAAAAAAGATAAGTATTATAGAAGGAAAAAAGTGATTTTTCATCCACATAGTCTAGCACATTTCTATAAAAGTTTCCAATGTCTCTATCATTACATAATTATTATTCTGAAAGGTATGTTGTACCAGCTATTGGATGGGAAATAGAAACACACTGAGTATACCAAGTAAGAAGCAATATAAAGTGTACTGACTAAATCCTCTAAAAGCAAGAAATTGTAGGGGTCTGAAGAGATCTGATTGACAACTTATGTCCCTTTGCTGTGAGTTGCGGATCAACTCCAGTAGTTCTCACTGGTTCTACAGAAATGTTTGCTCAGAATCTGAGGTCTATGTCATCTCCAGAAACAGACAGACTTTTTAATGTAAACAACTTTTTCTTAATGCTCCCAAGAAAAAAACCTATTAACTGAAATCTAAGGACAGTTTCTCCAGTTGATATGTTGGGTTATTTACGTTTAAATACAGAAAAATTACATTTTTTCAGATAATTCAAAATGAAATTGTATACCGCCGAGATCTGTGACAAAAAACAAATTAATGTATGATTTTTAATCTCAGATTTGCAATGGTACAAGGCAGAAAAAGATAATCAAAGCCAAGTGCCATTTTTTTTAGAACATTTTGTACATCACTTTCATGAAAGACAATAGAACACAGTTAAATTTATGGGTTATCTACTAAATTAAATGGAGGAAGTACCAAGATGAGCCAGGCATGGTTCTTAAAATATATTTTACACTTAAATTTTTAATGATTATATGATTAATAAAGTATTCAAAAAAAGAAAAGAATGTCATGCTGATTTTCCTGTACTTATATTTACTTAGTTTTTAAATATACTAAACACACAAGAAATTTAAGTAGTAAATAAATTCCTTGCTATGACTTTATAAGCATTTATGAATGTAATCAAAAGTATGATTAGAAAAAAATTATGCCCAAATAGTTTCATTATAATATGAAACTATTATGGCCATTATAATAGCCATTATAATATGTGAAATTGAATTCTATCAACTATTCACTAATTAGAAAACAAATTTTGAGATACTTTCACTATTCATTTCTAAAATTGTATTATAAAAGTTAATTAAATGTTTTAAAGTTTTGTATACCCAAATGATAAGCCAATTTTTAAACAAACAAGCTATTAGCAGAAAGAATTAGACAAAGAACCAGATTTTAAGATCCCTGACAATAAAAGCAATATCAAAGTCATTTGGACAAAGATGGTAAAGTCAGTCTTCATGCTTACCGCTACCTTTATGAACAGCACATGCCTAACATACTAGAAAATGAATACAGCCTTTCATCTTCACTATTTTAAGAAAATTAGCTTCAGAGGGTCAAACATAGTGAGAACAGTCCCCAGGAGTTACATACGGTATTGTGTTTTCATTTTGACAACATTTCTACTGATTCAAAAAAAAAAAAAAAGGAAAGGAAAAGAAAAACAATGCATTTATGCTCCAAGGATGAGATGTGCATTTAAACTTCTAAACAAAGCTCCTAATGGTGTAATTCTGTCTGGATAAATCGAGTCAACTAAACAGCTTACCCTTTAAGAAATGTCAAAAACACACTGGATGCTTGTGGGATGAAAGGAGAAATTTACTCATTCATAATACAGATATTATGCTACTTAGAGCAGCAAACCTTTGAAAGGAATTTTGATCACTCAGTGTATCTGGAAGACAACTCAAATTCTAGGGGACATGCACACTTACTACACTGGATACTCCAGATGGTTGTTATGTTCTTCTGAAAGTAACATAAATACACATGGGGAAAGAAACGGATAATGTGATTTCAAACTAGCTTTGTATGACATTTTTTTTTCATTGCTTAAAATATGAAACTTCCTCAGGAAGAAATGAAATGGTTATTTCAGTGTTTATAGCTATAATATTCTTGTCATTCACATTGAATGAAAATTAATAGAAACATTTTTTTTTCTGAGTTTTTTAAAATAAAAAAAACTGGATATAATTCTGATAGTAGCATGGTACCTCATATGTACAACAATAAACTGTGATAAGAAAAGAGTTTGAGCCTGGTGATTTTAGGTAACAAGAAGGCATTTGTTTGATAGTTGGTGTTTGCCTGTGACCAAGTGGGAGGTGGTCATAGAACATAGATACCACTAACACAATTGAAAATGGAAAACTTCCCAGGAAGGCATGAGTGTTATTTTTAATGATATAACCT
Source organism: Capricornis sumatraensis (assembly GCF_032405125.1). Taxonomy (NCBI): domain Eukaryota; kingdom Metazoa; phylum Chordata; class Mammalia; order Artiodactyla; family Bovidae; genus Capricornis; species Capricornis sumatraensis. The sequence continues at coordinate 9,708,445 of NC_091075.1, read as the reverse complement.
TAAACAGATCTTCTAATCAATATTAGTTAGTTTTTGTTTAGTTCTAGTAGATATAAAACATTTCCTAGGGTCACTCATGAGACCAGAAAGTGAGAAGGGCACACGACTGATACTTAACGGACCTGAAAACCGAAAGTATCAGCATCTCTTACTCCTAGTGCTCTGCTCTGCTCCCTACAAATCAGCTGCTTTCTTTAGAGCTTTATATGGAGAATCCCAGGGACAGGGAGCCTGGCGGGAGAGTTGGACACGACTGAAGCGACTTAGCAGCAGCAGTAGCAGCTAATCTCTCTCTCCTTAAAAATCTAGCAAAACAGACCATCTATGCAAAAAAAAAAAAGGAGGGGGTCAGGAGGGTTAGACATTTATCTACATTTTCCACAGAACTTTCTTTTCTCTATCCCAGTCCCTTTCTTTTCTAAACATCAGGCTTTCCCGTGTTGCAACCCACCCTGTCATCATACACCAGTTGATTCTTCACAGGCTTATCTCCCAGACACACAGTTCTCCAGTCTAGGATACACCTGACCCCCAATTTTCCATGTGTGCCATCCTATGTTCTATTTACTCTGAGACCAGCTGGTGAGTGGTTAATAAACCAACCCCATCAATGTTAGTGGCTTATAATGACTTACAATATTTTACTTTTAAGAGATAGCAGCACTGCATTTTCCAGGAGATATGCTCAAGGCTCACCGATAAGGAGGCACTGAACAGTTCAAATAGTTCAGAAGGAAGGGATCTCTCTATTTTCAAATCACTCTCCAAGGCCGAGTTCTATTCTGCCAAAACTGACACGGCGTGGTTACCACCTACAGCATGGCTACTGCCTTCGTCCTGCCCCCACCCCCACCCCACGCACACACACACCCATCCCCAAAGAGTCAGGAGTCATGGAAAGAGCAGTGAATCCCTGCGGTGGATAATCCTTGAGAAATTGTTTGTGTTGGCTTGACATGTTTAACTTCTTTTCACTTGACCTAAAGGCAAACTAAATTTTATAAGGTCAAGCCATTAATTTATGCTTTGAGGATAAGAGCTAAAGACACAATGTGTCATTGATTCCATTCCCAGTAAAACCTAGAATTTACTTTGAGTATGCCTTTCACCTGTGGCCAACGGTAGCTAAGGGAATTTAAGGGCCATTTCTCCCCGTCCAGGGCTACTACAAGTTCCCGCTATTTTGTCCTCAATTTATTGTCTACACAGTTCTCTACATATTCAATTTCTTAACAAAATCACAAAAATGTATTCATTTATTTATTAGCAGGTGAAATTTATTCTTGCCCTCCACTTCCACCTTCTTCCTTTAATCCTGTACTTATCTTACTCATTGAGTTTCTATCATTTCTCAGTCTATTCTCAAAAGTTATAGACACAAAGATTAATAGATCACTAAAATTGGAACCTGCTATATTTTCACCATCTCCTTTTTAGAAAAAGAAGAATCATGAATAGTGTCAGTGTTTAAAAAAGACATCCACTAGCCAGATTCAGGTCAAATATTTTATTTGCCTATCAATTCCTTCCACAGAAGTCAAAGCAAATTCCACAAATTAAATACTCACAGTATAAAGTCTCCAAGATATTGCTAGGAAGAATGTATCTACCCACATTTTTTCATATAGAAAACAGAATTAAACTGAATGAAATGTGAAACATTTCCAAAGCACCCGGGATCTGTGACAAATCTTACATAAAACCGTCTATATCAAGCTGTTTCTTGGTTATGAGGGAATAAATTAGGTGTAGGAAATGCCTGCTGTCTGCATTTCTGATGCCAAAACGCTCTTCTTCAAATCAATAAGTGAAATGGAAGGCAGATCTTGCTCTTAAATATTATGCATAATTTATACAGTTGGACCAGAAAGATTGGTCTTCCTTTCTCTATTTGGTAAATACTGTTCTCAATCTGAATTTTTCAGTTTCAACCACACTTTAAACAGAAATGCAAGCTCAGGATGCAATATACTCTTAGGGCTACAGTGTATTTTTTTAGAACTTAATTTATGTCTTTCAAAGTAAACAAAACTTTTAAAAGCCCACAAAACATATACTATCAAAAACAAAGGGTCTGTCTCAGACAGACAAATAAATTGACAAATTTAAAAGAAGTTAAAGATTCTAATTTTAAAAACAATAAAAAGCTATGAAAATGTAATACTGACCAATTTTCATTCCCATCTGGGATCAACTTGATGAAACCATGTTGCTTCTGTCCCCAATTAAGGATATCCTAAGTACAACTGGAATCGCAGACAGAATCGATTGGACTAATATAGATGTTGGCCCCGATATTGGTTCTTAACCAAAATAACACTGAGTAAGTCAGTTTTCCTTTAGGGCCTCAGTTTCCCCATCCTTCAGAGGAAGAAGTCAAATGAGATCGTTGGCACCAGCTCCTTCCATTTTATCACCATTTATTGTGACATGTGGCTCTCCGTGGCTCTCACACGTTCTGCCACAGGCAGGAGCCACAGATTATCTAGGTGGGAAAGCTGGAGGCAGGAGTGGGGTCTGAGTATTTCAATCCCTCCTCCCTCCCTTCTGTTTGGAGAATACTCTGGTCTGCTTTTGGCCTGTCGTAAGTTCAGCAGAAATCTATTTTTAAATACACTATTTAAGGCCACAAACATAACCAAAAGAACAAAAATATAAATATATGCTTTAAAAAAATAGGAAGATGACCAAGACGGTAAATGAGTTAAACATTTACACGCATCAAGGAATAAGGGTCTAAATGAGCCAAACCTCTCGTCTTTCATGTATGAACCAACAGAGGATGCTTCAAGTTGACAAACCAAGATGATAAGGTGAGTGATAGTTGGTATTACGGAGGCAATTGACACAATTCGGATATGAATGGTTACTTACCTTTGATAAATGGGGCTGGAGTGCAGGACCAGGGAGAAGCATTTGAATTTTCATTTCCAAGTGCATGTACTACTTTAGTATCAATAGCAACAGCAATAATCTATCAGTTTTTTAAAAAATAACTATAAATATTCAGGCCCAACAGTAATTGGCAACTGATTTTAGCATCAGCTGGTGGATGTTATCCAGGAGACTAACTGGTAGGCAAGACCTCTGCGGCAATACAGAGCCTTACTTAGTGGTCACATGGCTCTCAAAGCAGTGTCTGTGTTCCCCTGGCAGACCCAAGTCCTTTACAGGGCATCTGCATGGTCAGAACTATTTTCATAATAATACCAGTTTATTATAGTCCCTTGTCATTGTGCTGATATCTTCACTGTTTTTGCAAGAGTAATCATGGGTCAAACTGCTGGTGCTTTAACAGAAGTCTCCTGGTCATTGTATTCCCCACCATCACACACTCATTTACAAAGTCAGCTTCAGTTAAGAAAACATGCAACAAGGCAGTAAGAATTATTAATACCATTCAATTTCATCCCCTTAATACCTATCCTTTTAATGTCTCTGTTTCAAAATGTGACGCATACCTGGAGTACCTCCACCATACACTGAAGTAGATAGCTGTCTCAAGGAAATGCACCTGAGAAATTATTTGATTTGCAAATTGAACTTCTTTTTTAATTTATTTAATCTGACAAAAACTAGTCGCCTCACTCACAGATCATCATTTTGACTTAAAAGAATGGCAGGAACTATGATTATTCAAACGAGAATTTTAAGACTTTTATTAATGAAAAAGGTGAGCCTGTCACTTTAAGAAAAACAATTAATAATAAATAACAGTATTTATTGCCAATGATAAAATTTGAGCTTTCAAGTGAAAATTAGAATGTTGTAGTTCTTGTGTACATTACTTGGAGCTTAACAGCATACTATTTTTTAAATACTTTCTCTGATGAGACTGATGGTGATATTAACAAACACAATTTTTTAATATTATATATTAAAATGTACCAACATTTGGAAGATCTGAATAGTAAGCCAGTATTTTCCAAACAACTGATGTATGAGGTTACAAAAATCATTATATGTAGCACAACCACTATAATAGTAAAACACCCATTCTTAGGCAAGATAACCTAATAGTTTTTAATGTAGCAGAGTGTGAAAAGGTCTTTGATTTGGTTTCAGATTCCACATTACAAATATCCTTTAAGAAAATACAACTTGCCCAGTTTTAGCATAGTATCAAAGAAAAATATCAACAATTACCTGAAAGGCTATAAGTATACACTCCCCTTTCCCAAACACACATTTGGGTAAGCTTAGATTTTCTCTACACACTTCAGCAAAAGCAACATCAAAAGAGACTGAATGCAAAAACAGAAATCACAATCCACCTATCTTCTACCTAACCCTCTTCCAACAACACAAGAGAAGACTCTACACATGGACATCACCAGATGGTCAACACCGAAATCAGACTGATTATATTCTTTGCAGCCAAAGATGGAGAAGCTCTATACAGTCAGCAAAAACAAGACCAGGAGGTAACTGTGGCTCAGATCATGAACCCCTTATTGCCAAATTTAGACTTCAACTGAAGAAAGTAGGGAAAACCACTAGACCATTCAGGTATGACCTAAATCAAATCCCTTATGATTATACAGTGGAACTGAGAAATAGATTTAAGGGACTAGATCTGATAGACAGAATGCCTGATGAACTATGGATGGAGGTTCATGACATTGTACAGGAGACAGGGATCAAGACCATCCCCATTGAAAAGAAATGCAAAAAAGCAAAATGGCTGTCTGAGGAGGCCTTACAAATAGCTGTGAAAAGAACAGAAGTGAAAAGCAAAGCTGAAAAGGAAAGATAGTCCCATGTGGATGCAGAGTTCCAAAGAATAGCAAGGAGAGATAAGAAAGCCTTCCTCAGTGATCAATGTAAATAAATAGAGGAGAACAAGAGAATGGGAAAGACTAGAGATCTCTTCAAGAAAATCACAGATACCAAGGGAACATTTCATGCAAAGATGGGCTCAATAAAGGACAGAAATGGTATGAACCTAACAGAAACATAATATATTAAGAAGATATGGGAAGAATACAAAGAACTGTACAAAAAAGAGCTTTACAACCCAGATAATCATGATGGTGTGATCACTCACCTAGAGCCAGACATCCTGGAATGGGAAGTCAAGTGGGCCTTAGAAAGCATCACTACGAACAAACCTAGTGGAGGGAATGGAATTCCAGTTGAGCTATTTCCAATCCTGAAAGATGATGCTGTGAAAGTGCTGCACTCAATATGCCAGCACATTTGGAAAACTCAGCAGTGGCCACAGGACTGGAAAAGGTCAGTTTTCATTCCAATCCCAAAGAAAGGTAATCCCAAAGAATGCTCAAACTACCGCACAATGTCACACACCAGTAAAGTAATGCTCAAAATTCTCCAAGCCAGGCTTCAGCAATACATGAACAGTGAATTTCCAGATGTTCAAGCTGGTTTTAGAAAAGGCAGAGGAACCAGAAATCAAATTGCCAACATCCACTGGATCATCGAAAAGGCAAGAGAGTTCCAGAAAAACATCTATTTCTGCTTTATTGATTATGTCAAAGCCTTTGACTGTGTGGATCACAATCAACTGTGGAAAATTCTGAAAGAGATAGGAATACCAGACCACCTGACCTGCCTCTTGAGAAACTTATATGCAGGTCAGGAAGCAACAGTTAGAACTGGACATGGAACAACAGACTGGTTCCAAATAGGAAAAGGAGTACGTCAAGGCTGTATATTGTCACCCTGCTTATTTAACTTATATGCAGAGTACATCATGAGAAACACTGGGCTGGAAGAAGCACAAGCTGGAATCAAGATTGCTGGGAGAAATATCAATAACCTCAGATATGCAGATGACACCACCCTTATGGACAAAGTGAAGAGGAACTAAAAAGCCTCTTGATGAAAGTGAAAGAGGAGAGTGAAAAAGCTGGCTTAAAGCTCAACATTCAGAAAACGAAGATCATGGCATCTGGTCCCATCACTTCATGGGAAATAGACTGGGAAACAGTGGAAACAGTGTCAGACTTTATTTTGTTGGACTCCAAAATCACTGCAGATGGTGACTGCAGCCATGAAATTAAAAGACGCTTACTCCTTGGAAGGAAAGTTATGACCAATCTAGATAGCATATTCAAAAGCAGAGACATTACTTTGCCAACAAAGTTCTGTCTAGTCAAGGCTATGGTTTTTCCAGTGGTCATGTATGGATGTGAGAGTTGGACTATAAAGAAAGCTGAGCACTGAAGAATTAATGCTTTTGAACTGTGGTGTTGGAGAAGACTCTTGAGAGTCCCTTGGACTGCAAGGAGATTCAACCAGTCCATCCTAAAGGAGATCAGTCCTGGGTGTTCATTGGAAGGCCTGATGCTAAAGCTGAAACTCCAATACTTTGGCCACCTCAGTGTGAAGAGCTGACTGAGTGGAAAAGCCCCTGATGCTGGGAGGAATTGGGGGCAGGAGGAGAAGGGGAGACAGAGGATGAGATGGCTGGATGGCATCACTGACTGGATGGACATGAGTTTGAGTAAACTCCAGGAGCTGGTGATGGACAGGGAGGCCTGGCGTGCTGCCATTCATGGGGTCACAAAAGTCAGACATGACTGAGCAACTGAACTGAACTGATCTTCTACTAAGCCAAAGATTAAAGAGATTTACAAAGATGTAAGCCAACATCACTCTTTTCACTAATTTTTTTGTTTTGGAAAAGTTATATTTTATTAAAACTATGATCTTATTATGGGTTTGCCCTTGTTCTTAAATGAATTAATATTTTTGGCTCCTCAGTTTGAATTTCTAGTATAGTAAATGTTGATAGATATAACCTTTATAAATTTTGGAGTCATCAATAATTTTGTAAAATGTAAGGGCTCTTGAGACCAAAAAATGTGAGAATCACTGGCATAGGAGTTAAAAGTAATTTATGTACCATAAACCAAAACTTATACCATCAAGTAATAGGCTAGAAAGAAAACAGATGGAAAGCCAGACTATACCTTCTATCATCTTCCTATTCCACTCCCAGACTGGACGTTGCCTGGCTGGAGATGAAGAAATACTGGAAAGGGAGAAGAGAGGCAAACATGGGTATGAGTTCAGGACTAGAGATTTTCTCTAAAACTGAGGCTCCAAGAAGAGAGAAAGCTGTGTCCTACTTTCCAAATAAAGGTTTCCCAAACAGCAACCTCCTCTGTGTGCTCTGCCCACTAATAGTTCAGGAACAAAATAGTGACAACAGGACATGGTGTTCTAGGCATACAATCTAAGACTGCACAGGTTCCACAGTGGCAAGAATAATATATAAAAATTCCCATTCTCCATGGGAAGCTGCAGAAGTCACTAAGAATGGGCCTTTTTAGATCCAAAGGGACCGTAAGCTAGGACCAGGAGGACATCTAATGACCTGCGCAGACTGATGACTGCAGGATATGAAAAGCCCAGACCATGGACGCTAGAGCACACTCACCAAAGGCTAAACTTGATGAGATTCATCCAGTGCGAGCAGAAGACAGATACGTCTGAGGCCTGGTGTCACCTTCTTCCTCATGTCCAAGACAACCCTGACAAGAAAGGAGAGAAGCATTCTTAATTTGGGTGTTTCTATTGCTGTCCATTCACTAAGTCGTGTCCAACTCTTTGAAACTCCATGTACTGCAGCATACCAGGCACCCCTATACTCTGCTGTCTCCTGGAGTTTGCTCAGATTCATGTCCATTGAGTCAGCGATGCTATCTAACCATCTCATCTTCTGCCACTCCCTTTTTTTGCCTTCAACCTTTTCAGCATCAAGGTCTTTTTCAGTGAGTTGGCGCTTTGCTTCAGGTGTCCAAAGTATTAGACCTTCAACTTCAGGATCAGTGCTTCTAATGAATATTCGGTGTTGATTTCCTTTAGGATTGACTAGTTTAACCTCCTTGCAGTCCAAGGGACTCTCAAGAGTCTTCTCCAGTACCACAATTCAAAAGTCTTTGGCTTAATTCTTCATTGTTTCTAAAACAGAATTAAAAATCCCTAAAGTGATGAAATAGATCTAAAATGGGACAGTCATTGGAAACTAAACAAAGCTACATTTCTGCACAGGTTGTAGATTATACCCACTATATAAGCAGTCTATCCCAGGTTCAATTAGCAACAGTGGAGATGCACACAAGAAGAACAAACAGCCAGGGTCAAGAGTGCGGCTGGACTTCCTCAGGAAGAGCCAGGGGTAGGCATGGTGACTCACTAGGCATGAGTGTGCAGATGGAGCACACTTGAAGATTTTCATCTTCCTACAAAATAAGCTGTTCCGTCCTATGGTGGACACACCGGGAGAGTCATGCCCTTGTGTGATATTGCCCTGAGTGTGGGCTGAACCTGTAGCTATGTTGGGACAATCACTCTCTTGATTAGCATACCCCACATTCAATCTGTCAAGACACCAACTCCACAGCTGCTCTGAGATAACCTCTTCTTTAACTTGGATATCTTCCCCGCTTCCATTCTGTTCTAATAATCTACTGTCAACTCTATACCCCAAACAACCTTTTTACAGATTAAGTACTCCTATGTTAAATACCCCGCAGCAGCTCTCCTTTCCAGAGTCTGAGGTCTTCCGTGACCTTATGTCCATTGCCTTGGAGATGACGGTTCACCTCGCACCTCCCTCCCTCTGCGACAGCTGCACCGGTTTCCATGCTGACTAGCATGCAGCCCCTGCGCTGATGTTCCCTCGGTTGTCCACAGGGTCAGCTCCTGCAGTTTTTCTGAGTCCCTGCTCAAATATCATCTTTTTTTAAAAAAAGCCAGCATCAACAACCTTACAGAAAATTTCACTTCCCTCGGTTCTCCTGATTCCCATTTCCCTGATCTAATTTGTGTTTTGCCATAGTACCTATAATCTTATAACTAATTGTGTAGCTTACTGATTTAACAACATTGTTGTCTTCTCCTACTCAACTAAGCTTCATGAAGACAAATGCATTTGTTTTCTTTCATCACTGTATCCCCACATTCCTGTATGTCGTCTCTGACATGTAATAGGCACTCAATAAATACTTGCTGAATTAATTAAATTTAGCAATAAATGGAGAAGAATAAAAGCAAAGGATGATAGTTTTAACATGGCATATTTTCTTCCATTTAAGCCTCAGAAAAAAGTATACCTTTTACCAATCAATAAATTTGGTAAAGATATATATTTCCGCAATCATGCAAAGACTTAAAAAAAATCTCTCTTCTAAATAATAAAAAACGAGTTCAGATTTTAAATAATAATGAATTTCTAACAGAACTAAAATTAGCAAAGTAACTTTTTCAAATATAAGATGAAAAAAACCTCTATCCTTTAAGTAGTATTTTGTATTTACTAAATTATTTGTATAAATTACCTGAACAATTATTCTAAAAGGAAATATTGCTAGCTTCCTTTATAGATGAAGAAATGGGTATGGAAAGGACAGATAACTAAACCAATATCACACCAGAAGCAAAGTCAAAAATTTGAGATTTGAGCTCAGATTTAAATTTATCTTATACCTAACATCATTCTTTCTCCTTTACAAAACATGGCAGTTAGAAATGGGGACCTGAGCGAGATTACACTCAAATCCCAGAGCTAACCTTGGGTTAATTATTTTCCTGTGCTTCGATTTACTCATTTATATCAGTAAATGGAGATAATACTATAATTTCATTCAATTGTTGAGACAAAGAAATGACTTAATGAGCACGTGTAGACTCAATAAATATTAGTTATTACCATTATTATCACTATTATTATAATTATTACCTCTAGAAGGTAATAACAAATAATTGTTCTTTTCAGAATCCCTTTAGTGTCTGCTCATATTTCCATCTTTAGACATCCTCAGTCATTACTGTTCAGTACTTTAAAGAATGATGATTGCTCATTATTAGAGAAATGCAAATCAAAACTACAATCAGATATCACCTCACCCTGGTCAGAATGGCCATCATCAAAAAATCTACAAACAATAAATGCTAGAGAGGTTGTGGATAAAAGGGAACACTCATGCACTGTTGGTGGGAATGTAAATTGATATAGCCACTATGGACGAGGGTATGGAGATTCCTTAAAAAACTAGGAATAAAACCACCATGTGACCCAGCAATCCCACTACTAGGGATATACCTTGAAGAAACCAAAATTGAAAAAGACACGTGTAGCCCAATGTTCACTGCAGCACGATTTACAATAGCTAGAACATGGAAGCAACCTAGATGGCCATCAACAGATGAGTGAATAAAGAAGCTGTGGTACATATACACAAAGGAATACTACTCGGCCATAAAAAACACATTTGAATCATTTCTAATGAGGTGGATGAACCTACAGCATATTATACAGAGTGAGGTAAGTCAGAGAAAGATAAATATTGCATACTAATACATATATGTGGTATCTAGAAAGATGGTACTGATGAATTTATTTGCAGGGCAGCAATGAAGAAACAGAGAACAGACTTACGGACACAGCAGTGTGGGGAGGGAGGAAGGAGAGGGTGAAATGTATGGGGAGAGTAACATGGAAACTTAATTACCACATGTAAAACAGACAGTCAATGCGAATTTGCTATATGACTCAGGGAACTCAAACAAGGGCTCTAATAACCTAGACTGGTGAAATGGAGAGGGAGATGGGAGGGAGGTTCAAGGAGGGGACATATGTATACCTATGGCTGATTCATGCTGATATTTAGCAGAAAACAGCAAAATTCTGTAAAGCAATTATCCTTCAATTAAAAAATAAGTATTTTTTAAAATAAGAATGATGAGTATTTCAAAATTTTCATTGCTTTTATCAAATGTACTGAATTCCAGGGATCTCTTTCAGGATTCTTCTGATTTCTAAGACATATTATCCATTTGTATAAATTACCATACAAGTAAAAGGATTTTAAATTAAAGAAATACAAAAGCCATTTCTCTGATATTAATTCTACTTGATTTGCTATAAATTTACTTGGAGAGAATAAACACCTACTAAAACATCTTATATAGTAAATTGGGGTGTTTTAATACCACGTAAATTCTTTCATTTTCATTTTAAAAAAGAGTGTTAAGATTTTTCTAGATTCAGCTCAAGCTAAAATTTTTCAGAGCATTGTATGAGTCCTCTCAGTTATTTGAAGATCAAATTGAAATTACTTAATATAATCCTTACAGTCTCAAGAATATGTAAACCTCTGATATTGAGATTTAAGACAGTGAAGATCTATTTCAATTATAAACATTGACTAATAGCAATCAGTTTCAAAGTTTGCCACAAAATGTTCCCTGTAAAATGATTTCCATTATAAAAACTTGAAATATATTGTCATAGGAGGGAAAGAAAACTTTCAATTTAAAACTTTGGCAAAGACAGAGGTAAGATATGCCCCAAATCAAAAAATACATTTTTGTTTTAATATACTAGCTGGAAATTTTCCTTTTGAACGCTGTGTATAATTTCCAACAAAATTTTTTTTCACTTTTACCATCACAGTTTCCTCATTAAACAAACACTCACATTCACGGATCAAGTATTGCTATGGGTAAGATGAATATGATTACATCCTTGTCCTCTGGTAAACTGAGCAAAAATACTTCATTTCTCCAAGAGAATAACTCTCCACTTCCATACAGTCCAGATTAAAAATGTATCAACCTAAGCACTTTAGACAATAGGTAATAAATTAAATCTCTACTTGATTAATATAGCATTTTTAAAACCCATACATCAAATTTGCATATAAAAGTACATGATATTTCAATTATATTATTAGAATCTGCATCTGGGAAAAGTTGTTCCTTTTATAAGGTTTTTAACATTCAGTATGGATATTTACTGTATAAAATTGAAGTCCAGAGGGTAGGTTTGTAGAGCCATTATATATTCTGACATTTTCACGTTATTATCCACACATTCAATAAGTGAATGTATAAATACTCATGCGCAATAATAAATGAATGTATTTAATTTTAAACATACTTGTTCAAATTCTTTTCCCATCTAGGTTACTACAATGAGTAGAGTTCCCTTTGCTAGACAGTAGGTCCTTGTTGGTTATCTATTTTAAATACAGTAGTATGTATATGTCAATACATGTATTTATGTGAAAAACTGAATCACTTTTGCTATACACCTGAAATTAAAACATTGCAAATTAACTATGTGGTACATGCATGCTCAGTCATGTCTGACTTTTTGCCACCCCATGGGCTGTAGCCCGCCAAACTCCTCTGTCCACGGGATTTTCCAGATAAGAATACTGGAGTGGGCTTCCATTCCCTTCTCCGGGGGACATTAACTATACTCCAATATTAAAAAAAAAAAAGAAAAAAAACTAGTGTTAGACAGATTTGATAGGATACCAGTGCCACCTAGTGGCCTCATAAAAAAGAATGCTTGCCTTTTTCATCCTATTAAGTTTTACATAAACATAAGCTTATCTTTTTGGAGAAGGAAATGGCAATCCACTCCAGCGTTCTTGCCTCGAGAATCCAGGACGAGGAGCCTGGTGGGCTGCCGTCTATGGGGTCGCACAGAGTCGGACACGACTGAAGCGACTTAGCAGCAGCAAGCTTATCTTTTCACTGATACAGGTGTTAATAATATTTACAGCACTAGAGTAAATGTTTGACATCACAAACATCTATAAAGTATATTATAAGGGAAAATAAAGGAAAACAGAGAATTTTAGCAAGTGACCATTTTCAACTTACATTAATGTCAAGTATATAAGCATTAGATATTTTATAAATATTAGCTTATATAGTATAAAACAGTAATAAGATCTTTTAGTTTAATATACTATATTTATATATTATGTATTAAATAATTTTATTTTGCATAAAGGCACGAAAGTAAAAAAAAAAATTAAGGCCTTATTAGTAAATAGATTAAACCAAAAATCAAGGATTACATGCTGTCTGTCTGAGAAGGAAAGAAAGAAAAAGCTTTGAGATGTTAACTATTTAATAAAACAAGAGTGCAACATCTTACTGATATGCACATTTCTACAACCAAGGCAAGCAATCATTCTTGAGGTGATGGAGGCCAATTTAAGATCACTGAACATCTGGCAACTGCAGTTTGTCATCCTAACCAAAAAATGTCTCAGCAGGTTTCTTGCTAAACCTCCCAATATATATGTGTGTTATAGATATTTCAAGTCATTTACTCCAGTGCCGCACCTCCAAAATTTGACTCGTCACCTCAAAATTCATTCATCCTATTTACATTTTCAGTGATCCTCACTCGGCCATATGTTGCCATCCCTCTTCACCTAGCTTAAATTTCGTGGCAAATTAATGTGATCCCTTCTATTTTTTTTTCTTTGCCTTCTTTCACTTTGTTTACTTTCTTGGCAAACCTCAACCTGAGTTAATTCCAACTCTGTGTCAGCTTTACACCTACACCTTTGCAGCTAAGCTTGCTGTGGAAAAATACACAATCATGCTAGTTTTTTATTTGTGCATGCTAAGCCACTTCAGTCGTATCTGACTTTTCTGGGACCCTATGGACTATAGCCCACCAGGCTCCTCTGTCAATGGGATTCTCCAGGCAAGAATACTGCAGTGGGTTGCCATGCCCTCCTCCAGGGGGTCTTCCTGACCTAGGGATCAAACCCATATCTCTTACATCTCCTGCATTGGCAGGGGCTTTCTTTACCACTAGTGCTACCTGGGAAGCCCCCAGTTGTTTGTTTGTTTGTTTTAATGTATTTAAATTCATTATAAGAACTGAAGTGAGCCCCTCGTGTGACACAGGAACGCTGCTACATTTCTTAGTCTATTCACACTATCCCCAAACCATAACTTCTCCTCTCTCCTCAAATATCCAACACTCCCTTCCTCATCCTCACACTCCGTTGATGACCTTGCTTTGTATTACTCTGAAAAAAGGGAAAAAGTGAATAGAAGAGGCCATTCAAAAGTTCACACAGCATATCACTCACCAGTATCTTGCTCCTGCTTCAATGGATGAACTGTTTGAACTACCATTTAAGCTACTCCTGCTTCCTGCACAAGATCCCACCTCATCAACCAAGTAATTCACAAGCTCTCTCTTGCATAACCAGTTTTCTTCATTTCTACTGGATCATTCCCATCAGAATACAAACACTCTTTACATTCTCCCATGCTTAGAAATTAACCCACCCTTGATCTCACATCCCTCTGAAATACTATCCTATTTCTCATCCCCTTTATAGTGTAACTCCTCAGATGAGTCATCCAAATCCATGGCCACTGACTGTACTCCTATTCTGAAACGATTTTATTTTATCTATGTATTGCTGATTTACCATACTGCGTTAGTCTCTGATGTACAGCAGTGACTCAGTTACCTGTATTTTGTTTTTTTCACATCCTTTCCTATTAGTTTATCACAGGCTATGGCAGACAGCTCCCTGTGCTATGCAGTAGGGCCTTATTGTTTATCCATTCTATTTATAACAGTTTGTATCTTCTAATCTCAAACTCCCAACCCATCTCTCCAATACCCCCTCCCCGCCCCGTGGCCACCACAAGACTCTTCTCTATGTCTGTGAGTCTGTTTCTATATGAAACTATTCTTAACAAGGTCCTACTCTTAACTGACCTCCACACAGTAAATCCAACGGTCATTGCTCAACTCCCATTTTACTCGTACCATGAGTACCATCACTCTCTCTTATTTGAAAGCCTTTCTCGACTTTCAGGATACCCCACGCCTCCTCGCCTGGCTCCTGATAGTTTTCCTGGTAGATAAATGTGGACATGCCCAAGGGCTCACTCTTTGATCCTATTTTCTGTCTATATGTTGTCCCGATATTAGCATCCAATCTTGTGGCTCTAAGTGCCACTGTGACAGCTCCCATGTTTGTTTCTCCAGCCCAGATCTCTCCCGAGAACTCCGTACTCATATAGTGAACTCATCACTCAATTAACAATTCTATGTGAATGTTTAAATGGCATCTCAAACCTAACATGTACCAAACTATGTTCCTGAGTACACCTCCCTCAAACTTGCTACTCCTTAATCATCATCTCAGCAAATAATCAAACATCTTGGAGCCATTTTTCTCTTATCATTCCCTTTCTCTTATATCCTGTATCCAATCTGTCATCAAATACTGTCCACTCTACCATAAAAATACATCCAGAGTTGAATCATTTATTTCTTCCGCTAGTACCACTCAGCCAACATCACTCTCATCTGAATCAGTGCACTAGCTTAACTAGTTTTTCCTGCTCCAACCCTATTTCCACCACTGCTCTTTCTCTGCTCAGTTACTGACGTGACTTTTCAACATGTAAATCCAAAGTCATATCATGTCACTTCTCTATTCAAAACTCTCCAATGGCTACCAAATTTCCTCAAACAAAAAACCCTAAAAACTGAACAATGACTTATAAGGCACTAGGTAGCTTATTACCTTTCTAATTTCACTTCTTTACTCCACTCCAGCCAAACTGATCTCATTTCTGTTCCTTGACTTTAGCAAGTATGTGAGTTATTGATGGCTGAATAGCAAATTACCCCCAAACTTACTCACTTAAAAAAACCTCATCTCACACATTGGTCAGGAAATCTTTAAGTATGACCTAGCTGGATTCTCTGCTTCAGCATGTCACAGACGGCAATAAACAGCTACAGCTATAGTCATCTCAAGGCTCAGCTTGTTTAAAGATTCATTTCCAAGCTTGCTTACCTGGCTGTTGAGCTATTGGTTTGGCAGCCTCAGTTCCTTTACTGAATGTGGGCCATAGGTCATTCTCTGTTCTTTGCCACATACACCTCTCCAATACAGGATTAAGAGAAAGAATGGGGCAAGACACAGGTCAGAGTCTTTTATTTCCTAACCACAGAAGTAACATCTCAACTCTTCACCACTCCAGCGAAGGGGACTGCAGAAGGGAGGGAGCACATGAATGGGGCTCACTAGGAGCCTTGTAAAAGGGTGTCCACCACACAGGTTTGGTGCCACTCAGGAAGCACTGTTCACTTAGACTATTCTTCTTCCAGATAGCAGCATGTTTCACTCCCGCACCTTCTTCAAGCCTTTGACCTAATGTCACCTGCTCAGTGAGACCTTCCATGAACACTCTTTTTAAATTACAATCCCTACCCCTCAAAGACTTTTCATCCTCTTCCTTATTTGTCTCCACAGCACTTATCGACTTTAACATACCATATAATTTACTTATTGTGGTTGGTTTCTATGGTGTCAACTTAGTTAAGCTGGTAGTACATTTTCACTTCCTTTCCTGCAGAGTTCTGGGATAGCATGAGCCACAGAGGCATTCTGCCTGAGATCTGACAGGTGGAAGCGGTCATGTACTTTTAACCAGGAGGGCCAGTGCAGGGTACAACGCATTGCTGCACATCGTGCATGCTGTCACCTCTTCTGTCAGCTCATCTTGTAGGTGTGGGGCAGCAGCCAGGTCCCAACCTTCAGCTCCAGGGCTTCTCTTCCAATTTCAGCCACTCTTGAGTCTGTGACAAAGGACTGGCTCCTTGGGCAGATCACCTCCGTCTTCAAAGGTGAACTGTGGGAATCAGGGAGAAATCAATACAAATTCCAACCCATTCCCCCAGGTTCCAGCTCATCCTTAAAGTCCCCTCCACCTAACCATTTGCGATTTGACTTTGGGCAGTAGTCCTGCTCCTCTGACAACTCCAACATTACTTGATATCTTTTTTCTGCCATTAAAATCTATAAGCTCTGCAAGTAAAAACTTGGATCCGCTTTGTTTACTGCTCTTACCCCAGCACCTAGAACAGGGCCTATGAATGGTATGTAGTAGGAATTAATTACACATTTACTAATGAACAATTCTTAAAAATATAAGGTACTAAGAACAAACATCAAGGGTGGCAAGAAAAGGGAGAGACTAATAGATGTTCTAGAAGAAAAGCTCCTGTGAAAAATAAAAACTGAAATGTGTCTTAAAGGATGGATAGGAAGGAAATATCATCTACAGTATGAAATAGCATGAAAAAAATAGAGAGGAGCATGCTAAATGTAACATACATTGTATGTTGTCCAGGGATGAGGAATGTGACCGGGGTAAGCCATTACAGTCTCTGTAGCAAGTGACTAACATGGAAAAAACATAATTTCATTAAATTTAACCTTTCAGGAATATACTCACTTGACTGGAAAGGGGGAATTAGAAAAGCAGGGAGACAACACAGATATGTTGTCTTAGATTAGCAGTATGACAATAGAGAAAAAAGGTAGACGTGAAACTGTAAGAAAAGAAAACAGGTTATAACTTTATAACTGTATAAATCATTAGTGGTTTGTTGACATATCCGATTCTCCTTCTAAACACATAGCATGGTTCCATTTCCCCACCCTTCTGCAGTTATGCATGGCCACGCAACTTGCTTTGGTCCCAGAAATATGAAGCGATGTGACAAGGCCCACTTCAAAATGGAAGCCTTTAAGAACAAGTGTGATTCTCTGCCTTCCCTTCTCCTTTCATGTTGCCTAGAAACATTACAAAAGGGAAAGTCTCACTGGTCTGAGTCCCTAAATGGCCAAGAGCATGGCGAGAAACAAACCGTTCTGATTTTAAGCCACTGAGACTTTGGACTGTTTGTAACTGTAACACAGCCTCACCCATTCAGATTGTGGCAGCTTTAACTTAGGTTGACAAGCACTTACATTTCCCTCTTTAAGAGATGAAGCTTAATTTCACTCCCTTTTTTGTATGAGCTGAAGTTAATAACTCACTTCTAACAAGTGCATGCTTGTGTGTGCCAAGTAGCTTCAGTCATGTCTGACTCTTTGTGACACTATGGACTATAGCCCACCAGGCTCTTGGGATTCTCCAGGCAAGAATGCTGGAATGGGTTACCGTGCCCTCCTCCAGGGGATCTTCCCAACCCAGGGATCAAACCTGAGTCTCTTAAGTCTCCTGCACTGGCAGGTGGGTTCTTTATCACTAGCGCCACTTGGCAAGCCCTTTTTAACAAGTGATAGTGCTTAACTTCTCAGACTAGCTCATAAAAAAAAATATCGGGACTTTTTGTCTCTCGGATCACTCACCTTGGGGAGAACTGAACTGCTGTAACTTGAGGATGCTCCAGCAGCCCTAAGGAGATCTACATGCTGAGGGTTTGAGTCCTCCTGCCAACTATTAGCATTCACTTGCCAAACTGGGAGTGAGCTTGGAAGAGGATCCAAGGCGATCCCACAGCCCCAGCAACATACTGACTGCAGCTTCTATAGAAGTTGCATGAGATGATAAAAATTCATTGTCTTAATCCACCATGCTTTAGGCTAATCTGAGACTCAGCAATAGATAACAAATATGTTGAATGATATAGAAACACACTAGAAATTAAAATGGAGGATAGAAACAGAGGCTCTGTGACAAACTACAAGGGTGGGATGGGGAGGAAGATAAGAGGATGGTTTGGGAGGGAGGGGACATGTGTGTACCTATGGCTGATTCTGGTTGATGTTTGACGGAAAACCGCAAAATTCTGTAAAGCAATTATCTTTCAATTAAAAAAATAATAAAGTGGAAAAAAAATAAATCAAAGATAACTCCAAGGCTTTGAGCTTGGAATAATTTGAGAAAATTGTGATTATCACTGACTATAAGTTACACAATTTCATTGTAGTTTTGAGGCAAGGGACATGTTTGATTAACAAACATTTGCTGGAGTCTTACAGACAATGGCACCCCACTCCAGTACTCTTGCCTGGAAAATCCCATGGACGGAGGAGCCTGGTGGGCTGCAGTCCACGGGGTCGCAAAGAGTTGGACACGACTGAGCAACTTCACTTTCACTTTTCACTTTCATGCATTGAAGGAAATGGCAACCCACTCCAGTGTTCTTGCCTGGAGAATCCCAGGGATGGGGGAGCCTGGTGGGCTGCGGTCTATGGGGTCGCAGAGTCGGACATGACTGAAGCGACTTGGCAGCAGCAGCAGGTGGCGCTACCTGTAAAGAACTCGCCTGTCAATGCAGGAGCCATGAGAGACACAGGTTTGATCCCTGGGTCTGAAGATCTCCTGGAGGAGGGCACAGCAGCCCACTCCGGTATTCTTGCCTGGAGAATCTCACGGACAGAGGAGCCCGACTGAAAAAAACAAATGCCCAGAACCGAAACCAATATTTCAGTAAAGATAACGGAGAGGGAATTCATTACGTATTTACTGATGAACAATTTTTAAAAATATAAGGCACTAAGTGCAAACATTAAGGGTGGCAAGAAAAGGGAGAGACTAAGCAATGTTCTAGAAGAAAACCTTTTTCATCTTCTCTTGTTTAGATACTATACTTCTATTACAGTTTTGTTACAGGTAGTATCACACTGCTGCTGCTGCTGCTGCTGCTAAGTCGCTTCAGTCGCGTCTGACTCTGTGTGACCCCACAGATGGCAGCCCACCAGGCTCCGCAGTCCCTGGGATTCTCCAGGCAAGAACACTGGAGTAGGTTGCCATTTCCTTCTCCAGTAAAGAGAGTGCATGAAAGTGAAAAGTGAAAGTGAAGTCTCTCAGTCGTGTCCTTCGCGACCCCATGGACTGCAGCCCACCAGGCTCCTCCATCCATGGGGTTTTCCAGGCAAGAGTACTGGAGTGGGGTGCCATCACCTTCTCTGGCACACATCAGCTAGCCTGCTCCATAACACAGCTCAGGCCTTCTTCAGAGGAAGAAAGGCTGGCCTCCCAGCCCCTGCAGGAAAGGCCAGTGCTATCCCACACATCTGGACCGAGAGTAAGGTGTGTTTTCATGACAACAGTACAAAAGAGGTTTTGTTCTCAAGGCCACCTACTGCAGCCTGGCCCTAACATGGCCCCACACTCACTTCTGCTTAGAGAAATATTCTTTGCTCTGGGCATCAGGCTTCTTGGTATCACCACGAGGCTTCCAGCCAGCTGGCACATGTCCCCATGTGTGTCAGTGAACTGGAAAGGCCTGAACTAGTCTCAGTGTCTCATCCACAGAGCAGCCAACAGGAAGGTCGTTTACGGTAATCTGTGGAAAGATACCTTTATCGTCAGTAGTAAAAAGGTTCCTGAATGAGAAGCCTTCATCAGCCTTTAAGACCCCACAGTACTGAGCAACGGTGTGCTCAGGCTCTGATATCAAGGGAATGTGCATGGCCCCCAGTCTTCCTTGTTTCTTGGGTATGTTGATCCACGCCAGGCGACAGAAGTGAGAACCCACAGAAGCACCAGTTACTTGGCAGTTGAGTTTCTTAAATTCTTCTGCCCTATCACTGAAAGCAAGGAGCTCCATGAGGCACACAAAGGCGAAGTCAAGAGGATAAAAGAAGAACACAACGTATCTTCCTTTGTGGTCAGACAGACTGATACCTTTGAACTGACCATCTGGCATAATGGTTGTGGCTTTGAACTGGGGAGCAGGATGTCCAATTTTCACATTTCCTGAAGACATATTGCTATCAGCAGTTCTCAGAGAGAAACCACACAGCCCAGTCACGAGGAAGACACCCATCGATTTTATTTTGGCTGATGCTTTTCTCAGGGATAGACTGAGGTTAGGGCTTTGAGGAAGAAAAACACAGAAGGAGGTAAAGTGTTGTCACCATATCTTAGAGGGTTCGCACTATCAATATGACTTATCAGTCTTATCAATATTGCTTACCTGGCTTAGATAGTATTTACCAGATTTCTCTACTGTAAAGTTCAAGCTGGTTGTAGAAAAGGCAGAGGAACCAGAGATCAAATTGCCAACATCCGCTGGATCATCAAAAAAGCAAGAGAGTTCCAGAAAAACATCTATTTCTGCTTTATTGACTATGTCAAAGCCTTTGACTCTGTGAACCACAATAAACTGTGGAAAATTCTGAAAGAGATGGGAATACCAGACCACCTGACCTGCCTCTTGAGAAACCTATATGCAGGTCAGGAAGCAACAGTTAGAACTGGACATGGAACAACAGACTGGTTCCAAATAGGAAAAGGAGTACATCAAGGCGGTATATTGTCACCCTGCTATTTAACTTATATGCAGAGTACATCATGAGAAACGCTAGGCTGGAAGAAGCACAAGCTGGAATCAAGATTGCAAGGAGAAATATCAATAACGTCAGATATGCAGATGATACCACCTTTATGGCAGAAAGTGAAGAGGAACTCAAAAGCCTCTTGATGAAAGTGGAAGAGGAGAGTGAAAAAGTTGGCTTAAAGCTTAACATACAGAAAACAAAGATCATGGCATCTGGTCCCATCACTTCATGGGAAATAGATGGGACCGAGAGTAGAACAGTGGAAACAATGTCAGACTTTATTCTTTGGGCTCCAAAATCACAGCAGATGGTGACTGCAGCCACGAAATTAAAAGACACTTACTCCTTGGAAGGAAAGTTATGATCAACCTAGATAGCATATTCAAAAGCAGAGACATTTCTTTACTAACAAAGGTCTGTCTAGTCAAGGCTATGGTTTTTCCAGTAGTCATGTATGGATGTGAGAGTTGGACTGTGAAGAAAGCTGAGTGTCAAAGAGCTGTTGCTTTTGAACAGTGGTGTTGGAGAACACTCTTGAGAGTCCTTTGGACTGCAAGGAGATCCAACCCTTGGATCTCCTAAAGGAGATCAGTCCTGGGTGTTCATTGGAAGGACTGATGCTGAAGCTGAAACTCCAATACTTTGGCCACCTCATGTGAAGAGCTGACTCATTGAAAAAGACTCTGATGCTGGGAGAGGTTGGGGGCGGGAGGAGAAGGGGACAACAGAGGATGAGATGGCTGGATGGCATCACCGACTCGATGGACATGAGTTTGAGTGAACTCCAGGAGTTGGTGATGGACAGGGAGGCCTGGCGTGCTGAGATTCATGGGGTCGCAAAGAGTCAGACACGAATGAGAGACTGAACTGAACTGAACTGAACCCTTTGAAAGCAAGTTGCTAAGCAGAGCCCATATTCAAGATGGTATTGGGGTAGGGATGGGAAACTAAATTCCATCTCCTGGAGATAAGTGACTTTTTAGAATAAATGTAAAATTTACTCTATTTCTGAAATACATATTGAGTACCTCAAAGCACCTGATAGTGCAATTAAGTGCCCATTTAACATGAGTCACTATGCTAGGCATTTCAAATAAGTGTTAAGACACAGGAGTTTATAATGTAGTCAGGATACCACAAGAAACATGCTGGTTAAGTATTACAGTGTCACAAAAAGGGAAAAAATAAAATCCAGTTGGAGTAATGAAGTAATGAAAAGTTTCACAGAACAAAAAATATTTAAGCAAAGTAAAGCTGAATATAATATTGACAGATGAAAACAGATGGAAATTCACATCCATTTATAATTTTAAACTCTCAACAGTGGACATAAAGAGAATGTACTTCAACATAATTAAAAGCCATATATATCAATCCCACACCTAATAGCATACAGTGAAAAACTGAAAATTTTCCTTCTAATATCAGGAATAAGACAAGGATGTCCACTCTCCCCACTTTTATTAACATAGTATTGGAAGTCCTAGTCAGAGCAATTTGGCAAAGAAAAGAAATAAAAAGTATTCAAATCGGAAAAAAAAAAAAGTAGTAAAACTGTCACTATTTTAGAAGACATGACTTCATATACAGAAAACCCAAATACTGCACCAAGAATTATTAGAATAAATGAATTCAGTAAAATTGCAGAATACAAAATCAACAAACAAAAATCTGTTACATTTCTATACATTAATAATAAAGTATCAGAAATAAAAATTAAGAAAACAATCCCATTTACAACTGCATCAAAAAGAATAAAATATCTAGGGATAAATTCAACCAAAGAGGTTAAAGACTTGTACACCGAAAACTATAATACCTTGATGAAAGAAACTGAAGACACAAATAAGTGAAAAGATTATCCATGCTCATGGAGTGGAAGAATATTGTTCTAATGTCCATACTATGCAAAGCAATCTACACATTCAACAGAACAGAGATCTCAGAAATAACCCCACATATACACAGTTAATTTATGACAAAGAAGCCAAGATTATACAATAGGAAAGAACAGTTTTCTTCAATAAATAATGTTGAGAAAACTGGAAAACCATGTGCAAAAGATCAAAAGTGGGCCACTATCTTACACCATACACAAAGATGAACTCAAAATGGATTAAAGACTTGAATGTAAGACCTGAAACCATAAAACTGCTAGGAGGAAAAATAGGTGGCAAGCTCCCAGACACCAGTCTTGGTGATGATTTTTTGAACCTGATCCCCAAAGTAAAGGCAACAAAAGCAAAAACAGGCAAGTTGGACCACATCAAACTAATAAGTTTGGAAAGGAAACCATCAACAAAATGAAATGATAGTTTATGGAACAGGAAGAAATACTTGAAAATCATATGACCTGATAAGGAGGTAATATCCAAAATATATAAAAACTCATAGAACTCAATCGAAAAAAAATCCAATTAAAAAATGAGCAGAATACCTCAATAGATATTTTTCCAAAGAAGACACAAACAGCCCAGAGACACCTTAAAAGATGGTCAATATCACTAATATCAGAAAATGCAAATCAAAATATAATGAGGTATCACGTCACACATTAGAATGGCCATTATCAAAAAAGATAAGAAATAACAAGTGTTGCTAAGAATGTGGAGAAAAAAGAGCTGTCATGCACTATTGGTGGGAATGCAACTGGTGTAGCCACTATGGAAAACTACATGGGAATTCCTCAAAAAAATTAAAAATATAGAGTGTGATCCAGCAATTCCACTCCTTGGTATTTACTCAAAGTAAACAAAACTATGAACTCAAAAAGATATATGTACATGTATATGATACATGTACTCAAAAAGATATATGTTCATTTCAGCATTATTTTCAATAGCCAAAATATAGAAACAATCCAAGTGTCCACTGATGTATTAGTATGAATGAAGAAAGATGTGGTGTATACACACACATGGGAATACTAAGCTATAAACAAGAATGAAATCTTTCCATTTGTGACAACATAGATGATCTTAAAGGTATCATGCTAGATGCAATACACTGGGGAAAGACAAACATTGCATGATCCCACTGATGTATGGAATAGAAAAAACAATAGATTCATACTATAAACTGCCAGTTACGAAGCAAGTCCTGGGGATGTAATGTACAACACAGTGACTATAGTTAATAATACTGTACTGCATATTTGAAAGGTACTAAGAGAATAAATCTTTAAAAATTTCTCACCACAAGGAAAAAAAAAACAATTTTATAACTGTGTATGAGGATGAAGATTAACTAGACTTACTGTGGTGATGATTTCACAATATACACAAATATCAGATTATTATGTTGTACAACTGAAACTAATATGCCAACTGCAGGAAGGAAAAAAAAAAAAACTAGATGGAAAGACATCCAAGATGGAGAAAAGAGCATAAACAAAATGTAACAGTGCTCTCTCATTCATTCAGTGTTTTTGCACTGTAACCTGATGGAAACATACATTTTAAGATCTTCAGTAAATTTCCATAGCTTAGCATAATTCATTATGTTGATGTCCTAACCTTTGGTACCCCAGAATATGACTATATTTGGAGATAAGATCTTTAAAAAGGTAATTAAGATTAAAAGAAGTCATTAGGACAGACCCTAATCCAGTATGACTAGAGTCCTTCTAAGAAGCTATAAAGATATAGGCACAGAACAAAGACAGAACTATAGATCAATGGAACAAAATAGAAAGCCCAGAGATAAATCCACGCACCTATGGACACCTTATCTTTGACAAAGGAGGCAAGAATATACAATGGAGAAAAGACAATCTCTTTAACAAGTGGTGCAGGGAAAACCACCTGTAAAAGAATGAAACTAGAACACTTTCTAACACCATACACAGAAATAAACTCAAAATGGATTAAAGATTTAAATGTCAGAGCAGAAACTATAAAACTCCTAAAGGAAAACACAGGCAGTACACTCTGACAGAAATCAAGCAAGATCCTCTAGGATCCACCTCCCAGAGTAATGGAAATAAAAGCAAAAAATAAAGCAAATGGGACTTAATTAAACTTAAAAGCTTTTGCACGACAAAGGAAACTATAAGCAAGGTAAAAAAAAGACCGCCTTCAGAATGGGAACAAATAATAGCAATCAAAGCAACTGACAAAGAATTAATCTCAAAAATATACAAGCAGCTCATCAATACCAGAAAAATAAACAACCTAATCAAAAAATGGGCCAAAGAACTAAACAGACATTTCTCCAGAGAAGACATACAGATGGCTAAGAAACACTCAACATCACTCATTATCAAAGAAACGCAAACCAAAACCACAATGAGGTACCATTTCATGCCAGTCAGAATGGCTATCAAATTCTACAAACAATATATGCTGGAGAGTGTGTGGAGAAAAGGGAACCCTCTTACACTGTTGGTGGGAATGCACACTAGTACAGCCACTATGGAGAACAGTGTGGAGATTCCTTAAAAAACTGGAAATAGAACTGCCATACAACCCAGCAATCCCACTGCTGGGCATACACACCAAGGAAACCAGGATTGAAAAAGACACGTGTACCCCAATGTTCATCACAGCACTGTTTACAATAGCCAGAACATGGAAGCAACCTAGATGTCCATCAGCAGATGAATGGATAAGAAGGTTGTGGTACATATACACAATGGAATATTACTCAGCTATTAAAAAGAATGCATTTGAGGCAGTTCTAAAGAGGTGTATGAAACGGGACCCTATTATACAGGGTGAAGTAAGTCAGAAAGAAAAACACCAATACAGCACATTAATGCATATACATGGAATTTACAAAGGTGGTAATGACGACCCTGTATGCAAGACAGCAAAAAAGACACAGATATAAAGAACAGAGTTTTGGACTCTGTGGGAGAAGGCAAGGGTGGGATGATTCGAGAGAACAGCAGTGAGCCATGTATATTATCATATGTGAAACAGATGACCAGTCCAAGTTCCATGCATGAAACAGGGCACTCAAGCCGGTCCACTGGGACAACCCAGAGGGACGGGATGGGGAGGGAGGTGGAAGAGGGGTTTGGGCTGGCAGTGTGGGGGTGGACACATGTACACCCATGGCTGATTCATGTCAGTGTATAGCAAAAACCACTACAATATTGTAATTAGCCTCCAATTAAAAATAAAAAGTTTAAAAAACGATACAGGCACAGAGAGAACAGGATGTGAAGAAACAGGGTCATCTAAAGCCAAGGAGAGATCTCTGAAGAAACAAACCTATGCACACCTTGATCTGACTTCTTGTCTCTAGAACTGTGAGAAAGCAATTTCCATTGTTTAAGCCACCCAATCTGTGGTATTTTGTCATATCAGCCTTAGCAAAATAACACAGATGCTCAGTTACAGATTCTAAAAATCACACCCATTTTGGCAAAATTCCCCTCTGTGATTTCTAATTTAAGCATTGTCATTCAACAGCTCTTTCTATTCAACAGTGACATGAAGAGTAAAGATGAAAAAAGTGATATAAGGTCAGCCTTAGGAACAGCTTTAGCTCTTTCAAATTAAAAACTTATTATGCCCTTATAAACTTGTCCATTCCCAACCTTAACCATAACAAGACATTTTACTCTAATTTTAGCAATTTCTAGAAGCTTCAGGGATCTCTTTTGTGGCACTTTACTCGCCAGGTATTGTTGTTATTTAGTCACTTAGTCCAGTTCCTCTCTTTGCGACTCCATGGGCTGTAGACCACCAGGTTCCTGGCCATGCGATTTCCCAGGCAAGAATACTGGAGTAGGTTGCCACTTCCTTCTCCAAGGGATCTTCTCAATCAAGGGACTGAACCTGCCTCTCTTACACTGGCAGGATGATTCTTTACCACTGAGCCACCTGGAAAGTTCAGACCTCTTGATAGCAGTATGCCTGCCAACTGCTGCCACATAGTCCTCCAACTTGTCAGCTAAGTAAAAGCTTCACCTAGATCCTCCTTTTTGTTTCACACCCGGTGAAAACTAAACGGGAAAACAGAAAATAAATTTCAGTGGCATTTAACAAGCACAAGCGCTCACTCAGTCCTGCTGACTCTTCGGGATCCCATGGACTGCAGCCAGCCAGACTCCTGGGTCCATGAAATTTTCCAGGCAAGAACACTAGAGTGGGTTGCCACTTCCTACTCCCTGCACATGCCTAGGACTAAAAGTATTCCTAAATATCTTTAATGTCCTTTTACAAAAAATAGATCTATGCTTCACTTTCACCCTTAAAGAAACGTAAGTCACGGATGTTAAGACCCAGGTGCGCTCTTTCAAGAGTCAACAGCAGCTCTGGAGACGCTAACTGTGGGCGAGCGGGCAACAGAGGAAATGTTCACACACGCACGAAAAAGCGTTTCCCGCACGCTCCTGTTTCCTTCTCCTAATCTGTGTACAAATTCGTGTGGCAAGGCTTTCGACAATGTGTACAAGTACTCCTAAGAAATCAGACTCTCGAAAAACAAAATAACTGATTGTAGCCCATTGACACCTGTGCTTCAGAAACTAATTTCAGTGGAATAACGGAAGCTATGGGCTTCCCTTGTAGCTCAGTCGGTCAAGAATCTGCCTACAGTACAGGAGACCCGGCTTGGATCCCTGGGTTGCGGAAGATCCCGTGGAGAAGGAAATGGCTAACCGACTCCAGTATCCTTGCCTGGAAAATCTCATGGACACAGGAGCCTGGAGGGCTGCAGTCCATGGGGTCGCAGAGTCGGGCACGACTGAGAGACTAGCTTACGGGAGATACGAAATTTTTTAAGCAGAGAAAAAAAAAAAGATAGTTCCACAGAAATCAACCTACCAAAAGGTTAAGAATAAGAGAACTATCGAACCTGGCGTTTTGGCAACAACAGCGACTTCTAAGGTAACTGTGCTAAGTACACAAGAAACAACACAATCTTCCTCAGCGGACGCGCCACAGCTGATTCCCGGTCGGGCGAGAACTCTGTATGCGCATGCGTCAGTCAGATGCCGCGCTAGCAGGGCTGATCTAGAAGGCGCGCGAAAAGGCGGAACACTGGGGAAGGGGCGGGGCCTGCATGCGCAGGCGTCAAAGTCAGACGCCGCGTTAGCAGGGCAGATCTAGAAGGCGCGCGAGGAAGGTGGAACACTGAGGAAGAGGCGGGGCCATCGAGGGAGCCGGTGGCCAATGGAGCGGGCCGAGCTGCGGCGGGGCTGGGAGGGCGGGGCGGAGGGAGCAAGCGCGTAGGCCTCGCCCCTCGCGGCTCCTCCCCGGAATGGGGTCATCAGCGCTATAAGAGAGCTTGTGCAGGCGAGTCGGGCCTTTTTCGTCCGGTAAGCGTCGGGTTTAGGATGAGGCGGTCTGTTGTGGTGGTTTTGTGAGGTAAAGTACAAGGAACACGTCTTTTCGGCCTAGTTTAAGATGCAGGAGATGCAGCGGCCTTGTAGTAGTAGGTCGACGTTAGCTTTGAAAACGTCTAGGTTCAGAAGCTTGAGTGAACTTCATGTTCGTTCGTTAGCGGGGCGGCCACGTGCAGCCCCGGGCGCTCAGTCGGAAGCCAGTCGCGCGTGGGTCGTGGGCCCTCCGGCAGAAGTTAAATACCGCTGATGACTCGGGTGAAGGTCATCCGTTGTACTGTCGGTGCCGTGTGGCCATCTTGAATCTGTTGCTCTGCGACTCTGAAGAGTAACACTGCATCCTGACGACCCGCCAGTTTTATCCAGGTGGTGAGTAGTGTCTGTAGTTGTCTTTGCTGGTCTTTGCTGGGATTATGAATCTCCATGTATCTTTGGGACCTGTCGGCTGTGGCAGTCTCCCTTCCTAGCCATGGAAGAGCATATTCTTGTTTATTGGCAAAGCTGTCACCATTTAATTGGTATCAGATTCTGACTTGCACAAGTAACATTCACTTTAAAAACTTGCAGTGTGCTAGGTTATTTGGCAAACATTAAACTACTGTTCAAATGTTTCTAGGAAGCTGAGCTAATTGTTCCAGGGGACGAAGGAAAGCATAACGAGGTACGTTCCTATTTTATGCATCTCAAACTCTTAGAGCTAAGGATTTGGAAGGCCAGAATTGGCATTGTGTTGGCGTTTTGTTATTTAAATAGCCAACTGAATAGACTGTAACTGCTTAGCTGCTAAAATCTTAACACTATGTACACAAATCAGTCTTGTTGAGCTGAGCTTCTTCTCTTGCAGATATACCAAGAAATCCAAAGTGATGTGAGTGAAGTCTGAGCATCCTGCAGTACACTGCCAAATGTGATTTTAAATCTCGTGTATGGTATTTAAATAGAAAATAAAAGTGTGCTGCTTTTATTTATATAATAAAATGCTTGATTTGTACATACAATGTTCCAGGAGTGAATGATTCATGAGTACAATGGGAATGGTTTAGCTCCTAAGTCATGTCCAGCTCTTTTGAGACCCCCATGGACTGCAGCCTGCCAGGCTCCTCTGTCCATGGGATTCTCCAGGGGATCTTCACATCTAGGGATCAAACTGAGGTCTCATAAGTGCATAGATAACTATAGAGAACAAGAGGCAGCCTGTTCTACTGTTCGGAGCTCCGGGGGTGGTCACATGAGTTAGTAGTGTATATGGTATTTAGGGAGCACCTAGTATGTGCAGTTGACACTTGGATCTTCAAAAGTCATTTAACAAGAAAAAAGTTATAATAAAAGTTATATTTTATGAAGGAACATTCTACCTCAAGGTTGATAAAACTGAAGGTAACCTGCCACCTCACCTTTTAATTAAACCAATCTCTGGTCTAGTTGTTACAAGGAGGAAGCCAATTATGATTCATGTTGGAAATTTTATTTGGCTTGGCGTTTATTATAATCATACCCAATGGCTTGCCTGGAGGTCCTTGCCCACCTGTGAATAGAAGAGATTAACACACTTCTGAAGCCTGGATATTCCTTGGAGATGTTTTGCAAGACCAGAGACCTTTTCACTTCCTCACTTTATCTCCCTCGCTGTTCTGCCTTTTGACTATTGCTTCCTTCTCTCTGATCTATTAAAGAACCTGGCATCCAGACCCCAGTAAGATGGGGTCTATCCTTGAGGTTCTAGCCTGCCATCTCGGTCTGCTGGCTCCCCGTTTAAGTCTCTTCCTTGCCTCAACACCTCATTTTGGATGCACGTGGCAGAGCGAGGCTGGACTCAGTAACATAGTTAAAATTCCACTATGAATGTTTGCACCAGCACTGCAGTTTAATGACAAGGATGGCCCATGAGAATTTTCCTCACCTGCACTGTATGTTTTTCCCAGGCTGTCATGCATGTGTACACTATAGTTCTGTCATCTCTAAATGTAAATGCTTGTACAGTTATTCCTTTATCAAATGTGCTTTGAAAAATGTTATAATGGCTTGGCATTGCAATTCTGCAAAGTAGTAAATTATAAAGCACCTGTTTTTACATAGCTCCCTTTACAAAAGGACACAGTAGTATGCAGAAGAGAAAGGGGATAAAAAGGTCCCTTCACGATCAGCCATTTAAAAGGATTACTTAGCATTCTTAATTCTGCAGTTTTGCACTCACCTGTCTTCATGCATCTATCCCTTCTATACACAATTCTTTAAACTACGTATTGGGACGGGTTTTTTGTGCCCTTAAAGGCTGCATAGAAAGAGACAGCACCAAGTCGTGTCCAACTCGACCCCATGGACTGTAGCCTGACAGGCTCCACTGTCCACGGGATTCTCCAGACAAGAACACTGGAGTGGGTTGCCATTTCCTTCTCCAGTAAGGCTGCAAAGTAAGCAGCTATCCGTTACTCCTTTGAGAAACAAAACTAGGTGGAAAGAGACTCCCTTGTCTTCACTGTGACTCTCCTGGAGTTTGGACTGAAAACCCTACAAGTGTCTCATTGACCTCTGCTTGTTAACCCATTTGGGTACTATAAAAATCTTTACTGCCTTTTATAAGCTGTCAATGAGGTGTGTAGTCACTTGATATATAACTGGCATATGGGTTAAATATTGCAGTTGCTTTAGAGCTTTCCCACACTACAGACAGGAAAGCATTCTTAATTGTGTATTTTTATTAGGAAGAGAATGAGATGGGTAAGCATCACTGCCACAATGGACATGAATTTGAGTGAGTGAGAGGACCAGGAGCATGGCATGCTACAGTCCCTGGAGTTGGAAAGAGTAGGACACAGCAATTAAACAAAATCTTTATTAGACAGGGCTGTATCAGGATGACAGGCTTCCCTGGTGGCTCAGAGGATAAAGCTTGCAACACGGGAGACCTGGGTCTCCCCTGGTTTGATCCCCAGGTCGGGAAGATCCCCTGGAGAAGGAAATGGCAACCCACTCCAGTACTCTTCCCTGGAAAATGCCATGAACGGAGAAGCCCATAGGCTACACTCAATGCGATCACAAAGAGTCAGCACAACTGATCAACTTCCACTTATATATCAGGACAGTCTCAGGAAATTTGCAGGTTTCAGTTAGTTACCAGAAAGTTTCAATAGGTGGTGCTCTTACACCACGGTCTAGAAAAGAGCATGCTGCTAAAGAAGAAAATTTTTGTTTCACCAAGCAGCAAATTTGAAGTCATTCAAAGTAATCAGATAAATGTTGGCAAGTACATGGTGGATGAATCAGGTTATGTATTAAACCATTTGAAGGTATTCTTAATGTCATCAGCCAAATTGTGCTAGCAATATACAAGGTAGCTAGAATGTTTTTCTCTAGTTGCCATAGTGACTTGGTATAAAGGCTTCATTCAGAAATGTATTGTGACAATACTCCTAGTCCAGTCTGTTTATAATAGGATTGCTTTACCTTTTTGGCGTTTATGCTTTTCTCGTGAAAGGCCAGAAAGATTCATCTGTGGAGACTGCTTATCAATCTTCAGGGAAAAAAATCAGCTTAAAAATTACATGAACAGAAAACACTGCCACGTGTATTTTAAGTATAGTAAAGGGTATTTTTTTATGTCAAAGGTAGGCTCTTAATATGAATATAGACCATACTGATTGAGTTACAAAGGAGTTCTCAATCCAAATACATGTAAAAACAGCCTTATTGCACAATCAATATACAATAATCTCTGGAGAATGCTGAGAAATTGAGACAAGACAGAATAACGAATGTAGTCTCCTGTAAAACTAATTTGGGTAGGCAACAGTGCTAAATAAGAATAGTCATTACTACACTGAGGTATCTGTAACCAGAATGATCACATCATTCTCCAGCAGCAAAGAGGTACATCACTTTTATCAACACAACACAAAAAGATCTCTGCTCCCATTAGTTGGCATCTCTGGCTAAACGCCAATGTTGGAAATTTTCCAACATATTCTTTAAATACTATCTTCTTGACATTTCCATGAAGGATTACAGTTTGGTGACCCTTTTTATCCAAGGTACAAAGGCTGAGACTTTGGTATAAACACCAGGGGAATCCTTGGCTCCACAGCCGTATCCCCAGGAGGTCACCCCATACACAACCCAGCGCTCTCCCGGTCGTTCACACACGAGTGGTCCTCCGCTGTCTCCTTGGCAACTGTCCACACGTTTGTGTTCATGGAGGTTTCCAGCACAGAGCATCCTTCGTGTAAACAGACCCTTATAACGATGTTCACAAAACCTCTTGGGAAGTAAGGGGATGGCTGCTTGTTGTAGAGTTCTTGAGTAGGCTGGTCCTATGCGGGCCAAACAACTGGATTAGATTCCAGCTAAAGATCTTAGAGCTATATTTAACAGTTAAATGAACATTTAAGAGTCTTGAAGATAAAAGCCCTATTGTGGCATTAGTGTAGTTTAAATGAGTGATAACTATAAATGATTTTTTTCTTCAGTGTTTGCAGTTGAAGTGAAGTCGCTCAGTCGTACCTGACTCTTTGCGAACCCATGGACTGTAGCCCACCATGCTCCTCCATCCATGGAATTTTCCAGGCAAGAGTACTGGAGTGAGCAGTTAAACATACTCTAATCCTTCACTGATCTGTTTCTCAGTACTGAAGTTTTTGAAGAATAGTTGAGTAACATTTGACTTCCCTGGTGGCTCAAATGGTAAAGAGTCTGTCTACAATGTGGGAGACCCGGGTTCGATCCCTGGGTTGGGAAGATCCCCTGGAGAAGGAAATGGCAATCCACTCCAGTACTATTGCCTGGAAAATCCCATGGACACAGGAGCCTGGTAGGCTA
Organism: Capricornis sumatraensis; assembly: GCF_032405125.1. Taxonomy (NCBI): domain Eukaryota; kingdom Metazoa; phylum Chordata; class Mammalia; order Artiodactyla; family Bovidae; genus Capricornis; species Capricornis sumatraensis. Next base: position 9,675,436 of record NC_091075.1, on the reverse strand, counting down.
CAGTCCATGGGGTCACAAAGAGTCGGACACAACTGAGCGACTTCACTTTCACTTTGAGTAACATTTATGGATTTGCCTGCTAGAAAAGGGTAACCTACGGAAAGCTCGTTTGTGTAGGCTTTAGAATTTAAATTCTCTGTATTAAAATGCTGAGAGTGCAGTCATGCTAGTTCTGTATTGGCATGTCCATTGCTCTAAAACTCATCTACGTCAACTGGCAATTACTATCCTCAATATTTCATGAAGATGATTCAGAAACAACTTTATATACAGACAGCCTCAAGTTTAACCTCTTGATGTTAAGATACTGTATTTACTAGTAAGCCACTCATTCTTTGTTTAGTGGCTAAAATGTGTAATTGGTAGGTGCTCCATGACAGCCTTTACTTGCATCTAAATTCCACCATTATTGTCCAGTATATTCAACTGCAGTGATTCATTCATAATAAAATCATTTGGTGAAATTTACTTCCTGTGTTACCTCTGTTCAGATGTAGTGCCTTAAGGAAGATGACTGAACTTCCCTGAAGAAGTAATTTTTATACCTACACTTTAATCGTCAATTTGCCTCACAGCTCAGCATAGTGTTTCCTTGAGAAAGCATTTACTCTGACCTGATTTTATTACATCATCCAGGAAATGTTTCCATTTTTTATGGTTTCTCTCAGGATTGGTCCCAATATTCTGTATCTGCTACAGGTGTTTCTACATTTTGCTGCTATGAAATAGTGTTGAATCTAAAGGAAGTGAAAGTGTTAGTTGCTAAGTCTTATCTGACTCTTTGCAACCCCATGGACTCCCAGTCTAAAGCCAAGATTTAACGGATAAAATGAACACTGAAATATAATAAATTTACTAGGTAAAACCTTATTGAAATCATCACCTATAGAAATACATATTGGATGCTGTTTTCAAGAGTACAGTTAACAGTGTTAATTGTTTTTAATGCAGAGTAGTCAGCCCAATCCTTTCTCCTTATTCAACAGTCATTTGTGAATCGAGTACCTGATCCAGGCGAGACTTAGTTCTGTTTCAGACTATCCTGAGCAAACACTGTTGTTGTTTAGGACGTCATGTCCAATTTTTTGTGACTCCATGGACCGTAGCCCACCAGGTGCATCTGTCCATGGGATTCTCCAGGCAAGAACACTGGAGTGGGTTGCCATTTCCTTCTCCAGGGGATATTCCTGACCCAGGAATCAAACCCACATCTGCATTGGCAGGGGGATTCTTTATCCCTGAGCTCCTGAGAAAGCACTGCTGCTGCTGCTGCTAAGTCACTTCAGTTATGTCTGACTCTGTGCGACCCCATAGACAGCAGCCCACCAGGCTCCCCCGTCCCTGGGATTCTCCAGGCAAGAACACTGGAGTGGGTTGCCATTTCCTTCTCCAGGGGATATTCCTGACCCAGGAATCAAACCCACATCTCCTGCATTGGCAGGGGGATTCTTTACCCCTGAGCTCCTGAGAAAGCACTGCTGCTGCTGCTGCTGCTAAGTCACTTAAGTCGTGTCCGACTCTGTGCTGATGTTAACTCTAGCAAGACAATACAGAAAGCTGTTTGCCTGAGAAGAGCATAAGCTGAACACTATCTGGGAAGAACAGGAAGGGGAGAGTGGTGAAGGAGAAACCCAAGTAGGGTGGATCCCTCCTCTTGAACCTCAGCAGCTTTGTTTTATATTTTGGCTGTTCTTTATTTAAAAATCTCCATAAGATTTAGTTTGATAAAGAGCTCTATTACCAAAAAAAAAACCTAATACCAAAGCCCTTTCTGGGTTGGGTGTGTGTTAGTCGCCCAGTAGTGCCGGACTCTTTGCGACCCCATGGACTGTGGCCCACCAGGCTCCTTTGTCCATGGGATTCTTCAGGCAAGAATACTGGAGTGGTTTGTCATTTCCTTCTCCATTTGCTGGGGTAGCTACATCAAAGTCATCTGGGAAAACTTTCAAACAGAGACAGCCAGGCCCAAGTCCTAAGGTAGCATCTACGTCCTAATGGAAACCATAGTACCCTCAGGATAGGAATCCAAGTTGCATGCAAGCATCTCACACTTGGTGGAATTTCCAAACAAGTAAGCTTGAACCCCCTTTTAAGATTTTGCTACCCACTGTACTGAATGGGGTAGTGATGCTGAAACTGAAGCTCCAATACTTTGGCCACTGATGCAAAGAGCCAACTCACTGGAAATGACCCTGGTGCTGGGAAAGACTGAAGGCGGGAGGAGAAGGGGGCAAAAGGACAAGACAGTTGGATGGTATCACCGACTCAACGGACATGAGTTTAAGCAAACTCCAGGAGACGGTGAAGAACAGGGAAACCTGGCGTGCTGCAGTCCACGGGGTCGGAAAGAATGACATGACTTAGCGACTGAACAACAACCCGCTGCACACCCAAATGGGAAATCCAGACACAAGGAGGGGGCCGTATCGTCATTGTTCTTTTGGGTTTCTGTTACCTGTGTCTCCCCATCCTGTTACATAGCAGTTGTGGGCTCTCTTCTGTGGCCTCTCTTTCCAGCGTGGTAAGCAGGCCGGCAGAATGTGGCTGCTGAGTCTGGCACACTGCTCCTCTGGTCCTTGTAACCTAACCAAGGCGATGTCATAGTCATTGCTGTGCGGGCGGTACAGCCGGTGGGTTACGATCTCCTCAACTCTGATCTCTTCTTCGAACTCCTCCGGCACCAGCGTATGATAATCCCCAACCCGAACCACGTAGTTCCTAGTACTGTTACCGTACCTGAGAGGCAGAGAGAGCTAATGGGAGGCTTGTTTCAAACACTGTAAACTGGTCACTGCCTGCCAGGAAGCTTAATAGAGACACTTGTAACCCTTTCTTCCATATCATTAACTCCTTTTGTAAGTTTCACCTTTCTTTCCATTTCTCTGACCCCACTGCTCTCTGTCTCCTACTCATGTTTTTCCTTCCTTCATTTCACTGTTTAACCCAGGTTACTGTCTGTTTTCTGAGAAGGATCAAATGCAGAGGATGAATGGAAAGTGATCACTAACCAGTTATTTTCCCACCATGAAAAAGGATCAAAACAGGAGTGAATGGAATAGGGCAAAATTACAATCCTGCCTTTGCTGTCATCATTTTTCTGTCATTTCCAAGATGGTGACTTTCCCATGAAGTTGCATGAGGGCAGAAACCATGTCTGGTCTAACTCTGTATCTCCCAGATCACTTAAGTAGCACAATCCACTTGACTCCCCTTTCCTGGGAACTGAATGTAAACCAAAACTGTTATCTTCAGGCAACATATATGCATTATACGCTCTCATCTCTTAAATCTTTGTTCAGAGTGAGACCTACTTTGATGCGCATTTGAAATTATAGCCCACCCTTGTTTGTCATTCCATTCCCCCAGCACTCCCACTATCCTTACCTGCTCTACTTTTTCCTTTTTTAAAAACTCTACTTTCTAACAAACTATCTAGTTTACTTATCATATTTATTATTCTCTGTCTCGCCCTGCTTAAACAAACGGTACTTAAGGGCAGGGACCTTTTATCTGTGTTCACTGATGAATCTCACACATCTAGTACGGCAATGCCAGTTAAGTAGAGATGCAGCATACATTGGTTGATTTAATGAATGGATGCAGATTTTTAATGAAATGTCTTTTTTCCATAGGAACTACTCACATAAAAAATAAGCATAATATTTACTTGATTGATAAGTCTCAGCCTGTCTTTCAGCCAACATACCTTGATTCTGATACATCTACCTAAAGCAGTTTCTCAAGCTCAGCACTACTGATATTAAGGACCAGATTATTCTTTAATGTAAAGGGGGGTCCTGTGCATTGTAGGATGTTTAGAAGCATCCCTGGCCTCTCTTCACTAGATGTCAGTTGCACACACACTCACTTACATGCACCCAAGTTTGACAACCAAAAATGTCTCCAGACATTGCCAAATATTCCCTATGGTGCAAACTGCCCCCATTGAGAACCACCAACCTACAATACAAGATCCAGTCCACTTCCTGATCACTTCCTCTTTCTCACTGAAGAGTACAGCCCCTTGTTCACTCCCCGCTGTGCGTGTGTGCTAAGTCGCCTCAGTCGTGTCAGACTCTTTGTGACGCTATGGACTGTAGCCCACCAGGCTCTTCTGTCCGTGGGATTTGCGGGCAAGAATGCTACAGTTGGGATACCATGCCCTCCTCCAGGAGATCTTCCCAACCCAAGGATCAGACCCGTGTCTCTTAAATCTCCTGCATTGGCAGGTGGGTTCTTTACCACTAGCCCCACCTAGGAAGCCCCCACTTCTCCTCTGTGGCTACTTAAAACATTCTCAACAGGACTTCCCCTGGTGGCTCAGTGGCAAAGAAATTACCTACCAACCCAGGAGACAGGGGTTCAACCCCTAGTCCAGGAAGATGGACATCCCCACGTGCTGGGGGCAGCCAAGCCGGTGCGCCTGGACTGCTGAGCCTGTGCCCTGGGGGCCCAGGGCCACGATCATGAAGCCCGCTCGAGCGCCCGTGCTCCGCAATGAGAGAGGCCACCACCGCGAGAAGCCACACACCACTACTAGAGAGTGGCCCCTGCCCACTGCGACTAGAGACAAGCCCACGCAGCAACGGAGTTAAAAGTCATTCAAAGACTCTCATAGCCCTAAGTAGGGCTCTGACAACACTTCAATATACAAAGCGGTTTTCGTAACTGTGTCAACTCAAAAACCTGAGCAGTGCAACAAAGATGATCACCTACTGGTGATGTATAAAACTGACAATTTCCTGCGATTCCTTGAAATTCTCCATTTTGAACCTTAAATTATCACATATCTTTAAAGTACAGAAGGCTTTTCATATATTGTGTTTAGACTTCTTGCGGGTTCCACTTCAATAGTTTAGGACTATTTCACATCCTGAAACTGTAAAAAGCAACAGTCATGAAGAATAATCAGATATTTAAATAACTCATTTCTACTTTCTGTGTATTGATATTGTTGTATTATAAAATTCAGTATGTCTCATTAATATACAGGTTTTTAAAGAAAAATCCCAGGTGATCAACTGTCACTGCATCCTTAAAAGTGCTGCTGAAAGGTTGCCTGTATCTCTGGAGTGGAATTTAAGAAATTAATCTCAAGCTTCACTGTCCAGCTCAGGAGGCAGTGGCCACATGTGCTCTCAGAGCACTTGAAATGTGGATGGTCCACAATGAGATGTGAAGTGGATGAAACTGGAGCCTATTATACAGAGTGAAGTAAGTCAGAGAAACACCAGTGCAGTATACTAACGCATATATATGGGATTTAGAAAGATGGTAACGATGACCCTATATGCAAGGCAGCAAAAGAGACACAGATGTAAAGAACAGACTTTTGGACTCTGTGGGAGAAGGTGGGGGTGGGATGATTTGAGAGAATAGCATTGAAACATGTGTATTACCATATGTGAAATAGATGACCAGTGCAAGTTCAATGCATGAAGCAGGGCACTCAAAGCCGGTCCTCTGGGACAACCCATAGGGATGGAGTGGGGAGGGAGGTGGGAGGGAGGTTCAGGATGGGGGGACACATGTGCATCAAGGCTGATTCATGTCAGTGTATGGCAAAACCCATCACAATATTGTAATTAGCCTCCAATTAAATAATTTTTTAAAAAAATACAGTGGTGAATATTTACTATAAAAAAGTAAAAATGGGCACAGGATTTCAAACATTTAGTATGAAAAAATATAAAATATATTGTTTCTACAGATAATAGGAAGATAAAATATCTCAATTTTTATATAATATTTTGGATACACTAAGTTATATGAACTATATCATTAAAATTAACTTCACCTATTTAGTTTTTCAATCATTTAAAGTGGCTACCAGAAAATTTAAAGTTACATATACACTTTGTATTTGTGGCTCACAACCTACTTGAAGTAGTGAGGCCATTTGGCAGACTGTTACAGTAATCCAGGCATGAAGTGACACATGAAGGCAAGATTATCCAAGACTTTATTAAAAAATAAATTTCCATGTCCTGTTTCTTTGTTCACTGGCTAAATTTTTAGATAACGTAGGACATATTTATGTAGGTTTCTTAGACGCAAGGATTATTTTATCTAAGTGTCAAAGCCCTCTTTTGAAGAACAGAAAATATTGTTGCCAGACTTTTTTACTGCAACAGTATTTTCTGTTCTTCAAAAGAGGGCTTTGACACTTAGCTAAAATAATCCTTGCATCACTATTTCAAGTTTTAACTTTTCAAGCCATCCTTCATGTTGCAGCCAGAGCGAAATAGAAATAGTCAGATAGAAATATCTGGTAATATAACTACTCTTCTGCATACCCTTCAAGGGGTCCTGACTGTCTACACAATAAAGTTCAAATTCCTCCAGTAATACACAAATCCATCCAAGAATGGCCCTTGTCCACCACTCTGATACCGCTTCTGTGCCACAGTTATTTTAGTGGCTTGAAGAACAGTCTGACGAACCTATCTTTATTCAAACTATTTGCAGTATCATTGCCCCCTCCTTCACCCTAAGATGGCAAAAACTGATTTTAACTTTTAAGTCTCAAGATCTAGGACACTCTTCCTGCCCTCCCAGAGAGCTGCCCAGTCCTTCCTTTGAACACTCCCAACAGCGCTGTCAGAGCATTTACAACAGCTTCTAGGACTTGTTGGGCTCCCCGGTGGCTCAGTGGTAAAGAATCCGTCTGCAATGCAGGAGACACAGGTTCGATCCCTGGGTTGGGAAGATCCCCTGGAGGAGGGCATGGCTTATTCTTGCCTGGGGAATCCCATGGACAAGAGGAGCCTGGTGGGCTACAGTCCATGCGGTTACAAAGAATCGGACACACCTGAGGTGACTGAGCATGCACACACACACACACACACTAGGACTTGTTAAGATGTCAGGTCTACCCTGTTAAAGGCTCCCCTAGTGTAAGACCATGTGATGCTCACATTTGTGAGCAAGGAAGTCGGCACAGAGAAAGCTCTTAATAAATATATGCTAAATTACTTATTTTGGAAGATACATATACTCTCATCCCTAAATTCATGAAGTGGGAGACATCTCGCCAATTGCTATGTTGTAACAACACCATCACAGAAGTTTTTATTTCTTTGGAAAAATAAACAAAGGTCCTCACAAAGATCTACTGTTCTCATAAATGCTGGTTGTTCATGAGAACCACCTGTACCACTTTTAAGACTACAAATGTCCAGGCCACACAAACTCTGAGAACATGAAATCAACAGAGCTGATGTAGGACCACAGGTGATCCAAATTCACAGCAGGACTAGAGAACCACCGAAACAAAGACAGAGGCACCGGCTTAACTCCCGTCCCTTCATGCCTGGAATTTCACTGAAATGAAGTGAGCCTCCTAAAAGATGGCTAACAGATTGCAATCACATGAACATGTACACATTCCATACACAGACACTGTCCTCAGACCAGGGAGATTTTAGCATGTATTTTCCTGTTTAGTCGCTAAGTCGTGTCCAACTCTTACAATCCCATGGACTGTAGCCTGCCTCTGTCCGTGGAATTCTCCAGCCAAGAATACTGGGCTGAGTTGCCATTTCCTTCTCCAGGGGATCTTCCCGACGCAGGGATAGAACTTATGTCTCCTGCATTGGCAGGTGGCTTCTTTTAATGCCTAGCCACCAGGGAAGCCCATTTTTGAGTATACCCCCAAATTAATATGCTCACCAATCAGGAGTTGATATTAAACTGAGAATAAAAACAAAACATTTACCTGACAAGAAGGAAAAAATGCACCACTCTTGTTAAAATGAAGTTCTTTTTTAGTATGTATACTTTTATAATCCTCATTTAAGAAATGGACCAGCTAAACCCAAGAAGTGATTCCCACACTCCTTTCACTCCAGTTTTTCTTAGAATAGATTTATGCTTGGAATTTGAAAATCATCTGACATAAGACTGGATTAGTTTGTTAGCCAAATATTTGTCTCCGGTGTCACCTCTCCTGGTGGCTATGATTATATACTTCACAGATAACACTTTGGCTGAGGTTGCCAGTATAGTTTGGGGCTTAGAAAGCATTTTCTATGGTTCTAGACTTCTCAAGAAAACTTATCAAGCAATTCTTTTTCAGTGTATTTTAAGGTATTTCTAGTTGAACTTTTGTTATTTTGATAGATTATTTTCAAAATTGCTTCTAAAACAAACATTTCAGCTTTTGGCTGACATGCTATTCAGTTGTTTGCTTTGCTGAAATGCCTTCCACTCCCCCTCAAATAAAAACTGGATGAAATTCCTGGACAAGTGTGAGCAAAAGAGGATCTAAGACAGGGCAGATCCTCCATTTCAATTTTTCTGAGATTCTAGAATTAACAATTTAAAATTCCTAGAATTAAAAAGAGAAGAGTTAATTCAGGTGGCAGGGTCATTTTATGTGTGTTCTCTCTATAGATTTATCTGTTCAAAAAGACAGTATTTCACATCAGCCTGCACACATCTGCTACTACTAGAATCTGTCCTTCTCTGCTGTCTGAACGTCAAAAAGTGGCTGACTAAGTTGCTTGGGTAGATGATTCCAATTGCTCATGGAGAAGTGACCTTCTCTGTAAAATATTTCACGGACCCTTATACACATGTGGTGTGTGTTCAGGAAATGATTTTAGCATGATTGATGCTATTGTGTACATCACCAAAGACCTCGTTCTTAAAGAATTGTACCATGTTCCAGGTCATGCTGGAACGCAGGTTTAAGTACAGGACACATTTTGTTTTTAAAAAGTAAGTCCCATTACTTCTGTGCCTCATCTTTATAATTATAATCTCTAATATTCGAGATATTTCTGATTTTCAGAGCACTAGTCTCTGACAATTTCCAGCTGCTATAGTGTCTCTAGGCAAACAGTCAAAAAGATAAAATCAGGTCAAGCTATAATTCTTGATAAAATCAAATTTTTTGCAGAACTACAGAAATAAAAGAATCCTTTTATTGAAGTACATTCTTTCCTCCAAAATGGTATTTGTTATCAGAACAAGCAATTAAAAGAAATTAGTTTAACAGTCAGGAATTTTTCTATTATATTCCCATACTACCACAGAGAGAGGGTCATTTTATTGTATTTGAATAATTATTTAAAACAAGAAACAGCAAAAGCAAGCAATTTGTATTGTGTAAAATTCACAGGGTAATTGCAAAACAAAAACTTTATTTATCCAGGTTTCTGCTTCAAACTGCCAGTGGGATGTTGCATTCCTATTAACACTAGGAAAAATGTGAAAAATGGGATAGAAGGCCTTTAAACAGTGATTCACTAACTCCCTCAGTTACCCCTGTCAGCATAAAAGAATGTTTTGGACACCTCATAATATGTGAAAGCTATGATCATAGAGCTGGATTACTAAAATTTTGTCAGCCTGCCAATAAAGTACCTTTATCATATAGAGACACTACAGGAAATGAGTATAACAGGATGGTGGATATGAGTAATCGTGTTCTGATCTCATCATCCTCCGGCTATCATTCTTCGATTATTCTGATATGAGGATTACATAAAAGAGTGAATATTCTACAGAGCCAAAAAAATAGACAGTTAAGAAACTGTCATCCTATAGCATAAAATAACACAGATGGTGAGAGCAATCTATGCTATATTGTTCAGAATGGCTGTTCAAGAGCACTAGCCCATATTATCACTGCAAGAATTAGGCACTAAAAAAGGCCCCATGAATAAGAAACTATAGTTAGGGCTTCCCTTGTGGCTCAGCTGGTAAAAAATCCACCCACAATGCGGGAGACCTGGGTTCAGTCCCTGGGTTGGGAAGATCCCCTGGAGAAGGGAAAGGCTACCCATTCCAGTATTATGACCTAGAGAATCCATGGACTGTATATATAGTCCATGGGGTCACAAAGAGTTAGACATGACTGAGCAATTTTAAAGAAAAGAAAATTGGCTTTTGGGCTTCCCCCATAGATCAGTAAGTAAAGAATCTGCCTGCCGGTGCAAGAGACCAGTGTTTGATCTCAGGGTCCAGAAGATCCCCTGGAACAGGAAATGGCAACCCACTCCAGTATGCTTGCCTGGAAAATCCCATGGACAGAGGAGCCTGGTGGGCTGAGTCCATGGGGTGGCAAAGACTCGGGCACAACTGAGTGACTAACGCTTCACTGATAGTTAAAGCAGTAGAAATACAAATGGAAAGGAAAAGGGTGTGAGAGAGCTAATTTCAAAACACGAAATCTAGGTCCCCTCCCAGTGGGCCTTAAGTTAGACTCCCAAGAATTTAAAAGGAAGTGAAAGTGAAGTGAAAGCCGCTCAGTCGTGTCCGACTCTTTGAGACCCCATGGACTATACAGTCTATGGAATTCTCCAGGCCAGAATACTGGAGTGGGTAGCCTCTCCCTTCTCCAGGGGATTTTCCCAACCCAGGGATCGACCCAGGTTTCCCAACATTGCAGGCAGATTCTTTACCAGCTGAGCCACAGGGAAGCCCTTTGGAGGAAAAGAACCTCTCAGAAGCTAACCACATTGCTTCTACACTACAGTGTGCTGCATGTGTGCTCAGCTGCTCAGTCGTGTCTGACTCTTTGTGACCCCATGAGCTGTAGCCTGACAGCTCCTCTGTCCATGGAATTTTCCAGGCAAGAATACAGAAGTGGGGGACTTTCCTGCTGGTCCAATGGCTAAGACGCCACACTCCCAATGCAGGAGGCCTGGGTTCAATCCCTGGCCAAGGAAATAGATCCCACGTATCACAACCAAGACCCAGTGCAGCCAAATAAATAAAAATATGTATATTTAAAAAAAAAAAAAAAAAAGGAATACTGGAGTGGGTTTCCATTTCCCCCTCCAGGGGATCTTCCCAACCCAAGGACTGAACCCATGTCTCTTTCATCTCCTGCATCAGCAGGCGGATTCTTTACCACTGCACCAACTGGGAAGCCCCTTCTACACTACAGTGTCTACAATTCCAGAGAAAAATTCTCTATTTTTGCACATTTCCGAGTTTTTGATGATTAAAAGAAGGTTGTTTTAATCCAAAGTCCCTGAACCCAGAAGACAAAACTTGGAGTTTGTTCTATCACTGTCCTCTAATCACTGGCTTTCAAAAAACTTACTGTAATAAAGATGTGAGTTGTAGCCTCCTTGGGCACTTCAAAACAACAGACCAAGTCAGATGGATGTGTAACACCTTAGCAAAACAGATTTCTCCCTATTAACATGAAGAGTCTTGCATTCTATCCAAAGCAAGTCAGAATGCTGCATATCATCAACTGCCCCTCTGCTTTTAAATCAACTGTCTTTATTTTATACTGTGCAGATAATGGGAAGAAATTCAGAATGACATATGGAAGGAATTATCCATTGATCTAGGTTTAAAATACCACCATCTTCTAAAGAGTCCAACATTCTTAAATATATCCACTGTCTGGCAACTGATCCCCCACTTTCATCATGTAACCATCATTTAGGGGGTCTGTTTGTGCCAAGTAATATATTAGACACTTAGTTAATAAACACAAATGAGATGATTACTGACTTGAAGCAATAACCTAGAAGGAGCAAGCCAAGAGAGGAATAATGAACTTTAAACAAACAAACCCAAACATGTACCTTAAAAAAGAAAAACCTTTGAGGAAACTCAAAATTCAGATCAAAGTTTTCAACCTCAAGTGGAATTTTTGGACAATTTCCCTACTTTAATACTCTAAGCCTTGAACCCCAAGGTCTATAACCTTAAGCAGAGAGAGATCAACTTGAAAGACAAGGAGTCTTGAGCAAGAGGAGGAAAATCTAAACTGAACATACTGAATTATTTTGCTTAAAATCTTAGCCCAAAAATCCAGTTTCTCTGCAGTTTCCTACCTTTTTCTCCAATAGTCAGTGGGATAAAACCATCCTGAATTCTCTATTTTTGTTAATAATAATCTTTGATTCCTGTTTTTGAACCCTCCCATAACAACCAACATTTGTTCTTAACTTTACAGATATAAAAAACCTTTACATATTTGTAGATCATTTGTTCCTCGCTGTGGAACATTATTGCCTTCATTTTACAGATGAGAAAACTGAGGCTGCTGTTTATTAAATTATTTTAATTTAATTATATTTATTATTTATAATTATAAATAATTATTTAATTATAATAAAATTACTTATTAAATTACTAAAATAGTCTCCACAAAGTGCAACAATGATGAGTTGGAGGAGCTGGAACTGTAACTTTGGTCTTTTTTTCTTTTTTACTGGTGGTATTAAGGTTGCCATTTATTTTTTTTTAATGTATTTTTCTATTATTGAAGGAAAATTGCTTTACAGAATTTTGTTGTTTTCTGTCAAACATCAGCATGAATAAGCCATAGGTATACATATATCCCCTCCCTTTTGAACCTCCTTCCCACCTCCTGCCCCATCCCACTAGTTTGATACAGAGCCCCTGTTTGAGTTTCCTGAGCCATACAGCAAATTCCGGTTGGCTGTCTATTTTACACATGATAATGTAAGTTTCCACGTTATTCTTTCCATGCATCTCACCCTCTCCTCCCCTCTTCCCATGTTCACAAGTCTATGTCTGTTTCTCCATTGCTAAGTCACTTCAGTTGTGTCCGACTCTGTGCAACCCCATAGACGGCAGCCCACCAGGCTCCCCCGATTCTCCAGGCAAGAACACTGGAGTGGATTGCCATTTCCTTCTCCAATGCATTAAAGTGAAAAGTGAAAGTGAAGTTGCTCAGTCGTGCCCGACTCTTAGTGACCCCATGGACTGCAGCCTACCACGCTCCGCTGCCCATGGGATTTTCCAGGCAAGAGTACTGGAGTGGGGTGCCATTGACTTCTCCAGTTGCTGCCCTGTAAATAAATTCTTCAGTACCATTTTTCTAGATTCCATATATATGCATTAGTATAAGATATTTATCCTTCTCTTTCTGACTTATTTCACTCTGTATAATAGGTTCTAGGTTCATCCACTTCATTAGAACTGACTCAAAGGCGTTTCTTTATATGACTGAGTAATATGTAGTCCACTGGAGAAGGGAATGGCAAACCACTTCAGTATTCTTGCCTTGAGAACCCCATGAACAGTATGAAAAGGCAAAATGATAGGATACTGAAAGAGGAATTCCCCAGGTCAGTAGGTGTCCAATATGCTACTGGAGATCAGTGGACAAATAACTCCAGAAAGAAAGAAGGGATGTAACCAAAGCAAAATCAATACCCAGCTGTGTATGTGACTGGTGATAGAAGCAAAGTCCGATGCTGTAAAAAGCAATATTGCATAGGAACCTGGAATATCAGGTCCATGAATCAAGGCAAATTGGAAGTGGTCAAACAGGAGATGGCAAGAGTAAACGTCGACATTCTAGGAATCAGCAAACTAAAATGGACTGGAATGGGTGAATTTAACTCAGATGACCATTATACCTACTACTGCGGACAGGAATCCCTCAGAAGAAATGGAGTAGCCATCATGGTCAACAAAAGAGTTCAAAATGCAGTACTTGGATGCAATCTCAAAAACGACAGAATGATCTCTGTTCGTCTCCAAGGCAAACCATTCAATATCACAGTAATACAAGTCTATGACCCAACCAGTAACACTGAAGAAGCTGAAGTTAATGGTTCTATGAAGACCTACAAGATCTTTTAGAACTAACACCCCAAAAAGATGTCCTTTTCATTCTAGGGGACTGGAATGCAAAAGTAGGAAGTCAAGAAACACCTGGAGTAACAGGCAAATTTGGCCTTGCAATGCGGAATGAAGCAGGGCAAAGACTAATAGAGTTTTGCCAAGAAAATGCACTGGTCATAGCAAACACCCTCTTCCAACAACACAAGAGAAGACTCTACACATGGACATCACCAGATGGTCAAAACTGAAATCAGACTGATTATATTCTTTGCAGCCAAAGATGGAGAAGCTCTATACAGTCAGCAAAAACAAGACCAGGAGCTGACTGTGGCTCAGATCATGAACTCCTTATTTCCAAATTCAGACTTAAATTGAAGAAAGTAGGGAAAACCACTAGACCATTCAGGTATGACCTAAATCAAATCCCTTATGATTATTCAGTGGAAGTGAGAAATAGATTTAAGGGCCTAGATCTGATAGATAGAGTGCCTGATGAACTATGGAATGAGGTTTGTGACATCGTACAGGAGACAGAGATCCAGACCAGCCTCATGGAAAAGAAATGCAAAAAAGCAAAATGGCTGTCTGGGGAGGCCTTACAAATAGCTGTGAAAAGAAGAGAAGCTAAAAGCAAAGGAGAAAAGGAAAGATATAAGCATATGAATGCAGAGTTCCAGAGAATAGGAAGAAGAGATAAGAAAGCCTACTTCAGCGATCAATGCAAAGAAAGAGAGGAAAACAACAGAATGGGAAACACTAGAGATCTCTTCAAGAAAATTAGAGATACCAAGGGAATATTTCATGCAAAGATGAGCTCAATAAAGGACAGAAATGGTATGGACCTAACAGAAGCAGAAGATATTAAGAAGAGGTGGCAAGAATACATAGAAGAACTGTACAAAAAAGATCTTCACAACCCGGATAATCACGATGGTGTGATCACTCATCTAGAGCCAGACATCCTGGAATATGAAGTCAAGTGGGCCTCAGAAAGCATCACTACGAACAAAGCTAGTGGAGGTGATGGAATTCCAGTTGAGCTATTTCAAATCCTGAAAGATGATGCTGTGAAAGTGCTGCACTCAATATGCCAGCAAATTTGGAAAACTCAGCAGGGGCCACAGGACTGGAAAAGGTCAGTTTTCATTCCAATCACAAAGAAAGGCAATGCCAAAGAATGCTCAAACTACAGCACAATTGCACTCATCTCACATGCTAGTAAAGTAATGCTCAAAATTCTCCAAGCCAGGCTTCAGCAATACATGAACCGTGAACTTCCAGATGTTCAAGCTGGTTTCAGAAAAGGCAGAGGAACCAGAGATCAAATCGCCAACATCCACTGGATCATGGAAAAAGCAAGAGAGTTCCAGAAAAACATCTATTTCTGCTTCATTGACTATTCCAAAGCCTCTGACTGTGTGGATCACAATAAACTGGAAAATTCTGAAAGAGATGGGAATACGAGACCACCTAACCTGCCTCTTGAGAAATCTGTATGCAGGTCAGGAAGCAACAGTTAGAACTGGACATGGAACAACAGACTGGTTCCAAATAGGAAAAGGAGTACGTCAAGGCTGTATATTGTCACCCTGCTTCTTTAACTTACATGCAGAGTACATCATGAGAAACGCTGGACTGGAAGAAACACAAGCTGGAATCAAGATTGCCGGGAGTAATATCAATAACCTCAGATACGCAGATGACACCACCCTTATGGCAGAAAGTGAAGAGGAACTAAAAAGCCTCTTGATGAAAGTGAAAGTGGAGAGTGAAAAAGTTGGCTTAAAGCTAACATTCAGAAAACGAAGATCATGGCATCTGGTCCCATCACTTCATGGGAAATAGATGGGGAAACAGTGGAAACAGTGTCAGACTTTATTTTTTTAGGCTCCAAAATCACTGCAGATGGTGATTGCAGCCATGAAATTAAAAGACACTTACTCCTTGGAAGAAAAGTTATGATCAACCTAGATAGCATATTCAAAAGTAGAGACATTACTTTGCCGACTAAGGTCCGTCTAGTCAAGACTATGGTTTTTCCAAAGGTCATGTATGGATGTGAGAGTTGGACTGTAAAGAAGGCTGAGCACCGAAGAATTGATGCGTTTGAACTGTGGTGTTGGAGAAGACTCTTGAGAGTCCCTTGGACTGCAAGGAGATCCAACCAGTCCATTCTGAAGGAGATCAGCCCTGGGATTTCTTTGGAAGGAATGATGCTAAATCTGAAACTCCAGTACTTTGGCCACCTCATGCGAAGAGTTGTCTAATTGGAAAAGACTTTGATGCTGAGAGGGATTGGGGGCAGGAGGAGAAGGGGACGACAGAGGATGAGATGCCTGGATGGCATCACTGACTCGATGGACGTGAGTCTAAGTGAATTCTGGGAGTTGGTGATGGACAGGGAGGCCTGGCGTGCAGCAATTCACGGGGTCACAAAGAGTCAGACATGACTGAGCGACTGAACTGACTGAGTATTCCGTTGTGTACCACAGCTTCTTTGTCCATTCATCTCGATGAACATCTAGCTTGCTTCCATTTTCCAGCCACTGTAAAAAGTGCTGCAGTGAGCAATGGGATACATGTGTCTTTTTCAATTTCGGTTTCCTCAAGGTATATGCCTAGGAGTGGGATTACTGGGTCATGTGGTGGTTTTATTTCTAGTTTTTTAAGGAATCTCAATACTGTCTTACATAGTAGCTGTATCAATTTACATTCCCACCAACAATGCAAGAGCGTTCCCTTTCTCCACAGCCTCTCCAGCATTTATTCTTTGTAGACTTTTTGATGATGGTCATTCTGACCAGTGTGAGGTGATATCTCATTGTAGTTTTGATTTGCATCTTTTCATGTGTTTGTTAGCCATCTGTCTTCTTTGAAGAAATGTCTGTTAAGGTCTTTTCCCCACTTTTTGATTGGGTTGGCTGTTTTTCTGGTATTGAGTTGTATGAGCTGCCTGTATATTTTGGAAATTAATCCTTTTCCAGTGTTTCATTTGCTATTATTTTCTCCCATTCTGAGGGTTGTCTTTTCACCTTGCTTATAGTTTCCTTTGCCGTGCAAAAGCTTTTAAGTTTAATCAGGTCCCACTTGTTTACTTTGTTTTTATTTCCATTACTCTAGGAGGTGGGTCATAGAGGATCTTGCTTTGATTTAGGTCATTGAGTGTTCTGCCTATGTTTTCCTCTAAGAGTTTTATAGTCTCTGGTCTTATATTTAGGTCCCAGAGGTCTCTGAGACTATCCTGTTCTTTTCCTTCTTTTTACTTTATTCTGCTCTTCAGAAGCTATTTCCACCATTTTATCTTCCAGCTCACTGGTCATTCTTCCGCTTCAGATATTCTGCTACTGATTCCTTCCAGAGTATTTTTAATATCAGTAATTGTGTTGTTTGTCTCTGTATGTTTATTCTTTAATTCTTCTAGGTCTTTGTTCATTGATTCTTGCATTTTCTCCATTCTCTTTTCAAGGTTTTTGATCATCTTTACTATCATTCTGAATTCTTTTTCAGGTAGTTTGCCTGTTTCCTCTTCATTTATTTGGACGTCTGTGTTTCTAGTTTGTTCCTTCATTTGTGTAGTATTTCTCTGCCTTGTCTTTTTTTTTTTTTTAAAGTATTGTGTTTGTGAAGTGAAGTAGCTCAGTTGTGCCCGACTCTTTGCGACCCCATGCCTGCACCAAGCTCCTCCATCCATGGGATTTTCTAGGCAAGAGTACTGGAGTGGGTTGCCGTTTCCTTCTTCAAGGAATCTTCCCGACCCAGGGATCAAACCCAGGTCTTCCGCACTGTATACACACGCTTGACTGTCTGAGCCTTAAGCTCTCCTTTTCCCAGGCTTAAAAGTTGAATTCTTTCTTCCCTTTGGTTTCTGCCCTCCTAAAGTTGGCCCAGTTGTTTGTATAACCTTCTCATAGGGTGAGTTTTTGTTTGTCTGTTTATTTTTCCTCTGATGGGCAAGGCTGAGTGAGGTGGTAATCCAGTCTGCTGATGATAGGATTTGTATTTTTGTTTTGTTGTTTAGCTGACATGTCTTGCACAGGGTGCTGGTTGGATAATGCCAGGTCTTATATTCTAATGGTTTCTTTGTGTGAGTTTTCACTATTTGATACTCCCTAGGGTTAGTTCTCTGGTCAGAGAAGGCAATGGCAACCTACTCCAGTACTCTTGCCTGGAAAACCCCATGGACGAAGGAGCCTGGTAGGCTGCAGTCCACGGGGTCGCTAAGAGTCGGACACGACTGAGCGACTTCACTTTCACTTTTCCTTTCATGCATTGGAGAAGGAAATGGCAATCCACTCCAGTGTTCTTGCCTGGAGAATCCCAGGGATGGGGGAGCCTGGTGGGCTGCCATCTATGGGGTTGCACAGAGTCGGACACAACTGAAGCAACTTAGCAGCAGCAGCAGCAGCAGGGTTAGTTCTCTGGTAGTCTAAGGTCTTGGAGTCAGTGCTCCCACTCCAAGGCTCAGGGCTTGATCTATTCCTCAAGACTGGGAGCGCCGCTCCTCAAAGGACGTGAGGCCCACTGCGTACTGCCCTACTCACGCTTTCCAGGGGGCAGCTCTGACCCAATCCTGGATAAAAGTCCCCGGATGCCAGACAAAGTGACAACATCGAACCCTATTCCTATTCCTCCCTGACTTCTGTATAAAACCGTCAACAGACACACCAGAGGACTTTAAAATTTCAGTGGCTTTCTAGATCAGTGTTGTTTTTCCAACTCCTGGGGGCCCAGTCATGAACACTTGCTGGGCCATACTAACCTTGGTCTTAATGGCCAGATCTCATTCTCTGGTTACCCAGTACCAAGTTCTATTGATTTCTCTCGGGGTCTCTACCTTCTCTCCCTCCTCTCCTTTGCAACCTTCTACCTTTATTATAGTAGCCTTTCAACCAGTCTCCCGTAAGTTCCTACCACAGTGGGTTTAATCACTTGGTAACATGGGCCAATTTGAATCACTCTAGGAAAAAGGATAGAAGCACGTATGCAAATATTTTTCATATAATTTGAAGCTTGTTCACAGACTCCTAGAGTAATAACTTTGCTTTTCCCCCTCAGATCTATCCCATATATCTCTAATGACATATCTCCTAAAACTCCTCTTTGATCATATTTTAAGGCTCAAAAACCTTTAGTGGTTTTGCACTACCAAGTAAATGAAACAGAGATTCACTACCCTGACATCCCAGACCATTCCTGCTTCTTTACTGTAACTCCACTATACACGTTCTGGATCCGTGATCCTAGTAACTGCCATCCTTCAAATATGCTTTATCCTTTCTCACCACTGTGTTCTCAACATTAGACATTCTCTGCCTCCAGCTTCTACCAATACATGAATTCAGCGTCTCTGCTTGAACAGACTCCATAACAGAACTCACTCTTCCTCCCACATACATCCCACTCCAGCTTGGACCTGTCCCAACAACAGACCTCTTTCCTTTGCTAAAATGAAAATTACCTCCCATTACCATCTGTGGTATGTAAGCAACACATAGTAAATTTAATCTGATTCCTGACAATCGCCCCTTTCTGCTTGCCTTCCCTGGTGCACCATGTCGCTTTCTCGTAGGATGTCACTCAGAACTGAGCACAGTTCTCTCCGTTTTTGCCCCCGACAATGGCTTGAGCACAGTAGGACAGAAGAGCAAGGCTCTTCGCTGCTTTGTGTTGGTGCTGTTCTGGCAGGGCTGCCCAAGGCTGATTAACTTTGTGGCAACCGCATTACCTCACTGACTCTATTAAGGTTTCATGCGTGCTCAGTCACTCTTAGTCATGTCCGACTCTTTGCGACCCCATGGAAGCTCACCAGGCGTCTCTGTCCATGGGATTATCCCAATACTGCAGTGGGTTGCCACTGTCTCCTCCAGGGAATCTTCCCAACGCAGGGATGGAAACTGCATCTCTCATGTCTCCTGCCTTGGCAGGTAGATTCTTTACCCCTGAGGCTGCAGGATGCTAAAACCCATAAGGTCTTTTTCACTTGCGCTGCATTTAAGTCATGGTTCCTGAACTGAAGGCAGCATTTTATTCTTTATTCCACATCGCTTGTTAGAACCAGCTTATCAAGATCCTTTGCCACCATGGATCCTATCTTCCAACCTGTTATGTGTCCCTACCAATCTCCTGGCATCAAAAAACATAATTAACTTGCCATCAGTGTCCTTTTTCAGCTTAGCTATGAATATGTTGAATAGGGCAAGGATAAGTATCCTGTTAGCTCCATTATATTCTTTCTCATCATCTTTCTTCAAATGTCCAGACCATATGCTATTCTATCCAGGAGCAAGAGGGTCTTAACTTTTAATGTCCATAAGAATCATCAAAGATGCTTGATAAGAATGCAAACTCCTGGGTCTTAGCTCCAAAGATTCAGAAGATCTAGGATAGTGGCTCAGGAATCTGGGTTTTTAATAAGCTGAATGTATCTAAATAATATTATGGAGAAAAGACCTCATTTTAAAAATAACACTTTTTACTTTTTTTTATCCTATATGTCTCCCTCCTCTGGGTTCCTGTAACTGCAATAAAACCTCATGCTAACAAGGGTGCTATCTGTCTTATTCTCCAAGATATTTCTAGTGCATGGCACATTTCAGGGAATATTATAGGCTCAGTAATTTTTTGTTAAGTTAATAAATGAATCTTTATTGTCGGTACCACTCATGGAACACATGAATATAATAAACCTACCAGTATATAGGTGAACTCTCAAACTCAACTATTACCCATGAATGACAGAAAATATGTAAAATACAGATTTGTGTCTTTTGCAGCACTTTGAACATGGAACATTAGTCCATAAGTATTTATCAAAATAGGTAAGAGGAAACGAATAAAGATTCTAGAAACAAAGATATATGAGAACTTAACAACACAATTGACGTATCAGTGGGTAAAGAATGGAATGTTTAATTTTTAAAAGTACTGGATAAACTAGCTATCCATAAGGAAAAATATAACATTAGGTCCCTTCCTTATACCATATACCATACACCATACACCCACACCCACACCCACCCACACCCACCCACACACACACACACACACACACACACACACACACACACACACACACACACACACAGCTGTAAACAGATTAAACATCTAAACAGGAAAAGCAAAAATGTAAAATTTTTTGTAAAAAACTAGGATAGTACCTTCTTATGGGGCTAAAGAAGGATTTTAAAAATAAGATATACAAAGCTTTTATAAGACTTCAGAAAACTGACACACTTAAAAATATTAAAATTGAAATATCTTCATAAGAAAAAGACTTTAAGCTAGTGAAAGGACATGCCCCAGATTGGTAAAAGGTATTTGTAACACATAATAACAAAGACTCTATACAAAGTATATCCAAAAAATGTTAAAATCAATTATAAAAGACAATTGAATAGAAAAATAAGCAAAGGATATAAACAAATAATTCACAAAAGAAGAAGACACAAAATCAGAAGAATAGAATTAAGAAGAAACCCAAAAACTCTTTAAGGCTGGCAAAAACTGAAAATGTTGATGGTAACAAATTGAGACAGGGATGTGAGGAAACCGGAACTTACAAACTGCTGTGATATAAACTGATGCAGTTACTCAGAACATAAATCAGTAGTGCCTAGGAAGTATGAGTGACACCCACACTCCTGGACCCAGAACAATGCGCCCACAGGTATGGACCAATGAGACCCATACAGCTACTGCAGCACTCTTTTTCAGTAATGACAGAATGGAAGCCACCTAACTATCCACCAGTAGGAGAATAAATACACTGTGGTTGGCTGCATCTTACAATAGGACTTAACACACTCATATGGCAGTTAAACAAAATCTACATGGATGGATTGTAAATATACAATGAAGCCACATAATCTCTCAAATGAAAAAATACAGAACGAATTTTTGGTTGTAAGAATATTTTAACACTATGGAAACGTTCTATTTAAAACATTTTTTCAGTATTTTTAAATATACAAAATTAGAATAGTGAAACCCCCTGTATTCATCACCTTGCTTCAGTCATCATTAATATTTGCCAAGCAATGGTACACATTTTTAAACACTAAAATTCATGCTGAGGAAATGGCCATTATCCAGGGCCACTAAAGAGCACAGGACATGGAGAAAGGACCACCAGGTCCTGCAGGTGCCGCCACCATGAGCAGTGTGACTCTGGCACACTGAATTCCTCTGCAGGGCTTCCAATCTGAACTGGAAAGACTTCAGATTGGGCTGATAAAATGCCTGGTGGTGGTTTAGTCGCTAAGTCGGGTCCAACTCTTTGCGACCTCATGGATTGCAGCCCGCCAGGCTCCTCTGCCCATGGATTTCCCAGGCAAGAAGACATAAAACACCAAGCAGACTCGAAGGTTCTAAAATTCAAATCAAAACACTAAACGTGGACTCCCTATTCCTTAGCATTCAGAAGCAAATAATTTGAGGTCTCTTCCAGCTCTGTGAGCACATGATTTCATCCTCAGACATGTTCTTGGAGAAGCAATAACACAGCTGCCTCCCCTCCAAAGACCCATCTTCTCTTCTCCCTAAACCTAGAGTTTGCTTTAATACCAGGGCTAGCAAGTGACTTCCTGAGAGCCCTCTTTGCTCCTAATGTTACCCCCTTGCTTCCACGACACCACTGGAGGGGACGAGGAATGCCTGTACCTGTCTCTGACACTCCAAGTGTCCAGTATGCTGTAGAGCAGGAAGGGGTTGGAAGAACTGGTAAGCAAGGGCCAAACTGCATTATCTGGAAAGGTACACACATACCTTTTGAAGCAGTGTGCTGCTGTAAGGACCCAGCAGCTACTCAGGAGCGTGGCCCCACAAAGGAGCCTACCGTTTCCATGGGATGACTTCAGCCGGAGGGATACTTGCCAAGGCCAACCACCCCTAAGAAGAAAGTAAGCCATTCATCAGAAAAGCAAGGCACATCATCCAGTAAAACAATGACTTAGGCGTGCAGGTAGGAGGAAAGGAGTATAAAAGAGACTTGAGAATGTGAACTCCTTTCCTACTTTGAGAATGATATTCCTACATCTTTGAGCAGAACACCCTGAAGATTTGCCTAAAACATCTGTGTGCATAGCCCCTAACTCTGACATCCTTGGAAACAATTTGTGTCCTCTTTATATTTCATGATTTGAAGCGTATTTTCTCCCTCACCTAAACACCCTAAAAAAGCTGGCTTTTCTTTTTTTTTTCTGTTGGTCATGCCATATGGCTTGTGGGATCTCAGTTGCCCAATGAGGGATTGAACTTGAGCCATGGCAGGGAAAGCGCAGAGTCCTAACCATTGGCATGCATGCTAAGTTGCTTCAGTCATGTCTGACTCTTTGTGACCCCATGGACTGTAGCCCGCCAGGTCCAGGGAATTCCCCTGAAGAAATATCTACTAAGCAAAGCACTGGTTTTCCATTTGTAAATTCAATAAGCAACAAAATTATATTAAGAATGAGTCAAGTCCAAAACAAATATATTCTAAATTAAATAAATGTGTAGTTATACAATTTTTCGGATTTCCTGGTAAATCAGTTCGTTTCTGCAACCCATCTATCTCATATATCAGGGGATACTGATTTGAGGAACATGGTCTATATAAATAAATATAGGTCAAAGGGCAGTGAAATTATCGGTGTAATCTGTATTTAGTTTAGAAAATAAGACAAATCCACTATATAATAGTAGAAAATGTCCCAATTTGTAATCCCCTCTCTCTCTGTATAAATAATTCTGTAATATGGAAAATCACTTCTGAAGAAACTTTTACCTTAAAGAATTCTTCCCACCAATGATCCGCTTCTGCCGACGGGGCAATAATCTCAAACCACAAACAGATGAGAGGGACTCTGAAGCAGAATGAGGTTTTTAATTAAACTACCACATTGCTGATACTGGGGAAGAGATACAAGTGACACATTTCCCTGCAGCTGCTTCCTCTATTTTAAAGTGCCTTTTCTCTTCAAATTATAGGCTATTTTTCTTATAATGGGCTTCCCTGGTGGCTCAGAGGTTAAAGCATCTGCCTGCAATGTGGGAGACCTGGGTTCGATCCCTGGGTTGGGAAGATCCCCTGGAGAAGGAAATGGCAACCCACTCCAGTATTCTTGCCTGGAAAATCCCATGGACAGAGGAGCCTGGTGGACTATACTCCACGGGGTAGCAAATAGTCAGACACGACTGAGCTACTTCACTTCACTTCACTTTCTTATAATAAAAATTGAATGTTGTTTCCTCAATTAACAAAGGCAACAATAATTCACAAGTAGCCATGGAACTTTATGAGGTTTCCCACAGTCAGCTGAGGTTTCAAGGACTGGGGAATGGTCTGGCCCTTTCTAGTGCATTGTCCTTATGGTACCCACACCTACTCCTCTGCTGACTATGGAGACTGTTCAGGAGTTCAGAAATACTAAACAAGAGGACTACAAAAAATAATGATGATCTGAATTATTTAATTGTCACAGACAACACTCTTCCAAGCCACATATACACATGTAACTCAGAGAAGCAAAGCACATTCCCAGGAAGAAATTCTGACACAAATTTACATTTATTCAAATAGCATATTAATATATGCAAAGGATTTACGAAGCCAGTTTAAGTGGCAAATTGGATTTAAGGCTATGCAGTCAAACATCTCAAAATAACAGATTTCTGTCAAGAGTATTAAAGAAGAGTTAAATTGAAAATATATGAAAAGGTGGTATATAAAAGAAGAGTAAATAAGGTGTGACTAGTTTTAAAAATAATTTTAGAAAGTGTGTGTGTGTGCTAAGTTGCTTCAGTCACGTCCAACTCCTTGTGACCCTGTGGACCGGAGCCTGCCAGGTTCCTCTGTCCATGGGATTTCCCAGGCAAGAATACTGGAGTAGGTTGCCGTTTCTTCTTCCAAGGGGTCTTCCCAACCCAGGGATGGTTAAGTATGTAAGTGTAAAATGCAGTATATACTGTTTTTCTATCAGAGTAGGAAGAAAGGGTAGGAATTGTGCCAAGACCATGAAAGTCTAGTCAGCATTAATATTCTCCCATAATAACCAGGTAAAAGGGAGCCAAACAGGATATCAGCACTAGATATTTCCTCATGGAGAAAGAGGTTCAGCAATGTGTACCAAGGTCACTAATTTGTCAAATGAGCTCAGAGACATGCCGTCAAACCTTAATCCTCATCTCTTATGATATGAGTCCTCTACATGACACTGTGAGGTAGAAGATACCAGAAAAACACAAGTTTCCAATAATGTTCCAAGTCAGGTCAATGCATATAATGCCAACACAAAGAATGATGTGATATTAAGCAAGCAAAACCAAAAGTTTACATCATTCTGGGGCAAAGTACCAGATTGCAAAAAAGTAGAATTTATTGAAAGCCATAAAATGCACTATTATAAAAAAGTTATAAAGTAAAATGAAATCCATTTATGAAAGGATCCCATTAGATGATCAAAAACTGATGGCTTGAGTTTTAATCACCTTATAGAAGTTAATAGGTCTTGAACCTCAACACAAAATAAACAAGTTAATAAGTCAGATTCAGTAATCCAGTTGGTCTAAGATAAAATCTTTTTATTTCAGATATGGTAGCATGGGGACCATGGAAAGGTATCAAAATGAGCACTGCTACACCTTTGGAAGGCATTAAAGCAAATGTATTAATAATGATGAAATAAATATGGCATTTCATATTGTAAGACAGGTTTATTTTACATAAAAATATACTAAAATATTTCAGTTACTGAATTTTTATGTTTTTCTACTGCTTAGGAAATTTTCCATAATCCAAAGAATTAGCTATGTTTACTTTGTAACTGTATTTAAATTACTGAAGGGAATTTAATTAAGTTACAGTCTATAGTTAGGAAAAATTGGCTTACCAAATCATGTTTATTTCATGTAATACATATATATATATATAAAACAAAACATAAAGGGTTGCAAATATTCTTCACACTCAAAAGACTCTCAGATAATGAAGAATCGTATTAACAATATCCAATTTATTGGATTTCTTTAATGGTTATTAAAAGATGCTAGAAAAAGAGGATACTCAAGTATAGATACACCTGATTTTAAGCAAATCTTAAGTATCAAAACCACGAATTTTTAATCTACATAAATAAATGACTGTTCTTTTCATAAAACATAACCATAGTTTCCTCCAAAAGAGCTAGTTTTTCCCCTTCTTCACTTAAAGCAGTATTTGTTTCATAAAAACTAAACTCAGTTTCTATGAACTCATCTATTTATTGAAGTATGAACTATCCATCACTGTATTATACTGAAAGATTACTTCTTATTTTCCTTGCTGCTGCTAAGTTGCTTCAGTCGTGTCCGATTCTGTGCGACCCCATAGACGGCAGGCTCCACCATCCCTGGGATTCTCCAGGCAAGAACACTGGAGTGGGTTGCCATTTCCTTCTCCAATGCATGAAAGTGAAAAGTGAAAGTGAAGTCACTGAGTTGTGTCCAACTCTAGCAACCCCATGGACTACAGCCTACCAGGCTCCTCTGTCCATGGGATTTTCCAGGCAAGAGTACTGGAGTGGGGTGCCATTGCCTTCTCCTTACATTCTTAAATTTCAGAAAGTAAAATCTACAAAAGATAATTTTCTTTTTGCAATTAATTTAAAAAGCTATCCCTGTTAAGATATTAATAAGAGTGGAGGAAGTGCCCTTCTCTGATTCACCTTTAAATTTTCATTTCTTTCCTGCTTTTATGAAGCAAATATCATTTCTAAACCTTCACGGATACCAGCAAGTTTGACAGTTTTTTACATTGAAAGAACGAATGGTTATAAATGGCTAAGAATGTCAAAGTGGGACAATCTCAGAGATTACAAAATCCTCTAAACCCACTCCTGCCCCTGAACTCTGCTCTCTCTGGGACTCCCACACAGGAAAGTTGCCTCTAAATACTAGCAGAACGAACAAGGTATTGAATATATTCTTATGGAAGGGAGTTCATTACCGAAGTACTGCTCAAAACAATAACAAGGGGTTGAGTATTCTTTGACCTTCACAGAAACGTCCCAGAAGGTGACATACCTTTACTACTGTTTCCTGGTGCTTTTTTCCCAAGATAATCACAAATAACTCCTGCGTCTTCACTGTGGCGGCAGTCATGGTCTCCGATGTCTTGTCTGACACAGTCGGCCAGGGACCGTTCGTTGCCTGTGCACTTCACGTTATCCATATGGATGGGTCCCTCCCCTTCCCCAAAATACGCCATGCTCCTTGCTCTGGCTGGGCCCCTGGAAACAGAGCCTTCTTGAGGATGTGGAGAGTCAGTCAATCATACATTTGAATAAATCACAACATATACTCTCATCCAAGAATATTTCTTAACTTTCATATATTAATATTAGCATCTATATATGCTAAAAAAAAAAAAAAAATTCGGAGAAGGCAATGGCACCCCACTCCAGTACTCTTGCCTGGAAAATCCCATGGACAGAGGAGCCTGGTGGGCTATAGTCCATGGGGTTGCTGAGAGTCGGGCACGACTGAGCAACTTCACTTTCCCTTTTCACTTTGATTCATTGGAGAAGGAAATGGCAACCCGCTCCAGTGTTCTTGCCTGGAGAATCTCAGGGACGGAGGAGCCTGGTAGGCTGCTGTCTATGGGGTCGCACAGAGTCGGACACAACTGAAGCGACTTAGCAGCATGCTAAAAATTATTTTATGACTATCAAAAAAAAAGCTTGAGAGATAATAACTATACATTCTTTGTTATCATATTCCATGCCTTCTTGATTACATCTTAATTTCTAATAAGAAAGTCGAATATCAAAAATTTATGATAGTCTTAAACTCTAGTTTAAGCAGGAAAAAAAAAATCTTCTCAAAAATATCTACTCTCTTCCAGAGCATAATACTCTCTTAAAATCGGCTTCCAAGAAAATTTGAGAATTAAATAATTACCTAAGGAGCTAAGAATTTTTAAAGCCCGCTTTAGAAGCAAAAACACACAAATTTCAACTGGGAAAGAGAAAACCAGGAACCATAGTTAAGAAGGCAAAATTACTTTAGGTATATCACTTTTCTTTGGTTTCCCTCTTTTTTAAATAATATATTACTTCTTATTAAATATCCAAATACAAAATTTTCAGTGAAGCATTTCAAACTAACACCATATTCAAAACTCAGTTCCTGTTAAATTAATGACATGATTATGAATAGCCAAGTTTTAATGTTTGAATTATAGGAAAATTATCCTTGTAACTTCAAGTTAGGGAAAGATTTATTAAAAAAAAAAAAAAAGCATATATGGTATACCTTAAATTAAAAGACTGATAAGCTCAACAAAAATTTAAAAATGCCACTTCACTAAAAACCACCAAAGGAAAGTGAAAAGATAATTTTAAAGTTGATGAGTATGTATACTATAAATATGTGTGTGTGTGTTGATGAATGCATTCTCTAACAGAGAGAAATAGCATACAATATACAAATAACTCAAATTTCATCTATAAAATAAAAAACCAGCAACCAGTAGAAAAGCAGGAGAGTTTTAAATCAAAAGAAACTGTCTTATTAAAAATGACAATATAGACCAGATTGCTAATATTAAAATACTTTCTACTTAGTTAGCATAAGGTTATTATACTTTCCTTATAGTTATGCAAGGAACTCAGGCAAAGTAGTTTATTGATATGGATTATCTGAGGAATTTGCTTGAATAATTCCCTTTCAGCTATGAGACCTGGCCTCACAGGCTTGTAGCTGGCAGTACACTCATATCAAAAATGTACCCTAAAATTTCATCGGTATTAGTGATGGCTACTCTGACATAAATTACAAATAAAAATAAGATTTAACCCATTAGAAATACTTATAGTCATGGAAGATCAAACAGGCAACTTTAAAGTTACTCTTTAATTCTTTCTACATATAAAACTTTCAATAGTTGTATAAGTAAAAAAATGCTCATTGTATCAAGTTTGCAAAATAAAAATATTAAAAAGCACAACTACACACTGCTAGCATTTGGCACACATTTATGGGGAAAATATTAACTATGATTTTTAATTGTTAAACAAAAACTCATTGTACAGACTAGTGGATCTCAAACCAAGTGGACGATTCTTACGAAGGTGGTTCTGCATCAAATTTCAGTGTAGGAAAAAAAAAGAATTTATTTCCTTACTATTGCATGTTTATTTTAAAATTTTTATAGGTTTTACAAGTATACACATCCTGATATATTAATCTTTATGGGCAGCTTAAATTTCTTCCCAGAAGTGAAATTTTTTATTCAACAGATATAAACATGTCTTAAGATTCTGGATATATACATTGTTTCATATAGGACAAGTCTTTGGAAAGCAAATTACGCATTTGAAATATGTATAATAAAATATAACTATTTAAAGGAAAAGTATTTTTCTGATTTACTTTGTACATC
The DNA here is from genome assembly GCF_032405125.1 of Capricornis sumatraensis. Lineage (NCBI taxonomy): Eukaryota > Metazoa > Chordata > Mammalia > Artiodactyla > Bovidae > Capricornis > Capricornis sumatraensis. The sequence goes on along the minus strand of NC_091075.1, from coordinate 9,646,470 downwards.
ACAGTTCTGATCTGTCTGGAATTTATTTTTGTTAATATTAGTGAGGGATCTAGCTTTATTTCAGTCCCTAAAGTAACTGTCCTAATAACTCTTCCTGCTGACTTAAAGGGCATTTTTATTTACTTATTTATCATGCTTGTGAGTACACAAGCCACTTCTTGGTCTGTAAGTTCAATAATTCTACACATTAAAATTACCTTTGGGTACCTGTAAAATACAGCACAATCTGAACCCCACTGGATGTCAATTAAAGTAGAACTAAGATGTTAAGTAAAGAGGGAGTGGGGCCAGGCCTGGGTAATATTTTTTATGTACCAAAATGATTTCCAGGCACAACCAAGGCTGTTAACCATCACTGACCTCTTTGCCTATTCCTGTGCCAATTTCACATAGACTTGATTTCAGATGAATCCGGAAGTGAAGCCCTTCTCCCCAACCATCATACACACCAAGAAAACAATGACTTCGATGAGGAGAGCATTTAAGGTACAGATTAATTTCTATTTTGTCTTCCTATTCAGAGTTGTGGAGTATCACGAAGTCTTACAGCTTCTGTAAAGATTTACTAATAGCTTTTTTTCACACAGACCTCAATATTTGTGAAGTTTATTCCTTGAATTTTTTTGAGTTTTGTACCTTTTATAAATGACATTTAAAAAAATTTTCTACTTAGCATATAGGAACATTACTGCTTTTTAAAAATATTTATATTTCATATGGTTACATTAATAAACACTAGTCTAGTGTCTTTTCAGATGATCCTCCTGGGTTTTCTAGGTGGACACTGCATTATTCATATAAAATTCTGGCTTCTTAAAAATTCCAATATCTCAGCTCTTAATGATTAGTGGAAACTCCAGATAAAACTGAGTCATTGCAGTAAAAACAGGCACACTTATTTGTTCCTATTTCATGCTTATTTGTGATAATAGAGTTAAGGTAGTTTTATTCTATTCTCAGCATCCTAAGAGATATGAGACAGGAATACTGATTTTTATCATGTAACTTTTCAACATTATTATGATAATCATATATGTTTTCATTTATAGACAACACACCAAAATACATTAAATTGAATGCTTCAGCTGAACTACTCTCATATTCTTATAGAAAATTTGAGTGATATTGTTCTTTTAATATACTGCTGATAAATTCATTAATATTTTGTTTAGAATTTTTAATATAGATTAATGAGTTTTCTTTTGGGTATGAATCCTTGTCTAGACTTAAAATTAAGTTATATTAACTTCATAGTGAACGGAAAGATTATTTTTTTTGCTGTACTTTTATATTAAGAACTCAGGAGCCATCTGTGTCTTAAAGACTGGTCAAAACTCTTCAGCAAAAGTCAAGACTCAGTTCTCCTGTCATTAGTAATTTATTTAATTTATTTGGGTTTTTTATCTTTTGTATCAACTGTAAAAATTTTTTTTTTGGTTTGAGTTTTTAGGTTTTTTTTTTTTTCTTTTTGGCTATGCTACATGGCTTGCAGTATCTTAGTTCCCCAACCAGGGTTTGAACCTGGGTCCCCACAGTGAAAACACCAAGGCCAAACCACTGGACTGCCAGGGAATCCTCTTGATAATTATATTTTTTGTTGAAATGTACAGTTTCCTAGATAATTGTTCATTTCATCCAGAGGTGCAAATTCATTGCCTAAAAGTAAGTTTATAGTATTCTACAATTTTTAACCCTCTGTATCTGTGCTTATGTTTCTTTTCGCTAATGTTTACTTTTTGCATAGGAATCTAGAATGTCAGGTCCATGAATCAAGGCAAATTGGAAGTGGTCAAACAAGAGATGGCAAGAGTGAATGTCAATATTCTAGGAATTAGCGAACTAAAATGAACTGGAATGGGTGAACTTAACTCAGAGACCATTATATCTACTACTGCGGGCAGGAATCCCTCAGAAGAAATGCAGTAGCCATCATGATCAACAAGAGAATCCAAAATGCAGTACCTGGATGCAATCTCAAAAACGACAGAATGATCTCTGTTCGTCTCCAAGGCAAACCATTCAATATCACACTTATCCAAGTCTATGCCCCAACCAGTAACGCTGAAGAAGCTGAAGTTGAACGGTTCTATGAAGACCTACAAGACCTTCTAGAACTAACACCTAAAAAAGATGTCCTTTTCATGATAGGGGACTGGAATGCAAAAGTAGGAAGTCAAGAAACACCTGGAGTAACAGGCAAATTTGGCCTTGCAATGTGGAATGAAGCAGGGCAAAGACTAATAGAGTTTTGCCAAGAAAATGCACTAGTCATAACAAACACCCTCTTCCAAGAACACAAGAGAAGACTCTACACATGGACATCACCAGATGGCCAACATTGAAGTCAGATTGATTATATTCTTTGTAGCCAAAGATGGAGAAGCTCTATACAGTCAACAAAAACAAGACCAGGAGCTGACTGTGGCTCAGATCATGAACTCCTTATTTCCAAATTCAGACTTAAATTGATGAAAGTAGGGAAAACAGCTAGACCATTCAGGTGTGACCTAAATCAAATCCCTTATGATTATACAGTGGAAGTGAGAAATAGATTTAAGGGCCTAGATCTGATAGATAGAGTGCCTGATGAACTATGCAATGAAGTTCATGACATTGTACAGGAGACAGGGATTCAGACCATCCCCATGGAAAAGATATGCAAAAAATCAAAATGGCTGTCTGGGGAGGCCTTACAAATAGCTGTGAAAAGAAGAGAAATGAAAAGCAAAGGAGAAATGGAAAGATATAAGCATCTGAATGCAGAGTTCCAGAAAATAGGAAGAAGAGATAAGAAAGCCTTCTTTAGCAATCAATGCATAGAAATCGAGGAAAACAACAGAATGGGAAAAACTAGAGATCTCTTCAAGAAAATTAGAGATACCAAGGGAACATTTCATGCAAAGATGGGCTCGATAAAGGACAGAAATGGTCTGGACCTAATAGAAGCAGAAGATATTAAGAAGAGGTGGCAAGAATACACAGAAGAACTGTACAAAAAAGATCTTCACAACCCGGATAATCACGATGGTGTGTTCACTCATCTACAGCCAGACATCCTGGAATGTGAAGTCAAGTGGGCCTTAGAAATCATCACTATGAACAAAGCTGAGTGGAGGTGATGGAATTCCAGTTGAGCTATTTCAAATCCTGAAAGATGATGCTGTGAAAGTGCTGCACTCAATATGCCAACAAATTTGGAAAACTCAGCAGTGGCCACAGGACTGGAAAAGGTCAGTTTTCATTCCAATCCCAAAGAAAGGCAATGCCAAAGAATGCTCAAACTACTGCACAATTGCACTCATCTCACATGCTAGTAAAGTAATGCTGAAAATTCTCCAAGCCAGGCTTCAGCAATACATGAACCGTGAACTTCCAGATGTTCAAGCTGGTTTTAGAAAAGGCAGAGGAACCAGAGAATTGCCAACATCCACTGGATCATGGAAAAAGCAAGAGTTCCAGAAAAACATCTATTTCTGCTTTATTGACTATGCCAAAGCCTTTGACTGTGTGGATCACAATAAACTGTGGAAAATTCTGAAAGAGATGGGAATACCAGACCATCTGACCTGCCTCTTGAGAAATTTGTATGCAGGTCAGGAAGCAACAGTTAGACCTGGACATGGAACAACAGACTGGTTCCAAATAGGAAAAGGAGTACGTCAAGGCTGTATATTGTCACTCTGCTTATTTAACTTCTATGCAGAGTACATCATGAGAAACGCTGGACTGGAAGAAACACAAGCTGGAATCAAGATTGTCGGGAGAAATATCAATAACCTCAGATATGCAGATGACACCACCCTTATGGCAGAAAGTGAAGAGGAACTCAAAAACCTCTTGATGAAAGTGAAAGAGGAGAGTGAAAAAGTTGGCTTAAAGCTAACATTCAGAAAACGAAGATCATGGCATCTGGTCCCATCACTTCATGGGAAATAGATGGGGAAACAGTGGAAACAGTGGCAGACTTTATTTTTGGGGCTCCAAAATCAGATGGTGACTGCAGCCATGAAATTAAAAGATGCTTACTCCTTGGAAGAAAAGTTATGACCAACCTAGATAGCATATTCAAAAGCAGAGACATTACTTTGCCGACTAAGGTCTGTCTAGTCAAGGCTATGGTTTTTCCAGTCGTCATGTATGGATGTGAGAGTTGGACTGTGAAGAAGGCTGAGCGCCTAAGAATTGATGCTTTTGAACTGTGGTGTTGGAGAAGACTCTTGAGAGTTCCTTGGACTGCAAGGAGATCCAACCAGTCCATTCTGGAGGAGATCAGCCCTGGGATTTCTTTGGAAGGAATGACGCTAAATCTGAAACTCCAGTACTTTAGCCACCTCATGCGAAGAGTTGACTCATTGGAAAAGACTTTGATGCTGGGAGGGATTGGGGGCAGGAGGAGAAGGGGACGGCAGAGGATGAGATGGCTGGATGGCATCACTGACTCGATGGACATGAATCTGGGTGAATCCCGGGAGTTGGTGATGGACAGGGAGGCCTGGCGTGCTGCGATTCATGGGGTCGCAAAGAGTCAGATAGGACTGACTGACTGAACTGAACTGAACTGAATGTTTACTTATATTCTCTCTTTCTTAATCAGAATTGCCAGAAATTATTATCTCATTAATCTTTTTTAAAAAATGGAAATAATTGCTGATAAGTGCCTGTGTAATGAAGAGCAATTTGAAATTCAAATAGCCATAATTTGAAGAAAACTGAAAATTAATAACATCCTGAAACTAATATCCAAGATGATTCCCGTCAGTTTTGGGTGTGAGGATGAGCAAAGGTAGAAAGCAATTAACAATATGCTTAATGTCTTGATATTTTTCAAGAAGGGGAAATTACAGATAATTTGTGAAATGGTAAGGAAATATCTGAAAATCTTTGCTAAAAATTTAAAGAGAATTTTTAGTAAAACAAGAATGCTGAAATTTCAGACAACTAGAGATAGCAAAGAAAGAATATTAGATTGCCTGTGAATCAAAAGCCAGAAGGTCATAAAAGAACCAAAAATAAAGCATGATAGATAGCATAAATAGTAGATGACAGATGGAAGTAAACATGTTGAAAATAAAATTAGACTCATTAAATAAACCAAAAGGATAATTTCTTAGCAATTTACCAATCAATGAACAAACTAAAGAGAATGTACCATTTTAGATATATCAGCAAGTAGAATTAGAGAATATTTTAACTAATAAAAGTACATAATTAAAGACATTCTCAAAGATATAGTGAAATCTAATACATTTTTCTTTGACTTTAAAAGAAATAATTAAAGACTGTGTCACCTATAGGGACTTCTGGGTTACAAGCATGAAGTAATTCATAGCTGATAATTTCAGTGAGACAATAGGCTCTAATACACAACGCTTTAAACTGAGACCTGGGTTTGGTCCCTGGGTTAGGAAGATCCCCTGGAGAAGGGAAAGGCTACCCACTTCAGTATTCTGGCCTGGAGAATTCCACAGACAGTCCATGGGGTCACAAAGAGTTGGACACGACTGAGCGACTTTCACTTCACTTCACTTCACTTCACTTCAACTGAGTATCAAGTCCTCCTGGAAGTAGATGATGATTTTCCAAGAGATATAAAAACTGATATGTAGATCATCAAAATCCATGTGTATTCTCTCCTCAAACTGGTCTTGCTAAGTCAAGATCAACTTCTCTTCAAAATTTCCCTTTTCCCACTACACTAAAAAAAGGCATGCCTTTCACTCAGCCAATCCAACCATAGGTCATTGCTCCAAGATTTAAAAGCCTCTGAAGTGGCCAAAAGAACAGTTCAAAACAAATGATAGCAATGAAGCCTCCTGTTATCCAAGGACCCAAACCCCAACCCATCGGTCTAGGAAATGGGAGCTTTTGTCAACTTTTCTTTCTTATGTTGAAAAATCATTTATCAAATTTGTTGTTTTTAATTAGTTATGTACCAGAAATCATAAAATCCTGATAGCAACATGTTAGAAGAATTTAATTTCTCTATCTCACTCTCTGCATGTGTACACACACACAGTTTTTAAAATATAATAACATTAGGATTCTGCGGGGAAAGAAAATTTAAACTAAAATTTCAAGGAGAAAAAGGAACTATGTAAAATTTGTGAAGGTCAAAGAAGAACATATTCATGTATTTTTTAAATGAATGACAGTATCAAAACACTATATTTATGATGGCATTCTATCATGTATACTATCATGTAAGAATTGAATCGCCAGTCTATGTCTGACGCAGGATACAGCATGCTTGGGGCTGGTGCATCGGGATGACCCAGAGAGATGTTATGGGGAGGGAGGTGGGAGGGGGTTTCATGTTTGGGAACACATGTAAGAATTAAAGATTTTAAAATTAAATAAAAAAAATTAATTTAAAAAAAAAATAATAAAAAAAAAATAAAATGGTAAAAAAAAAAGTAAAAGAATAATGTAACTTCAACTTTTAAATGTCATATACAAATATGGCAGAAATTAAACTCTTTGCAGCTATTTAAACATAAGATTAAAAATTAGATATAGTTAGTTTTAGGTCTCTATTAAGGCAATAGGGATGGGCTTCCCAGGTAATGTTAGTGGTAAAGAAGCTACCCGCCAGTGCTAGGAAACGTAAGAGATGCAGGTTCAATCCCTGGGTGGAGAAGATCCCCTGGAGGAGGGCACGGCAACCCACTCCAACATTCCTGTCTGGAGAGAGGCATGGCATTGCTGTCACGGACTGAGGCACATGGTAGGGTTGCAAAGAGTTGGGCACGACTGAAACGACGGAGCACACAGGCAAAGCAATGAGGATACACCCTTTGAAAACTCTTTTAAGGGATACAACTCTAATAAACACAGAGTGCAAGAGCAATGTCATATCGAAGCATGCACTAATGGAATCACACAGAGTTCGAAAAGAATGGACTCTCCATCATGGTTATTCAGTCCTAACAAGGTTAGCTGATAGCAACACATTCTCTCTCAACCCTCTAAAAACGATGTGCTCATATGCTAGACTGTCAGACAATATGTAACACACCATTAAAGGGTGTCTTTTACCTTCATTCTAAGTGCGTCTGTATTAGTTACCACTCAGGTTCCTGATTTTTATTACTTCATTTCTGTTTCCTACATTATGAAAAAGCTAACGCTATTTTGATTCTCAGTGTTTCCAAGTACTAACCTCAAGTGCAATATAGGTGGTGGGGGACAGTTCTCTGGTATTCTTATTAAGAAACCTCAAGTCTCCTGACATCTTCAAAGCTTTCTGGATTGATTTCTACAAATAACTGCTTTATTAAAGATTTTTAATAATTCAAAACAGACATGGGGGAAAAAATCCCCTATTCTAATCACATACTTACTTATAAGTTCTTACATGAAATTCTATCTCCTCTCAGTAGGAAATTATAAAAACAAGTATATGTTCAAATTCATGTAGACTGATCAAAAGCTAAATGTTTCTCTTCTAAATACAATTTGATGGCAAATTGTAGCTTGTACACTAGAAGATGACCATCCACTTTGTCATAGTAACATTAAATTACTGATTTATGTATCAAGATTTATTTTAGAAACAATTATGAACTAAGGGGCTTCCCTGGTGGTTTAGTGGTAAAGAGTCTGCCTGACAATGCAGGAGACATGGGTTCGATCCCTGATCCCAGAAGATTCTACATGCCAAGGAGCAAATAAGCCCCTGAGCCACAACTACGGAGCCTGCGCTCTGGAACCCAGGAGCCACACGACTGAGGCCACATGCTGCAGCTGCTGAAGTCGATGCACTCTAGAGCCTGTGCTCTGCAACAGGAGAAGCCACCACCAAGAGAAGCCCGCATACCACTCCTGGAGAGCAACCCAGCTCGCCGCAGCTAGGGAAAGTCTGCACCACAAAGACCCAGCACAGCCAAAAATACATAAATAAATACTTTTAAAAATAAAACCCAGCATAAAGGAGGATCTTCTTTTAATGCTTTTCTTGATAACTGCTACAGAAATATTGTTCAAGATTTCTACAAACTTTGTTCACTTAATCTAGATTGTTCTCACCTACATTCACCATTTGAGTTGAATGCAAAATGGACTACATGGTACGCAAAAAGCGAGGAAAGATGTAGCAGGAAAGCAAAGTGAAAATGCATTGATGGATATTTGTACAATTTTTTTGCTCCTTAAATGTGACTTAGACACACAATTCAAGGATCATATCTGACCTTTTCTTTCACATTTTCCTTCGTACTTCCAAAGGTAACACTAGGTTTCCTGGATTACCTCTACCAAAAAAATAAAAGTAAGCCAAAAAATTAGTCTCAAGCAGCAATATACTTTAATGGCTGCTTTTAGATAAATTCATTGAGAATGTAATCTAAGAACAATATGTGTGTATATATATATATATATTTTAATGGAAAAACAAATGTTAGAAATGTAGTGAGCAAAGGAAACTTAAATTGTTGACTAAATTCATCTAATGTAGATTCTTCCTCCCTTATTCTATTACCCTATATTTTGAAAGTCAAAAATGTCATATACCACCGATTCTGAATACTGAAAAATCTATATTACAAATAATGAACCCACTGACTACAGAGCAATTGGAATGGCAACAAGGACCAAAACTGAGCAGTACATTGAAGTAGGATCTAAGTAGTTGAAAATAAACTTTGGCTTAAAGCTTTAGGGAAAAAACTGAATTTTTATCAAAACAGAAATAGTTTTAAAAATAAAAGTATATTCTGCATGGGAATAACCAGTTAAGTTTATCAATATTTAAGATACACATAGATGTGTAATTAAGGATATATTTTAAAATTCACGCCACTATTAGCAATCCAAAATAAGCCAGGCAAATTATGTTTATTAGCTTAAATTTCATAGCCCTCTAAATTGTAACATATTCCACATATATTTGCAACTCCAAAATCAATCAGACTCTTCACCGTCATTTGTGGACATGCCTAAAGTCTCAAACATTTTGAGTTTCCCAGTTGAGGTCTCACAGGAGATAAACTACCTTTTTTTAGTTCACCTCAAACTGGAAAGAGGTGTCTGTTTCCCATCTCACTTAGTGCCACGTTTTTCATGCTATAACTCATGCCTGAATGAAGCCTAACACCATTTCCTTCATAAGGCACATCACAGCCTTCTTCATTCAGGACTACTAGACAGCACTGCAGCAAAATGCTTAGGGGCATTTTAAACAGAGAAATCATCAACAAAAAGGTGCAGAAATGCAGGGGAGGGGAAAGCATTAGTAGACTACAAAAAGGGCAACTGCTTGCAAGCATAAGAGTTAAAACAAGAAGGCAGACCATCACTTGGTTTGACCTCAGCTCTAGAAGCAATGGCTCAGTACGTCCTAACTTAAAGTTCACAGTGACTTTACAAATAACAAGAACCAACTGTAATTTCAGTAACAGCAGAATCCCTTATAAGGCTACTGTGTTGCGACATAAATCACAGAGAAAAGGTTAATACGTTTGGCTGACAGAAGCATTGTTATGAATGTTGTTGTTTTTTGTTTAGTCGCTAAGTTCTGTCCGACCCTTTTGCGATCCCATGGACTGTAGCGGGCCAGGCTCCTCTGTCCATGAGATTTCCCAGGTAAGAATACTGGAGTGGGTTGCCATTTCCTTCTCCAGTGTTATGAATAATCAAGAGTTATTGGACTACTTGTTATTAGATAAAAGCTACATTTCTTAAGTAACATAACGTATATGTCTGGTAACAGTATAGAAAAATTTAAACAGACTCTACTTCGTATTTCTTTACCATTCTGAATCAAGGCAGCATGCTGCCAGCATTTTCAACGGAATCATAAATACTAATTTTATACAAGAACAATAGTAAAAAAAGCATACATTCTGTCAAGGAACCATCCCATATAATTAGGTTTTCTTACTTGTAGCCAAGCTGTCGACAGATCACACTGGCATCCTCATCAGTCCACCCATCATCACAAACTGTTCCCCACTGGCCGTTGATAAAAACCTCCACTCGTCCTTCCTTCTTATTTTCTCCATCCATCAGTCTGATTGGAAAACCTTGGTCGCGTGTTAAAAGTAATACTCATTGTTACTTTTATAAGAGCCAAAACAACCAAACTGATGTTAAAGCATCAGAGACTTTATAAAATAGTATTTGCTTTTAAAATGAGCTAAATAGATGGACAGTGAGAGAGAGGACATACTGATTTAGGAAAAAAAAAAACTGTATCCACTTTTGCAGTATCTTTTGAAGCCTTGAGGTCAGAGCGCTTATCTTGCTCAACTTTATATTCCCAGCACTTGAAACAGTGCTTGGCATTATAGAGTACACATAACATCTGTTTTGCACACCTTGATTTTGCACTTCCAGATTCCAGAAGTGTGAGACAATAAATACCTGTTGTTTAAGCCACCCAGTGTGTGATCTGTTACAGTAGTCCAAGCAAACTAATACACTTTCTTTACATTATCTAGTTACTTAAGGGTCTCCAGCTTGCACCTCTAAGATTGATAAGGATTCAAAGAATACCATCCAACATGGTGAAATTATCAGAACCTAAGGAGGTGATGTTGGAGAAGGCAATGGCACCCCACTCCAGTACTCTTGCCTGGAAAATCCCATGGACGGAGGAGCCTGGTAGGCTGCAGTCCATGGGGTCACTAAGAGTCGGACACAACTGAATGGCTTCACTTTCACCTTTCACTTTCATGCACTGGAGATGGAAATGGCAACCCACTCCAGTGTTCTTGCCTGGAGAATCCCAGGGACGGGAGAGCCTGGTGGGCTGCCTTCTATGGGGTCACACAGAGTTGGACACGACTGAAGTGACTTAGCAGCAGCAGCAGCAAGGAGGTGATATAATCAGCTAACAAACCAAGTATCATTCAATCTGTGTTCAACCCCATGTATGTAATAACTAGATGACATTTTTTAACTGAAAGGAAACACACTGGCAAGATAGACACATCCTACTTTGATTCCTTGAACTCTTCTTTGTTGCCCCAGAGTTGCTGGCTCTCTAATCTCTGATCATACCCACTTCATGGAACAGGCATCATAGTGGAATCAATACAGCAAAGTCAAAATAACAACCTTCTCTATGCATTGTTTACATTAGCTAAAAAATTTTTGTAATAGGCATGTTAACAAAACACAATATATTTAAAACTTTACATTTCTTATTATTGTATCTGAAATTTAGGGATTCTTTGCAAGAGGAGCAAGGGAAAAGTGATTCTTAAAGAAAAAATTTAAAGAGATGAAATTCTTCAAGTTTTCAATTTTTACACTTTTTAGATCTTTGGTGCAAAATTAAGAAATCATACACACATGGAATTAGATCTCCACATTCCACCCTAGTTGTTTTATGGGAAGTTTTTCACTTTCCATAAAAATAAAAATGATAAAGTATTTTTAAAGCCTAAGTTGCATACTTTGTAAAAACAATATATACAATATTTCTGAACCTAATTTTAGCCATTCATTTTATTAAATCACTGGATTTTTGATGCTTGAAGGTAAACGGAATGACAGAAACCATTCTATTAATACCACCTCACTAAGTTCTTTTTGTTATAGCAATAATAACATACATGATTTATTTCTAAAATCTTAAAATGCTTGGGAAAACTAAACAGAGTATATAGTATCTTTCATTATATATCACAAACTCTGATTACAACAGAGTTTTCTTTATTTCAATTTTCCTATAAAACTGATTTAATACATTATTTTTAAGAAAATAATATTTTTCCTAAAAGAAAGATAAAATCTTTACACTGTAAAATTCAGAGACAATGAAGTGTGAAAGATATCTCTGTTAAGATTTAATACTCTGAACTTTAGAATTAATGCAGTATTGGTGGAGAGTAGTCTTAGGGCAATCAGGGCAAGTAAGAGATAGGATGAGATAGGATGTGGAAAATGTGATAATTAATTTATTTATTTAAATTTTTTAAAAAGAATGCAGTATTAAAATAAGAAATCTACATATTTACCATTCCACAAATTTCCGCCAACTAACATAGGCATTAACTAACTACATTTGTACTAAATCACCTTTACTGACCTAGAATACTGTTTTTGAGCATTCCATCTACCACACACCTAAAATTAGGAAGTGTCTACTGAACTACTACTAATTTTGAGAAAAGTGTCATTCATAATTAAAGTTAAGGTCAATGAGTTGCCTTCAAACAGTTGAACACTCTAATAGTCTAACAGCTCTTATCATAGCACCAAAGAAGTGAAAAAACTAAATTGTTTTTAAACTGCACCATTCCATGATCTCTTTGCAGTCCTTTTGATAAGTGGGAAAGTAATGATCTCTTTGGATGAATAAATGGTAATCTGATTCTATTGCAATGGAATAATTTGGCTCAGATATAATGTTCTTTGGACAAATGAATAGTTAATATATTACCAAAATTAGGACCAAAGAATTCATAATAATGATCTCATATTTTATTAATAATTATCACCCTCAACTTTTTAAATTTTTAAAAAATATATCTATCAATATAATCTCAGAAAATTAAAGATTTTAAGGAAATTGAGAGGATTAGTTGTCCTAACTGTATGTGTATATTTAACCACACAGGTCTTCAGAGAACTGAGACTGTAGTATTTGGTATGCTTCCCAGGTGGTACTAGTAGTAAAGAACCCACCTGCCAATGCAAGAGAGAAAAGAGACAGGGCGGAGGGTTGAGGGGTGATGACCCAGGTGATCCTGGGTTGGGAAGATCCCCTGGAGGAGACCATGGAACCCCACTCCAGTATTCTTGCTTGGAGAGCCCCATGGACAGAGAAGCCTGGCAGGCTATAGTCCAAAGGGTTGCAAAAAGTCAGACATGACTGAAGTGGCTTAGAACACATGCATAGTATTTATAATACTTCATCACATGGAGTACTGATGGAATATGCCTGAATAGATCACTCCATGATCCAAATACCTGCTATCTGGGGCTAAGAGGTTCCATTTCTAGCAAACAGGTCCTATCTCTCCCAACCACATGTAATTACTTATCACATAATCCTAGCAGGGTCATAAATCCTTTACAGGAAGAAAGTAGCAAGGGAGGAGACCAAACAGAAACAATTTAAAATATGACCTATGAGGGACACGGTAAAATGCGGTATTTCTACCTGGTATCATTAGTGCTAGATTAGTGGAGTACGTCACTATGATCTCACAGGTCAGAGTACAATGGGGAATCAACATACACTTTGACAAATTAAAGTATGTGTGCTTAACTGCATGCTCAGTCGTGTCGCACTCTGTGACCCCATAGACTGCAGTCTGCCAGGCTCCTCTACCTGTGGAATTTTCCAGGCAAGATTACTGGAGTGGGTTGCCATTTCCTTCTCCATTTCCTTCCCAACCCAGGGATCAAGCCCACATCTCCTGCATTAGCAGGCAGATTCTTTACCACTGTGCCACCAGGGAATAGTTAATACTGTGGGATTCAATACATCCCATTATTTTATAATATGAAGATTCCAGCTTCACAGTCTCAAAACAGGAGGATATAAAAGGGGCTGACTCAAGCCTGAGGTGAGACTTAAGGACCACCAGTGGTTATTTCAACATTTATGTACCCAAAAATGCATGTATACATACAAACAGAGCTATGGTAGAGTCCTGGCAAGTCTTCTGAATATCTCCCTCTATACTTTTCATTCATATTTATTCTGGTCTCCTCATCAGATGTTAAGTCTGTCAAGGATATATAGTAGTCGCTCTCCGCTCACAAAAGGACCTTCATCTAAGAATATTTAAGGTCTTCTCTGTACCTCAAATGGTAAAGAATCTGCCTGCAATGCAGGAGACCCAGGTCAGACCCTTGGGTCGGGAAGATCCCCTGGAAAAGGAAATGGCAACCCACTCCAGTATTCTTGCCTGGGACAGAGAAGCCTGACAGGCTACAGTCCATGGGGTCAAACAAGTTGGACACTGAGTGATTAATACTACACACGAATATTTCAGACTGTTAGATGAGCTAAGTACCTTTTATCTGACTATGAGTCTGAAGAAATTTGGAATGAGGGGATAATAAGTGATGCTGATGGGTTTTTAGTAACAGGATATCTTAGAAAGACAGGTGGGCTGTTTACTCCAATGAATCCATCTTGGGGTCCAGTGAGAAAGATCTATGAAAGATCTATGTTAGGACACAGCAACGGCTGGCTGGCAAGCAATGATTGACAAGGCCTCAGGACTAAAGACAAATGAATCATGGAGGGTGGGAAAGAGACCTCCTGTTTTGTTCTGATTTATTTTCAATCCTTTCTCAAATAGTTCATTAGAATTCAAGGTAAATGAGAGGCAGAATAGGTAACAATCAGTTGGGGAATGGACACTGCAGTTTCTTTCTTCTCTCTTTCAGATACATGAGAAACATAGGCTCATGGGTAGGGAAAAATTAGGAGTAAAATTTTGTAACATTGACTCAAAAGACTATTTTTCTCTGAAATAAAATTACTAAAAATTAGAGCATCTGGGAAAATAGACTTTTTGAAAAGCCAGAGACCAGTGGCTAGACGTGCAGTGGCTACTGGAATATGAACAGTCAAGAGCTGCGGCAGGACCTCACCCAGGGAGACTCTGAATCCGTTCCCGCCGGGGTAGCAGGAGATGCCAACATCTTCCCGATGGCTGCAGTCACGCCTTCCCCAGGGTCCCCGCGAACACTGAAGGAAACTGGCTTCCTTTCCTGAGCAACTGACGCCTTCCAGCCATATGGGTCCCACGCTCTCTTCAAAGTGGTTTGCAGAGGCTTGTTTGCCATATCTGTGGCAATAAAACAAACATGCACACAACTGCTGTCTCTTGTTTCAGGGAACCACAAACCATAAAACAAGCAACCTCATTAAGTGTCATGACTTCAGAGGGTAAGTATCTGTTCTTTCTCCTATCCTGAGAACTCAGTTCTAACAGCATTGTTCACTACATCACATATTTTGATGATCCAGGGATGGGGGAGCCTAGTGGGCTGCCGTCTATAGGGTCGCACACAGTCAGACACGACTGAAGCGACTTAGCAGCAGCAGCAACAATGTTTGATTGATTGAATGGGTAACAAGCAGATAATTAATCCTATTCCCCCAACCATTCTTGTGTTTTGTCTACAATTTAACCCACCATCCAGAGAGAATGCAAACAGATAAATGTCAAATTCCTGACCGTGGAAATAACACAGTGCACCAGAAAGTGAGAACTCTTGTATCAGCCTCTGAAAGCCTTCTGAGTGCATTTGATTTCATTAGCTCTCTAACCCCTTTCCTATCCTGTCTTCCAAAATAAACCGTGTGAGGAATTTCCTGGCGGTTCAGTGGCTAGGACTCCACACTTTCACTGCCAAGGGTTGCAGGTTCAATTCCTGGTAGTGGAACTAAGATACTGAAAGCTGCATGACGCAGTCAAAGGAAACAAATAAACAAAAAATAAAAACAAAATGTATGTATTGGTTCAGTGATTTCTCAAGAATCATTCCAATCCATGATGAAACCTGGATTTTAACCCATCAAAATCAGAGTAATAACAGTGCTTTTTATAAGGTTACATAAATCTGATTTTTTAAACTTTCATGAATTATATTTGTGTTTCAACTGACTTCGTCACACTGCCCTACTGAAAAACCCCAAGTGTATTATAATATATATATATATATATACACATTGTAGAAATAGGAAAGATCCACAAAATTAAAAATTAGCAAATAAGTCAATCTCTACCTTCGTTCATTTTCTCCCCAGTTTGGTTCTTTTGTTCTGTAAAATCCAAACAAACCTCCAGAAATCCCTGAGCTAAAAGATATCTGAAGTGTCTTTCAATTGGTCTATATAAATAATTAAACTCTAACTCATAAATTTTATGTTAGTCACTTCCATTTCATTTTAATATTTCTGTACTAAGAACATAAAGAGATCTTTCAGTCTGAAAGATGAATTTTCCTAATTTTTTCCCATGCACTTATTTATTAAATTTATTTAATATGATGAACATTTCAATAAATTAAAACAATGCAACTTTCAATGTCATTCTAAGACTTCTATTTTGCTGACTAATCGATTCTTAGCTACAAAAGTAATTATCCTAAATTCCATACTGCTATCACTTTCAACTTACACCAGGTTTCCACAAAATGCAGCAATCTGATTATATCCGTTCATGTCAATTATGTAAGAGACAGCAAGAGGCCATTTTACTTTGGGATTCACCCAAAGTTCACCCTCTTTTTTATTCCAAAAGAGCATTCTCTTTCAGAAATTCCTCTGTAAACTAAAATGTAAATGTAGCAGGCGCCTATTCTATCTTCTAACGCAATCATTTAGAATTTTAACAAATATTGAGAACACTTTCAGAACCATTAAGTTCTGATACTCTGTATATGCAAGAAAAACTGAATGTATCTGTGAAACACCATAAATAAAAAATAGAGAAAAAAATCAGCATTTATTCAATTGTTTTCACTAATAAGGAAAAATATGAGAACAGTAAACAATAATATTTTTGAATTTTTTTAACTTGCGAAAATGGGATACAGTTCTCAGACTAACAGAGATTTACTCAGATGAAATGGCATTTTAAAGTAATTCTTATTAATTAAATATCAATATTTATTTGGCTAGCATGTCATAGCCCTTGACCTCATAATTATATTAACTGCACTGCTCATGAAAATTCAAAATATTTGTCAATCGCATACATCTATACCTTTGTGATGTCATTATTTACAACAGGAAAATTTAAACTAATTTAAGTAAATTATAATATGAACATCATCAGTTATGTTATCAAAAATTATGACTACAGTAATATAAAGAAAAAAGTGAATAGTAAAATTATATATCTACTACTAGAGCTGTTACAAAGTTATACACAAGTTTTAATAATGGAAAAATTGGGGGTAGTCTTTTATTTTCTGTTTTTTCCAAATCTCTAAAATTTTATATTACTTTTACAACTTTAAAAATATATGTTTAAACACAGCTTGAATGTTTAGCTTGAATGAAAGCACATTTTTAAGTTTTAATAAATATTTGCAATTAATTCTATCTAAAGCTGAAATAATATAATTTTGCTTATTTCTTTTAAACATCAGACAATTACTTCAAGTATGACATAAAAATAGGGAAAATAAGAAAGAATGGGCATTCATAGGCTTCATTCAGATATTAGCTCAAAGGCATCATTTGCAATTACTTCAAGCAACTTAGGTCTTTACTCTGGAATGCATTATATGTGTGACATGAAATATATTGCTCAAAGTGTGATACTCAGTTTTTAGGAGAATGAGGTCAAGGGTGAGTTCAAAAGGTCATCTCATGACAAGAAAGCTGTTTTTCTCAAATAAAAGTGATAATTATCATCACATTATGAGAAAGGAAATAATGTAATACCAAAGAATTTGACATTGAACTTCTCTGCAATTTTAAACACAGTGATGTTATTACTAACAACATCCAATAGCAGCAATGCATCAGAATAAAACTGATCATTCACAGCATATAGTCTTACTTAAATAGACAGAACGGGACTTAAAAATCATCCATGGGAAAAAATAAAAATAAATCATCCATGGCTCCAACCAGTTATTCAAGAAGAGGGGTGGTGGCAGGAAAGGCAAATGAGATAAACAGCAAGATATGGTTATTTATCATCAAAGAGAATGTTATTGTTTTTTAATCGCTGAACTTCCACATATAGATAGGTAGATAAGAGAGGGAGGAAGGTAGGTAGAATAGACAGGTAGATAATGATTGAGAATATAGATTGTTAGTATTAGAGACATTACAAGTCAGGGTAAAAAACAAGACTTTCAAAAATATAGCTTGGCATTTAGCTATCTTGTATCAATAGATCTTACTTAAATCCCAGCTGCCGGCAAACCACATAGGTATTAAGATCAGTCCAGCCGTCATTACAGACAGTTCCCCACTGTCCCCTGTGATACACCTCCAGGCGACCCTCGTGGCCGCCTTCACCACCTGCAAGTCTGATGACGCCATCTGCGACAAGAAGGAGACACGGAGACTGAGCAAATAATGACCAGAAAAGGCAGAGCAACATTTTAATTGCATGAGAAATATCATTCTACCCAGATCTCCCTCTGGGCCTTTTTTTAAACTCCTACTAGAATTGTCCTTGGTAGCTCGGACAGTAAAGAGTCTGCCTCCAATGCTGGAGATCTCGGTTCAATCCCCGAGTCAGGAAGATCCCCTGGAGAAGGAAACAGCACCCCTCTCCAGGACTCTTGCCTGGAGAATCCCATGGACAGAGGAGCCTGGCGGATTACGGTCCATAGGGTTGCAAAGAGTTGTTCACAGCTGAAGCGACTAAGCAGACAAAGAGAACTGTGCTCAGTGATCTGAGGTCATTAACGGGATTGTTTTTGAACAAAGTCATAACACATATCTGTCCTAACAAAATACTTCCCCTTTTATTTGTACTCCTGTGTCTAAGTCGAAAAATATACCCTGATATAATTCCAAAGTAATTATTTAGATTTCTCCAGATTAAATAATACTTGGGAAATTTCTTACAGCTTTAATCTCCTTAAGTAGGAGCAATATTTGTCATTTAAATTTAAAAAGCATAAAAACACAGTAACTTTGAAATAGCTGAAAAATTTAACTGTGAATTAAAAACTACTGAAATATGAAGACAGAATAAGCTATTCTGGTTAAAGAGTGATCAATCATGTCAAAGTATTTATTATTATTCCTTAGGCATTCATAAAGGATTCCCTGGTGGCTCAGATGGTAAAGAATCTACCTGCAATGCAGGAGACCCAGGTTCGATTCCTGGGTCAGGAAGATCCCCTGGAGAACGGAATAAAAACTGGGGTGCATGTTTTGCCTTTGTTGTTTTATCGATAATAGAAATCTAAATTGAATCTTCTGAAATTAAATGAATACTTAATTCCCAGAAAATCCTGTAAAGAGCTTCTAAGCATATACACAATATAATAAATTCATTCCCCCAAAAGCATAAAAGGCCATTTCCATCCAAAATAATCCACTGTCCCTCCTCCCAAATGAAATACATAAATAATCTTGGGGGAAAGTCATCCTTTTCATGAATCTCTGGGATCATTCAAAGTAAATTAAGGTCTCCTAGCAATAGAATCATTATTAATGTAAAATTTCACTGTTTGCAAAGCACTGTTACACCTGTTACCTCATTTGACCACCCCAGCAACACTACAAGACTATCCTCATTTGAAAGACAAGGAAATGGAGGCTCAAGAAGATGAAGTGCTCTGGCTTACAATCTGGTATAAATTTTCTATTTATTTTGTGTATAAATGTGTTATTCTAATAAAGCAACAGTGTATACAGAACTATGTAACTAAAAAAGTAGACCTTCAGCATTTCAGTCTCTCAGAAGTATTTCATTTGACTTTTTTAAAGAAATATTAAAGCCCTAATTTTTTTCTTCAAGCTCTTTTTGTTGTAGAAACAACAGATTTGTGATGACCCAACTTCTCTTGCCCATCCATTTCTCTCTTCTTCCCCCCAAACATTTAAGTACATACACGTGCACTCAGACATGTCCTTCTCGCAACACAAGACATAGCTTGACAAGCATGTTGTGATTTGGAACAGTCTGAACATTCAACACAGCAAAGGTTAACCTGGTTCTTTAATAGCGTGCTTTAATCAAAATCCCATCAAAATAGTTTACCAGCTATAAACACATTCTGAGAGTCAAGACAGGCTAATAAATGAATGGACTAAATATATAATAGCTAACATCCTAAATTTATCATTGCACACTGATTCTGACTATATATTGCAACAAGATCATATGTTCTTAATTACTTTATAGGATTGTGTAGCTTTCAACTGAAAAACTCAGAAATATCTATAAATAAAGAGATAGCATTTTAATATACAGTATATATTCTTATTATGTCTTATTTGGGGGATTTATTTGTAAGTTCATTCAGTAATATTAGCTAAATTGAGGAGGGAAGTTAAGCCCAAATAGGGGCAAAGGCAAGAGTGGCTAGGTTGACAGGGTGAAGTTCCTACCTGTTAGAGGGGTACAGGACACTCCAGCATCTTCTTTATGGTCACAGTTATGCTCTCCCCAGGAACTCTTTGGACACTGCTCAATAGAAAGCTCATTCCCGGTGCAGCGTACCTCATCCAACATTACCAGGCCAGACCCTTCCCCAAAATACGCCTGATTCCACGCTTTGGCAATGCCACTGAACAAACATAAGAACATAAGTCAGATCAAAGGTTAGTCTGACCTGTTTCTTCTTTTGCCTCTGGCAAAGGTAAACTTACGATTAATTTGTAATTTTCCTTATCAATTCACTCCATTGTAGCTATCCTGGTCCATAAAGTACCAAATAAGAATGAAAGAGCTACAGCTAGAATCTGGGGCCCTGATGACTGTGGAACCACTGTACCAACCTTGTCATCTCTGGTCTCTGGAGAGAGAAATAGACTCTTGTCTTTGTTGTTGTTGTGAGTCACCCAGTCATGTCTGACCCTTTGTGACCCCATGGACTGCAGCACACCAGGCCTCCCTGTCCATCACCATCTCCCGAAGTTTGCCCAAGTTCATGTCCATTGCATCAATGATGCCGGCCAGCCATCTCATCCTCTGATGCCCTCTTCTCCTTCTGCCCTCAATCTTTACCACCATCAGGGATTTTTCCAATGAGTCAGCTGTTCACATCAGATGACCAAAATACTGGAGTTTCAGCTTCAGCATCAGTCCTTCCAACAAGTATTCAGGGTTGACTTCCCTTAAGATTGACTGATTTGATCTTGCTGTCCAAGGGACTTTCAGGAGTTTTCTCCAGGACCACAATTTGAAAGCATCAATTCTTTGGCGCTCCGCCTTCTTTACGGTCAAGTTCTCACAACCGGACATGACCACTGGGAAGACCATCTCCTTGACCACATGGACCTTTGTCAGCAGAGTAATGTCTCTGCTTTTCAACACACCGCCTAGGTTTGTCACAGCTTTCCTGCCGAGTAGCAAACATCTACTGATTTCATGGCTGCAGTCACTGTCCACAGTGATTTTGGAGCCCAAGAAGAGGAAACCTGTCACTCTTTCCACTATTTCCCCCTCTATTTGCCATGAAAGAATGGGGCTGCATGCCATGATCTTAGCTTTTTTAATATTTAGTTTTAAGCCGGCTCTTTCACTCTCCTCCTTTGCCTTCATCAAGAGGCTCTTTAGTTCCTCTTTGCTTTCTGCCGTTAAAGTGGTATCATCCACATATCTGAGGTTGTTGATGTTTCTCCTGCCTATTTTGATTCCAGCTTGTAACTCATCCAGCCTGACATTTCTCATGTCTTGTTTAAGCCACGGTTATTTTCAGTTCTCTGTTGCTCATGGGCAAACATCTCTTCACTCAAATTTATTTGACTAAATTTACTTCTCTCACAATTCAAAGTGATATCATATTCTCTAGAACCCCAGATTTCAATGAAGAAGATCATGTTTGCCTGTCAAAATGATAAATGACTTCAGAAATTGCATCTTCAGCCCTTTTCAGCCATTTAATTCTTAGACTAGAGTATTTATACTTTTAGTTTGCTTTCCAAGATACTGCATCTATTCCCCATTATTTAAGTTGCCTTTTTCTCCTTACATTATAACGATCTTGAGAATTTAAAACCAAAACAGGAATGCAATTTTGATATATGTAATTCAAATTTTACTATCCAGAAATAAGGTTTTATCGGAACAAAGCCACACTCATTTCCAAATTATTGTCTGTGGCTGCTTTTGCACTACACAAAAGCTCAATGGAGTAACTGGAAAGTCTAAAGTACTCACTATGTGTCCCTTTACGGAAAATGTTTGTTGACCCTTGCTCTAGAGGAAAGAGACTAATGAAAGCAAATATGGAAACTGATTTAGAGAACACTGAAGGCTGGAGAATGGAAGCAGAGGAGACAGGATGACTAATGCAGGTCATGGGGAAGCCGGAGAGGAAAGCTTTGGAGAAAGGCAGAGTAACCGTCTCCTTGGATCTCTGCCCTGTGACAACTGCTAGAAAAGAAGCAGATCTGTTAAAGACAATTTCAGTGAGTATAATTCCTGAGGCAAGATTAGGTGCTAACATAAAACCAGGGACCAATATGAGAGAAAACAAAATTTGATCCCAAACTCAGAAACAAAAAATAAACTCCAGATGGTTTAAAAATCCAAATAGAAAGAAGGGAAAAAAAGGGAGGAAGGAGGGAAAGAGGAAGACAAGATGACTAAAAAGTTAATACAATGCAATGAAATAATAAGAACATAGTTCTTGTAACCCTGGTAATAAGGGAATTTCCTGAGCAAAATAAAAAACCGAGAAATCAGAAAACAAAGACTAAAAAAAGTTAAACTTATCAATTTGAACTATGTAATAAATAAACCAAACACAGAAATTTGAACTATTGTATAGCAAAATACACCACAATTAGATCAAAAGGCAAAGTAGGTGAAAGATATATTTGTAAAATATAACAGCAATCAAAGAAAAAAAATTCTTAGAAGTAAATAATCATAATTTATTATTATCATAATAAAAGACAAAACGACCAACATCAAAAATAGGGTAATGGAGAGAAACAAGCTATTTACAGAAGAAGAAATACCCATGGCCACTGAGCATATGCTAAGATGCTCAACTTACAATAATGAAATTAAAACAGTAAGAATGCGTTTTTACATGTCCTTAAAATCCTTTGCACTAAAAATCTAGGCTAAAAGATTAAAAACTAAAGGCTTTCTATTCCCAAGAAAAAAATAACAAAGGTAAAATACTCATTACTTGAGAGTGACTTGAGGCAGGCTGGACAGAGTAAATGAAATACACTGCATTTCAAATATGTCAAAGATGTGGTAGAGGTTCTATGAAAAAGCAAAAGACCCAATTAATAGCCTCTAAACTGTGTTCCTTCCTTAAGGGAGGACAATAGAGGGGAGATCAGAAGCCCGGGACAGTGACTCTGGAGAAAATTATCTATGTTACAGTGCAGCCTTAAAACATCATTTGAGTGTTTTATTTTCTTCCTTATGTATCTCCATATTTTCCATTGTTTACAACCATTATTTTAATGATCACAAAAATCTTTAATTAAACTAATCAGAAAAATTAATGTAATAAATTCAAGAACCAAAACAAAACAAAAAAACACTAACTAGGAAACCATGATGTAAAACAAACTAGGTTTCCCAGCTAATTTTTGAGTTCATTAAAAATTAAGATGATATTTATAAATACACACAGTCCTTCAGCCTATTTCCTGGTGCCCTGGAATGTACTGGCTTTCAGGGGAATACCAAAGAAATGGATAACTCTGCCCTTCAAGAGATTGTCTAATACCAGGGAGAGCAACATAAAACTCATGGTTTGTTAAAGGCTAAGGAGGACGTCAAGGCTGTATATCGTCACCCTGCTTCTTTAACTTATATGCAGAGTCCACCACGAGAAACGCTGGACTGGAAGAAACACAAGCTGGAATCAAGATTGTCGGGAGAAATATCAATAACCTCAGATATGCAGATGACACCACCCTTATGGCAGAAAGTGAAGAGGAACTAAAAAGCCTCTTGATGAAAGTGAAAGTGGAGAGTGAAAAAGTTGGCTTAAAGCTCAACATTCAGAAAACAAAAATCATGGCATCTGGTTCCATCACTTCATGGGAAATAGATGGGGAAACAGTGGACACAGTGTAAGACTTTATTTTTGGCAGCTCCAAAATCACTGCAGTTGGTGATTGCAGCCATGAAATTAAAAGACACTTGCTCCTTGGAAGAAAAGTTATGACCAACCTAGATAGCATATTCAAACCCAGAGACATTACTTTGCCGACTAAGGTCCGTCTAGTCAAGGATATGATTTTTCCAGTAGTCATGTATGGATGTGAGAGTTGGACTGTGAAGAAGGCTGAGCGCTGAAGAATTGATGCTTTTGAACTGTGGTGTTGGAGAAGACTCTTGAGAGTTCCTTGGACTGCAAGGAGATCCAACCAATCCATTCTGGAGATCAACCCTGGGATTTCTTTGGAAGGAATGATGCTAAAGCTGAAACTCCAGTACTTTGGCCACCTCATGCGAAGAGTTGACTCATTGGAAAAGACTCTGATGCTGGGAGGGATTGGGGGCAGGAGGAGAAGGGGACGACAGAGGATGAAATAGCTGGATGGCATCACTGACTCGATGGACGTGAGTCCAAGTGAACTCCTGGAGTTGGTGATGGACAGGGAGGCCTGGCGTGCTGCGATTCATGGGGTCGCAAAGAGTTGGACACGACTGAGCGACTGAACTGAACTGAACTGAATAAGTGCTATGTAAATTTGATAAAATTGTGTGTTCCCTTCCCTTTCATTATGAAAAGTATGTCCACACCAGCCCTGGCAGTTCATTTGTAGTAAGAGTCCCAGTTTTACTACTTTCTTACCACCTGACCACAGAATAAATTTGTGGAATAGGGGCTCTCTGATATAATACATCAATTTATTAGGTTATTTTATGCAAAGTTGTTTGACCTACATAGCAGCAATCCCCAATAAACACTGAATTGATCCTATGTCTGATCCGTATCCAAACATTCCTAAACCTATTTAGCTAATCTGATTGCATTCATATAAAATTTGTCTGTTTTTCATAGAAAAACAGCAAATAAAAAGTACCACCTGACTAACTCAATCCCTGGATTTAGCTACTAGAGATCAACCCTGGGATTTCTTTGGAAGGAATGATGCTAAAACTGAAACTCCAGTACTTTGGCCACCTCATGCGAAGAGTTGACTCATTGGAAAAGACTCTGATGCTGGGAGGGATTGGAGGCAGGAGGAGAAGGGGACGACCAAGGATGAGATGGCTGAATGGCATCACGGACTCGATGGACGTGAGTCTGAGTGAACTCCGGGAGATGGTGATGGACAGGGAGGCCTGGCGTGCTGCGATTCATGGGGTCGCAAACAGTCAGACACGACTGAGCGATTGAACTGAATTGAGCTTGAATAGACAAAAAATTGAGTCAGGCAATTCTATTGTATAAAAAGAATTACTTGTTAGGTTATAAAAGATTGGTTCTTTGACCGCAAACATCATTTTGTGACACATAACATTTGGATGAAAAACTCATTTTTACTGGTCAATAGTCCATATTTCTTTCTGGAAAACAATCCCCTCTATCTCCAAAAATGACATTTTGAAGTATACTAAATGATTACTGTATGCCAGATGCTGGTCTAAGAGCTTCAAATGTATTAACTCTTTCAGTCCTCCCTACAACCTCATGATGTTATTATCCACTGTTTACAGATAAGGAAACTGAGGTGCAGAAGTTAAACAATTTGCCCAGCATTGGAAATGGCAACCCACTCAAGTGTTCTTGCCTGGAGAATCTTAGGGATGGGGAAGCCTGGTGGGCTGCTGTCTATGGGGTCGCACAGAGTCGGACACGACTGAAGCGACTTAGCAGGAGCAGCAGATGGTAAAATGTGTCTGGCTTTAGAGCAGACTCTGAAACACTTTGCTTTCTTTCAGTCTCGTGGGGCATTTTCAGTGAGGTGTCTATGGCACATTAATATATAGTCTGTCTAAAACATGCTCATCATCAATTTCCTTCTACAATAAACTTTTCTCTCTTGACTTCCCTATTTCTTTCAGCCTGAATTCATATTTATTCTTATTAATACCTGCCTATTTTGCAAACAGGGTAACATGAAAGGAAAAATCCTACTTTGGGAGCCATAAATCTCAAGATTCTGGCCCTTACTCACAGTATAACTTAGGGACTTTGAGTAATCTCAGAGAGCCTAACTTTCTCATCTGTTAAATAAGGCCTCTTTTCTGCTCAATAATTTGACACACCAATAATGTTAGGTCAAGGCTGTATATTGTCACCTTGCTTATTTAACTTCTATGCAGAGTACATCATGAGAAACGCTGGACTGGAAGAAATACAAGCTGGAATCAAGATTGCCAGGAGAAATATCAATAACCTCAGATATGCAGATGACACCACCCTTATGGCAGAAAGTGAAGAGGAACTAAAAAGCCTCTTGATGAAAGTGAAAGAGGAGAGTGAAAAAGTTGGCTTAAAGCTCAACATTCAGAAAACAAAGATCATGGCATCTGGTCCCATCACTTCATGGGAAATAGATGGGGAAACAGTAGAAACAGTGTCAGACTTTATTTTGGGGGCTCCAAAATCACTGCAGATGGTGATTGCAGCCATGAAACTAACAGACGCTTACTCCTTGGAAGGAAAGTTATGACCAACCTAGATAGTATATTCAAAAGCAGAGACATTACTTTGCCGATTAAGGTCCCTCTAGTCAAGGCTATGGTTTTTCCTGTGGTCATGTATGGATGTGAGAGTTGGACTGTGAAGAAGGCTGAGCACTGAAGAATTGATGCTTTTGAACTATGGTGTTGGGGAAGACTCTTGAGAGTTCCTTGGACTGCAAGGAGATCCAACCAGCCCATTCTGAAGGACATCAATCCTGGGATTTCTTTGGAAGGAATGATGCTAAAGCTGAAACTCCAGTACTCTGGCCACCTCATGCGAAGAGTTGACTCTTTGGAAAAGACTCTGACGCTGGGAGGGATTGGGGGCAGGAGGAGAAGGGGACGACAGAGGATGAGATGGCTAGATGGCATCACGGACTCGATGGACGTGAGTCTGAGTGAACTCTGGGAGATGGTTATGGACAGGGAGGCCTGGCGTGCTGCAATTCATGGGATCACAAAGAGCTGGACACGACTGAGCGACTGAACTGAACTGAACTGAACTGAATAATGTTTGTAAAATATTTTTTAAGTTAATATGCAATAAAATGAGAACAAATAAATATTTTAAAAGAGTATGAGAAGAATTTTTATTTTGACCACTGAATAATATGGTTCTGTAAGATAATTTTATAGCCAAAAAAAAACCTATTGTTCAAAATTTTAAATTCTTATGTATATTATGGCATATCCACAGAATAAAATATGATGTCACAGTTCCATGAGCAGCTACACTTTTAAGAGTTCTGAAAGACATAGGAAATGCTTCAATGTTAAGTGCACAAAAAGAACCCCAATTAAAATGTCTCTACATGAAACTTCACTGCATATGTATGCATTCTCAAGTTCAATTTGCTAACACTTGGCTGCTTCCTTTCCTCATCCTCATGTTTCTCTAAGTTCTGGGTTAATCAAATTTAAATATCTTAAGTACAGTTATTCCTTTTGTGTTTTAGGAAGCTTGCCAGCTACCAAAATCTACAGCCACCATTAAAAGATGAGGGTCCACAAAGACAGCATCTCACAAAGAAACTGTAACCAGTACTCCAGGGAGGCATAATATAGTTTCCCTTTGGGAATTCAACAAAGCAAGTACCACTGAGATGAAACATGTAACATTAAAAATTATTTCATCTGAAAGTACTGTGCCTTTAAGTGAGCAAAACAAATTCTAGAGGAAGAGCAGTTGCAGAATACTGCTATGCTGCAAGCTTATGAGAGAAGCATAAAATCAAAGGAAAGAAAAACAAAGCAAACGAACAGCATCAGCTCAGAGCCTATGGTACTTACAATAAAAAAAACTCCACCAAGCTACATTGTTGGTTATTACACAGGCTTGTGGAAGATCCTTGCTGTCTTGAATATTTGAAGATAGTTTTCCTTTTCACCATTTCTCTAAACACAAATCTCTTCATATAAAAGATAGCAATGAGCAAATGCTTGAGAAAGATGTAAACACTTTACTCAACCCACACATATGTTCAACATTAATACAGTCTTCCTTGTGATTCTATCTCTACATTCTTTCCAGGTAGTAG
Source organism: Capricornis sumatraensis (assembly GCF_032405125.1). Classification (NCBI taxonomy): domain Eukaryota; kingdom Metazoa; phylum Chordata; class Mammalia; order Artiodactyla; family Bovidae; genus Capricornis; species Capricornis sumatraensis. The sequence continues at coordinate 9,618,701 of NC_091075.1, read as the reverse complement.
ACTATTGTTTGTCAACACAGTCTTTGTTTAAGAACTGTTTATCTAAGTGGAAAAAAAAAAAAAATCTTGGCTCTCAAGAAAGAACTCTACATTACAACATGAATTTTTAGAATCACTTTTACAACTATGAAAGTGAAACTGTTAGTTGCTCAGTGGTATTCAACTCTTCGCGACCCTATGGACTATATATAGCCTGCCAGGCTCCACTGTCCATGGAATTCTCCAGGGAAGAATACTGGAGTGGGTAACCATGTCCTCTTCCAGGGGATCTTCCCAACCCAGGAATCGAACCCACGTCTCTTGAGTATCCTGCATTAGCAAGTGGGTTCTTTACCAGTAGCGCCACCTGGGAAGCAAATACTTGAGTGATGTTTATCTAATCAAACTTTTGGATCTAGCTTCCCATTTCAGAAGTTACAAGAACCAGAGGAGTAAGCTAACTGACACCAGGAGAAAGAAATGAGACCAATCCAGAAGGTAGGATATTTTACAAAACAACTGGTGTTCTCTTTGGTCCCTGCAACAAGTCAGTGTCAGGACAAACAAGAGAATGTTCTGGATTAAAAGACTGGGGATATAACATTCAGATGCACCACAAGGCCCTGGGCTAAGTTCTGCTACAGAGAAACCATCTGCCAAGGACATGGTGGGAACACCTATGGAAATTTGAATATGACAGGATATCAGACAATGTAAGAATGATTACCTCTTACATTAGTTGTGATGATAATTTGGCTATGTAGGACAATGTTCTTATTTTTTAAAGCGGCACACTTAAGTATTTAGAGGTAAAATGTTGAAAAAACATTATTTTGTTTTAAAATACTTTAATATTAACCTACAGTTTTGAAAAAGTGGGGGAGGGGAGTCAGTTGCAAAAACAATTGCAAAAAAATTGCGGTTCAAGGTTCAAAACTCATGCTCCAGCATCAAAGACTACGCTTAACTGGACAAAGTGAAACAAGAACTGAGAAGTTTTCATTTTGAGACGTCTCCACATCAACCCACCACTACCTGCCACAACATGGCTAAATAATGTTTTTTCAAATTTAAAGTAAAATATCAACTTACAGAAGATCTGCCAGTATAATTTGAGAGAAACTTTTAGGCCTGCTATACCAATGTTCAAAATCACTAAAGACAAGGATCAGAGGATACAAAATTATAACATTTTATTCCAAAGTAACCATAACTGAAGCAACATATAATATTGGTTTTCTGTCTTCATTCCACAAGCTTCATTGCCATATCCTGCACAGGAATTATTTCCTTTGAACATTAATAAACATTCTTTGTTCTAAGCACAACCTAACAAATAAGGAAGCAATGGTCAAAAGTTTAGACAATATTTGGGGGAAAGAAGTTGAACTTCAGTTAAAACCTCACAACTAGTTTCATCATAGGACTTTGGTAAGTAACTGTGGTTGACCGTGCTAGTTACTACCTGGGAGTCCTATAAAGGCTCCTGATAAAAAGTGGTAAAAGGCTTAAGATTCTTAAGGATACAAAATCAGTTGAATTCAGATACAAACAGGTTAGATCTATAGGTATACAGACATTCTCTTCAAGGAGACTACAGCCAAATACAATGATCAAAAAGGTGGCTTTTTCTATTTGTTCAAAGAAATGTGCAATTTAAACATACCTACCTTTGGGTATGGAAGTAATAAACTTAGAAATGTAAGCAAAACAAAACAAGAACAACCAACCTCAGACCCAGCTGCCTGCAGACCACTTCCGCATCCGCATCATCCCACTGGTCGTCACAGACTGTCCCCCACTGACCGGCATGGTAGACCTCCACTCGGCCCTCACGCACACTGCTCCCCCCAACAAGGCGCAGGATGGGGAATCCAGGGCCTGCAATATGAAATTAACAACAAATTAAACCTACACATTTACACTGAGAAGATCAGTGTAGAAGATCAGGTATATTCTATTTGTTTGCCATTCTCAATCATAAGGTTATATTTAATAAGCCACTTCAGCAATATGGACATATCCACGCATGTCTAATATATTTTATGATAATCTCAACTGATTAAAACCCTCCAACTTGAATTACACTCATACAAATAGCTGTCAAGAGGAAGCAGTCTAAATTCACTTTTCCCCGAGCACCTCAGAAACCAGAAAAGACACACTCAAAAACTGCAGTTATTGGAAATCCATTTGATTTTGATGGTATTGTGGGGGGTAGCATTGATTTTTTTTGTTTACAGTAACTTGAGCATTACCAACATGTAATTATTAAGAATGGCACTTATATCTATGACACACTTGCTTTCAGAATAGAAATATTTTTACACTTGTAGAGATCAAGTCAAAGTTTACATTATCACATTATAAGAAGCTGGTGGACATCACAGCCAGTACCTTCAAAAAAACAATACTGAAGATTCATTTGTGTATGAATCAGTTCATTCTCTGTGAAGAATACCAGAGGCTTCCCCATGCAAATTCCCTATTATAGTCTACAATACCTTTATCTAGTTTCATCAGTTTTTAAATTTTTCTCTCTTTTTCTTAGTCTAGAATTGAGGACACAGGGAACACCTTTCCCTTTCACTCAAGTACTTCAGATACCCAGCTATGTAGAAGGCATGTAATAAATATTTGTTGACTGACTGGATTGGCAAGCAATGACTAAAAGCCTAGAAAGAATATCCCAAACAATGAAAAATAACTATCGATATCCATCCCTTCAATTCTGTTTCTTACACAGCTATTAGGCAGAGAGGCACTGCACAAATGCTACCCCTTAAGAAGTATATTGCCTTGGGATATGGACAACATGAGCACAGACGGGAGACCACTGGGAAGACCCTGCAGGGGTTCAGGTGCAAAAGGTGCTTGTCCACCACTGGGGGAAATTAGGGCATCTCTTCTAAAGAAGCTGTAGCTAATAAGGCCAAGATGATGGATGGGACTTCATAAGTTAGACATGGGGGATGTGCAGTTCAGACAAAATGAACCGAATGAACAAAAGCATAGAAGCACAAAGCTGTATGTGTTTGGGAAACAGGCCCTCTAATTTTTCTGGAATAAAGAATGTGAGATGGTCAAAGGTTCAGAACAGGCTGGGTCCCTATTAGGAAATTTAGTTTTATCTTTTGCCAAATACTCATCATTTATCCACATGAAATATGCTTCTAATTCCTTCACAGTATAAGCAGCTATCAATAAACGGTATTTGGACATTCATATTTATATTCAAATATCACACCAGAGAAGAGATTTAGATTAGTGAACATGTACATCTACTCATATTCTGATATTTGTAACACAGTTTTTTTATATAAGTCAACTAGCACTTGTAATTTGGAAAAGGATAAAGGTAGGTTTAATAAACATAACTGTCCTCAACATTATATAGCAGCTTCTTATAATTAATGATTGCTCAATTATGATAAGAAACCTAAATTTACATGTTATTATGTTTATTTTTCTTTTAAGAAGCTTGAAAAATATAGAAACAAACCAATGGAAACGACATAAATTTCTTAAATTATTATATCCTTCTCTGCCTCTCCTCTCCCCACCCCCATGGTAAGCTTGGAGAAAACAGAAAAACAAAAAAATTTAAGAGGACATTTAAAATTATCTTCAATCTAGAAACATTATGGCATAATTACCTTACATTTTTTAAAATGTTGTGCTTTATTTTTAAATGGAGTTTTTACACTGGTTGTATAAGCATTTGTGAAAATATTAAGAAGCTCAAAGACAAAATTTAGTCACCATCTCACATCTTCCCAACAAATACATGCACAAAAAAAAAAATCATTTGAAAGACATTTCAGTGAAGTAGTTGACTCATACTTAACTTATGGATAAATAAAACTCCCAGACATTTTCATTTATATCAATATTTCCTATGTCCAATACTCAGATACGATCTTCTACTTTGTAAGTGTTGGAAAAGTGCCACATGCCCAGATGCTAAATGTAAATTTGAAACTAAAAGAAAGTGTTAATATTAAAGGTCTGCTGCTGTGCCTTAAGATAGACTCAGTGTTTGCTGCTCTGAGCTATTTGTTTTCATATTCTCATTTAATTTACCATAAAAGCATATTTTTTCATTCCCACTTCTAATTTTATCTCAACCTTTGATATATATATGCTTACACCAACCTTAAATTTATCTTTGCAGCCAGAGTATAAACAAGTGGATAGATTATAGAGAATGGAGAGCTTTTTTTTAAAAAATAGAGAGTAGACAGAGATCCTGAAAAAAATGTTTTCAAAATTTTACTTACTTCACTACTTGAAAAATGTTAACATATTTTACCAGTTAGGTTGAACACAGAATACAAGCAATATCTACAAAAAGCAGTGTACCATTGAGCCCGATTCAGAGCATCCCTGATGTAGCAAAATGTAAACATGTATTTGCCAAAGGTAGGATTACCAAGTGGAGAAGGCAATGGCACCCCACTCCAGTACTCTTGCCTGGAAAATCCCATGGACGGAGGAGCCTGGTGGGCTGCAGTCCATGGGGTCGCAAAGAGTCGGACACGACTCTGCGACTTCCCTTTGACTTTTCACTTTCATGCATTAGAGAAGGAAATGGCACCCCACTCCAGTGTTCTTGCCTGGAGAATCCCAGGGACGGGGAGCCTGGCGGGCTGCCATCTATGGGGTCGCAAAGAGTCAGACATGACTGAAACAACTTAGCAGCAGCAGCAGGATTACCAAGGGGTAGAGAGGCAAAGGAAGAAAAGGAAAAACTTACAAGACATAAAAGATTTAGAATGCACCTTGCACCCACAAAAGGACTGCAGCTCTCCAAGCACGCCCTTGTATGAGATCTTGTGCCACTTCCACTGGGTCTTCCAGTCAGTTCACAGGAACCACCCTAGCTTGGATCTTCCTATGTTTTGCAGAGGGAGCATGTCAATTCCTTCCCTGATACTTGTACTCAATCAGAAACCATTGCCCTCGGCTGTGTGCTGGCATTCTAAGACCTGGGACATCTGATCACGCTGCTATCTCCAAGAAAATCCAAAAAGGTGTAATAGCCACAGGTTGTGGTCACATGTTAAAACAACCATGGACTCCAGAAAACCCACCCACCATTGTGAAACTAACAGCCTAGAAAGAATATCCCAAACAAGGGAAAATAACTAGCAAAGGGAGCTTCTCCCACTGCTTCCGTTCACATGATCATACACACATCTGTATACTAAAACCATATACTCATCACCAATGCTGCAGATGGTGACTGCAGCCATGAAATTAAAAGACGTTTCCTCCTTGGAAGGAAAGTTATGACCAACCTAGATAGCATATTAAAAACCAGGGACATTACTTTGCCAACAAAGGTCTGTCTAGTCAAGGCTATGGTTTTTCCACTGGTCATGTATGGATGTGAGAGTTGGACTATAAAGAAAGCTGAGTGACAAAGAATTGATGCTTTAGAACTGTGGTGTTGGAGAAGACTCTTGACAGTCCCCTGGACTGAAAGGAGGTTCGACCAGTCCATCCTAAAGGAGATCAGTCCTGAGTGTTCACTGGAAGGACTGATGTGGAAGCTGAAGGTCCAATACTTTGGCTACCTGATGTGAAGTGCTGACTCATTTGAAAAGACCCTGATGCTGGGCAAGACTGAAGGCAAGAGGAGAAGGGGACGACACAAGATGAGATGGTTCAATGGCATCACTGACTCAATGGAGATGAGTTTGAGTAAATTCCGGGAGTTGGTGATGGACAGAGAGGCCTGGTATGCCACGGTCCATTGTGTTGTGAACAGTCAAACACGACTGAGCGACTGAACTGAACTGAATGCCTAGGACATCATGTATAGAAGGAGCCCTTATCCAAGGTACCGATTTGTTTTATGAACAAAGTTATTAGAACACTAATAACTATGATTCTATTCTATTCTATAAAGTGAAAATATTTTGTTGTAGTTGCTGTATTTTATTTTTGGTTTCAAGATGATTTTTAACTTGATTCCATCACAATTTTTCATTACCCAAATAAGTGTTTCATATACAGTATAGAACAATTCTATAAACAAATTAGATTAAAACAGAAAATATGTGAAGTGAGGTCAGGGCTTCCCAGGTAGGCCAGTGGTTAAGAGTTTGCCTTGCAATGCAGGGGACACCAGTTCAATCCCTGGTCTGGGACGATCCCACATGCTAGGGGACAGTTAGGCCCAAGCTTCACAAATACTAAAGCCTGCATGCTCTAGAGCCTGTGCTCCACAGCAAGAAAAGCTACCTCAATGAGAAGCCCGTGCACTGCAACTAGACAGTAGCCCCTACTGACTGCAATGAGAGAGAGCCCGTGCACAGCAGTAAAGACTCGGTGCAACCCAAAAAATTTTAATCAATACAGTGAAAATGAGTATACTACCCAAAGCAATCTACAGATTCAATGCGATCCCTATCAAGCTACCAACAGTATTTTTCACAGAGCTAGAACAAATAATTTCACAATTTGTATGGAAATACAAAAAAACTCGAATAGCCGAAGCAATCTTGAGAAAGAAGAACGGAACTGGAGGAATCAACCTGCCTAATTTCAGGCTCTACTACAAAGCCACAGTCATCAAGACAGTATGGTACTGGCACTGGCACAAAGACATAAATATAGATCAATGGAACAAAATAGAAAGCCCAGAGATAAATCCACACACATATGGACACCTTATCTTTGACAAAGGAGGCAAGAATATACAATGGAGAAAAGACAATCTCTTTAGCAAGTGGTGCTGGGAAAACAGGTCAACCACTTGTAAAAGAATGAAACTAGAAAACTTGCTAACACCATACACAAAAGTAAACTCAAAATGAATTAAAGATCTGAACGTAAGACCAGAAACTATAAAACTCCTAGAGGAGAACATAGGCAAAACACTCTCCGACATACATCACAGCAGGATCCTCTATGATCCACCTCCCAGAATATTGGAAATAAAAGCAAAAATAAACAAATGGGACCTAATTAAAATTAAAAGCTTCTGCACAACAAAGGAAACTATAAGCAAGGTGAAAAGACAGCCTTCAGAATGGGAGAAAATAATAGCAAATTAAGCAACTGACAAACAACTAATCTCAAAAATATACAAGCAACTCCTGCAGCTCAATTCCAGAAAAATAAAAGACCCAATCAAAAAATGGGCCAAAGAACTAAATAGACATTTCTCCAAAGAAGACATACAGATGGCTAACAAACACATAAAAACATGCTCAACAGCACTCATTATCAGAGAAATGCAAATCAAAACCACAATGAGGTACCATTTCACGTCAATCAGAATGGCTGCTATCCAATAGTCTATAAGCAATAAATGCTGGAGAGGGTGAGGAGAAAAGGGAACCCTCTTACACTGTTGGTGGGAATGCAAACTAGTACAGCCACTATGGAGAACAGTGTGGAGATTCCTTTAAAAACTGGAAATAGAACTGCCTTATGATCCAGAAATCCCACTGCTGGGCATACACACTGAAGAAACCAGAATTGAAAGAGACACGTGTACCCCAATGTTCATCACAGCACTGTGTATAATAGCCAGGACATGGAAGCAACCTAGATGTCCATCAGCAGATGAACAGATAAGAAAGCTGTGATACATATACACAATGGAGTATTACTCAGCCATTAAAAAGAATACATTTGAATCAGTTCTAATGAAGTGGATGAAACTGGAACCTATTATACAGAGTGAAGTAAGTCAGAAAGAGAAACACCAATACAGTATACTAAAACATATATATGGAATTTAGAAAGATGGTAACGATAATCCTGTATGCAAGACAGCAAAAGAGACACAGATGTATAGAACAGTCTTTTGGACTCTGTGGGGGAGGGAGAGGGTGGGATGATTTGGGAGAATGGCATTGAAACATGTATAATATCATATATGCCAGTCCAGGTTCAATGCAGGATACAGGATGCTTGGGGCTGGTGCACTGGGATGACCCAGAGGGATGGTACAGGGAGGGAGGAGGGAGGGTGGTTCAGGATGGGGAACACGTGTACACCCGTGGTGGATTCATGTTGATGTATAACAAAACCAATACAATGTGTAATTAGCCTCCAATTAAAATAAATAAATTTAAATTAAAAAAAATAGATTTCAAATGTTAATCGAACTGTTAGATGAATTCCTTTGAAGACTAATTAGATTGTTGATAGACCATGATGATTTAGACTCAAGTCTGTATTTAAAAGCTTAGGAAAACATTTAACTAAGACACGTTTTTCATCTGGAATGCTGAAAACAGAATAAAAGTAAAGCAAGAGAATAATTTTTTTTTTTTTTTTTACCATGGGAAAAGCTACACAGGACAGCAGCTGCCATCTTCTCAGAACACACCCCACCCTGCCAGATGTCTCTTTCACAAAGCAGTATATTTTCTTCATCTCCTTGGCAACGGACATTGCTCCAATAAACGGGAATAAGGCCCAGTTCAGAAAATGGGGTTTGTTTTGCGACTCCTTTTCCTCTGGAAGTACAATGCTCAAGGTTAGGTTGATCAAATGTACTAACTTTTATCAAAGCGCTAGGGTTTTATAAAATGGAAGAAATCAATAAAGGTGGATGTGGAAGAAAAAGACAAACAATGGATTATGTAAATTTCAAGGAAATCAGAACATTAGATCAGAAAGATTACCTATAGCAATCTTTCTAATTAACCTTGAATAACTAATGCTAGGCATGTGCCTTTATCTACAGCTGATTTTACAAGAAAATGGGCAAATACTACAGACATAAAACAGGAGTCTGGATGGTTATGTGGAAGAAGTGTGTCTGTCCTGTGATCTAGGGGGACTTGGATTCCAGTCAGCTGCAAATTACTCTAACATGTCTCTAAGTCCTTCCTTCTGATACATGAAAGAAGTCTGGATGCTTGAAGAGTCTTTCCTACTGCAATATTTTACGCTGTCATTTCTGAAACAATTATTATTACCACACCTAGGCAAGGTAATATCGAGAGACAATCCATTCCCATTAAAAAAAATTTTACGTATATATAATAGTATTTGCTAGTAAGACTTTGAAATCAATTAAGATAACTCATCTAGTCTACATACTTTTAACCTCTGATAGGTACAATACTGAAATTAAATTTTTAAAAGATTAAATGCTTATCTGAATAACATGATGATCTCTAGAACTGTCTCCATGCGACAGCTTCCATTAAGCCAACAATAAATATTTGGGGTGTGTCTAAAATGTGAATCTCTCTTGACAGCAATAAAGCCAGGTTGCTCTGCCCTTATTTGAAATTCTCTTTTATTAATGGACTACCAAGAGATGACAGAAGGAATCAGATCAGCTTATTTGAAGTTTATGTTTGCAGAAAGGTAGTTTACATTCTTTTATCAATCAAGAGAATCTCTGTAATTCACATCTCCACTACAGAGCTTGTTTTTAATTGGCGTATAGTTGATTTACAATGTTGTGTCTGCTGTACAGCAAAGTGAATCAGTTATGCATATACACATACCCATTCTTTCCGCTGTACATAGAAGTGAATCAGCTATGCATATACATATATCCATTCTTTTTTAGATTATTTTCCCATATAGGTCATCACAGAGCACTGAGTAGAGTTCCCTGTGCTATAAAACAGGTACTTCTTAATTATCTATTTTATAATAGTAGTGTGTATATATGAATCCCAATCTCCCAATTTATCCCTCCCTACTGTTCCCCCTTAGTAATCATAAGATTGTTTTCTACCTCTGTAACTGTATTTTGTAAATAAATTCATTTGTACCATTTTCGTTTTTTCTTATGTCAGTCTCATAGAAAATTTCATTCTTCCCTGATTTTCAGGGATAATAAAAGCACGGGGAGAAAGGTACATGAAGGAAGACACTGACACCAGCCGACAAATTTGTTACACCGTCAGGCTGTCAAAGAAAAAGCACCAAGCCAACATTCTTTGTGACTTGCCCACCAGCCAAGGACTGTTTGCCAGACAAAATACCAGAGATGAAATCAGTAATTAACATGCTAACACCATAACTCTTTGTAGGCTCTCCCCTTCCTCTTGCTTTTACCCTGATTTATTCCAACCCTCATTGTAAAAACTTAGTTAAGTTGTTGCTTAAAACTAATCGTTTAGTTAACTAATCGTTGTTTAGTTGTTAAGTCGTGACTCTGCAATCCCATGGACTGTAGCCCACCAGGTTCCTCTGTCCATGGAATTTCCCATCAAGAAAACCAGAGTGGGTTGCCACTTCCTTCTCCAGAGGCTCTTCCTGACCTAGAGAGAAAACTTGAATCTCTTGCACTGGCAGGTGGATTCTTTACTGATAAGACACCAAGGGAAGCTTAATTAAGTATTGTTGTTGCTGTTGTTCAGTCGCTCAGTCATGTCCAACTCTTTGAGACCCCAAGGACTGCAGCACATCAGGCTTCCCTTTCCTTCACCATCTCCAGGAGCTTGCTCAAACTCATGTCCGTTGAGTCAGTGATGCCATCCAATCATCTCATCATCCCCTTCTCCTCCTGCCTTCCATCTTTCCCAGCATCAGGGTCTTTTCCAGTCAGTCAGCTCCTCACATCAGGTAGCCAAAGTACTGGAGCTTCAGCTTCAGCATCAGTCCTTCCAATAAATATTCAGGGTTGACTCCCTTTAGGATTGCCTGGTATGATCTCCTTGAATCTAAGGGACTCTCAAGTGTATTCTCCACACCACAGCTGGAAAGCATCAATTAAGTATTACATTAACCCTTAAGCCCTCAAGGTTAGCCTGTACTAAATACTAATTTCCCACCTTCCAAGTGAGAAGACAGGAAACGTGCAAATTAAAATTCTTACTGATCTGACTTAGTGGACTAATCTTTTCATTTGTGTCATCACATTAGATATTACCACTCATTGATTATTAATCCAAAATATTTGCAAATGGAAAGTTTTTCTTTCAGGCCTTTATTTTTTCATAGCAAGATATTTTCCAAGCTTTTTAAAGATCCTTGGTGATAAAGGTCAAGAAAAATATAGGGCATGTATATTTGGAAAAAATAAATGATACACAAAAACAGAACGATAACAACAAAACCAAAACCATTCATTCCAAAATGGAAACTTCTGCTCCTGGGAAACCCCTTGAAACAAAGCATAAAGGTACTGGGCATGGTGGGAGTCAGTGTACACCAGTCCATTTTAAGGAGAGTGCCTAGGGTCAGCCTGAAGGCATGAGGAGGAGAGGGTGAGAGAGGATGAGATGGTTGGATGGCATCGCTGACTCAACGGACATGAGTTTGGATAAACCCCAGGAGTTGGTGATGGACAGGGAAGCCTGGTGTGCAGCGGTCCATGGGGTCACAAAGAGTCAGACACGCCTGAGCAACTGAACTCAACTGAACTGAGGATGGGAGGAAGGGCCAGCAGCTTCCCAGGATGACGGGTGCTGCTGGGCCGAGGAAGTTGCCATTTCTTACAGAATCTTCTCGGTGCAGAAACCTATGTCCCAGGATATCACACCTTACCCAGCATGGGATGAAACTGCAAATGAACTTCACCTCCTACACACACACACAATAGTGGAATTTGTGGGTGGCTCAAGGTAGAAAGACAAAAGCAAATGACAGCAACCACAGGCTGCACAGGCTACTGGGAAAATGAAAATCTTAGGACCCAATTCTTTGTTTCCTGGCACTGAAGAATCCGATTGTTAAATCAAAGACCAAAAGATGCTTTTCTTTTTGGACCACTTAGCTTCTGCCCATTTCCTAGTCAATTCAGTTCAGCTCAGTTGCTTAGTCGTTACTCTTTGCAAATCCATGGACTATAGTGCGCCTGGCCTCCCTGTCCATTGACAACCTCCGGAGTTTACTCAAACTCACGTCCATTGAGTCGGTGATGCCAACTAAGCATCTCATCCTCTGTCGTCCCCTTCTCCTGCCTTCAATCTTTCCCAGCATCAGGGTCCTTTCAAATGAGTCAGCTCTGCACATGAGGTGGCCAAAGTATTGGAGTTTCAGCTTTAGCATCAGTCCTTCCAAAGAACACCCAGGACTGATCTCCTTTAGGATGGACTGGTTGGACCTCCTTGCAGTCCAAGGGACTCTCAAGAGTCTTCTCCAACACCACAGTTCAAAAGCATCAATTCTTTGGTGCTTAGCTTTCTTCACAGTCCAACTCTCACAGCCATACATGACTACTGGAAAAACCATAGCCTTGACTAGACGGACCTTTGTTGGCAACCACGCCTCCGCTGAAGACTCCTGGACACTTACGGGCAAGTCTGGGTCAGTGTCTTGTGGGGTCACTGCTCCTATCTCCTGGGTCCTGGTGCACACAAGGTTCTGTTTGTGCCCTCCAAGAGTCTGTTTCCCCAGTCCTGTGGAAGTTCTGGCGGCTCTATGGTGGGGTCAATGGTGACCTCCTCCAAGAGGGCTTATGCCACATCCAGGGCTGCGGCACCCAGAGCCCCCGCCCCTGCGGCAGGCCACTGCTGACCTGGACCTCTGCAAGAGACAGTCAAACACAGCCTGTCTCAGTCTCTGTGGGGTCTCTGGGTCCTGGTGTGCACAAGGTTTGTTTGAGCCCTCTGAGCGTCTCTGGCAGGTATTTCCTAGTCAGTAGGGGTAGTAACAAGTGAAGCGCATTTGTATATAAAGGAACTCACTCCTCCCATTGGGGGCCCTTTCTTTAAAAGTCTTCTGCAAGAAGGCAGTGAAGAATGTGAGAGAAGGAGAAGGAGGAGGTGACCTCTCCAAGGTAACGGCAGGGGGCCAGCACCCCCTTCAGGTATCAGCAGACAGATTCGGTCAAGGTCGAACAAACTCACCCCAGCTGCAGCTGGTGACAAATGACTGAAGCATCAGCGTCGTCCCAGTGGCTGCTACAAATGACGCCCCAGACTCCATTCTCATAGACTTCTACTGTGCCTTAAAAGGCGCTTTTGCCACCACAAAGCCGGACTGACCCTAAACGGAAAAGAATCCCCACATCCTTGAATAGAACATAACCCTTTGAACATACTGAACAAGTCCTCGGGTAACATGCTGAGAGAGCCAGGCTTTCACTGTTCACAGCAAGTCCTTCTTTCTTTAAATGAGGATTTAGCAGGCTCTTTTTTTTTAAATTAACATCCTGATGTCAATGCTAAGGATACTTTCTTTTTTAACCCAGGCAAACAGAAGTCCCAAGGGAAAAAGTGGAAGACTTTGACTAATGGCTGATATTGCATTCCACATATTTGATTACATCACATATGAAGTTCTTATCACTTATATATCACTTTCCATCTTCATGAGCGGTCATAGATTTAAAAAAAACAAAATCAGAAACAAACACAATACTGTTTATAAGTTACCTGTTATTGGCTGTTGTATCTTCCTTCTATCTGTTCTTCCACTAAAGAAGAATAAATGTTTTTCCCCTTTTAGCCTCTACCAGTAGTTGTGAGAAGTCTAAAGATAATGTCTAAAATTTCAGAAAGGTGTTAAGTGTCAGAATTATTGTCTAATCTTAGGCTTAAGGAAACTGCCCCTAGGGAGAGTGGTGTGGTGTAACTGAACAGCCCTTGAACTTCACTTCTCTTTACATAGCATCCCCACTCAGCTGCTCCACAGTCCATAATTTGAGTCATTCTTCTCAGTCTTAAAAGAGTCAAAAACATAAATTAGAGCATCCCTGGGAAGATAACATTTTAAGTCTTATCCCTTAACTGTGGATCAAAGTGGTTACTAGGCTTACTGTGGTGATTATTTCATAACATATGCAAATTCCAATCACCACGCAGTACATCTCAAACCAACATAATAGCGTACATCAAATATATTTCAGGCTTTTTTTAAGTGTGCATCAAAGGACTACATTTCTCTTCTCACTGGCACTTTTTAGAGTCAGTCCTGAGGCTGCAGTTGAGATATGCAGACGTAGAATCAAACTCAGACAACTCAAAAATTTCATAAAAGTCTGTGAAAAGTCACTTAAGATGACCTTTATTTCATAGGTAAAGAAGTTAAGAAATTAAATGTTACTAAAAATTTCTGGCACATTTTACGTATTTCAAAGTAATCTATGGCTTTATAATTATTTTTCAAAAATAATAGATTCTAAATCATCCATTCATTTCATTTGCACTAGCCTAGATATCTATCACTATTATTTTCCACACAATCATCCTTAAAAAAATGTAACTAAAAAACACATATCCTATCTCTCACGATAAATACATCCTTAAAAAATGTAACTAAGAAACACATATCCTATCTCTCACATATCCTATCTCTCATGTCATTTAATTCAAACAAAAGGCAAGAACAAATGGAGGCAAAGTTGCACTGCCAAATCCCGATTACTCAAGAGAGAACGTGGGCGTGCATCATTCATATAGCAGATAATCTAAAACTCATTCATATATATTCTCAGTTCAGTTCAGTTCAGTCGCTCAGTAGTGTCCAACTCTTTGCGACCCCATGAATCGCAGCACGCCAGGCCTCCCTGTCTATCACCAACTCCCAGAGTTTATCCAAACTCATGTCCATCGAGTCAATGATGCCATCCAGCCATCTCATCCTCTGTCATCCCCTTCTCCTCCTGCCCCTAATCCCTCCCAGCATCAGGGTCCTTTCCAATGAGTCAACCCTTCACATGAGGTGGCCAAAGTATTGGAGTTTCAGCTTTAGCATCAGTCCTTCCAAAGAACACCCAGGACTGGTTGGATCTCCTTGCAGTCCAAGGGACTCTCAAGGGTCTTCTCCAACACCACAGTTCAAAAGCATCAATTCTTTGGTGCTTAGCTTTCTTTATAGTCCAAATCTCACATCCATACATGACCACTGGAAAAACCATAGGCTTGACTAGACAGATCTTTGTTGGCAAAGTAACATCTCTGCTTTTAAATATGCTATCTAGGTTGATCATAACCTTCTTTAATTCAGACCAAGCAAGAGGAAGCCCTGTCTAGCTCAGTGAAAATGTTAGGGGGAAACACCAATTGAAACCACTTGCCCTGGCCAGGCACCACAGTAACTTTCTGCATGATTTATTTTATGACAGGAGGTCCTGGTAAAGAACATGAAACTAACAAGCCACCACCAACCAGAAGAATTTGGGAAAGCTCCAAAGGAGACACCAATCCCTATGTCCTACCAACTTCCCAGAATCCTCCTCACTGGAATCCATCTTGACTGAGCAATGCCTGTACCAACAGGAAGGACCTGAGTCAGAATGATTGTCCAGAGACAACCAGGAAACTAATCTCATCACCACAGATCCCAAGGCTGTGAGCCATGGGGCAGAGCAGTTCTCCTGGATTCCCTTACATTACTGCTCTCCACCCAGGCCCCCCTTCCCAATAAAATCTCTTGCTTTGTCAGCCCATGTGCCTCCTCAGACAATTCATTTCTCAGTGTCAGACAAGAGCCCACTCTTAAGAGGTCCCCTTTCCTGCAACAAAAAGTGTGAACTATAGAATATTTTTAAAGAAATATGTCCAAAGAGTTAACTGAACTTTAATGATTTTTTATAATCACAAAATGTCTTCCATAGAGACCCACATAATACTAATGTCATGCACAATAAAAACATCTTTTGATTTTTTTCCAAATCAAAGAATTCATTTGTTCACCTCAAACACATGTTATTTGAAATGATATTTAATCTGAAAGTGAAAGTCGCTCAGTCATATCTGACTCTTTGTGGCCCCATGACTATACAGTCTATGGAATTCTCCAGGCCAGAATACTGGAGTGGGTAGCTGTCTCCTTCTCCACAGGGATCACCCAGAGATCGAACCCAGGTCTCCCACATTGCAGGCAGATTCTTTACCAGCTGAGCTGCCAGGGAAACCGTTTAATCTATTACCTGTTTATTAATTCACCACCGCCACAAATACCACCATCAAATTATTCATGTCAAAGGGTTGGACAAAAGTTCTAGTAATGAAATCAAACTGGAACTCTACTTATGCATGTTAAATAATCACAATAAAATGCAAAATGTTGCCCAAATCACTAAAAAGCTTTCAAAGAAAAAATGATGCAGGCATATTATCTAAATGATTAAGGCATCTACAAATGAGGAGGAGAAAACTCTGCATAATGTGTAATTGTTACCATAACATCACTATAACAAAAATGATAGCACTGGAAATAATTTCCAGGTCAACTATCAGTTCTACCATCATTCTTCACATGCACCAAACACGCTCTGAAAACCTGGGTTTGTTTATCTGTATTCGCTATATGGCAAGAAATGTGGAGTGCTCATCCAATTTTCCTTTAACAAATGGATACAAATACTTGCAATTCTGGAAAGGCAGTTTGCATGTCAATGACTAACAAATTCTCTGGCAGAATCCATTCTCAACACCAACATCCCCAAAGCACACACCTGCCTAGCAGTGGCCCTCCACATAGTTTATCCTTCCCTTACGCCATAAAAATTTCCAAAATATCTGAGTAATCATCTACTTTGAACTCAGTAAGTATGTCTTACTGGTATGTAATTCCATGAAGTTTATACTTTCAATAATTTTTTGAAAGAACTTTTTAAAAATATATCAGCATGATAATATGACTAAGATAATAAAAGCATGAACACACAATTTATACTACATACATTTAAGACAGGCAGTAGTTTTTGTTTGGTTTTGGTTTTACTTCGTTCTTGCTTCACTTAGCTCTCTCAGAATGCTTAAGACGGTTGAACTGTAATTGGTTTCCCTTAATTTATGGATGCACCCCACTCCAGCACTCTTGCCGGGAAAATCCCATGGATGGAGGAGCCTGGTGGGCTGCAGTCCATGGGGTCGCTAAGAGTCAGACACGACTGAGCGACTTCACTTTCACTTTTCATTTTCATGCATTGGAGAAGGAAATGTCAACCCACTCCAGTGTTCTTGCCTGGAGAATCCCAGGGACGGGGGAGCCTGGTGGGCTGCCATCTATGGGGTTGCACAGAGTCGGACATGACTGAAGCAACTTAGCAGCAGCAGCAGCAATTTATGGATGAGGAAGCTATGGAGCCAATCAACTGAGCAGTTGCAGAGCCATGACAAACTGCCTCCCAGATTCCCTCCCTTGCGACCAGTCCCTTGCCTCCGAACCTGAGCAAAGACTTGGTATGCAATAAACACCTTTCAACAGCTCAGGTGCCACTTTATGCAGTCTGCCATGTTGGCATTCACCAGCATGGTGAAATATTACAAATCTACCAAACATTACATGGGAATAAACTAGCCAGGCAGATCCATAAGACAGTCTTAAGAGTTTCTCTATACTACACAACACGAGAGAAGTGGCTTTCTGGAGGCTGATTTGTCCCATGGGCTGTACAAATTTCTAGGACTATACATTTGCACAAATTTATAGGTACAAAATTACAAGAGGAAATACCCTTAGCTCAATGGAAAAAAAAAAAAAAAAACAACAGAGAGAAGAGGATAAAACAACAAAGCAATCCACAAAGGCCAGAGCCTGGTAAACTCATTTCTATTACTATCTTACTAACAATAAAATTCTTCAGACAAATTCTAAACCAGATTCTTTGGTAAATATTGCTCCATTGTCACAGCCTCTTATTACCAAAAATTGATGTCTTCCTTGGTCCATATTTTCCTACTTCCACCCAGCACTTTGCGATGTTCCTCATAGTCTCAGCTCATGTCTCTCAGCAACACCAAGGTGAATCCAGGCTTGCATAGTCTTAAAGTCTCTCATGTGCCAATTTGATGGAAAATATTCTATTCTAAATATTCCTATTTTTAAAAGTGTTAACAACCGTAATCTAAAATTTGAAGTCTCAGAGGTTTTAGATCAACTATAGTAGTCATTACTAATTTACAGACTAAACCAGTCATAGAAAAAAGTCTGGAACTATAAAGCTATGCATGATGGCATGTCATGGAGAGGAGCCCCTAGAGTTCATGAAAAGAATTATTGCAAAAAACAAAGAAAACTGTCAGTTGTACCAGCCTCTTGGTATTAACAACTACCTAAAGGCAAAATGTGCCAATACACAACAATGGTCAGAATTCTATTACCTTAACTCCCTGCCAAAAATGTTGAACTTGGGGTACGATGGGGTGGGAGGGAGGTTCAACAGAGCAGGGACATACATATACCTATGGCTGATTCATGTTGATGTATGGCAGAAACCAACACAATATTGTAAAGCAATTATCCTCCAATTGAAAACGAATACACTTTTTAAAAATGTTGAAATCACTGTCATTTTAGTTTACTACTATTTTTTATTATGTAAACATACCTCCAGTTTTATAAAGGAAAAGGAAGATAAAAGATTTTTGTTACAGAAATTGGCTTTATGGATAACTTGGCTAAAAAAAATAAATAAATAAGGATTCCTAAAACAAAGAGACATTCCAGAGGGGTTCTCCTCTGCAATGTTATCAGTCTCACTCAATGCAAGGTAATCTAGAGAAAGAGAGCTAACTGGATTAAACTTCTCTTCACAAGTTTCATTGGTTCTCAAAGCTATTGCAGTGGGCTCAATTCTTTCCCCTCAAAAGATGCTGAAGCACTGACCTCCAGTGACTGTGTGAATTTATTTGGAAATAGGGTCTTTGCAGAGGATCAAGATAAATGAGGTCATTAGGGTGGGCTCCAGTCCAGTATGGCTATGATCTTATAAAAAGGAGAGATTTGGATAGACACACATAGGGAGAACCCCATCCGGAGGTTGCAGTTACATTTTCACAAGCCAAGGAACTATCAGAAGCTAGGAGAGAGCCCTGGACCAGATCCTTCCCTAGTGTCTTAAGAGGAAGTATGGCTCTGCTGACACTGATCTTGGACTTCCAGTCCCCAGAACTGTGAAATAACAAGTTTCTTTGTTTAAGCCACTCGGTTTGTGGTACTCATTACAGCAGCTCTAGCAAACTAATAGACCCCTTCTGGTATTATCCCTCCGTGGACAGCTGGCAAAACCTCCCTTCTCACTGTCCATACTTCAAGAAGACCTAAAAGAAATATCAGGAAAGGAACCAAACAGCTCAGTTATCTTTGTTCTCTAAATCCAGCTCATTCCAAAATTAGCCAAATGAAAAGTTATGCCTGTTTAGTTAACTCCTTAAGATATACAATAGCACTCACTCATGTGACAGAAAAAACAGCAGTAGTATTCTGAACAGAATTAAAAATAAATATTTCTGAAATTGTAAAAATCACAGTTTGATAAATGAGTAATAGAAATTTAATGTCATCACCCAAATCCTTTCTCATTCATTACTGAACTTCACAGAGGCACAAAATAATTAATTTTAGTCAGCTCTATTGTTCTGGTGGAATCCGAAATACATGCTGGTGACATCAATCTATTATTCAGATCTTTGATAAAAAGTATACTTAAAGATGAAAGTGACGTAGAAATTTCAGTGTATGAACTATTAAACAAACAGAACAAAAGTCCATTACATATTGGACAGTTTAGTACACATATTTGACAATGAATTAAATATAATCTTATGCCTTCTACCAAAGGCAAAACTGGAAAAATATACTAAATGATCATTTTCGGTCTTAATTATAAATACACACAAAAAAATCACAATGCCTAAAAACAAGTGAATAGAGCAATAGTTGAATTTTTCAAGTACAGTTGGGGAGGCTACATTAATTTTTATGTTTTGGTTTTTTTCCTACCGCTTATTTGATAGTATTCAGGTATTCTATTTTATCAATGATTACACTTACCCATAACTGAAATCAGTTTGCTGCTGCTAAGTCGCTTCAGTCGTGTCCAACTCTGTGCGACCCCATAGACGGCAGCCTACCAGGCTCCCCCATCCCTGGGATTCTCCAGGCAAGAACACTGGAGTGGGTTGCCATTTCCTTCTCCAATGCATGAAAGTGAAAAGTGAAAGGGAAGTCGCTCAGTCGTGCCCAACTCTTCGCGACCCCATGGACTGCAGCCCACCAGGCTCCTCCATCCATGGGATTTTCCCAGCTAGAGCACTGGAGTGGGGTGCCATTGCCTTCTCCGAAATCAGTTTAGCATTGTGAAATAATAGATTTTATTCAAATCATGCCATGTCAAAATGAAATCATCTTTTAACATAGGAAGTTCAGTTCAGTTCAGTCACTCAGTCATGTGCAACTCTTTGCGACCACCATGAATCGTACCACGCCAGGCCTCCCTGTCAGCATCCCCTTAAATATCCAACTGAACTATACTCGCCCCATTAGTCCACATCTATTATTCATATTAACTGTTCATCTATTATTTATGCAGATACCTTTCATACTGAGAAAAATATGAACTTGTCAGGTTCAAAATGAAAGCTTATCTTTTGAATAAGCAATTCTACCCATTTACATTGGGCTTACATACATTTATAAGCCCATCTGGGAGATGGTGAAGGACAGGGAAGCCTGGAGTGCTGCAGTCCATGGGGTCCCAAAGAGTCAGATACGACTGAGTTACTGAACAACACCACTACCAATTATTCATGTGTTTAAAACATTATATAATATTATGCAAAAGAAGACAATATATGCATTTAAATAACTTCAGCAGAAAATTTTACAAATTGTGTCTGAACTATCCACTGTTCAGTTCAGTAGCTCAGTCCACACTTAAACACATGGTGTGGGTATTAACATTTTATTGTACAACTCTAAGTGATGAAATTAAACTACACTTAATAGTAAGTTTATCTGTCTCCCAGAGTACATATCACAGGAAAGGTAATAAAAAATGCCTAGTATTATCTCGACATTTCAACCAGAGAGTGGGCTTTCTTAACCCGAGGACTTAGGAGATTTCTTATTCATCTTTGTAAGTTCTGTTCCTGGGCTTCTCTGGTGGCTCAGCAATGAAGAATTCGCCTGCCAATGCAGAAGCCGTGGGTTCGATCCCTGGGTCGGGATGATCCCCTGGAGAAAGAAAGGGCAATCTACTCCAGTATTCTTGCCTGAAAAATTCCATGGACAGAGGAGCCTGGCGGGCTACAGTCCGTGCGGCTGCAAAAGTCAGACACAACTTGTCGAAAAAACAACACCTACACCTTACAATAACAACAACAAACAAAAAAGAAGCAACTAATCTTAGGAAACATCTTGCTAAGAAATGCACAAAATAAACAGAAAAGGCACAGACAGCTCAAAGCCTGGCGGCGGCCGGATGCTAATTTACTGAGTGCAGTTCCTGTAGAAGGCGCTTGGGGGCAACACTCTCGCTGCTGAGTAGGGTGTGCCCCGCCTCTATAATGTTCAGTTGCGAAGTCTGTTAAGTTCTGTGACTCCGACTGCAGCAGGCCAGGCACCTCTGTCCTCCACTATCTCCTTGAGTTTATAATGGCCCCCAGCAAAACAAATGCTGAAAGCACTTTTCAATTTTCACCATTTTTCATAAAAGTGAAAATTGTCTCTGGATTTCTTTTGGTTAGCGAAAACAAGTACTGATGGAGGTCTTTCTTAAAAGTGAAGCAGAATAAAGCAAACTTTCAAAAAGTGGGGGATACCAGTATAAGGACTCTATGGTCAGGCCATGCCAGATGGAGTCCCCTTGCTCTCAGCACACCCCTCTGCTCCATCAGTCCCTGCGTTACCTATACCCTACTCATGTAACTGACCTTCCCTCTTAATCACAGAGCCTAATCAGTAAACACCTACATACCTGCCCCAACTCCAGCTAGGGACTGTGTGAACTCTTAAAGCAGAGCATCTCCACCATGACAGCTTGTCAAAGGGGTGGTGAGAGGTGTGCTTCTCTGCTAGCTTCCCTGGTAACCAGGGAGCCAACCTGAAAAGTCAATTCCCTCTAGAACTGGTAACCTCCCTCTCCACCTCCCAGCCCCAACTCTCACCCCTATTCCTCCTACCTCGCACCCCCTACACACACACACACACAGAGCAAATGTCCCACCCACCGCCTGCCACACCTGGTGACATGCTGCTTCAGGAGCTGGCTGCAGACATAAGGTCCCCGCATCCATCAAACCATGGATGTAGGAGGCTGGGCAGGTACCAGGGCTTGCAAGTTTGTGGTGTGCAGCCCAACAGGACAAACCTCAATCACGCTTCTTGACAGACTCTGTTGGTTCTCTTGAATAACTACCTGCTTCTCCCTCCCCATGTGTTCAGAGGTCAATCCTGACTAATATCGGCAACACATGGTAACTGCATTTTCCTTCCCAGCGAGTGCCAGGAAGGTCTGACCAGAGAAATACAGGAGGAAATCTGTGCAGGAGTTCTGGGAAGGTCTCCTTGCTCTTTCAACAGGACATACATGAAGAGGACACCCTACCTTGCTTCTTCAAGTTGTTCTATCCCAATATGAAATCTGGAATAACCATTAGTCTAAGGGTAAAAGCCACACTTTGAAAATAATAGAATCAAGAGAGTAGCAGAGAAACAGAGATGTACTATGTTGGAGCCCAACTACTTGCAACATGAACAACAAACCTCCTTATATCTTCAGTCATTTTGAATTGGGTTTTCTATTCTTTGCCACCAAAATTACATGAACTGATTGAAGCCACACTCATATCCGAGTTCATAATCATCATCTGTTTCCTCTCCCAAACTTTCCACAGCCATCTTTATTTTCAGTTAGTAAAAACGTATATACATTTTCCGTCAATTTTTTCCCTTCAACCTTATCATGAGCATTTTTCCATCTTCTATAGACAATCTTTGCAATTATCACTTAGGAGCTGCACCACACACCGAATCTTTGCGATCCTATGGACTGCAGCCCACCAGGCTCCTCTGTTCATGGGATTCTCCAGGCAAGAATACTGGAGTGGGTTGCCATGTCCTCCTCAGGGGATCTTCCTGACCCAGGGATTGAACCCATGTCTACATCCCCTGCATTGGCAGGTGGGTTCTTTACCACTAGTGCCACCTGGGAAGCCCTTAGGACCTGCACAGTTCAGTTCAGTCCAGTCGCTCAGTCGTGTCCGACTCTTTGCGACCCCATGAATCGCAGCACGCCAGGCCTCCCTGTCCATCACCATCTCCCGGAGTTCACTCAGACTCACATCCATCGAGTCCGTGATGCCATCCAGCCATCTCATCCTCTGTCGTCCCCTTCTCCTCCTGCCCCCAATCCCTCACAGCATCAGAGTCTTTTCCAATGAGTCAACTCTCCGCATGAGGTGGCCAAAGTACTGGAGTTTCAGCTTTAGCATCATTCCTTCCAAAGAATTCCTAGGGCTGATCTCCTTCAGAATGGACTGGTTGGATCTCCGTGCAGTCCAGGGGACTCTCAAGAGTCTTCTCCAACACCACAGTTCAAAAGCGTCAATTCTTCGGCGCTCAGCCTTCTTCACAGTCCAACTCTCACATCCATACATGACCACAGGAAAAACCATAGCCTTGCTAGACGGACCTTAGTCGGCAAAGTAATGTCTCTGCTTTTGAATATGCTATCTAGGTTGCTCATAACTTTTCTTCCAAGAAGGGATCTCTGAGTAATACATTATTACTGCATATTTAGGTTTGCCTTCACAGTTATAAAACCAATTACTTTTACAAAGGTTACCTTCACACACACACCGCATAAATATAAATATGTATGCTTCATAAATATATTCATATTTATATATGAATAAATATATATTTCATAAATATACATGCAGTAAGAGAGTGTGTGTATGTCTATCTGTGTACAGTGTGTGTCCAGGATAATCACTCATAAAAGGCAATAGTAACTGAACATCTAATTTTCTTCTTAAAGTCTTTTTTCACATTAGTAAAGAGTCTGATAATGCCTCCAAATCAAAGTATTTTATACCTGCCTTAGCCTGTAAAGAAAATTGAGCTCAATATCTAAAATCCAGCCAGGAAATATATCAAATCTGTTATTGCTAATAAATGATTTTAGCACCTGCTTCATAGATTCAAGATGCAGCATTAAAAAAATTTTTAAAGGGACAGCTTTCAGCCAACTTTTTAATTAACCTTCACTTCAAACACCAGATGGACTCCAAAGAGCAGAGCCTGTAAACAACATCATTTATCCCACAAGTCCACTATCTCTATTTAAATCAGATTTGGGCGAACAGATTAGCAGGACATGACAAAAAGTCAGATCTGTAAATCATTCCTTCTGGTAAAATCTCAGTTATTAGGGCACTATTGTTTCTTATATCTATTTTACCCATCAGTCACTTAAGGTTGAGTTCCACTCAGCTGCTTGTAACAAAGAGGAGTTCCCAGCACAGTGCAAGCAAGTTGCCCCACCTGCCAGGGCCAACCTAAGACTAGAAAAGGGATTTCTCTTTCTAGTCAGGAAGTCATAAATTACTGGGGCTTCCCAGGTAGCACAGTGGTAAACACTCTGACTGCCAATGCAGGAGACACAAGAGATGGGGGTTCGATCTAGACGATTCCTTGGAGGAGGAAATGGCAACCCGCTCCAAGTATTCGTGCCGGATTCCATAGACAGAGTAGCCTGGTGGGCTATAGTCCATGAGGTCGCCGAGAGACAGACACAACTGAATACATTACTGGAGGTCATCAGTCGCCTGTCAATTCTTCCTGCAGAAATGTAAAAACTAATCTGGCTCATGTTCAGTTAATATATCATATTCTGGTGAACTAAGTTGGTGCTATCCCATACTGGTCAAATAAAAAGTGTGATACCATGTTCGAAAACCACACAAAAAGTTACCATAGGCCTGCCATATGTGCACGTATGCTAAATTGTTTCTCCTTGCGATCCTACGGTCTGTAGCCAGCCAGGCTCTGCTGTCCGTGGGATTCTCCAGGCAAGAATACAGGAGGGGGTTGCCATGTCCTCCTCCAAGGACATCCTGACCCCGGGATCTAACCTGCATCTCTTACGTCTCCTGCATTGGCAGGAGGGTTCTTTACTGTTAGTACCACCCAAATCTAGCAGGATTAAGTCACAGAATGGCAGATTCAGCTGACCTGACCACCCACCGCTCCACGGCTTAGGTGGGTTCTGACGCCCTCCCCTGGTTTTCCCTGACCATGGCAATGAGTTTTCAGTTTCCAAATGACCTTGACTGCTCATTAGACACGCACATTCCTCAGCCAGATTCCTGAGATTACTTAAACAGGGTCTCAAGGCTAGAGCCCAGGTATCTGCATTTTAATAAGCCCATCCCCCCTCTTCCCGTGCCACAATTATAATGTTTATTATAAGAACTAACTCCCGGGGCTGATTCAGGGTATTCCAATCCCCCAACGATTCTTTTATCACTAATTTGCAAGTTTCACACACCCAGGGCCCAGGCATCATCTTCCTTGTTCTCAGACATTTGAGCCACTGGAGTGTCCACGCCCTGCTCCGCTCACCTGAGATCCCCCTGCCACCCCTTAACTAGGTTTCAACCAACTTTCCACCTTGGAAACACCAACTTCCTCATTTCTCTCCACGCAACCAGGGACATGAAAATCTGACCTCCAGTGTATTTTTCAAAGGAGGGATTCTGTTACAATTAATCTTTCCTTTTGTTCAAGCTGTTTTTTGTTTAAAAAAAAAAAGAGAGAGAAGGAAAACCCCGAATATTTTCAAGTCATAAGAGACTGGAAATCATGTGCATTAGGCCAAACATAGTTTCCTTTCTCTCTCCTTTTAAACTGGTCTTTAAGCTTATAGAATCATTAGACCTTTCTACAGGCTTCCCAGGGGGCTCACTGGTAAAGAATACACCAGCAATGCAGGGGACACAGGAAATTTGAGTTCATTCCCTGGGTGGGGAAGATCCCCTGGAGAAGGAAATGGCAACCCACTCTAGTCAGTGTTCTTGCCTGGAGAATCCCATGGACAGAGGAGCCTGGCGGGCTACAGTCCATGAGGTCAAAAAGAGTGGAACACAATTGAGCAACTGAGCACACAGACTTTCTACATGTTTATATAATTAAAGAGGAAAATAAGCTGTGGAGTGAAACGTGCACTATCTTATAATGTTCCTATGAGAATTAAATGAGAAAACTGATATATAAGGCTGGGCTGTGCTGGTAGGTGCTCAGTGAGAGGAAAGTCCTTTGAATAGATCTATCCCAAAACTGCCTTCCTCCAGATAAGGAAACCAAAGCTCTGGGGGTTAAAAGTCCTACTCAACACTGTATAGCTACTGGCTAAGCCAAAGTGGACACCAGTGTTTTCCAGAGCACAATTCCATATTCTTTTCACCACACCAAGATAGCTTTGTTTACACTCCGAAGTGAAATGTAGAACCAAGAAAGCCATAGTTTCAGAACATGTCAGTCATTTTAAGGCATGACTATGCTCAATCAGAAAGTGAGGGGTAAAGGGCACACTGAGCCTGTGAGAGTAATTAAGTTATTACATAGCCAGCAGATTGTTTTCCTGTTTCTCTTTTTTTGTGGGGGGAGTGTATTTATCTCCCATTTGGGGGGGGGCTTCTCTTGTTTCTCTTGTGTTCAGTCACTTTATTTCAGGAAGTACACACTATTACGCAGTGCTTAGAGTTTTGTCTGGAGAATCCCAGGGACAGGGGAGCCTGGTGGGCTACCGTCTATGGGGTCACACAGAGTCGGACACGACTGAAGCGACTTAGCAGCAGCAGCAGCAGCAGCAGAGTTTTGTCTGGTGAGATTTAGCTATCAATATAAAGGTATCCCAAAGAGTCTGTACTGATGTTAGGTTTAAATTTCTTTTCAACACAAGAGGGTGGGAAGAATGAACCGCCAAGCTATTCTGAATGTAAAATTTTAAAAATTATATGTTAAACAGAGAACAATAGATCACTACAGTGTTTTAACTTTGAATTGCACTTATTTATACATATATATGTATATACAACAAGAAATATGAAATATAATAATACAAAAATGAACAAAGTGTCAGTGTTTGCTAACCATGAGCTTTTACTACAAATAGTTTCATAGCAAAGAGTGAAACAGCACTAGAGCTCTCTGCTTGATATCACCTCAAATTTTTTATAGCCACATTGGCATTCTGTCTGTGTAAGAAGTGTAGGGATGACTTCATCCTCTAGGATGAAGGATAATGGATCTTAACCTTCCTATCACTTCCCTTTAACTCAATGCATTAATGCAACTGAAGGCACAGATAAATAAAAATTTCTGAAGGGAAAGAATGGCCCGGTGAAAGTTTAACCTCCAAATCACCAAAAGGTACAAAGTACAATATATCTCAGAATCACAATTAACGAAGCCCCTGCCACAGAGCTTGGATGGAGAGTTGCCAAAAAAAAATTTTTTTTAAGGAAAATCCAAACTTTGAAGAACTTTAGGGTTTTTTCCCCACAAATATTAAAGAAAAAAAACCCCTAATAACAGTAAACAAAACGCCACCAATTCAAAACAAAGTACTGTTCAAAGGCAGATGATTCACTTACATTAAATTTATTAATGTGATCTTTTACATTAATTAATGTGAAACATCTTACCAACTTTATCTCTTTACCAACTAATTTCGGTTTTCTACAAATAGCGTATACAGTTGAATACTGGCATTCTTGAAAACAGCCCTTGACTATTATATCAAGTTGCTTTTTCCCTAGAATAGTTACTATTCCTATCTTTTCCCTTTCTTTCTTCTTCACTCTGATATTTACCACGCTGTGCCCCAGAACATTAACATCATTTGACAAGTCGCATTTTGGCCCAGAAAGTTTGCAACAACTTTTTCAAATATATGTCACCTGCGGGCAGAAATTGGGGGCGGGGGGGGGTGGTAATTGATTGTCATATTAGATTTAATATTTCCCTTTCCAAAACAGGTGATTAGAAACTACTTCTCTTTTGCTTTGCCACTTCCACTTAAATACGGTACCATTCTCAAGGCAAAGCGGATGCAGAAAACGCACATCCACGCCACGGGCGCGCGCGCGCACACACACCCCCTTCCCCTCCCCCCACCACATCTCAGTGGCCGGAGACCAGCCCGCAGCCGGGAGCCACGCCCTCACCCAGGAGCCCGAGAGGGCAGCACCTTCCGGAGAGACTGTCACCCCAGGTAACCGCACACAAAGCGCGCCTCGCTAGTTCAAAGTTACGGTGCCAAGGTACTCAGACGGCAAGTCCGTGGCCGTCCACCTTCACATAGAGCGAGGCAAACCCAACCCCACCCGCTCTCACTTTCTCCTCCAGGAGCACCTAAGCCACCCAGCCGGGCTCCCCACCGGTCCGCGGTCGCCGCCGCCCCGCGGCCACTCACCGCGTCTGCAGTCGCAGTAGCCCCAGTCCGCCTTGCCGCCGGCGTCCCCGTAGAAGCACCAGGGTCTGCCCGCGCCGTCCGGACTCCGGCAAAAGTTGTGGCGCTGCCCTCGCAGTTGCGCCCAGCCCGCCGGGGGCGACCGCGCGAGGAACGGCGGCACGTCTGCCCAGCGCAGACAAGGGGCGCCGGAGTCCGTCACGTTGGCCCCGGGCGCGCCGGCGGGGCAGTCCCCGGGAGGCGGCCGGGGCGTGCGGAGGCCGTGCGCGCGCGAGGCGCGGAGCGCCGGCGGGGGGTGCAGGGTGCGCGGGAGCGGGGGCGGCGGTGTCTTCTGTGGCCGCCGCTGGGTGGTAAGGTAATAAGGGTCCCGGGGACCCCGAGAGGGCGCATGGTGATGGCGGTGGTGGAGGGGATAACCGAGGACCGAATCAAAGCTGACCACTCCGGGGAGCGCCCCGAGAATCAGAGCCACCGCGAAGTGGGGGAGTGTCATGGTGCCGGAGCCGCGGCGTCTGGTCCATGCTCCCCGGCTCCGCCGCTTCTGAAGGGGAGGCGGGGGCGGCGCTGCGCGTCCCCGGAACCCCCGCGCCTGCCCCCTCCCGCGCGCGGACCGCCTCCCGCCGCGGGGCCCGCGGCCGCGCCCCTGCTCGCCGCGCTCGGGAGCGGTCCCGGGCGGGGAAGGAGTGCGCTCCGCGGAGCCCTGGCTCGTGGAGAGGACCCGCCGAGAGAAGGCGCGGACCCGGGCACTGTGCCCCCTAGCGGCGGGCACAGGCGCGCGGTCTCGCCCCGGGGCCGGGCTCCGCCTGTCCTTGCCCGGCTCCCGCCGTCCGCGCGCCCGGGCTGCCTCGGGGTGCCCGAGCCAAATCCGAGGGTGCCAACGCGGGAGACGGTCTTGGCTGCTCCTTGCTAGCAGGCGACACCACCACAGCCCCTCCGTCTGGCGGCTGCCAAACCTGCCGCCAGCCCCTGCAGCCCACCTCTCCTCCACCCCCATGCCGCGCCTCATTTCCTATGTTTTGAAATATTTACAAGTGTGGATGGGTTTAGGCCCTTGATAAGTCCCGGGGTAAAAGTTATCAAAGCCCACTTGGAATGCCGAAGCCATTTTCCTGAGCTGTGATCTCCTCAAGGACAAGACCACGTTTCGTTTCCCTTTGTATCCCAGTGCTTAAAACTTAAAACCGTGGGCAGCGCTTATTAGGCTCCAATAAACATTTGCTGAAATTAAATTCCTGAACCGACCCAGGGAAAGCAGGTCGAGCCTTTCTACTTCCTGCCACCCACTCTCCACCGGAGCCCTGAACAACACCAGTTGTTTGGTTATTATTGGGATTCAGTGAAGCCCTCTTAATACCAAATTTCCTTTCTAACCAGAGAAGACCTCATCCGTCCGGGTCTCCATCCTATCCAAAAAGCCCATCCCTCTAACACCTGCCTCGTTTTGGCCGAGCATGGGACTTGAGTTAAGCCTGCTCATTTGCCTCTCCACAGTGGACCTTGTCCACCGGCAACTCTATAGCTGTTGGCTAGACCTTAGCAAAGCCTTTTCAACAGCTCCCCCGACTTGCACCGCCCCACCTCTCCAGCCAGGAAAAAAAAAAAGTTGGTTTAGAATCTTTTTAAAAATCCCTGAAGCTGGGATTTCCCCTTTCAGTTGTTCCTGACTATGCCACTGAAGTTAAACAAGAAACGAGGAAGGCCAATAAAGAAGGTAATGCTCGCAGCCTGGCATAATCGTGTTAAAGTGTAGGGGAGCCCGGCTGTCCGACAGTATACTGTTGTTTAGTCGCTTAGTCGTGTCTGACTCTTTTATGACCCCATGACTCTTTTGGAGCCCACCAGGCTCCTCTGTCCATGGGTTTTCTCAGGCTAGAACCCTGGAGTGGGTAGCCTTTTTCTTCTCCAGGGGGTCTTCCTGACCCAGGGATCCAACCCGAGGCTCCTGCATTGCAGGCAGTTTCTTTAGTGCTGAGCCACCTGGGAATCTCATAGTACACTGTACTCTGAAGAAAGCTTGAACATGACTTAAATGTTTATTGTTAAAACCTAGTTCAGTTAGAAACTGATTAATTTCCTACACCCAACTCAAATAATCTTAGTTTAACCATTCTGAATCATCTTATTGTTTTCTTAATTTTTCATTCCTGTTAATGAAATATCAGAATTTTACTTAGTTCAGTTCAGTTCAGTCACCCAGTCGTGTCCGACTCTTTGCGACCCCATGAATTACAGCACACCAGGCCTCCCTGTCCATCACCAACTCCCGGAGTTCACTCAGACTCATGTCCATCGAATCAGTGATGCCATCCAGCCATCTCATCCTCTGTCGTCCCCTTCTCCTCCTGCCCCCAATCCCTCACAGCATCAGAGTCTTTTCCAGTGAGTCAACTCTTCGCATGAGGTGGCCAAAGTCCTGGAGTTTCAGCTTTAGCAAGGGACTCTCAAGAGTCTTCTCCAACACCACAATTCAAACGCATCAAATCTTCAGCGCTCAGCCTTCTTCACAGTCCAACTCTCACATCCATACATGACCACAGGAAAAACCATAGCCTTGACTAGATGGGCCTTAGTCGGCAAAGTAATGTCTCTGCTTTTGAATATGCTATCTAGGTTGGTCATAACTTTTCTTCCAAGGAGCAAGCGTCTTTTAATTTCATGGCTGCAATCACTATCTGCAGCGATTTTGGAGCCCAAAAAACTAAAGTCTGACACTTTTCCCACTGTTTCCCCATCTATTTCCCATGAAGTGATGGGACCGAATGCCATGATCTTTGTTTTCTGAATGTTGAGCTTTAAGCCAACTTTTTCACTCTTCTCTTTCACTTTTATTAAGAGGCTTTTTAGTTCCTCTTCACTTTCTGCCATAAGGGTGGTGTCATCTGCATATCTGAGGTTATTGATATTTCTCCCAGCAATCTTGATTCCAGCTTGTGTTTCTTCCAGTCCAGCATTTCTCATGATGTACTCTGCATAGAAGTTAAATAAGCAGGGTGACAATATACAGCCTTGACGTACTCCTTTTCCTATTTGAAACCAGTCTATTGTTCCATGTCCAGATCTAACTGTTGCTTCCTGACCTGCATACAGATTTCTCAAGAGGCAGGTTAGGTGGTCTGGTATTCCCATCTTTTTCAGAATTTTCCACAGTTTATTGTGATCCACACAGTCAAAGGCTTTTTGGCATAGTCAATAAAGCAGAAATAGATGTTTTTCTGGAACTCTCTTGCTTTTTCCATGATCCAGCAGATGTTGGCAATTTGATCTCTGGTTCCTCTGCCTTTTCTAAAACCAGCTTGAACATTAGGGAGTTCACGGTTCACATATTGCTGAAGCCTGGCTTGGAGAATTTTGAGCGTTACTTTACTAGCATGTGAGATAAGTGCAATTGTGCAGTAGTTTGAGCATTCTTTGGCATTGCCTTTCTTTGGAATTAGAATGAAAACCGACCTTTTCCAGTCCTGTGGCAACTGCTGAGTTTTCCAAATTTGCTGGCATATTGAGTGCAGCACTTTCACAGCATCATCTTTCAGGATTTGAAATAGCTCAACTGGAATTCCATCACCTCTACTAGCTTTGTTCGTAGTGATGCTTTCTAAGGCTCACTTGACTTCACATTCCAGGATGTCTGGCTCTAGATGAGTGATCACACCATCGTGATTATCTGTGGGTCGTGAAGATCTTTTTGTACAGTTCTTCTGTGTATTCTTGCCACCTCTTCTTAATATCTTCTGCTTCTATTAGGTCCATACCATTTCTGTCCTTTATCAAGCCCATCTTTGCATGAAATGTTCTCTTGGTATCTCTAATTTTCTTAAGGAGATCTCTAGTCTTTCCCATTCTGTTGTTTTCCTCTATTTCTTTGCGTTGATTGCTGAAGTAGGCTTTCTTATCTCTTCTTGCTATTCTTTGGACTCTGCATTCAGATGCTTATATCTTTCATTTTCTCCTTTGCTTTTTGCCTCTCTTCACAGCTGTTTGTAAGGCCTCCCCAGACAGCCATTTTGCTTTTTTGAATTTCTTTTCCGTGGGGATGGTCCTGATCCCTGTCCTCTGTACAATGTCACGAACCTCATTTCATAGTTCATCAGGCACTCTATCAGATCTAGTCCCTTAAATCTATTTCTCACTTCCACTGCATAATCATAAGAGATTTGATTTAGGTCATACCTGAATGGTCTAGCGGTTTTCCCTACTTTCTTCAATTTAAGTCTGAATTTGGTAATAAGGAGTTCATGATCTGAGCCACAGTCAGCTCCCAGTCTTGTTTTTGTTGACTGTATAGAGCTTCTCCATCTTTGGCTGCAAAGAATATAATCAGTCTGATATCGGTGTTGATCATCTGGTGATGTCCATGTGTAGAGTCTTCTCTTGTGTTGTTGGAAGAGGGTGTTTGCTATGACCAGTGCATTTTCTTGGCAAAACTCTATTATTCTTTGCCCTGCTTCATTCCGCATTGCAAGGCCAAATTTGCCTGTTACTCCAGGTGTTTCTTGACTTCCTACTTTTGCATTCCAGTCCCCTATAATGAAAAAGACATCTTTTTTGGGTGTTAGTTCTAGAAGGTCTTGTAGGTCTTCATAGAACCGTTCAACTTCAGCTTCTTCAGTGTTACTGGTTGGGGCATAGACTTGGATTACTGTGATAGTGAATAGTTTGCCTTGGAAACGAACAGAGATCATTCTGTCGTTTTTGAGAAGTGGACAAATGAACAATATTAGGCATCCAGTAATGTTTATCAAATCTTTATTTGATATGTTTTACTCAAGATGCTTTTACCCACTGTTTCATTTTTTTTAAACTTACACTTTTCTGACTCCTAAAGCATAGTTAAAACTGTACTTGGCAAGAAAGAGTAAAGTTAAAATCCATATTTGGGGGAAGTTGATTTACTTATTTTAGAAGGGGTCAGCAGAATTCATCAATCGCAGATTCTTTTTTTTATTTAACCATTGATTTGTACACTTTATTTTTTAATTGCCTCTTTATTTTTCTTCATTGGTCTGTGCTGGGTCTTAGTTGTAGCACATGGGATCTAGTTCCCTGACCAGGGATTGAACCCAGGCCCCTACATTGGGAGCATGGAGTCTGAGCCACTGGACCATCAGGGAAGAATCACAGATTCTGACAAATCATAGATTCTTTGCCTATAGTAGGTGACAGTTCTAAAAGGAATCACCCGTTTTCTTCAAAACTGAGTCTCCACCTTCTGCCACTCACATGATGGTCCACGAAAGGCTCACCTGGGGATTCTGAGTGGCCCGCTTAACCCTGCTGCCCTCCTTTCTCTGTGTGGCGCCTACACCCAGGCTTTCACACTTCCTGGGAGCCTGAAGGCAGACCCAGTCCCAGAGCACCTATGCACCTTGGAGAGAGGAAAATAACAAGAAGTGAGTAGAAGAGAAGATGGTTGGAGCTGAGCTCAAAAGAGGAGGGACCCTGGTGTGGCCTATTCTCCACCTCGTTTTACACCTAAGAGGAGCTGAAGATTTTCCAAGGTGTACTTAACATTTTGGAGAAGGAAATGGCAACCCACTCCAGTACTCTTGCCTGGAAAATCCATGGACAGAGGAGCCTGGTAGGCTGCAGTCCATGGGGTCGTGAAGAGTCAGACATGACTGAGCGAGTTCCCTTTCACTTTTCACTTTCATGCATTGGAGAAGGAAATGGCAACCCACTCTAG
This sequence comes from Capricornis sumatraensis, assembly GCF_032405125.1. NCBI lineage: Eukaryota > Metazoa > Chordata > Mammalia > Artiodactyla > Bovidae > Capricornis > Capricornis sumatraensis. The sequence continues at coordinate 9,584,958 of NC_091075.1, read as the reverse complement.
CATTTTTGCCTGGAGAATCCCAGGGTCAGAGGAGCCTGGTGGGCTGCTGTCTATGGGGTCATACAGAGTCGGACACGACTGAAGCGACTTAGCGCTTAACATTTAACAGGTTATGAAGCTGACACATACGAAGTGGAGTTAACCACAGAAAACTCCACATCTGGATGTAATCGCTTCCATTTTAAAGCGTACCCTTTCTGAGTTGATAAAACAGCATGTCTGTAATTGGACTGCGAAGTCAAGGGCCTCGGTTTGGGTTTTGTCCTCTATTTTACAGGGAAAGTATGGCTTAAACAGACCTGCTCTTTACGTATTACTCCCCTCCTCTGATAATCTCTTCCTTCCTTCTTTCATTCCTCCTGGCTGCTGCCAACATGCAGATGTTTAGGATTTCCAGTTCCCCATCCGATGGCGTGGATTCCCCATTCCCTGGCACGCGTTTCTCACTCCTGCCTCTGACACCATACGGTACCTGTGTTCGGGGCTAGGGGAGAAGTCTCCCTCCACCCCGGAGAGGCGAGGCCCCACCCAGCCACTTCTCTCCCCTCAGACGCGCCTCACACTGTCACACACAGCAAAGCCGAAGGAAAGGGGGCGGCAACTCCATCGTGTTACAGCTGCAAGAAGCCCACTGTGGATTCTTTCTTTGCCTTCCAGTCCCTTCAGCAGCACTAAAGGAGCAAGGAGAAGGAACAGAAGGAAACAGATGACACTCGGCAGCCCGTTCCCAGCAAAAGTCTTGAAAGCCCCGTGAGGTCCCCCAGTCTCTCTTGTCACCTCTGCAGCCTCTAGCTCCATCGAGCAACCTGGGTTACAAAGGCTCAAGAGCTCAACTGTCCCCAGCCTCCCAGCCAAAAACCTAACAAGGGAAGTGAAGAGGGGTGTGTCCCTGCCCACCTCACAGCAGAGAGGAGCTGCAGCCTCGGGGGTGGAATGGGGCGCGAGTACTGAACCCGTGTGCATACCTGCACTTTACTGTGGCAACTGTTATACAGGGACATTTGGTTTTACGGTCATTTAGGCGATCATTATGCTTTACCTACTTAATGGACTGAATATACAGGGTTCTAAAACCAATACACCAAATAACTTTTGGATAAGTTTCCGTGTACAGTTTGGGTCCTGCCTATATTTGGAAAAGCTAAAAGCAGTATTTACTTGAACAATTCCAAGTGCAAAAATATTGTTAAAAAAGAAACACTGGGCATTGTTCTTTCACATAAAAGCAAAAATACATTAAATAATATCAATAACATAAGTCCCTGTCTAGGGACTGTGGAAGATTTAAAGTTATAAGACATTATCAGGCCTTTGGTCAAGGGGAGTGGATACAGTAAAAGAACATGTAGTATTTAGTTTAAAGTTCTAGGAAGTGAAAGATCCAGAAAACAAGTAATCAATTGCGAAATGAATGGCACAGGGGTTTGGGCAAAGGGCCTCTGTTGGCAAGAAGTCTCCAGCAGTAGAGGTCAGGTTTGTACCTCTTGCTTGCATTGGTCACACTCTTCTTTGCCAGCCCTCTGCCATGAAGATGTCTGAAGACCCACAATTGCAACAGCTGTTCCATATTTAACCATATATACCCATGTGTAAGGGCTGTTGCCCTTACATATGGTGGCCGAGAGCCAAAGAAAAGTTCTGCTTGACTCATTGTATTCATAATGCTTTTAAGAGGCATTTGATCTCTATTTTCCTTATTGTTTCAAATAGAATTTTATAAAACAGAATACTTGTTTCCATTTATTTTAAAAAACTCATCTAACCTTGGTGTAATCCCTACATGGAAATTAATTCTATGGATTCATTTTCAGGCTTACTCAAATTATACATAGGATATTGAGGAATATAGATTTTCATTGTTGTTTTGTTGCTAAGTCATGTCCGACTCTTTTGTGATCCTGTGGACTGTAGCCCACCGGGCTCCTCTGTCCATGGGATTTCCCAGGCAAGAATACTGGAATGGATTGCCATTTCTCTCTTCAGGAGATCTTCCTGAACCAGGGGTCAAACCAGCATCTCCTGCATTGGCAGGAGGTTTTTTTACCCCTGAGCCCCCCACAAGAAAAAAAGGTTAATTTGGCCTTAAAATATCTTAAGTGAGTTCCCTTAGTTTCCTAAGTCAAAGGCTCAGCACCTTTGAAAAAGGGATGGTAATCATGTTTCCAAGATAGATCTGATGGGGGGAGGTAACTGAGATAATGCCTATAAACGGATGAGCAGAGCACTCAGAAAGTGCCAACTATAATGTGGTAGGTTAGCCTCAGTAACTGCCTTTGAGTTCTTAACTCCTCAGAGTAAGTCACTCTGTGAAAACCTGCCTCCACAAAGCAGAAAATCCCCTCGCTACCATGCCCCTGTCCCTTGCTGCACCCCAGCATCTCCCCGCTAAGATGGACAACAAGCATGAAGCCACCCTCGCTGCACTCTCCTGAGCACTAGTCCTGTCCGATGGGTTTTCTCTCTCCTCCCCCCACAGGTTTGGTCCCTGAAAGCCAAGTCGTTGCAGACAAACCCGAATGAACTTTCTGGTCAACCCAATACTAAATATTTTGAGTTAAAACTCTTCCTGAGCAGTCTGCCTAAGGATAATGAGTAGTTTTCAAATCTCTCTGTTGCAAGCGAGCTGTGGTCACTGGTAAAAGGAATAAACAGATAGGAAGAAAAACCTGGCTAGAACTGTTTGCCTGTGATCTGGGAAGCACAGAATCTCCACACTGAAAATGACTTAGAGCCCCAACTCTCTGTCAAACGCAGAAAACCTTTCCAGAATTTCTTAACAAGTGGACTTCCAGGTATTTTTTTAAAACTGTGGGTGGGGGAAATTTCTACTTCGAAGCCAGCTCACTCTATCTCTAGAAAATCCAAATTGTTAGGAAAATCTTCCCATCTACTAAGCCACAAGTTGCCTCCAAGTGGAAACCTACTTTATCCAGCTATGATGCTGGTTATACTCTCCTACTGATTTAGAGTCCAGCAGACCTGGGTTCAAATCCCTATTAAATTATTAGTTTCCTGGCCTCCAGGGGTAGAGTAGTATTAAAAACTCCTTTCTCCCCAGCTTCTTTCACGTTCAAGAAAGAGATGTCCCGATTTAGAGTGTGCAGATCCAAGAACAGCAATTGATTCGCATTACTGGACTCCCTTAATAGTATTATTGTGGGAGGTCTAAGTCTGTACAAGCATAAATGATCAATGTCCTATTTTCCCTCCTTTTGCTTACTGTTTTTCCCACTTCATCACTGGAATCTTAGGGACCATAAAGTTGATATTTGGGTTGAGGTTGGAAGAGAGGGAGAGAAGCAGTTTAGCTGTTTGGTCATTTGCCTACCTGGTGGCTCAGATGGTAAAGAATCTGCCTGCAATGCAGGGTACCTGGGTTCGATCTCTGGGTCGGGAAGATCTCCTGGAGAAGGCAGTGGCAACCCACTCCAGTATTCCTGCCTGGAGAATTCCATGGACAGAGGAGCCTGGTGGGCTACAGTCTGTGAAGTCACAAAGAGTTGGATATGACTAAGCGACCAACACTTCCACGACTACTGGGAAACTACTTTGGGGTTTGGGATCAAAGCCTCAGCTGATTGTAAAAGTCTGCATTTGCCCGGCTTGTATACTATGCATAAACGTCCTCTGGGGAACTCATTGCCTGAGGATGGGAGAGAGTGGGAGCAGAGATAGAGTTTAGGGGTCCTGGCTGCCTGCTCATCCATCAATCACTGCTAACCTCTTTGAAAATAGAGTTTCCCTGACTGCAATATGGAGATAACTCTATTTTACAAAGCTATAAGAATTAGAAACAGTATATTAAGGGCTGGACAGTGAGCACATGACTATCATTTAAGTATGTGAAGACAATTATCAGGACAAATACGGCAGTAAATGGCAACTCACAGAATTAAAAATGGTACCTCAGATATTATTTCCCCATTGCAGATTTCAATGGGAAAAAAGTCACTCTTATTCCGTATACCACACTATGATTACATTAACTTTTCCACAGCTGCATAATATGTGGTTGTTATACAATAAACACAGTCACTCTTGTATTTGAGTTTACTCTTAAACTTTTGTCTGACAAAATTCCCCATAGCCATTAAAACCCTGTTCAAACTATGAAATCTTCCCTAATCAAGTTCTGCTCTTGGAATATGGGTTAGCCTGGCATGCCATACACACAGGATTTCTACAGTCACAGTCACATTGTTCCAGACTTGCTTTCATTGTAAAATCCCCAATGGAAAGAATTATGCATTCTATAGTGATTGGTCCTTAAATGAAGCCAATAGGCAATGGAGTATTATTCGGCACTGAAAAGAATTACTCAGCATGAAAAGATGTGGAGGGATCTTAAAAGCATATCACTGCATGAAAGAAGCCAATCCGGAAAGACTATATACTATATGAGTTCAACTATTTGACATTCTGGAAAAGACAAAACTGTTGAGACAGTAAAAAGATCAGTGGCTGCTAGTGGTTGAGGTGTTGGGGCAGGAACGAACAGACAGAGCATGGAGAATTTTTAGGACAGTAAAAATACTTCATATGATACTATCATAATGCATGCATGTCATTATACATTTCTCCAAGCCCATGGAATGTATACTACCAAGAGTAAACTCTAATGTAAACTATGGACTTTGGGTGATTATCATGTATCAGTGCAGCTTCATCAGTTGTAGCAAATATGTTGCTCTGGTGGGGGATGTTGATAATGGAGGAAGCTATGCATGAGTGATGAAGAGGGTATCTGGAAATCTGTGTACCTTCCCCCTCAGTTTTGCTGTAAACCTAAAACTGCTCTAAAAATTTTAAGTCAAGTTTCTTAAAATGTCAGCCAATGAACAGTGAACAAATGAGATCCTCAAATAAAATGCAAATGAGCTTTTAATGCTTTTTTCTAATATGATCATATAGTGTCTACAAGAGAGATCACAAACTAGCCACCACCAAGATGGACATGCCATCCAGATATATTTTGTTTAGTGAAGCATTATTTTAATAATTGAACTGTATGTATTATTTAAAACCAGTAGCTCATCCATGAAATTATGGGTTACCAGCCTTCCTTGTGTGTGTGCATGTTAGAAAGCTTTTGGCTGCAAGTAAAAGACGCTTCAACTCAAACTGGCTTAAAGTCAGGTATTTTCGAGGATTATATGATCTCATTCAGTAGGAAGTACCAAGCAATCCAGGTTGATTTCTTCAGTGCCTAACCATGCCTTTGAGGTGGCAGCCTCTTTATCTCTCTGTGTGGCTATCCGAGCATTGGCTTCATCTTCAGACTGCCAACAAAGAACAAGACATTACATCTAGATAGAGTTCATGTCCGGAAGAAGAAAAGAGATTTGTTCCTTCTGTGCCCCTTTTGAGGAGCAAAATAATCTTTCCCAGAGGCTTCCAGGGATATTTCCCCTTGCGCTTTGTAGGCCATTCCTGAGCCCCATGCCTGAACCTATGGTTTCCCTGGTGGCTCAGTGGTAAATAATCCACCTGCCAGTGCAAGAGATACAGGAGGCACAAGTGTGATCCCTTGGTCAGGAAGATCCCCTGGAGAAGGAAATGGCAACCCACTCCAATATTCTCGCCTGGAGAATTCCATGGACAGAGGAGGCAGGAAGGCTGCAGTCCATGGGGTCACAAAGAGTCGGACACCACTGAGCATGCGTGCACACCTGTTCCTGCAGCAATCACTGACTGAAAGAATAGACTTAGCTGTGATTAGCTTGGACTAATTCTGTAGGAACTTGGAAAGAGATCAACTGATGTATACTACAAATTGAAAAAATGAGAAGCTCTGGCACTATCACAACCCTAGTTCCCACACAGTGACAAATATCTATGGCTGTTTCCATCCTAGACTTAGGGAACAGTCTTCTATTCACCATGGGTCCTACCTGCCTGAACTTGGTAAGCATTTGAGTTTACTACACCCGGTTTATACTTTTTTATCTGGCAGCAGTTTCATGCCAAGTTATGATATTTCACAGATTTTAGCCTATGGATTCTGGAGACACATGATAAATGTCTACAGTGACATGACAATATTTTGTCCCACAATTTAGTGGTTTAAAACAATAAGCATTTATTATCTCACAGAGTTTCTGGGAGTCAGGAATTTGCGAGTTGCCAAACTGGGTGTTTCCAGCTTAAGATGTCTTATGAAGCTGCAGTCCAAATGGTGATGGGACTGCAGTTATCTGAAGGCCTGGCTGCACTAGAGGAATTGCTTCCCAGATCACTCACAGGCTGTTGGCTGGAGGCCTTAGTTCCTCAGCACAGGGAATTATCATAAGGCCATTCCCAATAAGGCATTGGCTTCCACCGGGGCCAGTGATCCAAAAGAGCGTGAGCGTGACCAAGACAGAAATCACGAAGATTCTTATGATCTAATCTTGCAACTAACATACTGTCACTTCTGCCAGGTCCTATTGCTCACAGAGTAAACTAGAGTAAACTAACTGTGCTACAGTGCAGGAGGGGTGTGAGTTCCAGCGGGTGGAGACGGCCGGGGCGGGGGTGGGGGGGGGCGGGGACTGTCTTTGAGATTGGCTACTATAGCTGCATCCATAAAACTGTTCTATGAAGGAAATGTGTATATATATTAGGAATTTATAAAGTACTTATTTATTTATTTGGCTGCATGGGATCTTAGTTGCAGCACGCAGGATCTTTATTACATTGAGCCAGACTGTTGCAGAGCCTGGACTCTAGTTGTGCACACAGGCCGGGTTGTCCAGCAGGATATAAGATCTTCGTTACCCAAGCAGGGTTCGAACCCTGCATTGCAAGGCATATTCCTAATCACTGGACCACCAGAGAAGTTCCAGACAGACAGATACTTATTTGCAGTGTGACTACATGAATTTTCCCCAAGCTAAATATCTTGGAGGTGTGTTGTCAATTAAACAATCACTTCAGTGAAACATAGGATTAGCTGTAAGCAAAGATGTCTTAATATCCCTAGAATTATCTCCCACTCTACATTATAAGCTAACTCAGTCTTGTTTTTTATCTGTTTGCAAGAAAAAAAAAAAAACAAAAGATTTTATCAATGAATTCAAGTCTCCAAACTCCTAGTAAAAGACTCCCAAAGTGTACCAGCTGCCTGATAAGACTTAATGTATCAACCAGTGTGGAGATATTAACATTGTAACAGGGACAAAAGAATGCATGGAATGGACAAAGGAATTATGGGCTTTCAGGCATCCCCTGAACGGAGTCCCAGGAGAGCAGGAATTTGGATAAGGAGGCAGCCTCCTGCAATTGTACCACATGTAAGATTGTCCCTAGTAGGATACTGATAAAGAAAAAGAAACATGAAACTAAAGTAGCCCTGGTTTAATTTGATGAGAGCGCTTCTCAGTTGCCTCAGTGGTGAAGAATATGCCTGCCAAGCAGGGGACCACAGCAGGTTTGATCCCTGGGTTGGGAAGATCCCCTGGAGAAGAAAATGGCAATCCACTCCAGTATTCTTGCCTGGGAAATCCATGGACAGAGGGGCCCGGCGGGCTACAGTCCATGAAGTTGCAAAGAGGCAAACACAACTTAGTGACTGATCAACAACAGCAATAACAATTTGATGAGGAGATCACAAAACTTCTCAGTTAAATTGTATTCACCACAACTCCCAGAATTTTGTAATGCAGTGAAGTTTCTTGTCCAAGACATTTAAGCTTCACACATTGCTGTTGCTTTCCTACACACCCTCAAACCAAAAACCCCAAAGCATTAAAAAGGCTCACACTCATGCATAACACTGCTATAACAACTAGAAATAAAATATGCTGGTGGAGCTGAAATTAGAAAGAATTTCTTTTTTCCCCTTCCATAAAACAGTTACCTTGTGAAATACAGTTTGCCCTCATTTGGAGACTGAAAGATAGATAACAGTCTTGAAACAGAGATTCATTGGCAGTATTTATAACTGAGTTGTGTAATAAACTCGGGGCATTAAAAATATGATGCTACTCTAGACTAGTCTTTATTTTTAGAAGGCTTAGAAAACCTCTATCCAGTGTTAAAAGTCTACATATGACTAAATGTTCTTTGCTATCCCATGGTCATTAGAAAAATGAAATACGGTCAGTCAGTTAACAAGAAAAATAATACTAGGCACACAGTATCAGTTCTGTTGGAGCTCACTTCTGAGCCTGAGCAAAGGCAACTTCATGGATGTTTCTGGGTTCCATGTAGGAACCTGAAATAAGAAATGTTAACTAACAAGGTTTTGTTCTATGAAAGAACAGCTATTAATGTAATGCTTATGTCTTGGGGAATGTTTGTCTTCAGAAATGTTTTAGGTAAATTATTTCAAAGACTCAACAATAACTTTGAATAATATTAACCTTTGGAACTTAACTAGCTCAACAGGGCATATAATAATGAAGGCAGAAAGAAGAAATCTGTTAAGAAATAGATCTCTTGAAGAGTTTTAAAATGCTTAAACACTGGAAATCAACACAAAAATCTGAGCAATAACATTAGTTTTAAGAATATAGATAATGCCATAATTTTGGTTCTTGATTGTGATACATAATAGTGTTTGAAAGTTATGATTTTATACTTCATAATTTTCTATATTCTTTTATTTTCAAAATATGTTTGATAAAGATTTACAAAGAAAGCACAAAGAGCACATTTAGTGGAATCCAAGTAAGCACTTAAAAATATATTGTCTTTTTCATAATGAATTTTTCTCAAGTGGTTGGATGGATTTGTGCTGGGCTTATATAAGCTCTTGAGTGAGGTACTGGATCTTATCCGTTTCTGGATCCTCATTACTTAGTATAAGCTTCTCAATAAATATTTTCACTGACTCTAGTCTCTTATCTAGTTCTCTTGATGGTTAGTTGTTTACCTTTGTGAGATGGTTGCCTGGAGTTAAATGCACAGAAGGCAGTGAAATGCAGAGTTTTTTCCCTGCAAGTTAAATGAGTTTTTATGGAAAATGTTAATAAAAACAAAGAAACTGACTTTATTTAGAACATTTTATTTTGCTACAAATATGTATCTTCCCATTATATTTTCTTTTAAAAAAGATGCCCCTAGATGGTAGATTGGATTAGCAAATCTAGAGGGACTGTGACCAAACAATTTTTAAGCATCTGGAGATGACTTTGGAGCAACAGCAATTTTTTTAAGTGTTTTTGGTGGTCAGAGTAAATCATGTGCTTAGTGGTTCAGTTGTGTCCGACTCTTTGCAACTCCATGGACTGTAGCCTGCCAGGCTCCTCTGTCCATGGGGATTCTCCAAGAAAGAATACTGGAGTCAGTTGCCATGCCCTCCTCCAGGGGATCTTCCCAACCCAGGGATCGAACCTAGGTCTCTCACATTGTAGGCAGATTCTTTACCATCTGAGCCACCAGGGAAGCCCATCATACAAGTGCAAAATCAATCATGGAATTCACACAACCACACTACTGGAGAATGCTGTGATTTCAGTTTTCATAAATGTCACACTCTAGACCACAGTTCTCATGAAGCTGCAGGATATTAAACAATCTTAAGAAGGATACTGAATGAAAAAGAAATTGTTCTATATAAATCAGCAAAAATGAATATATACTATGTTCAGGAAAAACAAGTAAATGGATCCAATATTTCAGGAAGTCATAACGTTGAAAAAGAAATGTTATTAACAACATTGCTATATTTAGAGAAGAAAGATATGGTATTAACAATGCTGCTTTAGATGGTCCCTGACTTACAGAGGTTCAACTTAATGAATTTTTAACTTAATGGCAGCACAATATGCATTCAATAGAAATCATACTTCAGATTTTGAAGCTTGACCTTTTTTTCAGGCTAGCGTTATATGGTATAATCTCATGATACTCGGTAGGAGCAGCCGCCTTCACGATCATGACAGTAAACAGCCAACATACGTTAATAACTGTTCTGTCTCCGCACAGCCATTCTGTTTTTGACTTTCAGTACAATATTCATATACATGAGCTATTCAACGCTTTATTATAAATTAAACTTTGTGTAGATGGTTTTTCCCAACTGTAGGCTAATGTAACTGTTCTGAGCATGTTTAAGGTGAATGAGGCGAAGCTCTGATGTCCAGTACATTAGGTGTATTCAATGCATTTTCAACATGCAATATATTCAACTTACCCCATAGTCAGTATATAACCCCATGGTCAGTCGAGGAATATCTGTTGGCAGTTGAGGCATATCTGTATTTCAAAGAGAAACTCTTATTCTATAAACTTGACTATTCCTAAATCTAAGTGACTCTGTAGGAGTTGAGAATTTTTATGGTTGCTTACTTTTAAAAAAAAGGGCTTCTCTGGTGGCTCAGTGGTAAAGAATCTGCCTACGTATGCAGAAGACTCAGGTTTGATCCCTGGGTTGGGAAGATTTTCTGGAGAAGGAAATGGCAACCCACTCCAGTATTTTTGCCTGGGAAATTCCATGGACAGAGGAGCCTGCTAAGCTATAGTCTATGGGGACTGCAAAAGAGTTGGACATGACTTAGTAACTAAACAACAATAACTTTAAAAAATGTATTTATTCGGCTATGTTGGGCCTTAGTTGCAGCACACAAGATCTTTGTTGCATCATGTGGGTTCTTTTTTTTTTTTTTTAATCGAAGGATAATTGCTTTACAGAATTTTGTGGTTTTCTGTCAGACATCAATAAGAATCAGCCATAGGTACACCCATGTCCCCTCCTCCCAGACCTCCCTCTCATCTCCCTCCCCAACGTGCCCTTCACCCAGTCACAGAGCCCTTGTTTGAGTTCCTGTTGGCTATCTATTTTACATATACTATTGTAAATTTCTGTTACTTTCTCCATCCATCTCCCCTTCTCCCTTCTCTCCTCCTCCATGTCCATAAGTCTGTTCTCTATGTCTCTTTCTCCACTGCTGCCCTGAAAATAAATTCATCAGTGCCATCTTTTTAGATTCTACATATATGTGTCAGTATACTGTATTTATCTTTCTCTTTTTGACTTACTTCACTCTGTATAATATACTCTAGGTTCATCCACCTCATTAGAATGGATTCAAATGCATTCCTTTTATGGCTGAGTAGTATTCCATTGTATATATATACCATAGTTCTTTATCCATTCGTCTGTTGATGGACATCTAGGTTGCTATTGTAAACAGTGCTGCAGTGAGCAATTGGATTCATGTGTCCTTTTCAATTTTTGTTTCCTCAGGGTATATGCCTAGGAGTGGGATTGCTGGGTCATATGGGGGTTTTATTCCTAGCTTTTTAAGGAATCTCTATACTGTCTTCCATAGTGGCTGTATCAGTTTACATTCCCACCAGCAATGCAAGAGTGTTCCCTTTTCTCCACACCTTTTCCAGCATTTATTGTTCGTAGACTTTTTGATGGCGGCCATTCTCACTGGTGTGAGGTGGTATCTCATTGTAGTTTTGATTTGCATTTCTCTAAAAATGAGTGGTGTTGAGCATCTTTTCATGTGCTTGTTAGCCATCTGTATGTCTTCTTTGGAGAGATGTCTCTTCGGGTCCCTTTCCCACTTTTTGATTGGGTTGTTTGCTTTTCTGGTAATTGAGTTGTATGAGCTGCTTGTGTATTTTGGAAAGCAATTCTTTGTCAGTTGTTTCCTTTGCTATTATTTTCTCCCATTCTGAGGGTTGTCTTTTCACCTTGCTTATAGTTTCCTTTGCTATGCAAAAGATTCTAAGTTTAGTCAGGTCCCACTTGTTTACTTTCATTTTTATTTCCATTACTCTAGGAGGTGGGTCATAGAGGATCTTGCTTTGATTTAGGTCATTGAGTGTTCTGCCTATGTTTTCCTCTAAGAGTTTTATAGTTTCTGGTCTTACAGTTAGGTCTTTAATCCATTTTGAGTTTATCTTTGTGTATGGTGTTAGGAAGTGTTCTAATTTCATTCTTTTGCACGTAGCTGCCCAGTTTTCCCAACACCAGTTATTGAAGAGGCTGTCTTTGCCCCATTGTATATTATTGCCTCCTTTGTCAAAAATAAGGTACCCATATGTGTGTAGGTTTATCTCTGGGTTCTCTATCATGCAGGTTCTTTTGTTGCAACGCACAGACTCTCTAATTCTGGAGTGCGGCTTAGCTGCTCCCAGGCATGTGCAAGATCTTAGTTCCTGATCCAGGGATCAAACCCACATTATCTGCATTGCAAGGGAGATTCTTAACCACTGGACCACCATGGAAGTCCCAGTTGCTTACTTTTTATTTGCAAATAATAGAGGTAAGAGTTTCTGTTTTGTGTGTGTGTCATTAAGTATCTGCCACAATTTGTTCCAAACTGAACTTGGTATGAATGCCAACTCGAACTTTACATGAATTAATATGGAGCAAAGTATGAAGAATCATAAATAATAAACCTAATAAGTACTAGATCAAAAACGCATGCTTAATTCTTCAGATTTGTCTGCCTACTGAACCCTCACATTCAAAGCTTATGTTGCTGCTGCTGCTAAGTCGCTGCAGTTGTGTCCGACTCTGTGTGACCCCATAGACACCAGCCCACCAGGCTCCCCCATCCCTGGGATTCTCCAGGCAAGAACACTGGAGTGGGTTGCCATTTCCTTCTCCAGTGCATGAAAGTGAAAAGTGAAAGGGAAGTCGCTCAGTCGTGTCCAACTCTTCGAGACCCCATGGACTGCAGCCCACCAGGCTCCTCGGTCCATGGGATTTTCCAGGCAAGAATACTGGAGTGGGGTGCCATTGCCTTCTCCGAAGCTTATGTTACCAGTGTACAATTCATAGGCAAGAGAAGAGTCAAAATAACTGTCTTGACAATTTAGGTTAAATAGTGAGTTGACATTAATTGAACACTTATGTTCACTAAGTGAACCACACTATTAACCATAACATTAACCAGATTATCAACCATATATTTAATGCATATTTATTAATATTTCCTAAATCCCATAATATAGGCATTATTATCCCACTGACAAGGGAAGAGAAAACAGGCTTAGAGAGTTTGTTGTTTACTCCCTAAGTCGTGTCTGACTCTGCAACCCCATGGATTGCAGCTCGCCAGGCTCCTCTGTCCATGGAATTCTCCGGGCAAGAATATTGGGAGTGGGTTGCCATTTCCTTCTCTAGGGGATCTTCCTGACCCAGAGATCAAACCCACCTCTCTTGCATTGCAGGTGGGTTCTCTACCACTGAGGCACCAGGGAAGCCCATAGATTTCAGTACAAATATACAATTCACCAGTTCTCAAAGCAAAGATTCAGTAAATTTGATTAGCTTACAATATTAAACTGAAGGGTAGAATCAGGCTTTAGTTAATTTCTGCTGTGAAGCCATAGAAAAGTAGATTTCAGGGGCTTATTTGAGTTCAGTGACTGAATTTATCAGATGGATCTTCACACTTTAGTGCCAGCCAAATACATAGATCTGACCTGTTGAAAGGCTAAAAAGTCAAATGAGAAGATGATAGCTCATGAGAGACCACCTGAGCTTTGCCTGATCAGCTTATGGTTTTTATCACACAGGTGGGTTTTTTTTTCTTTTTTCTTTTTTATTTATTTGTTTATTTATTATTATTTTTTTTAATTTTAAAATCTTTAATTCTTACATGTGTTCCCAAACATGAACCCCCCTCCCACCTCCCTCCCCATAACATCTCAGTGGGTCATCCCCATGCATCAACCCCAAGCATGCTTGGAGAATGGCATTCTATCATGTATACTATCATGTAAGAATTGAATCGCCAGTCCATGTCTGACACAGGTGGGTTTTAATGGCATGATTTGACTGTTATCTGTGCAAGCTCTGTATTCAGACGGCTTGAGTTCAAATCCATCCTAGTAGCTTACTATCAATTTGATCATTTGGGCAAGTTACATAACTTACATAAGCTGTATAAAATTGTTATGAGAATTAAGTGGGATAATGCTTATAAAGCATTTATTTGGGTCTGGCTCTTTGAAAAAGAAAAAGAGAGGGAAAGGGATCAAAAGAATATTAATTAAAAGTGAGAAGCATTTAGTTCATTAAAATAGGTATTTGAAAACTGCTGTTTTTAAACAAAAACATTTTTTGAAGGAATTATGTACATATAAGCAAGTTGCTTACTTCTTTTAGCTCAGTTTACAATTATAAAATGAGTTCAACTCTAATATTTACCTTGGGCTTCCCTGGTGACTCAGATGGTAAAGAGCTCGCCTGCAGTGTGGGAGACCTGTGTTTGATCCATGGGTCAGGAAGAGCCCCTGGAGAAGAAAATGGCAACACACTCCAGTATTCTTGCCTGGAAAATTCCATGGATGCAGGACCCTGGTGGGTTATGGTCCATGGGGTCACAAAGAGTCGGACACAACTGAGCTACTGACAACAATAATACTTACCTCAAGGACACTCATTGGTGATGATTAAATAAAATAATGCACTAACAGCATAATACCTGGCATACAGTAAGTTCTGGGTAAATGATAGCTATTAATATTATTGCCACAATTATATTTATTAAAAAATAAGTACAGAATAGGACATCTTAGGATCAGGGGAGGTGCAATGAAAAAGAACAGGGCTTTTCTGTACTACTTTGTTGACTTTGGCCCCAGATCAGGCCATTAGACTGTCTTCTGAGAACTAGGTAAGAAGAAAGTTTGGACATGTTTTAGAGAAGTCACAGGTTCACTAACAGTTAGACTCAGCCTTCCCAGGAGCCGGGTTAATATTAGGCGCTCGGCTTTCAAGTGGTCCATGATTAAAAGCAAGCACAGCAGTCTTCTTCCAAGCAAAAATACGGATCCATAAACCTAAATGATACCTGAAAGAACTCCTACACTTCTGTATTTATTTTTATGTAAAGAAAGACAAAACAGATTGCTGGTTTCTGGAAATTTTAAGGAGCTCACCCTAGGCTTCTGCCTGATTTCTTGAATAGTATAATAACAGGCCAAAGGAAGTGGTTTCTAAAAGATGGCAGAGTAGGAGGACGTGCGCTCATCTACTCCTGTGAAAACTCCAAACTTACACCTCGCTGCTGAACAACTGTTGGCAGGAGAATGTTCAGTTCAGTTCAGTTCAGTCGCTCAGTCGTCTCCAACTCTTTGCGACCCCATGAATCGCAGCATGCCAGGCCTCCCTGTCCATCACCATCTCCCGGAGTTCACTCAGACTCACGTCCATCAAATCCGTGATGCCATACAGCCATCTCATCCTCTGTCATCCCCTTCTCCTGCCCCCAATCCCTCCCAGCATCAGAGTCTTTTCCAATGAGTCAACTCTTCGCATGAGGTGGCCAAAGTACTGGAGCTTCAGCTTTAGCATCATTCCTACCAAAGAAATCCCAGGGCTGATCTCCTTCAGAATGGACTGTTGGATCCCACCAAAAAAATATATCCCACATCCAAGGGCAAAGGAGAGGCACCAACAAGACAGTAGGAGGGGCGAAACTGTGTTTAGAATCAAACGCCATACCCACTAGAGACGCTCGGAGGGCTCAAACAAAACCTTGTGTGCACCAGGGGACCCCACAGAAACTGAGCCAGACCTAACTTTGAGTATTTGACTATCTCCTGCAGAGGCATGGGTCAGCAGTGGCCTGCCACAGGGGCAGGGGCTCTGGGTGCAGCAGCCCTGGGTGTGGCATAAGCCCTCTTGGAGGAGGTCACCATTAATTCCACCATAGAGCTACCAGAACTTACACAGGACTGGGGAAACAGACTCTTGGAGGGCGCAAACAGAACCTTGTGTGCACCCAGACCCAGGAGAAAGGTGCAGTCTCCCCCATGAGACTGATCCAGACTTGCCCGTGAGTGTCCAGGAGTCTCTGGTGGAGATATGGGTCAGGGGTGGCCTGCTGCAGGGCCAGGGGCACTGAGTGGAGCAATGTGTGTGTGGGATCTTTTGAAGGAGGTCACCATTGTCTTCATTACCTCCACCATAGTTTGGCCTCAGGTCAAACAAGAAGGAGGGAATACAGCCCCATCCATCAATAGAAAATTGGATTAAAGATTTACTGAGCATGGCCCTGCTCATCAGAACAAGACCCAGTTTCTGGAAGCTTCCATAAGCCTCTTATCCTTAACCATCAGAGGGCAGACAAAATGAAAACCGAAATCACAGAAAACTAATCAAGCTGATCTCATGGACCACAGCCTTGTCTAATTCAATGAAACTATGAGCCATGCCATGCAGGGCCATTCAAGACAGCAGGTCATGGTGGAGAGTTCTGACAAAATCTGATCCACTGGAGAAGAGGAATGGCAAGCCATTTCAGTATTCTTGCCTTGAGAACCCATGAACAGTATGAAAAGGAAAAAAGATACGACATTCAAAGATAGACTCCCCAGGTTGGTAGGTGCCCACGATGCTACTGGAGATCAGTGGAGAAATAACTACACCAAGAATGAAGAGATGGAGCCAAAGCAAAAACAACACCCAGTCGTGGATATGACTGATAATGGAAGTAAAGTCCAAATTTGTAATAAACAATATTGTGTAGGAATCTGGAATGTTAGGTCCATGAATCAAGGCAAATTGGAAGTGGTCAAACAGGAAATGGCAAGAGTGAACATCGGCATTTTAGGACTCATTGAACTAAAATGGACTGGAATGGGTGAATTTAACTCAGATGACCATTATAGCTACTACTGTGGGCAGAAATCCCATAGAAGAAATGGAGTAGCCATCATGGTCAACAAGAGTCCAAAATGCAGTACTTAAATGCAAACTCAAAAACGACAGAATGATCTCTTTTTGTTTTCAAGGCAAACCACTTAATATCAGGGTAATCGAAGTCTATGCCCCAACCAGTAATGCTGAAGAAGCTGAAGTTGAACGGTTCTGTGAAGACCTACAAGACCTTCTAGAGTTCAGTTCAGTTCAGTCGCTCAGTCACGTCTGACTCTTTGCGACACCATGATTCGCAGCACACCAGGCCGCCCTGTCCATCACCAACTCCCGGAGTTCACTCAGACTCACGTCCATCGAGTCCGTGATGCTGTCCAGCCATCTCATCCTCTGTCGTGCCGTTCTGCTCCTGCCCTCAATCCCTCCCAGCATCAGAGTCTTTTCCAGTGAGTCAACTCTTCGCATGAGGTGGCCAAAGTACTGGAGTTTCAGCTTTAGCATCAGTCCTTCCAAAGAATTCCCAGGGCTGATCTCCTTCAGAATGGATTAGTTGGATCTCCGTGCAGTCCAAGGGACTCTCAAGAGTCTTCTCCAATACCACAGTTCAAAAGCGTCAATTCTTCGGTGCTCAGCCTTCTTCACAGTCCAACTCTCACATCCATACATGACCACTGTAAAAACCATAGCCTTGACTAGACGGACCTTAGTCGGCAAAGTAATGTCTCTGCTTTTGAATATGCTATCTAGGTTGGTCATAACTTTTCTTCCAAGGAGCAAGCGTCTTTTAATTTCATGGCTGCAATCACCATCTGCAGCGATTTTGGAGCCCAAAAAATAAAGTCTCACACTGTTTCCACTGTTTCCCCATCTATTTCCCATGAAGTGACGGGACCAGATGCCATGATCTTTGTTTTCTGAATGTGGAGCTTTAAGCCAACTTTTTCACTCTGCTCTTTCACTTTCATCAAGAGGCTTTTTAGTTCCTCTTCACTTTCTGCCATAAGGGTGGTGTCATCTGCATATCTGAGGTTATTGATATTTCTCCCAGCAATCTTGATTCCAGCTTGTGTTTCTTCCAGTCCAGCGTTTCTCATGATGTACTCTGCATAGAAGTTAAATAAGCAGGGTGACAATATACAGCCTTGACATACTCCTTTTCCTATTTGGAACCAGTCTGTTGTTCCATGTCCAGTTCTAACTGTTGCTTCCTGACCTACATACAGATTTCTCAAGAGGCAGGTTAGGTGGTCTGGTATTCCCATCTCTCTCACAATTTTCCAGTTTATTGTGATCCACACAGTCAAAGGCTTTGGCATAGTCAGTAAAACAGACTGGAACTCTCTTGCTTTTTCCATGATCCAGCGGATATTGGCAATTTGATCTCTGGTTCCTCTACCTTTTCTAAAACCAGCTTGAACATCAGGAAGTTCATGGTTCACGTATTGCTGAAGCCTGGCTTGGAGAATTTTCAGCATTACTTTACTAGCATGTGGGATGAGTGCAATTGTTCGATAGTTTGAGCATTCTTTGGCATTGCCTTTCTTTGGGATTGGAATGAAAACTAACCTTTTCCAGTCTTGTGGTCATTGCTGGGTTTTCCAAATTTGCTGACATATTGAGTGCAGCACTTTCACAGCATCATCTTTCAGGATTTGAAACAGCTCAACTGGATTTCCATCACTTCCACTAGCTTTCTTCGTAGTGATGCTTTCTAAGGCCCACTTGACTTCACATTCCAGGGTGTCTGGCTCTAGATGAGTGATCACACCATCGTGATTATCCAGGTT
Organism: Capricornis sumatraensis; assembly: GCF_032405125.1. Lineage (NCBI taxonomy): Eukaryota > Metazoa > Chordata > Mammalia > Artiodactyla > Bovidae > Capricornis > Capricornis sumatraensis. The sequence continues at coordinate 9,566,619 of NC_091075.1, read as the reverse complement.
GTGAAGATCTTTTTCGTACAGTTCTTCTGTGTATTCTTGCCACCTCTTCTTAATATCCTCTGCTTCTGTTAGGTCCATGCCATTTCTGTCCTTTATCGAGCCCATCTTTGCATGAAATGTTCCCTTGGTATCTCTATAATTTCTTGAAGAGATCTCTAGTCTTTCCCATTCTGTTGTTTTCTTCTATTTCTTTGCATTGATTGCTGAAGAAGGCTTTCTTATCTCTTCTTGTTATTCTTTGGAACTCTGCATTCAGATGCTTATATCTTTCCTTTTCTCATTTGCTTTTCGCTTCTCTTCTTTTCACAGCTATTTGTAAGGCCTCCCCAGACAGCCATCTTGCTTTTTTTGCATTTCTTTTCCATGGGGATGGTCTTGATCCCTGTCTCCTGTACAATGTCACGAACCTCATTCCATAGTTCATCAGGCACTCTATCTGTCAGATCTAGGCCCTTAAATCTATTTCTCACTTCCACTGTATAATCATAAGAGATTTGATTTAGGTCATACCTGAATGGTCTAGCGGTTTTCCCTACTTTCTTCAATTTAAGTTTGAATTTGGCAATAAGGAGTTCATGATCTGAGCCACAGTCAGCTCCTGGTCTTGTCTTTGCTGACTGTATAGAGCTTCTCCATCTTTGGCTGCAAAGAATATAATCAGTCTGAATTCGGTGTTGATCATCTGGTGATATCCATGTGTAGAGTCTGACTTGGGTTTCTCTTACCTTGGGTTTCTCTTACCTTACTTGGGTTTCTCTTATCTTACTTGGGTTTCTCTTACCTTGGGCGTGGGGTATCTCTTCACGGCTGCTCCAGCAAAGTGCAGCCGCTGCTCCTTACCTTGGATGAGAGGAATCTCCTCAACGCTGCCCTTCCTGACCTTCAACGTGGGATAGCTCCTCTAGACCTTCTAGAACTAACACCCAAAAAAGATGTCCTTTTCATTATAGGGGACTGGAATATAAAAGTAAGAAGTCAAGAGGTACCTGGAGTAACAGGCAAATGTGGCCTTGGGGTACAAAATGAAGAAGGGCGAAGGCTAATACAGTTTTGCCAAGAGAATGCACTGGTGTTAGCAAACACCCTCTTTCAAAAACACAAAAGAAGATTCTACACATAGACATCACCAGATGGTCAATACTGAAATCAGATGGATTATATTCTTTGCAGCTGAAGAGGGAGAAGCTCTGTATAGTCAGCAAAAACAAGACCAGGAGCTGACTGTGGCTCAGATCATGAACTCCTTGTTGCAAAATTCAGACTTAAATTGAAGAAAGTAGGGAAAACCACTAGACCATTCAGGTATGACCTAAATCAAATGCCTAATGATTATACAGTGGAAGTGAAAAATAGATTCAAGGGACTAGATCTGATAGACAGAGTGCCTGATGAACTATGGAATGAGGTTCATGACATTGTACAGGAGATAGGGATCAAGACCATCCCCATGGGAAAGAAATGCAAAAAGGCAAAATGGTTAGCTGAGGAGGCTTTACAAATAGCTGTGAAAAGAAGAGAAGCTAAAGGTAAAGGAGAAAAGGAAAGATATGAGCATCTGAATGCAGAGTTCCAAAGAATAGCAAGGAGAGATAAGAAAGCCTTCCTCAGTGATCAATGCAAAGAAATAGAGGAAAACAATAGAATGGGAAAGACTAGAGATCTCTTCAAGAAAATTAGAGATACCAAGGGAACATTTCATGCAAAGATGGGCACAATAAAGGACAGAAATGGTATGAACCTAACAGAAGCAGAAGATATTAAGAAGAGGTGGCAAGAATACACAGAAGAACTATACAAAAAAAGATCTTCATGACCCAGATAATCACAATGGTGTGATCTGTCACCTAGAGCCAGACATCCTGGAATGTGAAGTCAAGTGGGCCTTAAGAAGTATCACTATGAACAAAGCTAGTGGAGGTGATGGAATTCCAGTTGAGCTATTTCAAATATTGAAAGATGATGCTTTATAAGTGCTACACCCAATATACCAACAAATTTGGAAAATTCAGCCGTGGCCACAGGACTGGAAAAGTTCAGTATTCATTCCAATCCCAAAGAAAGGCAATGCCAAAGAATGCTCAAACTACCATATAACTGCATTCATCTCACATACTACCAATGCAATGCATAAAATTCCCAAACCCAGGCTTCAGCAGTACATGAACCGTGAACTTTCAGATGTTCAAACTGGATTTAGAAAAGGCAGAGGAATCAGAGATCAAATTGCCAACATCCATTGGATCATTGAAAAATCAAGAGAGTTCCAGAAAAACATATACTTCTGCTTTATTGACTACATCAAAGCCTTTGGTTTTATGGAACACAACAAACTGTGGAAAATTCTTCAAGAAATGAGAATACCATGACACCTTACCTGCCTCATGAGACATCTGTATGCAGGTTAGGAAGCAACAGTTAGAATTGGACGTGGGACAACAGACTGGTTCCAAATTGGGAAAGGACAAGGCTATATACTGTCACCCTGCTTATTTAACTTATATAAGGAGTACATCATGAGAAATGCTGGGCTGGATGAAGCACAAGCTGAATCAAGATTGTTGGGAGAAGTATCAATAACCTCAAATACACAGATCATACCACCCTTATGGCAGAAAGTGAAGAACTAAAGAACCTCTTGATGAAAGTGAAAAGGAAAGTGTAAAATTTGGCTTAAAACTCAAGGTTCAGAACACTAAGATCATGGCATTCAGTCTCATCACTTCATAGCAAACAGATGGGGAAACAATGGAAACGGTGAGAGACTTTATATTTGGTGGCTCCAAAATCACTGCAAATGGTGACTGCAGCCATGAAATGAAAAGACGCTTGCTTCTTAGAAGAAAAATTATGACCAACCTAGAGAGAATATTAAAAAGCAGAGACATTACTTTACCAACAAAGGTCCATCTAATCAAAGCTATGGTTTTTCCATTAGTCAAGTATGGATATGAGAGTTGGACTCAAGAAAGCTGAGCACCAAAGAATTGATGTTTTTGAACTGTGGTGTTGGAGAAGACTCTTGAGAGTCCCTTGGACTGCAAGGAGATCCAGCCAGTCCATACTAAAGGAAATCAGTCTTAGTATTCATTGGAAGGACTGATGCTGAAGCTGAAACTCCAATACTTTGGCCACCTGATGCGAAGAACTAACTCACTGGAAAAGACTGATGCTGGGAAAGATTGAGGGCAGAAGGAGACGGGGACGACAGAGGATGAGATCATTGGATGGCATCACTGACTCAAAGGACATGAGTTTGAGCAAGCTCTGGGAGTTGGTGGTGGACAGGGAGTCCTGGTGTGTTCCATGCCATGATGTCCATGGGGTGCGTCCATGGGGTCACAAAGAGTCAGACACAGCTGAGTGACTGAACTGACTGACTGAAAGGAATTGGAAGAATTTCCTTTCCTCAAACCCTAGTGGATAATCTTCCTAGGCTCCCATGCAGGCTGTTCTTACCTTCTCCCTCCTTTCTCCAGGCCTTCTGCATCATAGACACTCTGTGAGAGGTGCCTGTTGTTGTTTAGTCATTAAGTTGTATCTGACTCTTTTGTGAGCCCCATGAACTCCTCCGTCATGGGATTTTCTAGGCAAGAATACTGGAGTGGGTTGCCATTTTCTTCTTTCGGGGTCTTTCCTACCCAGGGATCGCACCTCCGTCTCCTGCATTGGCTGGCAGATTCTTTTCCACTTAGCTATCAGGGAAGCCCAAAGGTACCTGTGGTGTTGTTCAGTTGCTAAGTCTGACTAAAGTTTCTGACTTTTTGACCCCCATGGACTACAGCATACCAGGCTCCCCTGTCCTCCACTGTCCCCCAGCATTTGTTCAAGTTCATGTTCATTGAGTCCGTGATGCTATTTAACCATCTCATGCTCTGCTGCCCTTTTTTCATTTTGCCAAGGTACCTGTATCCTTAGCCAATTTTTAATAGGTAACTTTTCCATCAGAAAAGGGGGGTGTTACAGTTAATGTGACCATTCATCAGTTGCATTTATTGATTTTTCTTAATGTCAGTAAACAAATTTTTATCATCTCTGTTGCTAACATCTAAATAAGGGGATCCTGTGTAGCCTGGTGGACAGCACACAGACTGTCAACCAAAGGGCATTATATCAAATTCCGCCTAGCCGTTCAACAACTCAGATCTTTGCTAGTTTCTCTCCGAGTTGCATCTGGGGGTGTCAGCACCACCTCAGAGTGATGTTGTGCAGGAACAAGAAAAATGCTGTGCTGACTACTTCATGACCACTTAACAGATGGTACACTTTCTGTTTCGTTTTTTCTCCCTTTGTCTAACCTCATCCTTTGTTCAATATTATTGAAGGACTAACCGTTTTTTCCTACCAAGCATGTTGAGTCAAGCTGCAGCTTTACATTCCAGACTGAAGCAGAACAGTCAGGAAAAGTTGCTACACATCCTTGAGAACATGCTAACCTTTAACAAAACAAAACAAAACCCTTACCCAATGTGCATTTGTGGCTCTGAAATCTGGTAAATAATGTGTAGTTAAGTAAAATCTCAGCTTCTTTGGGAAAGAACTGAACTTCCTTTGCCTTTTAAATTGGTAGACAAAGGAATTCAGACCAAATTAAAGTGTTGTTAAGCCTTTAAAACATAAAAAAAGTAAGATATTACCTCTAAGGACTAAATTATGCACTGATACTCTTTTGGGTTCTCACACGAGAATTTTAACTTTTTTTACTTTATTAAAAGTCTAAAATATTTAGGCCATTAAATTTTATCTATGTAAGTCTGTTGTTCTTGTTTAATGAAGGTATCAGTGGTAGTCATTTCCTTCTCCCTCTTGATTTAGAATACCAGCTGTGGTGACTGTAACACTGTAGTCTGGGTTGATCCCTGGGGCTCCTTACCTATGCTGCAGACACAGCAAGGTTTTTTTTAATACCTTTCTTTCTGGAGCACACGTTTGTAAACCAGAGCTTGCTGACATTGCGTATCACCCAGGCTTTAGCTCTTGTCTTTACTATTTTAGGGGCGCTACACCTAGGATTGCCCTATTTTCTCTACGTCCTCAAAAACGCTGTTTTAGTGGATTCTGTCTGACTTTCCTGAATCTCCTCTGGATCAGAACTGGCCTCTACTTTAATCTTCCCTTTAAATTCTCTTTACGGTTAAAGAAACTCTTTCCATGCGGTCTAGCCTGCTGGCTTTGTCTTGGACTTTTTGCCCTTTGTTTACTTTCTTTGGCCACATTCCTTTTCATTGTTGTTGCTGCTGATTTCTTCCCCCACTGTATCAAGCTCACTGATATTTCAGGCCTCTTGTACTTGCTACTCCCTCTTCAAAGAATGCCCTTCTCTGGGTCTTCACAGAGCCACACTTCAACTCTTGGGTCTCAATCAGATACCACCTCTCCAGGTGGCCTCTGGATCTGCACCGTCTAGCTAAGAACTCATCGTCAGCCTCCCCCCAGGTCACTCTCCATCCCACTGAACTGCTCTCCTTCCTTCACAGCACCTACTGCTCTCTGAGGTGATCTTTGTCTTTTACTGTGTTTGTTGCCTGACTCCACACTCAGGAAAGTACGCGCCACTAGGGCAGGAACCTGTCACTTCTGCTGGCCACAAAATCCCTGGTGTGTAGCACAGTTCCCATAGAGGCTTCATGAATAATTTCTTGAAGAAATAAATGAATGAATCAATGACTGTCTTCATCCTCTTCTCCACCTATTTAATCTTACCAATTAATCAAGGTCCATTTTTTTCCCCTATAAATATCCTTCAAGACGACTCTAGTCCACAAGGTTGTTTAAAACAACGGTCCTCATTTTAAAAGTACTAGGCTACCTGTTATTAATAGTATTCCTCACGACTCTGCCCTAAATTTAAGTGGCTAGTCCTCTCATCTGAATGATTAACCTTGATTTAGGTTGGAATCAATCAGTTTGACCTCATTCAGTTCTGAGAGACTTTTTGGTGAATGAATGTGTGTGTGTGTGTGTGTGTGTGTGTGTACATGCGTGTGCTTAGTCCCTTGGCCATGTTCGACTCTTTGCAACGCCATGGATTGTAGCCACCCAGGTTCCTTTGTCCATGGTATTTTCCAGGCAAGAGTACTGGAGTGGGCATTATCAGAGAAATGCAAATCAACACCACAATGAGGTACCATTTCACGCCAGTCAGAATGGCTGCGATCCAAAAGTCTACAAGCAATAAATGCTGGAGAGGGTGTGGAGAAAAGGGAACCCTCTTACACTGTTGGTGGGAATGCAAACTAGGACAGCCACTATGGAGAACAGTGTGGAGATTCCTTATAAAACTGGAAATAGAACTGCCATATGACCCAGCAATCCCACTGCTGGGCATACACACTGAGGAAACCAGAATTGAAAGAGATACATGTACCCCAATGTTCATCACAGCACTGTTTATAATAGCCAGAACATGGAAGCAACCTAGATGTCCATCAGCAGATGAATGGATAAGAAGGTTGTGGTACATATACACAATGGAGTATTACTCAGCCATTAAAAAGAATACATTTGAATCAGTTGAGGTGGATAAAACTGGAGCCGATTATACAGAGTGAAGTAAGCCAGAGAGAAAAACACCAATATAGTCTACTAAAACATATATGTGGAATTTAGAAATATGGTAATGATAACCCTGTATGCAAGACAGCAAAAGAGACACAGATGTATAGAACAGTCTTATGGACTCTGTGGGAGAGGGCGAGGGCAGGATGATATGAGAGAATGGCATTGAAACATGTATAATATCATATGTGAAATGAATCACCAGTCCAGGTTCGATGCATGATACAGGGTGCTCGGGGCTGGTGTACTGGGATGACCCAGAGGGATGGTATGGGGAGGGAAGAGGGAGGGGGTTCAGGATGGGGAACACGTGTACACCCGTGGTGGATTCATGTTGCTGTATGGCAAAACCAATACAATATTGTAAAGTAATTAGCCTCCAATTAAAATAAATATATTAAACGAAAAGAATACTAGAGTGGGTTGCCATTTCCACCCCAGGGCATCTCCCCAACCCAGGGATTGAACCTGTATATCTTGCATCTCCTGCACTGGCAGATGATTATTTATCACTAGGCCACCTGGAGCTCAGGCATTAGCCCCAAATATAGCTCAGGATGCTCAAGAGTACCACCAGCCTCTTCAAGATAATACGTTCTAGCATAATCCCCTCGCCCTCTTTTCATACCAGCCTGCTCCTGATAGTGAGGATTCCAACCCAGACCCACTGCAGAATGGCTGTTAACTGATATCAAACCAAGTTAAGCCCTATATGAGGTAGATAAAAAGAAATAAGTTTGGTACTTCTTGCTTTTCCATATTCTTTACTTTGAGCACCCTCTGTAGCAGTGTACCTTCTGAGTGGGATTCCAAGACATCCTCTCCTAGGTCCAGCACTTTCCAGCTATTCATCCCTTCATACCCAGAAGATGGCTTCAGGAATACAGCCTCAAGGCTGCAGGTTCTCCTCTCTGCAAGTCTCCTATCACAAACACTGCCTTATGGACAGTGCATGCCCCCTAAATTGCTTCAGTCACATCCGACTCTTTGTGACCCTATGGACTGTAGCCCACCAGGCACCTCTCTCCATGGGATTCTCCAGGCAAGAATACTGAGTAGGTTGCCATGCCCTCCTCCAGGGTTATGGACAGTATCAGATCCTGAGTGTTTGCCAGCAGTTGATTTGATACATTCCTTTGTGCTGGACTAAAAGAACCCTCAGGGCCTCTTCTCCACCTCCAGGAGTCTTAATTGTAGTAGCTTTTTAAGATAACCATCCACTTTGCTGTGTCACCCACAGGAATGAGAGGAAAGGTTAAAACTCTAGACCAGGTAAGAGGTGAAGGAGCGTCAACAGGTTGAGACTGGTGCTTCTGATGAGAAGCTTGTTGAGCAGCTCACATTCTGCTATGTGTGTGGCCAAGGACTTTTTCTTCCAGTTCCCCAGAACTGGATAAAGAAGCGACTTGAGCACAGGGGGTGCAAAAAAACAAAATGATCCACTTGAGCTGTAGATTTCCTATGGTTAATTCTAAACGTCTGTTCTCTCAGCTTTTCAGCCATTTTCCCCCGGAAGGCTCTCTTTGTCTCTTCCCACACTCATTCCAGTGGTGGTTTTTCTCCACGTCTTACTCAGTCTGCAGTTGCTCTCTCCCTGCCCCATTTGTGTTTTCCTCGTTCCCTTACATGCTCTAACGTTAAAAAAAAAAAAAATCCCACTTTTGGAATTTGTTATGTATATAATGGACATACCACCTCTGAAATATTCCCTTCAGGTAAGGAGTAGAGGGAAAAACAGGAGGAAATGTGTTCAAAGAAGCTTGGATCTGTTTCTCATCTTCCTTGTGGGCAGAGGGAAGGGCAGAGTCCAGGCTCTCCTCTCTACAAAAAAACCTGCTCACCTTGAAGGTTTCTCATCTGCCTTGATGGATTGGACCCTAACTGTCTGTCTCAAGTCATTCAGTTCACTTCAGTTCAGTCGTTCAGTCGTGTCCGACTCTTTGCAATCCCATGAATCGCAGCACACCAGGCCTCCCTGTCCATCACCAACTCCCAGAGTTCACTCAGACTCACGTCCATCGAGTCCGTGATGCCATCCAGCCATCTCATCCTCTGTCATCCCCTTCTCCTCCTGCCCCCAATCCCTCCCAGCATCAGAGTCTTTTCCAATGAGTCAACTCTTCACATGAGGTGGCCAAAGTACTGGAGTTTCAGCCTTAGCATCATTCCCTCCAAAGAAATCCCAGGGCTGATCTCCTTTAGAATGGACTGGTTGGATCTTCTTGCAGTCCAAGGGACTCTCAAGAGTCTTCTCCAACACCACAGTTCAAAAGCATCAATTCTTTGGCACTCAGCTTTCTTCACAGTCCAACTCTCACATCCATACATGACCACTGGAGAAACCATAGCCTTGACTAGACGGAGCTTTGCTGGCAAAGTAATGTCTCTGCTTTTGAATATGCTATCTAGGTTGGTCATAACTTTTCTTCCAAGGAGGAAGCGTCTTTTAATTTCATGGCTGCACTCACCATCTGCAGTGATTTTGGAGCCCCCCAAAATAAAGTCTGACACTGTTTCCCCTGTTTCCCCATCTATTTGCCATGAAGTTATGGGACCAGATGCCATGATCTTCGTTTTCTGAATGTTGAGCTTTAAGCCAACTTTTTCACTCTCCTCTTTCACTTTCATCAAGAGGCTTTTTAGTTCCTCTTCACTTTCTGCCATAAGAGTGGTGTCATCTGAATATCTGAGGTTATTGATATTTTTCCCAGGAATCTTGATTCCAGCTTGTGCCTCTTCCAGCCCAGCGTTTCTCATGATGTACGTTACATATAAGTTAAATAAGCAGGGTGACAATATACAGCCTTGATGTACTCCTTTTCCTATTTGGAACCAGTCTGTTGTTCCATCTCCAGTTCTAACTGTTGCTTCCTGACCAATATGCTACCAGAGATCAGTGGACAAATAACTCCAGAAAGAATGAAGGGATGGAGCCAAAGCAAAAACAATACCGAGTTGTGAACGTGACTGGTGATAGAAGCAAGGTCTGATGCTGTAAAGAGCAATGTTGCATAAGAACCTGGAATGTCAGGTCCATGAATCAAGGCAAATTGGAAGTGGTCAAACAGGAGATGGCAAGAGTGAACATCAACATTCTAGGAATCGGCGAACTAAAATGGACTGGAATGGGTGAATTTAACTCAGATGACCATTACATCTACTACTGTGGGCAGGAATCCCACAGAAGAAATGGAGTAGCCATCATGGTCAACAAAAGAGTTTGAAATGCAGTACTTGGATGCAATCTCAAAAACGACAGAATGATCTCTGTTCATTTCCAAGGCAAACTATTCAATATCACAGTAATCCAAGTCTATGCCCCAACCAGTAATGCTGAAGAAGCTGAAGTTTATGGTTATATGAAGACCTACAAGACCTTTTAGAACTAGCACCCAAAAAAGATGTCCTTTTCATTATAGGGGACTGGAATGCAAAAGTAGGAAGGCAAGAGGTACCTGGAGTAACAGGCAAATTTGGCCTTGGGGTACAGAATGAAGCAGGGCAAAGGCTAATAGAGTTTTGCCAAGAGAACGCACTGGTCATAGTAAACACCCTCTTCCAACAACACAAGAGAAGACTCTACACATGGACATCACCAGATGGTCAACACCGAAATCAGATTGATTATATTCTTTGCAGCCAAAGATGGAGAAGCTCTATACATACAGTCAGCAAAAACAAGACCGGGAGCTGACTGTGGCTCAGATCATGAACTCCTTATTGCTAAATTCAGACTTAAACTGAAGAAAGTAGGGAAAACCACTAGATCATTCAGGTATGACCTAAATCAAATGCCTAATGATTATACAGTGGAAGTGAGAAATAGATTTAAGAGCCTAGATCTGATAGATAGAGTGCCTGATGAACTATGGAAGGAGGTTCGTGACATTGTACAGGAGACAGGGATCAAGACCATCCCCATGGAAAAGAAATGCAAAAAAGCAAGATGGCTGTCTGGGGAGGCCTTACAAATAGCTGTGAAAAGAAGAGAAGCAAAAAGCAAAGGAGAAAAGGAAAGATATACGCATCTGAATGCAGAGTTCCAAAGAATAACAAGGAGAGATAAGAAAGCCTTCCTTAGTGATCAATGCAAAGAAATAGAGGAAAACAGCAGAATGGGTAAGACTAAAGATCTCTTCAAGAAAATTAGAGATACCAAGGGAACGTTTCATGCAAAGATGGACCGGTAAAGGACAGAAATGGTATGGACCTAACAGAAGCAGAAGATATTAAGAAGAGGTGGCAAGAATACACAGAAGAACTGTGCAAAAAATCTTCATGACCAAGATAATCACAATGGTATGATCACTCACCTAGAGCCAGACATCTTAGAATGTGAAGTCAAGTGGGCCTTAGAAAGCATCATTATGAACAAGGCTAGTGGAGGTGATGGAATTCCAGTTGAGCTGTTTCAAATCCTGGAGGATGATGCTATGAAAGTGCTGCACTCAATATGCCAGCAAATTTTGAAAACTCAGTGGTGGCTACAGGACTGAAAAAGGTCAGTTTTCATTCCAATCCCAAAGAAAGGCAATGCCAATGAATGCTCAAACTACCGCACAGTTGCACTCATCTCAAGTCATTAGGCTATTAGATTGTTAGTTTACCTCTTATTTATGCTCTTCTCTGTTAATATTATCATTATTAATATCAATCATAAGAAAAACAACAAAATTACCTATATTCTTTGTTATTATAACCTCCTCTAATCTTGAATTAGGTCATTAACTTTTTGCTGTCATGAAAATAGGGTAGTATGAAATATCAATATATTAAAAGATGAAGAAAGCTATTGCATCTTTTAATAGGCATTCAGAGGGTATTTTGACAGAAGAGAAATGTAAGAATTTTTATAAAATTAATTGACTCCAGTATAACTTTTCACACAAACGAAATGAAATGTATAATTTCAGCTTTTTGAATGAAACAAAACCTCTTTGAGGTTTGAATAATAAACTGTGTGTGGTGTAATTATAAGATTGTATTTCAACTTTTCTGCTAAGTCACTTCAGTCGTGTCTGACTCTGTGCGACCCCATAGACAGCAGCTCACCAGGATCCCCCATCCCTGAGATTCTCCAGGCAAGAACACTGGAGTAGGTTGCCATTTCCTTCTCCGATTTATGAAAATGAAAAGTGAAAGGGAAGTCGTCACTCAGTCGTGTCCAACTCTTAGCAACCCCATGGACTACAGCCTACCAGGCTTCTCTATCCATGGGATTTTCCAGGCAAGAGTACTGGAGTGGGGTGCCATTGCCTTCTCTATTAACTTTTCTAAAAAGCATGAAAAAATTACAATCACTTGGTCTGTTGAAATTACAAGTCAACAAGAAGCCTTTTGTCTCTGCATATAGATGAACTCTGTGGAATGGCACTGTATTTTTTCAAGCTATTGAAGATGGGCTTGTTGCTAAACAGATACAGGTTACTACTTAGTGAGGTTTAGTTAGTGTGATAATGAGGGCCCAAGGGGGAATTTTCCAAGACAGCTGGGTTTTAAATACACTATGTGAACTTAGCTGGGAAGAAGCATAGACATTAAAAAAATAGGAGCTAGTGCAGTGTTCTAACAGCACAGTGGTGAAAGGTAGCGAGAAATGAAAAGCGAATGCAAATGTGAGCCAGGTCGACCCAGAGTGCCAAAGCAGTACTCAAATTTCTCTAATTAGGGTTCAAATGAAAAGGTAGGGCCTCACTTATTTTTTTAGAAACCTAATAACTATGAAAACATAAATAATTTCTGGTGGAGAAAAACCCATGAGCTCTATTCTGACTTGTAGCTTAAAAGTCTGGTTTTTGTTTTGTGCCATGCAGATAACAGCTCCCATTACTTCATTCCTAGCAATGATAAGTGAATTTAATGTGTTGTCTTGTTTGATCTTGTTGAATGATAGACATTTTACATGAGGATACAGAAGTTTGGAGGGGGGGGCGGTTAAGTAAGCTGTGCTGCAGCTTAGGAGGTGAAACCAGGACTCAAACCAGAGCACTTGCCCCTCTCCACGGCCCTGTGCTGCTGCCCCTTGTATTGGCAGTTTGCAGGCAGTGAGAAGGGCACAGCCTTTCAACCTGCAAACAGATGTGTACAATACTTTGTGAGCTCACTCGTGAAAAACTAAACCAAGGCTAAAATATGAGAGCATTAAGGTTTAAGAAAACCTGAACAAAGCCAGTGGAATTCACAGTCTGAGTTTTTGTCTCATTTCTTTGATGGGTAATGAAATATGGTTGTACTTGGGAGCCTCTCAGAAAAGTGGAGATATTCATGGGAAGAAATATGCAAAACACGATAATCCTTTGGACTGTTGTTCTTATAAAATATAGCTCTCTTTCAGACAGCAACAACAGTTAGTCATGACTTACACATTCTTTTTAAGATATATCAGAGTCCATTTAAAGTTCCAAAATGTAATACTCAGCACAGAAATAGAGTAACAGATGTTATAACCAAATTAAGGGTTCTTTCCAGACATCTTTTATTGACATTAGAGTGGTACAGAGGCACATTAAAGCCTTTGAATTAAGTGCTACACTCTCAACCTGAGGATTTGGTGGAAAGTAACTTCTGAAATTGATGTTTCAATTTCAACTGCTTGTATACGTGCTGAATTGCTTCAGTTGTGTCCAACTCTTTACAACCCCATGGACTGAGGCCATCAGGCTCCTCTAGACATGGGATCCTCCAGACAAGAATATTGGAGTGGGTTGCCATGACCTTCTCCAGGGGATCTTCCCAACCCAGGGATGGAACCCAGGTCTCTCAAATCTCCTGCATTAGCAGGCAGATTCTTTACCACTAGCTTGCCACCTGGGAAGCCCTCAATTTCAACTATTCGATTCAAATTGATGTTTCTAACAAGTGGCTTTCTAATTAATGAATATGTTTACAGATTGCCTTCTTTCTACTCTGTTCTAAAATTTATCACGTTTCTGCAATTATTTGCCTATTGTCTCCCTCCATCACTGGACTGTGAGCCACTGAAGTGCAGGCACTGTGTGGGAACCTTCTTTGTATACCCAGGTCTTGATAATGCCTGATAACAAGTAGACATTGAAATTTTTACTTTTTAAAACACATAACATAGAAGAGTTTTCAGCCTCAGCACTATTGATATTTTGGGTCATATAATTCTTATTGGGGGTGGTGCTGTAGCATACATTGTAGGATCTATAACAGCATTCCTCACATCTACTCACTGGGTGCCAGTGGTCCCCACCTACCTACCTAAAATATCTCCAAAAGTTTCCAGATGTCTTCTGAGGGGGACAGGGAATCACCCGCAATTGAAAACCACTGACAGACAAGAATGCATACTCATGCACAGATAAAAACATGAAGCTTTTAATATATTAATTTATTTTTTCAAATTTCTTTGATTAGGCAACAAGTACACAGCATACAAGAATCTAAAGTATGAAAGGATATATAATAAAAGATAAATTCATCCCCCTCTTCCATCTCCCAATCAGTTTTTGTATATTATTCTAGACCTGAAATATCCAACAGATGCCACTAACTACACGTGATTGTTGTGAACTTAAGCTGTGGCCTGCTCTAACTGAGATGTGCTAAGTATAAAATCTGTGATGGATTTTGAAGACTAAAAAAGTGTAAAATATATCATTAATAATTGTTTTACATTTACATGTTAGAATGACAATATCTTGGATACACTATGTAAAATAAAATATATAATTAAAATTAATTTCACCTTTAATAAAGCCATTTTACTACAGCTACTAGGAAATTTTAAATTACATATGTGGCTTTCATTATATTTTTGTTGTATGGCACTTTAAAATAAATTTTCTATGGAGTTATAAACATAGATGTGCATATATAATGATAAACTTTAACATGTATACATTGTTTTATTTTATACTTAGCATAAAAATTGCATATGGTACTTAATAAATACTTAATAGATACTCACTGAATCAATAAATAATTGAGTGATTATATGTATATGTATACAATTGACCCTTGAAGAACTTGGAGGTTAAGTCCAAAATCTGTGACTATTTTATACTTGACCCTCCAAATATGCTTGCTATTCCTCTGAATCCGAGGTCCCATATCCCCTCATTCAACCAGCCTTAGATAGTGTAGTACTATAGTATTAACTGTTGAAAAAAATTCTCATATAAATGGACCCAAATAATTCAAATCCATATCAGTTCCACATACTTCATTTTATTCAAATGATATAAATATCTTATTATGATCTTCATTTATTTCATCTGTAAAATGGGCATAATAACAACATTGTTGTGAAAATTAAGTATTTATATAAGAACTTAGAATAGTACCCGTCAGATTACTATAATCACATATCACTACCCTTCCCTTCTTTGTTATCATTATTGTTTTTGTTGTTACTATTATTTTAAGTAACTATTTTAAAGATGAGGAAACCAAATATCAGGGAAGATAATACCCCTAGGTAACACAGCTGGCAACTTGCCTGGTCGAAACTGGAACCTTGTGCTTTGACTTACAAGTTCATGCACTCATCTCCATCTCAGGATGCCTCATTATAGTCACTTAAAAACACAAAAAAAGAAAGCATGCAGTGCCTAGATCCTGTTTTTAAATTCCATTACCTTGTATCCAGTATTCTTGCCTGGAGAATCCCATGGACAGAGTAGCCTGGCGGGCTGTCGTCCACATGACTGAAGTAAACAGGCACCTTATAAAAGGTACCAGCGCTTCCCAGGTGGCACTAATGATAAACAACCCACTTGCCAATGCAGGAGACGTAGGAGACGTGGGTTCAATCCCTGGGTTGGCGAGATCTCCTGGAGAAGAAAATGACAACCCACTCCAGTATTCTCAGCTGGAAAATTCCATGGACAAAGGAGCCCCATGGGCTACAGTCCACTGGGCCACAAAGAGTCAGACCCAACTAAGCGACTGAACACACACACATAAAAGGGACCAAGATCCTTAGAATATTGTCTGTCTCCACGTCAGGATTAGGAAAGTGCAAATCTGAAATATTTTGATATGTCAGTCAGGAAGTGCTCAAAAACTGGATATGCAGGAGCTTTGTGTACCTTTCTGAAACTTTCAGGTAAATTTCCAGTAATTTCAATTATTTCAAAATATGAAGTCTAAAAAATAGTAAAAGCAATAGGGAAATTTAGTTAGGAATGTCAAAACACATATCTCTGTAATTTATGGGTTAAAGAAGTTATAGTGGAAGTTGATATTTAGGATTGAATGAAATGAATTTACTTATCCAAATTTGTGGGATAAAGCCATGATGGCAGTTGGAAGGAATTACAAAACTTTTATGTTAAAAATAGCATGAATATAATGGGACAAGTGGATATTATGTACCTCCAAATGTGATACATTTAAGGAAGACATTATATCATCTTTTTAGTATTTTTGTCAAAAATATTTCAACTGCTTCTAATTGTGAGGAAGCAGTCAGACAAACTGAAATTGCGGACATTCTACAAAACACCTGGCCTAGATGCTTAAAAATGGTGGTCATGAAAGTCAAAGAAAAAAGCCCAGAACCCTCTTATAGGTTAAAAAAAAAAAGACAAAAACCACCTTTTTTTACCTAGAGTAAAAGAGGCTAGGGTAACCTATCACCTAAATGCAATGCTTGATCCTTGTTTGGGTCTTGAATTAAACAAACAAATGAAAAGCTGTAAACATTATTCAGACACTTGGGGAAATTTGAATATAATATTACTGCTGCTGCTGCTGCTAAGTCGCTTCAGTCGTGTCCGACTCTGTGCGACCCCACAGACAGCAGCCCACCAGGCTCCCCCGTCCCTGGGATACATAGTATTACATTTCTTGATTGTGGTAATGGTATCATGTTTGTGTAGAAGAGTGTTTTTATTCTGTGTGGGTGACCTATGACGTCGGCAATGATACAGATAGATGATGGTGGGACATTGTGACAGATGTTAGCCCTTGGGCTAGAGGATGAGCACTCTGGTTTTTTTGTTTCTTTAGTGGCTCAGTCATCTGACTCTTGCGACCCCATAGACTATAGCCCGCAAGGCTCCTCCGTCCACGGGATTTTCCAGGTGAGAGTACTGTTCCAAGTGAGAGTACTGAAGCTGGTTACCGTCTCCTTCTTCAGGGGACCTTCCAGGCTCAGGAACTGACCCTTCATCTCCTGCAGCGCAGGTGGGTTCGTTACCACTGAGCCACCTGGGAAGCCCTGCTGTGCTGTGCTGTGCTTAGTCGCTCAGTCGTGTCCGACTCTTTGTGACCCCATGGACTGCAGCCCACCAGGCTCCTCTGTCCATGGGATTCTCCAGGCAAGAATACTGGAGTGGTTGCCATGCCCTCCTCCAGGGGATCTTCCCAACCCACAGATCAAACCCAGGTCTCCTTCATTGCAGGCAGATTCTTTACCATCTGAGCCGCAAGGGAGGGTCCAAAGCCCTGAGAGTTGGGTGTTAGTTATATTGTGAGGTGTTTTTTTTTTAATCATCTCAACCTTTGAAATTTAACAAACATTTGTTAAGCTCTATGTGCTGAGAGTATAAAGATAAATAAATGAGGCTCTCTTCCCCAGGAAATCCCAGTTTTGTGGAAGAGTTAACATGATCATTGCTGCAGTACCTGCTGGTACTATAGATGCCAAAAAAAAAAAAAATACACAGAAAATAAGGAAGAAATTTTGTTAACAAAAGTTATTATCACTATAAAAACTCAAAAATAAAGAAAAACTTAGAAAATTAAATTCTTATATGCCATCGCCCAGAGGTGATTTCGTCAACATTTTGCTGATTTGATTTCCTTTCAATGCTTACTGTGCATTTTCTGTTCTTCCTTTCTCGCTATCACTCTCACACTCTCTAACTCCAGTGGAGGATGGAAATACTAAATTGAAGTCACATTGTATTTTCAGTCTTGTTCTCTGACTCCTCCACCCATTATATCATTGTAGAATCTTTTCCGTGCCATTGAAAATTTCTTTGAAATGTCCATTTTAATGGCTTCATAGTATTCAATTACATTGTTGAAGATTTTGACCATTTCCAAATATTGTCTATTGTAAAGAATTATAATTAGGAAATAATTCAGAGAAAAAGAGTCTGAATGTCAAAGGAAAATGCTACTGTTCATTTGAAAATGGGTGAAATTTAATGTACTCCTTTCATTTATAATGTAGCGTGTAATCCTTATCTAATTTTCCAGTTTATAATCCTTATCTAATTTTCTAGTTTATAATACTGCTATATTCAGGTCAGTTGCTCAGTTGTGTCCGACTCTTTTCGACCCCCTGGACTGCAACACGCCAGGCCTCCCTGTCCATCACCAAATCCCAGAGCTTGCTCAAACTCGTGTCCATTGAGTTGGTGATGCCATCCAACCATCTCATCCTCTGTTTTCCCCTTCTCCTCCTGCCTTCAATCTTTCCCAGCATCAGGGGCTTTTCAGATGAGTCAGGTCTTTGCATCAGGTGGCCAAAGTATTGGAGTTTCAGCTTTAGCATCAGTCCTTCCAATGAATATTCAGGACTGATTTCCTTTAGGATGGACTGGTTGGATCTCCTTGGAGTCCAAGGGACTCTCCAGAGTCTTCTCCAACACACAGTTCAAAAGCATCAATTCTTTGGGGGTCAGTTTTCTTTGTACTCCAACTCTCACATCCATACATGACTACTGGAAAAACCATAGCTTTGACTAGACGGACCTCTGTTGGCAAAATAATGTCTCTGCTTTTTAATATGCTGTCTAGGTTGGTCATAACTTTTCTTCCAAGGAGCACGTGTCTTTTAATTTCATGGCTGCAGTCACCATCTGCAGTGATTTTGAAGCCCAAAAAATTAAGGTCTCTCACTGTTTCCATTGTTTCCCCATCTATTATCTACTAGTGGCATTTTATACTGAAATAACAATATAACTTAGTGTAAGCTTATCTATTAATATTATAACTTAATATAAGCTTATATATTAATATTGGGTCTTCCCTGGTGGCTTAGACAGTGAGGAATCTGCCTGTAATGTGCGAGACTCTCTGGATCAGAAAGGTCCCCTGAAGAAGGAAATGGCAACCCACTGCAATACTCTTGCCTGAAGAATTCCATGGACAGAGGAGCCTGGCAGGCCACAGTCCATGGCGTCACAAAGAGGGAACACAATGGAGCAACTAACATTTTTATCTTTTTACGTATTAACATGAAATATTTGTTAAAAATATAGATATAGTTCTCCATTTGATTTTTCAACTCCCAAAAGGAAAATTTAATGTAACAATGCATTTCAAGGGAAACATTCTGTAAACATTTGCAAATTATTAAAAATAATTTGCTGTATTTAAAATTTTTCTCCCTCTAACCTTTACCCCTCAAACTTCTCTACTATGGGTTTTATCCCTTTAAATGAAAATTTCTTGTGCATTTATGTAAGTTTATTTGAAAGATAAATTACCGGAAAGATTTAACAGTTAAATTCACCCATCCTTTTGGGAAAAAGATGGAGTGTTGTTTGGAGAAGTTTAGAGAGGGAAGCCACACACATGCACCATTCACGGGGAATAACAGCTGATGAAACTGTCTTATAGGATGAAATAGCAATACCCATTAAAAACTTAAATATGTATAATCATGTTGCTGGGGATTCCCTAGTGGCTCATGGGTAAAGAATCCACCTGTCAGTGCAGATGTGGCAAGAGTCACAGATTTGGTCCCTGGGTCAGGAAGATTCCCCTGGAGAAGGGAACGACAGCCCACTCCAGTATTCTTGCCTGGAAAATCCCATGGACAGAGGAGCCTGGCAGTGTACAGTCTGTGGGGTCACAGAGATTCAGACACGACTTGGCAACTGAGCAACAACAACAATTGCCTTGTTGCTGTGGGCTGAAAGTTTATGTTCAGTCATTTATATACTGAAGCCCTAACCCTCAAAGGTGATGTTATTAGTAGGGGGGGTCTTTCAGGGTTGATGAGGTTATAAGAATGGAGCCCTCCTGGATGGAATAAGTGTGTTTACATCGAGTTGGCCAAGAAATTCGTTCAAGTTTTTTCCATAAAGAAGAAATCTCACCGAGCCCCCCAGCCCCTTGGGCTACAGCAGGTTACAGTGAGTTCTGCAGTCAGAGAGAGTTGTCACGCTGATCTTGGACTTCTAGCCTCCAGAACTGTAATAAATTTCTGCTGTTTATAAGCCACCCAGTCTGTGGTATTTTATTATAGCATCCTGAACAAAGTAAGATACATGTTCTTATTCTTAACATTTTCAAAATGCATACAGCAAACTTTGAATTGTCCTCAGGAGACAAAGAATAAGATGGATAATGAAAACATTAAATTCCCCTGATTTACACACAAGCTTCAGTCCCCCACATCATTAAAGATTTTACTAAATCTCCTAAGAAATGGCAAAATGATGGATCACAGTGTGATCCTCTGCTTTACGCTATCCCCAAACTGCTCCTAATAGACATGCCGATTAGTGAAATGGCTAAACAGTTAGCAGCAGTGAGACAGAGTAGAAACAAAATGCTTGCATAATCCCCTAAGAGGACAATCAGTCACTAAATAATTAAGGTTGACTATGGAGTAGATGTAAATTACGTTCAACAAATCCCTTCTGCTCAGCCCTTTCATTATATCATGCAAAATGGATTGTACGGAGGAAGTCTTTCCATAAATGGTTCATGGTGGAGGAGGTGCTAGAGTTTCAATGGGGATTCTAAATGAATTAAATGGTCTAAATACAGAGAAGAGAAAAACGGTAATTAAAAAGTTACCAAGTGGTTGGCCAGTACTGAAGTTTCCAATCCTCTTGAGAGACTCCGTTTATGTTATCTTTATTCCTATAGAGAAATAGTAACAAATCAAGTTGACTAGCTACATTCACAGAACACATTTATAATCATGCAAGTGTCCTTAAGTGAAGTAAATCAAGCTTTTTACCTCACAGAGTCACAACTCACTATTTTCTTAATGAGCAGGACTTTCTATTGGATAGTTACAGCTAGTCCTCCTGTTTTGAATCTCTGAAAACATGAAATGTGTATTTTAGCCTGGGCTTCCCTGGTGGCTCAGTGGTAAACTATCCACCTGCCAGTGCAGGAGACACAGGTTTGATCCCTGGGTCAGGAAGATTCCGTGGAGAAGGGCATGGCAACCCACTCCAGTATTCTTGCCTGGAAAATCCCATGGGCAGAAGAAGAACCAGGCAGGCTATAGTCCATGGGATCACAAAGAGTAAGACGTAACTAGTGATTAAACAACAACAGTTACCTGCTACATTTCCTAAAATTTTTACTTCAGTATATCCAAAATATTACATATGTATGTGTGTGTGTGTGTGTGTGAGAGAGAGAGAGAGATAGAGGAAAATTGTGACAGTCCCGGAGTGGGTCAGGAAATTGGAAAAGTAAACTTACCTCAACTTCTAAGGTCTATTTCCTCTAACATATGATGGTTGTTTATGTTCACGATCCTAAAGTTTATGAAAAGAAATCAACACTGTCCTTTTGATGTTACTTTTTATATCAGGATTCATGTCTCATGTTTAAATCCAATTGCCAAGTTAGATAAAATTTATTTTATAGATACCATAGTGTCTGAAAGCATTTCATCTTCTCATTAAATTATTATGTGTTTTAATTTATAATTTTAGTTGTTATTTTTAAATGGAATTCCTTGATGTAAAGTGTTAATTTTTGGAGTATACTTTTGGAGTATAATATTTTTCTTAGCAATCAATCATTGCTATATTATCTTTCCTTTTCCTTTAACAGACTCAATGTTAAAATTCAACATAATTTATTGAGAGCCTGCTACTCATCTTGCCTAGAGTAGGGAAAATGTCACATAGTTCAGTTCTAGAAGCTCTTCTATAAAGTGGAAATCCCTCTGTGATGACCTGGAGGGGTGGGATGAAATGGGATGAAAGGCAGGCTCAACAGGGAGAGGATAAGTGTATACTTACAGCTGATTCACTTTGTTGTATGGCAGAAACCAACACAACATTGTAAAGCAATTATCCTCCAATTAAAAATAACTTAGGGACTTCCCTGGTGGTCCAGTGGTTAGACATGCAGCTTCCAATGCACAGGACACACTTCCATCCCTGGTCAGGGAACTAGGATCCTACACATCATGGGGCAACTGAACCCAAGAGCTGCAGCTAGAGAAAGCCCTAGTGCTTTTTCTGCAACAAAGTCCCAGCACAGCCAAAAACTTTAAATTAATTAAAATAAATAAAAACATATTGTAGAAACGGAAAAAGATATTTCTCCTAAGAAAAGTAAAGTGGAAATCTATAAAGGAATCTCCATGCTCAAACAGGGGGTTACAATTTTATAACTTAAGTAATATCAAAGAACTTAACATTTTAAAAAGTAAAGAAAAATATGTTATGAACATCCAACAATTATAAACATGTTAAACTAGTAAAATTGAACTCTAAATTATGGAATTATAGATTTGATTGTTGGAAGGGACTTTATCAGTTTATCTAATTTAATCCCCTTGTTTTGCAAATGAAAAAACTGAGGTACAGACAAGTTAAACAATTCTTTCCAAAGTGAAAGTCACTCAGGTGTGTCCGACTCTTTGCCACCCCATGGACTATAGAGCCCATGGAATTCTCCAGGCCAGAATACTGGAGTGGGTAGCCCTTCTCTTCTCCAGGGAATCTTCCCAACCCAGGGATCGAACCCAGGTCTCCCACGTTGCAGGTGGATTCTTTACCACCAGCTGAGCCAGCAGGGAAGCCCTTCTTCCCAAAGCTATACAAATTAAATAGTAGCAAAGATGAAGCTAGAAACTAAGACTTCTAGTTTAGTGCCACGTACTGACTACCTGATATGAGTGAGTGTGAAGTCATTCAGTCGTGTCTGACTCTTTGTGACCCCATGGACTGTAGCCCACCAGGTACCTGATATGAGCAGTGTTTAATTTATATCCCCCAAAAAACTTTAACCTCAAAAAACAATAATAAATAATACATAAGTAAGTAGATGCTGATATATTAAAAAGATACCATGTAAGAATGCCATTCTCCCAAATATATACTATCATGTAAGAATCGAATCGCAAGTCTATGTCTGATGCAGCATACAGCATGCTTGGGGCTGGTGCATGGGGATGACCCAGAGAGATGTTATGGGGAGGGAGGTGGGAGGGGGGTTCATGTTTGGGAATGCATGTAAGAATTAAAGAATTTAAAATTAAAAAAAAAAAGATACCATGTAAAACATGGTTATTTACCTAATAACTATGTTAAACCAACTGTGTTAAAATAAAGTATATTAGACCACAATGTTTTAGGTTATGGCCATCTTAAAATTTAAAACTACTTTATAAATTTCTTGTCTTTCAGTAACCTTCTAGGAGCAAGAGGTAAGGAATTTTTTAACCAATCACTCATTTTCAAAATAATAGCCTTTGCAACACATTAGAATAGTCAATAATACTTATTGAACATTTTTTATTGTTGGGCCAGAGACTATTCTAGGCCATGGGGATGCAGTGGTTAAACAAGACAACGAAAATGTCTGTTCTTACAGAGTTTATATTCTGAGGAATGGGCATGCACAAGTCTGCACATATGCATACATGCGTGTGCAAGCGTGTGTGATGGGGGCAGACAAAAAACAAAAGCGAAGATATCATAGAGTGATAAGGGCTGTGAAGGAAAATGATGCTGTGATAGAAAATAGCTATAGGCTACTTTAGAGTGGGTGGGCAGTAAAGGTGTCCAGAGGAACTGAGTCCTAAAGGAAATAAAGGGCGAGTCAGGAAATATCCCAAGCCACAAAACCAGACACTATTGTAAGGGATTTAAATTGGAGATAAGGTTGGCACACTAAAGAAACCATAGAAGAAGGAAAATAATAAATATAAGAGCAGAGATAAAATAGAGGCCAGAAAAACAATGGAGAAAATAAACAAAGCCAAAAGCTGGATCTTCAAAAAGAACAAAATTGACAAATCGAGTTGGTGATGGACAGGGAGGCCTGGCGTGCTGCGATTAATGGGGTCGCAAAGAGTTGGACATGACTGAGCGACTGAACTGAACTGAACTGAACTGAAGCTAGGTTGACAAAGGAAAAAAAGAGACAGAGAATACATAACCAATATAAATAAAAATGGGATCATTATTACCAATTATATAGGAATAAAAAGATTATGAGAGTGCTATGAACAATTATATACCAACAAATTAGATGACTTAGCTGAAATGGATAAACTCCATTTATTTAGAAATACAAAACCTACCAAGGTTGAAACCTGAGAACTAACTAGTGATGAGATTGAATCAGTAATCAGAAATCTGACAAAGCAAGCCCTGGACCATGGCTTCACTACCAGACATTTAAAGATGAACTAACACCACTCCTTCTCAAACTCTTCCAAGAAAGTGAAGAGGATGGAACACTTTCTGACTCAATCTATGAGGTCAGAATTACCAAAGCCAAAGACCAGCAAGAAAGGAAACTACAGATCAATATCCTTTATGAGTATTGATGCAAAAATCCTCAATAAGATGCGAGCAAATAGAATTCAGCAGCATACGATAAAGATTAAACACGATGACCAAGTGGGATTTATTCCTAGAATGTAAGGATAGTTCAACATATGAAAATCAGTTAATAATTAATCAATGTACACCACATTGGGCTTCCCAAGTGGCGCTAGTGGTAAAGAACCCTCCTGCCAATGCAAGGGACATATAAGACGCGGGTTTCATTCTCGGATCAGGAAGATTCACCAGAGGAGGACATGGTAACTCACTCCAGTATTCTTGCCTGGAGAATCCAATGGACAGAAGAGCCTGACAGGCTGTGGTCTATAGGGTTGTAAAGAGTCAGACACGACTGAAGTAACGTATCACAGACACATGCCCAGACACCTCTCTAACAGAGTGAAGGAAACACACACACACACACACACACACACACACACAAAATTAATTTCCTTCAAGAACTTTTCCTTTGCATTCACAGCTTGGCTAAGTGGTCAGTGCAAGAGGCTTCACTTTTGGCCTGTCTTGGCTTTCTACATGCCTTCCATACTACACTTAATCATTTCTAGCTTTTACTTTATTTTTAACATTAATTTATTCATCTGCATCAGGTCTTAGTTGTGGCATGCAGGACCTTTCTTTGGGGTGCAGGCTTCTCTCTATTTCCCGCAGTCAGACT
Source organism: Capricornis sumatraensis (assembly GCF_032405125.1). Lineage (NCBI taxonomy): Eukaryota > Metazoa > Chordata > Mammalia > Artiodactyla > Bovidae > Capricornis > Capricornis sumatraensis. The sequence goes on along the minus strand of NC_091075.1, from coordinate 9,541,923 downwards.
TAGTTGCCTCGAAGTATGTGGGCTCTTAGTTCTCAGACCAGGGATCAAACCTGTGTCTCCTGCATTGGAAGGCAGATTCTTAATCACTGGATCATTAGGGAAATCCCTTGATTTGTTTTTTAGTGTTTTATTTGTGTTTAAAGGTGATAAATATTTTATTATACACATATATTAGTCATTCATTTCTTCTAATTTAGTACAATTTTTTTTGCTATTACAGAAAATAATCTTGTATACATCCTGAACATGTCTCCTACACACTGGTGATGATTTCTTCAGAGTATATATCTAGAAGTGAAATTCCTGGGAAGCAGTGTGCGTGCATCTTTAATTATACTAAACATTGCCAGATGCTCTCTAAAATGATTATACAAAGTCATACTCCCACCAGCTGTACTTGAGAGTTTGTTTTCCTATGTGCTTGACATTCTTGGTATTGCCACAATTTTCTTCTCTGTTAATCTTGCAGGTTCACAGTGGAACCACCTTATTTTTTTCCCCCTTTTTTATTGACACATAGTTGATTTGCAACATTGTGCAAAACTCAGCAGAGTGACTCAGTTTTACACATATATACATTCTCTCTCTCTCTTTTTTTTTTTGTAACCAAAACTTCAATCCCAAGGATTCTCACAAAACATATTACAAATGACAGCACGGAAAAAGAATCTTGCACTGTAACTCAGTTCAGCTCTACAATGTACCCTTAAACTGGCAGGACATTCGGTATTTTGAGTAGTCTCAAATTTCCAAATAAAGAACATTACAAAGAGCTATGTATTCTTATACAGCAATCACAGAAGGAACTTACAACCTAAAGCAAAGGGAAACTAACTTCTTTGAAATTTCTTCGATTCTATACCAACTGGACAACCTTTTGTCCAGTGTGAAGACTAGCAGAATTTTTAAACCTCTAATCTAGTTTAAGGGTGCAGCTTTAATTTTTCCAGCTTTTGAGTTCACAGCAGCTTTTAAAAACCACTGAACTACAGCTGCATACCGTATCCCAGCTATGTTGAAAAACTCTTCCAATTTTTGCCAGTTTTTGTTTCCATACTGTTAAACATCGACTTCACCTGGGCAGGAGTTAGAGGTTTATTATCAGCCTATGCGAGACTAAAATTCAAAGCAAATTAAATTTTGTTTAAGGGAACATTTTAAAGTAACAATTTTTGATATTACATGCCTCATATGATCCATTTCAAACCATAGAGAATTACACTTTTGTGTGTCACTGTTCCAACAGACAAACAAATGTGAACGGCTAAAACATTTTAAAAATGCACCAAGTTTATGCAGTCTCAAACAAAACTTGAATTTTCTGTACTTACTCCTGTCAAATGAAGTTATTTCCTGTACACCACTCCTCTTGCAAACTGATCTTCTATTTCCTTTCATTTGGCCTAGATCTGCTGTGAGACCTAGAGAAAGATCAGGATGGCTTTGTGACTTCTCTCCCGGGACAGTGATCTCTCTCTTCTCCTGTCTCTGGAAAGGGACCTGCTCCGGCTGCGGGAGAAGCTTCTCCCGTCTTGGAGATCTGCGTGGAGGTGGAGGACTCCTCCATCTCAAAGGCGGCTACCCCAAGGAGGAGGTGCGCCACGATTTCGACTTCCCTTTTCACCATTGGATAGTTCCACCCTTCTCGACACCCCCTCAGTGTTCTCTCTGTCCAGCTCTGGGACAGCATCAGCTGCATCTGGGGGATCTTCAGATTCAACAAAAGCAAAGTCAGGACAGTTTCTAGCAACCCACACACTTCGGAGTGGTCCATAATAGCCAAAAGCTCGTTCCAGTTCAGTCTTGTTACCATTGTTTCCAAGATTATCTACATAAAATTTACAGTCCAATGGACAGGAATCGCGATGCATTTCGAGATCTTAGGTTAGAAATGCAGAGGTTCAAATCCACAGAACTTAAGCTTGGTCTTCCCGGTCCTCTCCCGCCAGCGTTCCCAGATGCGCCCGCACACCTGACGTCCACAAAATAGCCTACATTCTCTTTTTAAAACATTCTTTTCCATTATGGATTATCCCAGGAGACTGGATATAGCTCCCTGTGGTGTACCGAAGGACCTTGGTGTTTATCCCCAAATTCCCAGACCAACTCTCTCCCTTTTCTCCTCTCCCTTGACAAGCACAAGTCTGATCTCTCTGCCTGTGAGTCTGTTTCTGTTTTGTAGACAGGTTCATTTGTGCCATATTTTAGGTTCCACCTATAAGTGATATCATATGGTATTTGTCTTTCTCTTTCTGGCTTACTTCACTTCGTGTGATAATCTCTAGTTGAATCCATGTTGTTGCAAATGGCGTTATTTTCTTCCTTTCTTCCTTTCTTATTTTATGGCTGAGTAGTTGTAGATATGTACCTCATCTTCTTTATCCATTCATCTGTCATTGGACATTTTGGTTGTTTTCATGGTTTGGCTGCTATGAATAGTGCTGCTATCTTTTTGTATTATAGTTTTGTCTGGATAGTTTTGCGGGGTTCCCTGGTGGCTCAGAGGTTAAAGCGTCTGCCTGGAATGCAGGAGACCGGGGTGCGATCCCTGCGTCGGGAAGATCCCCTGGAGAAGGAAATGGCAACCCACTCCAGTACTCTTGCCTGGAGAATCCCATGGAGGGTGGAGCCTGGTAGGCTACAGCCCATGGGGTCGCAAAGAGTCGAACACGACTGAGTGACTTCACTTTAACTTTCTTTCACTTTTGTCTGGATATATGCCACAGTATCTTTGAAATACAATAAAGCAAAGTGCAATGAAACAACCTATGTCTGTACCAACAATAACCTCATTAACACTTTTGAGAATGTAGTGAGATTTTACTAATTCAGACAACAGTAACATCATAATTCATACACTGAAATTATATTTGCATTGATAGTACATATTTTTTGGCATTCTTTGGCATTGCCTTTCTTTGGGTAATGAGTTTGAGTAAACTCTGGGAGTTTGCGATGGACAGGGGTGCCTGGCATGCTGCAGTCCATGCCAGGTCACAACTGAGCAACTGAACTGAACTGAACATATTTTTTACAAAAGAACATACTTTAGAAACTAAACATATAAATCTGGCTCCAAAGAGCATTATAAAATATTTACCTTTACAACCACCTCTGTGTTCAGCATTCAGTCGTGTCCGACTCTTTGCAACCCCATGGACTGCAGCGCACCAGGCTTCCTTGTCCATCACCATCTCCTGGAGCCTGCTCAAACTCATGTCCTTTGAGTCAGTGATGCCGTCCAACCATTTTATCCTCTGTCGTCCCCTTCTCCTCCTCCCTTCAGTCTTTCCCAGCATCAGGGCCTTTTCTAATAAGTCAGCTCTTCACATCAGGTGGCTGAAGTATTGGACCTTCAGCTTCAGCATCAGTCCTTCCAATGAATATTCAGGATTGATTTCCTTTAGGATTGACTGGTTGGATCTCCTTGCAGTCCAAGGGACTCTCAAGAGTCTTCTCCAGCACCACAGTTCAAAAGCATCAATTCTTTGGCACTCAGCCTTCTTTATGGTCCAACTCACATCCATACATGACTACTGGAAAAACCATAGCTTTGACTAGATGGACCTTTGTCGGTAAAGTAATGTCTCTGCTTTTTAATATGCTGTCTAGGTTTGACATAGCTTTTCTTCCAAGGAGCAAGTGTCCTTTAATTTCATGACTGCAGTCACCATCTGCAGTGATTTTGGAGCCCAAGAAAATGAAGTCTGTCACTGTTTCCATTGTTTCCCATCTATTTGCCATGAAGTGATGAGACCAGATGCCATGATCTTCGTTTTTTGAATGTTGAGTTTTAAGCCACTTTTTCACTCTCCTTCATCAAGAGGCTCTTTAGTTCCTCTTCTTTCTGCCAAAAGAGTGGTGTCATCTGCATATCTGAGGTTATTGATATTTCTCCCAGCAATCTTGATTCTAACTTGTGCTTCATTCAGCTGGCATTTTGCATGATGTACTCTGCATATAAGTATAATAAGCAGGGTGACAATATACGGCCTTGATGTACTCCTTTTCCAATTTGGAACCAGTCCGTTTTTCCATATCCAGTTCTAACTGTTGCTTCTTGACCTGCATACAGGTTTCTGAGGAGATAGGTGAGGTGGTCTGGTATTCCCATCTCTCTAAGAATTTTCCAGTTTGTTGTGATCCATACAGTCAAAGCATGGTCAATTAAGCAGAAGTAGATGTTTTTTCTGGAATTCTCTTGCTTTTTCTCTGAGCCAACGTATGTTGGCAATTTGATCTCTGGTTCCTCTGCCTTTTCTAAATCCAGCTTGAACATCTGGAAATTCTCAGTTCACACACTATTGATGGCTAGCTTGGAGAATTTTGAGCATTATTTTGCCTGCATGTGAAATGAGTGCAATTGTGCAGTAACCACCTCCATACAGACAGTTATATGTTGGCAGTTACCTCTGAAGCTGGCCACAGTAAATATTCAATAATCGTTTGCTGAAAGAATAAACATTTTAAGTTGTAGTCACAGAGCAGCATAATCCATTAATGAAGCAGTGGATCTTCTGTAATCCCCTACTCAATCTTGTACTTTGGTTATAAAAGTACGTTGTGGAGAATTAGACTATAAATCAGATGTTTTCACTACATCTAAATGCCTCCAGCAGGTTTGAATTAATGATGCTTCTGTTGATAGAAATAAGGAAATTTTAAGACTGGGATAATAAGAATCTATTGGCTAGTTCACAAGTAATTCTTTTTTATTTTTCTTACCTTTGGACCTCTAATACCTATTCTTACCACACCCACCCCCACTTCTGACAATCACCAATTTGTTCTCTGTATCTATGAACTGTTATGTTTATTTTTTAGATTTCACATATAAGAGATCGTAGAATATCTGTCTCCGACTTATTTCACTTAGCATAATGCCCTAAAGGTCCATCCATGTTGTTGCAAATGGCAAGTATTTTTTTTTCATTTTTAAATTTGTTAAGCAATCTCAACATACTTGACACACGTATTTGTTTGTATATATACACCACATCTTCTTTACCCATTCAGTTAGATTGTTCACATATCTTGGTGGTGTAAAAAATGTTACAATGAACATGGAGTTGTGTATCTTTCTGAATTAGTATTTTCATTTTCTTCTGAAAATACCAAGAGGTGAAACTGCTGAACCATATGGTAGTTATATTTTTACTTTTTGAGAAAACTCCATACTGTTTTCAAAGTGACTGCACCAATTTGCATTCCCACCGACAGTTCAGAAGGGCTCCCTTTGCTCCACATCCTTGCCAACACTTGTTATTTCTTGTCTTTTGAAAACAGCCATTCTAGGAGATGTGAGGAGATACCCTACAGTGGTTTTGATTTGCACTTCCCTGATGATCAAGGCGGAGAAGGTGATGGCACCCCACTCCAGTGCTCTTGCCTGGAAAATCCCATGGGCGCAGGAGCCTGGTGGGCTGCAGTCCATGGGGTCGCTAAGAGTCAGACACGACTGAGCAACTTCACTTTCACTTTTCACTTTCCTGCATTGGAGAAGGAAATGGCAACCCACTCCAGTGTTCTTGCCTGGAGAATCCCAGGGACGGGGGAGCCTGGTGGGCTGCCGTCTATGGGGTTGCACAGAGTCGGACACGACTGAAGTGACTTAGCAGCAGCAGATGATTAAGGATGTTGAATATCTTTTCTTGTACCTGTTAGCCAACTGTATGTCTTCTTTGGCAAAGTCTCTTTTTAGATATTCTGTCCATTATTTAATCACATTGTTTGTTTTTTGGCTATTGAATTGTGTGAGCTCTTTACATTTCCCGGATATTAACTCCTTATCAGGTGATTTGCAAAGATTTCCTCTCAGTCCATAGGTTGCCTATTCATTTTGTTTATGGTTTCATTTACTGTGTAGAAGCTTTTCAGTATGATGTAGTTCTACTTATTTATTGTTGCTTTGTCACTTTTGCTTTGGGTGTCATTAAAAAAATTGTACCCAAGACCTATGTCAAGGAGCTTATCACTTATATTTTCTTCTAGAAATTTTATGGCTTCAGGACTTATGTTCAAATCCTCAATCCGTTTTGAGTTAATTTTTGTGTGTAGTTTAAGATAGTAATCCCGTTTCATTCTTTAGTATTTGCCTGTCCAACTTTCCCAACAACATTTGTTGTAGAGACTGCCCTTTCTTCATTATATATTCTTGGTCCTTTTATCAATGGCCCCTGTGTGTTGGTCTGTTTCTGCGACCTCTGTCTTGTCCCGTTGATCTATGTATGTGTTTTTTTCCCAGTACCCAGTTTTGATTTATAATGCTTTATATTGCAGTTTGAAATCAGGGAGCATGATGCTTTCAGCTTTTTTTTTTTAATTGAAGAATAATTGCTTTACAGAATTTTGTTGTTTTCTGTCAAATCTCAACATGAATCAGCCATAGGTATACCTATATCCTCTCTCTTTTGAACCTCCCTACCATCTTCCTCCCCATTCCACCCTTCTAGGTTGATACAGAGCCCCTGTTTGGGTTTCCTGAGCCACACAGCAAATTCCCGTTAGCTATCTATTTTACATATGGTAATGTACGTTTCCATGTTGTTCTCTCCATACATCTCACCCTCTCCTCCCCTCTCCCCATGTCCATAGGTCTATTCTCTATGTCTGTTTCTCCATTGCTTCCCTGCAGTACCATTTTTTTTTAGATTCCATATATATGTGCTAGTATACAATATTTATCTTTCTCTTTCTGACTTACTTTGTATAATAGCCTATAGGCTCATCCACCTCATTAGAACTGACTCAAATGTGTTCCTTTTTATGGCTGAGTAGTATTCCATTCTGTATATGTACCACAATTTCCTTGTCCATTCATCTGTTGATGGATATCTAAGTTGCTTCCATGTTCTAGCTATTGTAAATCTTGCTGCAATGAACAATGGGATACCTGTGCCTTTTTCAATTTTGGTTTCCTTAGGGTATATGCCTAGGAGTGGGATTGCAGGTCATATGTTGCTTTTATTCCTAGATTTTAAGGAATCTCCTTACTGTCTTTCATACTGGCTATATCAATTTATATTCCCACCAACAGTGTAAGAGCGTTCCTTTTCTCCACATCTTCTCCAACATTTATTGTTTGCAGACTTTTTGATGATGGTCATTCTGACCAGTGTGATGATGTTTTGATTTGCATTTTTCTAATAATGAGCGATGTTAAGCATCTTTTCATGTGTTTGTTAGCCATCTGTCTTCTTTGAAGAAAAGTCTGTTAAGGTCTTTTCCCTGTATATTCTGGAAATTAATCATTTTCCAGTTGTTTCATTTGCTATTATTTTCTCCCATTGTGAGGGTTGTCTTTACGCCTTATAGTTTCCTTTGCTGTGCAAAAGCTTTTAAGTTTAATCAGGTCCCACTTGTTTACTTTGTTTTTATTTCCATTACTCTAGGAGGTGGGTCATAGAGGATCTTGCTTTGATTTATGTCGAGTGTTCTGCCTGTTTTCCTCTTAAGAGTTTTATAGTTTCTGGTCTTACATTTAGGTCTTTAATCCATTTTGAGTTTAGCTTTGTGTGTGGTGTTAGGAAGTGTTCTAATTTCATTCTTTTACATGTAACTATCCAGTTTTCCCAACACCATTTATTGAAAAGGTTGTCTTTTCCCCATTGTATATTCTTGCCTCCTTTGTCAAAAATAAGGTACCCATATGTGCATGGGTTTATTTATGAGCTTTCTATTTGTTCCATTGGTCTATATTTCTGTTTTTGCACCAGTACCATACTGTCTTGATGGCTATAGCTTTGTAGAATCATCTGAAGTCAGGAAAGTTGATTCCTCCAGCTCCATTCTTCTTTCTGAAGACTGCTTTGGTTATTCAGGGTCTTTTGTGTTTCCATATTAATTTTGAAATTTTTTTGTTCTAGTTCTGTGAAAAAGCCATTGGTAATTTGATAGGGATCACATTGAATTTATAGATTGCGTTTGGTAGTATGGTTTCACAATATTGATTCTTCCTACCCAGAAACATGGAATATCTCTCCATCTGTCCCTTCTATGCCCATTTTTTGAAGAGTTTTAATCATAAATGGTGCTGAATTTTGTCAAAGGCTTTTTCTGCGTCTGTTGAGCTCATCATATGGTTTTTATCTTTCGATTTGTTAATATGGTATATCACATTCATTGATTTGTATATATTGAAGAATTCTTGCATTCCTGGAGTAAACTCAACTTGATCATGGTGTATGAGCTTTTTAATGTGTTGTTAAATTCTGTTTGCTAAAACTTTGTTGAGGATTTTTGATTCTATGTTTATCAGTGATATTGGCCTGTAGTTTTCTTTTTTTGTGTTGTCTCTGTCTGGTTTTGGTATCAGGGTGATGGTGGCCTCATAAAATGAGTTTTGAAGTGTTCCTTCCTCTCCAATTTTTTGAAGGAGTTTTAGAAAGACAGAATTCTCCTATGAAGCCATCCTGTCCTGGGCTTTTGTTTTGGGGGAGATTTTTGATCACAGCTTCAATTTCAGTGCTTGTAACTGGGTTGTTCATAATTTCTATTTCTTCCTGTTCAGTCTTGGAAGATTGATCTCTCCTAAGAATCTGTCCATTTCTTCCAAGTTATCCATTTTATTGCCATGTAGTTGTTTGTAAGAATCTCATAATCCTTTGTATTTCTGCATTGTCTGTTTTAACCTCTCCTTTTTCATTTCTAATTTTGTTCATTTGATTCTTCTCTCTTTTTTTCTTGATGAGTCTGGCCAAAGGTTTGTCAATTTTGTTTAACTTCTCAAAAAAACAGCTTTTAGTTTTATTAATCTTTATGATTGCTTCTTTCATTTCTTTTTCATTTATTTCTGCTCAGATCTTTATGATTTCTTCTGCTAACTTTGGGGTTTTATTGTTCTTCTTTTTCCATTTGTTTTAGGTGTAAAGTTAGGTTGTCTATTTGATGTTTTTCTGTTCCTTGAAGTAGGATTGTATTCACTTAGAACTGCTTTTGCTGCATTTCATAGATTTTGAGTTGTCATGTTTTCATTGTCATTTGTTTCTAGAAATTTTTTTATTTCCCTTTTGATTTCTTCAGTAACCTGTTGGTTATTCAGAAATGCATTGTTTAATCTCCATGTGTTTGTGTTTTTTAGTTTTTTTCTTGTAATTGACATCTAGTCCCATAGCATTGTGGTCAGAAAAAATGCTAGATATGATTTCAATTTTTTAAAAATTTACTGAGGTTTGATTTGTGACCCAAGAGGTGGTCTATCCTAGAGAATGTTAAAAGAAGGCGTATTCTCCTGCGTGTGGATGGAATGTCCTGAAGATATCAGTGAGATCCATCTCATCTAATGTATCATTTAAGACTTGTGTTTCCTTATTAATTTTCTGTTTTGATGATCTGTCCTTTGGTGTGAGTGGGGTGTGAAAGTCTCCTACTATTATTGTGTTCTTGTCAATTTCTCCTTTTATATCTGTTAGTGTTTGTCTTATGTATTGAGGTGCTCCTATGTTAAATGCATAGGTATTTACAATTGTTATATTTTCCTCTTGTATTGATACTTTGATCATTACATAGTGTCCTTTGTTATCTCTTATAATCTTCTTTATTTTAAGCTCTATTTTGTCTGATATGAAGATTGCTACTCCAGCTTTCTTTTGCTTCCATTTTCATGGAAAACATTTTTCCATCTACTCTATTTCAGTCTATATGTGTCTTTAGGTCTGAAGTGGGTTTCTTGTAGACAGCATTTATATGGGTCTTGTTTCTTTATCCATTCAGCCAATCTGTGTCTTTTGGTTGGAGCATTTAATCAATTTACATTTAAAGTAATTACTTATATATATGTTCCTATTGCCATTTTCTTAATTATCTGAGATTTGATTTTGTAGATCTGTTTTCTTCTCTTGTATTCCTTGACTATATAAGTCCCTTTAACTGTGGAAAATTCTAAAAGAGATGGGAATACCAGACCACCTGACCTGCCTCTTGAGAAATCTGTATGCAGGTCAGAAAACAACAGTTAGAACTGGACATGGAACAACAGACTGGTTCCAAATAGGAAAAGGAGTACGTCAAGGCTGTATATTGTCACCCTGCTGATTTAACTACTATGCAGAGTACATCATGAGAAACGCTGGACTGGAAGAAACACAAGCTGGAATCAAGATTGCCAGGAGAAATATCAATAACCTCAGATATGCAGATGACACCACCCTTATGGCAGAAGGTGAAGAGGAACTCAAAAGCCTCTTGATGAAAGTGAAAGAGGAGAGTGAAAAAGTTGGCTTAAAGCTCAACATTCAGAAAATGAAGATCATGGCATCTGGTCCCATCACTTCATGGGAAATAGATGAGGAAACAGTGGAAAGAGTGTCAGACTTAATTTTTTGGGCTCCAAAATCACTGCAGATGGTGACTGCAGCCATGAAATTAAAAGACGCTTACTTCTTGGAAGAAAAGTTATGACCAACCTAGATAGTATATTCAAAAGCAGGGACATTACTTTGCCAACAAAGGTCTATCTAGTCAAGGCTATGGTTTTTCCAGTGGTTCATGTATGGATGTGAGAGTTGGACCATGAAGAAAGCTGAGCGCCAAAGAATTGATGCTTTTGAACTGTGGTGTTGGAGAAGACTCTTGAGAGTCCCTTGGACTGCAAGGAGATCCAACCAGTCTATCCTAAAGGAGACCAGTCCTGGGTGTTCTTTGGAAGGAATGATGCTAAAGCTGAAACTCCAGTACTTTGGCCACCTCATGCGAAGAGTTGACTCATTGGAAAAGACTCTGATGCTGGGAGGGATTGGGGGCAGGAGGAGAAGGGGACGACAGAGGATGAGATGGCTGGATGGCATCACTGACTCAATGGACATGAGTTTGAGTGAACTCCGGGAGTTGGTGATGGACAGGGAGGCCTGGAGTGCTGTGATTCATGGGGTCACAAAGAGTCAGACACAACTGAGTGACTGAACTGAACTGAACTGAACATTTGTTGTAAAGTTAGTTTGGTGGTACTGAATTCTCTTAATTTGGCTTGTCTGAAAAGCTTTTGATTTCTCCATCAATTTTGAATGAGATCCTTTCCAGACAGAGTAATCTTGGTTATAGATTTTTCCCTTTCAGTACTTTATATATATCTTGCCATTCCCTTCTGGCCTGCAGAGTTTCTCCTGAAAGATCAGCTGTTAGACATATGGGGTCTCTCTTGTATGTTACTTGTGCTTTTCCCTTGCTGCTTTTATATTCTTTATTTGTGTTTAATCTTTGTCAGTTTGATTAGTATGTGTTTTATGGTGTGTTTCTCCTTAGGTTTATCCTGTATGGGACTCTTTGCACCTCTTGGACTTGATTGACTGTTACCTTTTTCATGTTGGGGAAATTTTCAACTATAGTCTCTTCAAAAATTTGCTCACACCCTTTCTTTTTCTCTTCTTCTGGGATCCCTATAATTCGAATGTTGGTGTGTTTGATATTGTCCCCAGAGGTCTCTGAGACTATCCTCAGTTCTTTTCATTGTTTCTACTTTATTCTGCTCTTCAGAAGCTATTTCCACCATTTTATCTTCCAGCTCACTGATTCATTCTTCTGCTTCAGATATTCTGCTATTGATTCCTTCTGGAGTATTTTTGGGAGAAGGCAATGACACCCCACTCCAGTACTCTTGCCTAGAAAATCCCATGGACAGAGGAGCCTGGTAGGCTGCAGTCCATGGGGTTGCTAAGAGTTGGACATGACTGAGAGACTTCACTTTCACTTTTCACTTTCATGCATTGGAGAAGGAAATGGCAACCCACTCCAGTGTTCTTGCCTGGAGAATCCCAGGGACGGCGGAGCCTGGTGGGCTGCTGTCTATGGGGTCTCATAGAGTCGGACACGACTGAAGTGACACAGCAGCAACAGCAGAGTATTTTTAATTTCAGTAATTGTGTTGACTCTGTATGTCTATTCTTTAATTCTTCTAGGTCTTTGTTAATTGATTCTTGCATTTTCTCCATTTTGTTTTCAAGAGTTTTGATCATCTTTACCATCCCTATTCTGAATTCTTTTTCAGGTAGTTTGCCTGTTTCCTATTCACTTTTGGACTTCTGTCTTTCAAGTTTGTTTCTTCATTTGTGCAGTATTTCTCTGCCTTTTCTTTTCTTTTTTTTAAATTTATTGTGTTTGAGGTCTCCTTTTCCTAGGCTTCAAGGTTGAATTCTTTCTTCCTTTTGGTTTCTACCCTCCTAAGTTTGGTACAGTGGTTTGTGTAAACTTCGTATAGGGTGAGATTTATGCTGTTGTTTTTTTTTTTATTTTCCTCTGATGGGTAAGGCTGAGTAAGGTGGTAATCCTGTCTGCTGCTAATTCTGTTTGTGTTTTTGTTTTGTTCGTTCTTTGGATGAGGCATCCTGCACAGGGTGCTACTGGTGTTTGGGTGATTCTGGGTCTTGTATTCAGTGGTTTCCTTTGTGTGACTTCTCACTATTTGATACTCCCTAGGGTTAGTTCTCTGGTAGTCTAGTGTCTCTGAGTCAGTGCTCCCAATCCAAAGGTTCAGGGCTTGATCTCTGGTCAGGAACGAAATTCCACAAGTGATTTGTTATGCCATTAAGTGAGATAAAAACACATGGCCAAAAATGAGAAACCAAAGGTGAATCCCAGACTACCGGCTGTTACATAATCAGCAAATAATAATTAAAATCATGGACTGTACACATATACAGATACATCCATAAGCAAAATCAAAACAGTCCAACAAAAATCAAGTACAATAGAGTGAGTGACCTGGCGAACAAAGGAAACCAAAAATTATATCTATCAGTTAAGAACAAAACTAACTAAAGCACAAACTGGAAAACAAAACTAAAGGAAGGGGCCAAGTTTGGAATAAAGCAATGAAAACGAAACTAACATATGTTGAGAGGAAAGGTAAGAAAGAAAAGAAAGAAAGAATAAATATGCAAAGCTAAATAGAGATAGATAAAGAAGATTTATATACATTAAAGATAACTGCAAGGGGAAAAGAACAGTAGGAAAAGCAAGCAAAGTAATAAATGCAGAAAAAACAATAATAAGTTTTTAAAAATTAAAAAAGAAAAAAAAAGAGGAAAGAAAAAAAAAAAGGAAAACTCCATATAACTGCAAAAGCCCAACATAGAGGCAGAAGTGTATAACAGCAAGAAAAAGTGTGATTGGAAGAAAAAAAGAAAAATCTCATAAGCGTAATTAGATTTCATAGCGCCAATAAAATCGACAACTACAACAGATGTTGGCAATTTGATCTCTGATTCCTCTGCCTTTTCTGAATCCAGTTTGAACATCTGGAAGTTCACAGTTCACATACTGTTGAAGCCTGGCTTGGAGAATTTTGAGCATTACTTTATTATCGTTTGAGATGAGTGAAATTGTGCAGTAGTTTGAGCATTCTTTGGCATTACCTTTTTTTGGGATTGGAATGAAAACTGGACCTTTTCCACTGCTGAGTTTTCCAAATTTGCTGGAATATTGAGTGTTTCACAGCATCATCTTTTAGGATTTGAAATAGTTCAATTGGAATTCCATCACCTCCACTAGCTTTGTTCATAGTGATGCTTCCCAAGGCCCACCTGACTTTGTATTCCAGGATGTCTGGCTCCAGGTGAGTGATCACACCATTGTGGTTATCTGGGTCATGAAGATCTTTTTTGTATTGTTCTTCTATGTATTCTTGCCACCTCTTCTTAATATCTTCTGCTTCTGTTAGGTCCATACCATTTCTGGCCTTTATTTTGCCCATATTTGCATGAAAAGTTCCCTTGGTATCTCTAATTTTCTTGAAGAGATCTCTAGTCTTTCCCATTCTGTTGTTTCCCTCTATTTCAGTCAAACACTGGCCCCCACATTGAAAGTGCTGCATCTTAACCACTGGACTGCCAGGAAATTCCCTAGTTTTCAATATGTAAGCTTTTCACCTTCTTGGTTAAATTTGTTCCTGAGAACTTTATTCTTTTTGATATAAATGAGATTGTTTTCTTTATTTCTCTTTATATTAGTTTATTTGTGTACAGGAACACAGCAAATTTTTGCATATTGATTTTATATCCTGCAGCTTTACTAATTTTGTTTATTAGCTCTAACAGTTTTTGGTGGCATCTTTAGGGTTTTTTGCATATAATATCTTGTTATCTGCAAGTGACAGGTTTACTTCTTCCTTTCCAATTTGGATGTCTTTTATTTCTTTTTCTCACCTAATTAGTCTTGTGTAGGATTTCCTATGCTGTGTTGAAAATAACTGGTGACAGTGACCATCTTTGTTTTGTTTCTCTCAGCTGAAAGACTTTCAGCTTTTCACCATTGAGTATGATGTTAAAGGTCCATCTAGTCAAGGCTGTGGTTTTTCCAGTGGTCACGTATGAATGTGAGAGTTGGACTTTGAAGAAAGCTGAGAACCGAAGAACTGATGCTTTTGAACTGTGGTGTTGGAGAAGACTCAGTCCTGGGTGTTCATTGTAAGGACTGATGCTGAGGCTGAAACTCCAGTACTTTGGCCACCTCATGCAAAGAGTTGACTCATTGGAAAAGACTCTGATGCTGGGAGGGATTGGGGGCAGGAGGAGAAGGGGATGACAGAGGATGAGATGGCTGGATGGCATCACCGACTCGATGGACATGAGTTTGGGTGAACTCTGGGAGTTGGTGATGGACAGGGAGGCCTGGTATGCTGCGGTTCATGGGGTCACAAAGAGTCGGACACGACTGAGCGACTGAACTGAACTGGTGATGGCAGCTGTAGGTTTGTCAGCCTTTATTATGTTGAGGTACATTCCCTCTATTCTCATTTTGTTTAGAGATTTTTTTGTACATAGATGTTGACTTTTGTCAAATGCTTTTGTTTTTGTTTCAGTTTAAATAACCATAATTTTTATCCTTCATTTTGTTAATGTTTTATGTCACATTGACTTCATTGCAGATATTGAATGATACTTACACCCCTGGAAAAAATCCTGCTTGGTCATGGTGTATGATCCTTAAAATGTATTGTTAAAATCAGTTTGCTAATATTTTGTTGAGTATTTTTGCATGCACATCCAACAATAATGCTGCTGCTGCTAAGTCACTTCAGTCATGTCCAACTCTATGCAACCCCATAGACAGCAGCCCACCAGGCTCCCCCGTCCCTGGGATTCTCCAGGCAAGAACACTGGAGTGGGTTGCCATTTTCTTCTCCAATGCATGAATATGAAAAGTGAAAGTGAAATCACTCAGTCATGTCCAATTCGCAGCAATCCCATGGACTGCAGCCCACCAGGCTCCTCCATCCATAGGATTTTCCAGGCAAGAGTACTGGCGTGGGGTGCCATTGTCTTCTCTGATCCATCAATAATATTGACCTATAATTTCTTTCCTTTGGTATCCTGTCTGGTGTTGGTATCAGAGTAATGCTGACCTCTTTAAATGAGTTTAAAAGAGTTTTCTCCTCTTCTATTTTTGAAGAGTTTGAGAGGGGTTGGTTTAATTGTCTTTTGAATGTTTGGTAGAATTCATCAGTGAAGTTTTAAACTTTTGTTTGCTGGCAGGTTTTTAATTACTGATTCAGTTTCATTACCAGTTAATTGGTCTGTTTAGATTTTCTCTTCCACCATGATTCAGTCTTGATAAGTTGTATGTTTTTAGAAATTCTTCCATTTCTTCTAGGTTGTCCAATTTGTTGACATGCTATTGCTTATAGTAGTCTCTTATGATCCTTTGTATTTCTGTGGTAGCAGTTGTAATATCTCCCTTGCATTTCTGATTTTAATTAGTCCTCTTTTTTCTTTACTTTTTGAATATTAAGCATGTAAAAATCAAGAAAGAAAATGTAGTTAGAGCTGACTAATTCCAGTGGTAGCACAATGATAAGAGATTCTAGGAATTCCTGTAGCTCTGACCCACTCTAGGGTTGTTTCTTAGCTCCTATCTGTTCCTGAAGCTGTTTTACAAATGTGCCATTAAATTTATGACTTATCTTTTCAACAAATTCTCCTACTTGCTTAATTTACCTTGAATTCATTTTGTTGCTTGCAGCCATGCTTGTATCCATAATTTTCACTATTTTAGAATATTTTCTTAGGATAGATTTGATAGCATTGGGATTATTGAGTAAAATTTCTTGATGTTTTTCTGGCCATTTATGTAAATACCTTTTGTTGTGATTGCAGAGGCCAAACTACATAGAAAAACTTTTCTTACTTCTGCAGTGATATGAACATTCTGATAACACAGGAAATGGCAAAAGTAATTGCTTTCATTGCAGTCTATGCAATTTAGAAGAAGAAAAGGGAATTACTTTTTTAATCATTTGCGCACATTTCTGTGGTAATAGGCAGCTGTTGTTTTAACTTTTCTAATGAGATCATTGTAACTGGGTCCATTAGTAAGATGAGTTACCAATAACCCTAAGATGCTTCATAGCAAAGACAGACTTGTGCATGTGCGTGAATGTGTGGGGTGACTGTGTTGGGAGAGGTGGAAGGGGTCTGAAAAATGAAGGGTAGACTGGAAAAGAGAGAGAAAAGAGATATAGTGGAAATGTGCAGGCCATAGATACACTAACCAGTTTACCTCTCAGGCATGCATAAAATAAAGGCTTCAGTTCTAAGACTGATTGATGGTAATGATTCTTTCCAACCTAACTTGTTCCTTCTATAAATTAAAAAAAATTTTTTTTCTGTTACTATGTATTTAAATTCATTACTCTGCTTTGAAGTTCCAGTTACCAATAGTGAATACAGTTGTGGATCTTAATAAACATTTGTTTAAAATCTATTCTAATTCCATTCCCTCATTTACCTTTGGGAGCTTCTGTTAAACACTATGACAAATGCCTAAGAGTTGCTGGGGGAAAAAAGCCAGACTAAATTTGACCCTGGTCATCTTATTATTTCTTTGTAGCCTTGCCCCTCCATAAAGACTAACGTTTATCTTTGAATCGTTGAGAATTCTTAGCTTCAGAATTCTTACCTTCAGAAGACAAAGTACCCTTTGTCTAAGGGTAATTTTTATGGTGTGGGACATTTAACTTACTTATTAAGAATAAAGCAAATGAAGTCTGTATTAAATGAAAAACATATTTGTGACTTTCCATGAAGGTCAGGGCAACCACATTCTAAAATCATCAGCAATGCTGCTTGGTTTAAAGAGTTAGGTCTATTTCACATTTTTTTAAGACAAAATTTTTTAATTTACTTGGAAAGAAAAAGATACACGTTTTGTAATGTAAGCTTTGAGAGTCACACTTCTTTTCTGTACAGACACAGCTCAAAATTTGACACACTCAGTATTTCAAGATATTATTTATATGTGTAATCTAAAATATGACACAAATGAACATATCTATAAAACAAAACAACTCACAAATACTTTGGATGATAATAAAAATATGAAACTTGCAATTTTTAAAATTGTGCTTATTTATAAAATTTTCAGTATTTTATATGTTCTTTCTGTTGTATCAGATCTGAAACAATCTTCACATTTTATTCATACAATAGTCATTCATTCAAATAAGGCATTAATTGAGCACCTACTACATACAAGATGGTGAATAAAGAGGAGAATGAAAGAAATGACCTGCTCTCATGACGCTAATACTCTAATGAAGGATGGAATTTAAAATAAAAACATATAAATATATTATAAACCAAGTGATAAGTGTTATGAAAAGAAAATAAAGCAAGATAATAACAACAGTGATGACTATGCTATTGTGCAAAATTTGCTCAGGATTGTCATTGACACAGTTCATAGTCTCTTTCTGGAAATCAACATAACTTAAGGGTCAGCTGGTAATTCCAAGTGCCTAAATCCTTCAAAGACTCTATCATATCTAATATTTAATGCACACACATTTCTTAGAAAAGAGATTTTCATATTTGACCTGATGAACTATATATCAGAGTACAGTGGTGTTTGGTAATATGTGAATAATGAAATGAAGTCAACCAAATATGTTTTACTTTTTGAGATACTGAACATCCTTTACCTGTAAGCAAACTGTGTTGTTAAATTTTATTTTTAAATATGTATTTGAATCTCTGAATACATTTTCTCATAGAAACAATATTAAGTATAAAGATATATGTCAAAGCTTGTATATTCAGCTGAAGTACAGTTTATTGAAATAGTAGAAAATAATATTGCCTCCAATTACAGTAACTGAACAAAGTAGAAAATCTATATAAGAGAATCCGATTCTTTTTCTTAAAGGATGACACTGTAGAAAATTATGTTCATTAAGAGGAAAACAGAGAGAACATGAACAGAACATTAAGGGGACTAAAGGGCATGAAAACTTTAGAGGTTTCTGGAATTGGTTATTTTTTATATAATTTTATTTTAAAGTTGTAATTTTCTTTAATTTCTAAGAAACCATGTCATTTAGCACTACTCATATTTATTTTTTTTTTTTTTTTTTTCAGTTTTTTAAAAAGTTATTTTTTAATTGGAGGGTAATTGCTTTACAATGTTGTGTTGGCTTCTGCCATACACCTACATGAATCAGCCACAGGTATACATATGTCCCCTCCTTCTTGAATCTCCCTCCCACCTCCCACACACATCCCACCCCTCTAGGTTGTTATAGAGCACTAGGTTGAGCTCCCTGTGTTATACCGCAACTTCCCACTGGCTGTCTGTTTTACATATGGTAATATACATGCTACAGTGCTACTCTCAATTCACCCCACCCTTTCCTTCCTCCACTGTGTCTACAAGTCTGTTCTCTATGTTTGCAACTCTATTCCTTCCCTGCAAATAGGTTCATCAGTACCATTATCCTAGATTCCATATACATGTGTTAATATGATACTTGCTTTTCTCTTCCTGACTTACTTTACTCTGTATAACAAGAGTTATAAGCCCCAAGCATGCTGTATCCTGTGTCAGACATAGACTGGCGATTCAATTCTTACATGATAGTATACATGATAGAATGCCATTCTCCCAAATCATCCCGCCCTCTCCCTCTCCCTCTGAGTCCAAAAGTCCGTTATACACAGCCGTGTCTTTTTTCCTGTCTTGCATACAGGGTCGTCATTGCCATCTTTCTAAATTCCATATATATGTGTTAGTATACTGTATTGGTGTTTTTCTTTCTGGCTTACTTCACTCTGTATAATCGGCTCCAGTTTCATCCATCTCATCAGAACTGATTCAAATGAATTCTTTTTAACGGCTGAGTAATACTCCATTGTGTACATGTACCAAAGCTTTCTTATCCATTCATCTGCTGATGGACATCTAGGTTGTTTCCATGTCCTGGCTATTATAAACAGTGCTGCGATGAACATTGGGGTACATGTGTCTCTTTCAATTCTGGTTTCCTTGGTGTGTATACCCAGCAGTGGGATTGCTGGGTCATAAGGTAGTTCTATTTGCAATTTTTTAAGGAATCTCCACACTGTTCTCCATAGTGGCTGTACTAGTTTGCATTCCCACCAACAGTGTAGGAGGGTTCCCTTTTCTCCACACCCTCTCCAGCATTTATTGCTTGCAGATTTTTGGATCGCAGCCATTCTGACTGGTGTGAAGTGGTACCTCATTGTGGTTTTGATTTGCATTTCTCTGATAATGAGTGATGTTGAGCATCTTTTCATGTGTTTGTTAGCCATCCGTATGTCTTCTTTGGAGAAATGTCTATTTAGTTCTTTGGCCCATTTTTTGATTGGGTCGTTTATTTTTCTGGAATTGAGCTGCATAAGTTGCTTGTATAATTTTGAGATTAGTTGTTTGTCAGTTGTTTCATTTGCTATTATTTTCTCCCATTCAGAAGGCTGTCTTTTCACCTTGCGTATATTTTCCTTTGTTGTGCAGAAGCTTTTAATTTTAATTAGATCCCATTTGTTTATTTTTGCTTTTATTTCCAGATTTAAATCATAATTAGACTTGACTTTTTCCCTCTCTCACAAATTAAGAAGAGACAAAAAGAGGGTAGGACTTCTCTTAGTTTTGGAAATAATCAAAGAGGCAAAAAAAAAAAAGCTTGTTTATAAGAATATTATATTTTAGATTTATTTAAAATTACATGGTTGGAAATAAACTCAATTTCCAACAGCAGGAAAATGGTAAAGAAATTTAGACTTGGAATATATTGAATCCACCAAAAGGAAAGTTTCTGAAGAATATTTAATGAAGTAGGAAAAAAAAATGTTCATTGGAGGATAAAAGCCAGTAACAAGACTGTATACTACTGTAAGATTTTTCTATAAACTTTTCAACCAAAGATTTGAAATTATTATCTCTGGGTGTAGAGTGATTGGTATTTTAAAGATTTTTTTTTTCATTTTTTATTTCTATGATCTGCATTGTTGATTTTTGCATTTCTGAAGGTATTTTTCAGAGTCTGATTTGCATATGAGGAAAAGTAAATAAGGAAAGGGTTTTAGAATAACTGTTAAGCATATTTTAAAGATTGAGTGGGAAAAATAATACTCTTAAGAAAAAGAAACAACTGGAAAATATCTGTTTTTACTTAATTCTTCCCTAAGTGAAAGAAATAGCCCGATAGTAAAGACACTCTGGGCAGAAAGTCATGGTGGCCCCAGATTTCATGACCTTTGTAACAGGCTTCTATATAAAATTCCTCCTATTGAGCCACATGGTGTGGACCCTGTTTTCCTGATTGGATCCTGACTGATAGTGGTACTTTTCTTCTAAGAAGTACTAAGAAGCAGTACTCCCTCAATAACAAAAATCTGATGTATGAACAAGCATGCCTTGTTGTGTACTGATCACTTATCTTTGTCTTTTCCTGTGCCCCCCTGTGCCTTTGCACAGTGTCTCTTCCTTTTCCTTCCATCTACCGCTGGCCATCCCCAGCCAGCAACCAGTGGCCCTAGGGTGAAATCTGAACTTGGATCAAAGGAGTTTGAATCTCTTTCACACAGAAGATTACGGAGGAAGAATCCTCACTTAAACGTTATCCTAGACTCACAGATTTAGGGAACTTATGGTTGCCAGAGGGCAGAATGCAGGGAAGGGATAGGGAGCTTGGGATAGACATCTCCACACTGCTATATTTAAAATGATAACCAACAAGGTCCTACTGTATGGCACATGGAATTCTGCTCAATGTTATGTGGCAGCTTGGATGGAAAGGGTGTTTGGGGGAGAATGTGCTCAGTCACGTCCAACTCTATGCCACCATATGGGACGGTAGCCCACCAGGCTCTATGCCACCATATGGGACTGTAGCCCACCAGGCTCCTCTGTCCATGGGATTTTTTCAGGCAAGAATACTGGAGTGGGTTTCCATTTCCTCCTCCAGGGGATCTTGCCCACCCAGGGACTGAACCCATGTCTCCTTTGTCTCCTGTATGGCAGGTAGATTCTTTACAACTAAGCCATTCGGAAAGCCCATGGATACTATATGGATGGCTGAGTCTCCTCACTGTATACCTGAAAGTATCACAGTGTTGTTAATCGGCTATACCCCATTACAACATAAGTTCAGTTCAGTCGCTCAGTCGTGTAAGACTCTTTGCGACCCCATGAATCGCAGCACGCCAGGCCTCCCTGTCCATCACCAACTCCCGGAGTTCACTCAGATTCACGTCCATCGAGTCCATGATGCCATCCAGCCATCTCATCCTCTGTCATCCCCTTCTCCTCCTGCCCCCAATCCCTCCCAGCATCAGAGTCTTTTCCAATGAGTCAACTCTTCGCATGAGGTGGCCAAAGTACTGGAGTTTCAGCTTTAGCATCATTCCTTCCAAAGAAATCCCAGGGCTGAACTCCTTCAGAATGGACTGTTGGATCTCCTTGAAGTCCAAGGGACTCTCAAGAGTCTTCTCCAGCACCACATTCAAAAGCATCAATTCTTCAGCGCTCAGCCTTCTTCACAGTCCAACTCTCACATCCATACATGACTACTGGAAAAAACCATAGCCTTGACTAGACGGACCTCAGTCGGCAAAGTAATGTCTCTGCTTTTGAATATGCTATCTAGGTTGGTCATAACTTTTCTTCCAAGGAGGAAGCGTCTTTTAATTTCATGGCTGCAATCACCATCTGCAGTGATTTTGGAGCCCCCAAAAGTAAAGTCTGACACTGTTTCCACTGTTTCCCCATCTATTTCCCATGAAGTGATGGGACCGGATGCCATGATCTTCATTTTCTGAATGTTGAGCTTTAAGCCAACTTTTTCACTCTCCTCTTTCACTTTCATCAAGAGGCTTTTGAGTTCCTCTTCACTTTCTGCCATAAGGGTGGTGTCATCTGCATATCTGAGGTTATTGATATTTCTCCCAGAAATCTTGATTCCAGCTTGTGTTTCTTCCAGTCCAGCGTTTCTCATGATGTACTCTGCATAGAAGTTAAATAAACAGGGTGACAATATACAGTCTTGATGTATTCCTTTTCCTATTTGGAACCAGTCTGTTGTTCCATGTCCAGTTCTAACTGTTGCTTCCTGACCTGCATACAGACTTCCCAAGAGGCAGGTCAGGTGGTCTGGTATTCCCATCTCTCTCAGAATTTTCCACAGTTTATTGTGATCCACACAGTCAAAGGCTTTCGCATAGTCAATAAAGCAGAAATAGATGTTTTTCTGGAACTCTCTTGCTTTTTCCATGATCCAGTGGATGTTGGCAATTTGATCTCTGGTTCCTCTGCCTTTTCTAAAACCAGCTTGAACATCAGGAAGTTCACGGTTCATGTATGGCTGAAGCATGCCCTGGAGAATTTTGAGCATTACTTTACTAGCGTGTGAGATGAGTGCAATTGTGCGGTACTTTGAACATTCTTTGGCATTGCCTTTCTTTGGGATTGGAATGAAAACTGACCTTTTCCAGTCCTGTGGCCACTGCCGAGTTTTCCAAATGTGTTGGCATATTGAGTGCAGCACTTTCACAGCATCATCTTCCAGGATTTGAAACAGCTCAACTGGAATTCCATCACCTCCACTAGGTTTGTTCATAGTGATGCTTTCTAAGGCCCACTTGACTTCACATTCCAGGATGTCTGGCTCTAGATGAGTGATCACACCATCGTGATTATCCGGGTTGTGAAGATCTTTTTTGTACAGTTCTTCTGTGTATTCTTGCCACCTCTTCTTAATATCTTCTGCTTCTGTTAGGTCCATACCATTTCTGTCCTTTATCGAGCCCATCTTTGCATGAAATGTTCCTTTGGTATCTCTAATTTTCTTAAAGAGATCTCTAGTCTTTCCCATTCTGTTGTTTTCCTCTATTTCTTTGCATTGATCACTGAGGAAGGCTTTCTTATCTCTCCTTGCTATTCTTTGGAACTCTGCATTCAGATGCTTACATCTTTCTTTATCTCCTTTGCTTCTCGTTTCTCTTCTTTTCACAGCTATTTGTAAGGCCTCCCCAGACAGCCATTTTGCTTTTGTGCATTTCTTTTCCATGGGGATGGTCTTGATCCCAGTCTCCTGTACAATGTCACGAACCTCATTCCATAGTTCATCAGGTACTCTATCTTATCAGATCTAAGCCCTTACATCTATTTCTCACTTCCACTGTATAATCATTAGGGATTTGATTTAGGTTGTACCTGAATGGTCTAGCGGTTTTCCCTACTTTCTTCAATTTAAGTCTGAATTTGGTAATAAGGAGTTCATGATCTGAGCCACAGTCAGCTCCCGGTCTTGTTTTTGTTGACTGTATAGAGCTTCTCCATCTTTGGCTGCAAACAATATAATCAATCTGATTTCGGTGTTGACCATCTGGTGATGTCCATGTGTAGAGTCTTCTCTTGTGTTCTTGGAAGAGGGTGTTTGTTATGACCAGTGCATTTTCTTGGCAAAACTCTATTAGTCTTTGCCCTGCTTCATTCCACATTCCAAGGCCAAGTTTGCCTGTTACTCCAGGTGTTTCTTGACTTCCTACTTTGCATTCCAGTCCCCTATAATGAAAAGGACATCTTTTTTAGGTGTTAGTTCTAAAAGGTCTTGTAGGTCTTCATAGAACCGTTCAACTTCAGCTTCTTCAGCGTTACTGGTTGGGGCATAGACTTGGATTACCGTGATATTGAATGGTTTGCCTTGGAGATGAACAGAGATCATTCTGTCATTTTTGAAAATGCATCCAAGTACTGCATTTTGGACTCTTTTGTTGACCAGTACAACATAGAAAGTTTTAAAAAAAAGTCGTCCAAAGCTTCACAGTAAGAGCATTATGCTCCAAAATACAGCACCTGTTCTTACACATATTGTCTGTGTCACGGGTAATCAAGACCATCTGATCTGGGTTCTGTGCTTCTTCTGGGCAGCAAAAATTTTTACTGGCATTCTAACATTAAATGAGCCCCACTGAATTGCAGGAATCAAAAGATAATTGTCATGCATTTCCTTGTATTTGAAGTTCCTTTAAATGAGCCTCAAGAAGAAGCAAACTTTTTTTTTAATCATGTGGGTGGTTTCTCAAAAATGTCAAAGATTCAATAGATTGCTTTGTTCAAAACACAGATAGAAACATAGTTTCCCCTGTGATTCCTTCTCTTATTATCTTTCTAAACTGAAAAGAAAGAAAATACAATAGTAAAAATTAATTAAAGATAAAAGTTTCAAAGCAGTGTGCTTCATGAAGTATTTCACTCAGTGGACCAGTGTGAGAAAATGGAATTCACAGCCACCCTTGATCTAAAATGCATTGCTGCCTCTAGGCTGTATCTTTCCTTTTATACTCCTTGTGGTGGAAAATCAACAATTACATTGATGTCAAAATGGTGTAGAACCAGATAGGATAATTTCCACAATCAAAACCCCAAAATATATGTGCATCTTTGAGCTAGACCATCACCGATTCGATGGACGTAAGTTTGAGTGAACTCCAGGAGTTGGTGATGGACAAGGAGGCCTGGCATGCTGCAATTCATGGGTTCGCAAAGATTCGGACACGACTGAGCGACTGAACTGAACTGAACTGAAAGCAATAGTAGGCTTTGTCTCAGTGAACACAAGCAACAGAACCTCTTCCTTGAGAGAATGTTGATCTATGTGAAATGTAGATAAACATCAACAAGAGGCAGGCTGGACATCCACTGTCTCATCAGAGCTGCTGCTGATTATTTTAGAATTTTAACTCTTCATAATTTCCCTCAAGGTTTCTCAAACTTTAATTCACTGAAGATTGAACTGATTGTGTCAGTAGCAAAACACTGTTAAATTGTGTTATCATAAACTTGGAGATTTTTTCCAAAGAACTTTCATTTTTATGTAGGCAGTTACATCTTCAGTCTAGTCATCCAGAAAATAGTATTTTCCTATTTTAATTTCCTGTGAGGTAGGTGCATTACTGTTCCAGTTTTACAGAAGACGTTCACAACAGGTCAGTGACTCAGTGAAGGTCCCATGGGAGGTGAAGGACCTACTGACCCTAGGCCCTGTGAAGGTTTATCTGCTGCTTCACTTTAGATGCTTACAGTGTTGCACCACTTTATTATCCAGGTGGCAATTAAATCTTTTTAAAAAACATATTTATTTGTCCTTATAATAAATTCCTAAAATCCAGAAGTAGAATTCAGAGGGCCCTCGCAGTTGAATTGCATAAAGCCCCATCACTCCAAGATCATTGTGGTTATATTTTGCACATTTCCTTCCAGTGTCTTAGGACTTTATGTTTTACATATCATATAGAAAAATGTAATGAAGTCTGATTTTTCACTGTAAAAGCAATATAGAAAGTTAGGAAAGCTATAGTGTACAAAGAACAAATCAGCAAAAAATTCAAAACAATTGGGTTAGTGACAAAATTTTCTTGTCCTTGTGCTAAGTCACTTCAGTTATATCCTGCTCTGTGTGACCCCCATGGACTGTAGCCTATGAGGCTCCTCTGTCCATGGGATCCTCCAGGCAAGAATACTGGTGTGGGTTCCCATGACCCCCTCCAGGAAATCTTCCCAACCCAGGGATCAAACCCACGTCTCTTATGTCTCCTGTATTGGTAGGCAGGTTCTTTACCACTAGTGCCACCTAGGAAGCCCAAATAAAATTTACTATAAACTGAAATTAACTTAATCAGTTTTATTAATTTCTAATTTGCTACATTTTCTTAACCACATTAAAAAATTAATATTACACATAAAATTAATACTAACAGGCTATAAAAGCCATATATAACTTTCCACAAACTTTTTTTCCTGAATAG
Organism: Capricornis sumatraensis; assembly: GCF_032405125.1. Taxonomy (NCBI): domain Eukaryota; kingdom Metazoa; phylum Chordata; class Mammalia; order Artiodactyla; family Bovidae; genus Capricornis; species Capricornis sumatraensis. Next base: position 9,515,893 of record NC_091075.1, on the reverse strand, counting down.
CAAAAAATTGCAACCACTTGAAAAACTGATCGAATTGTTTAAAATGTATGACATCATCTCATATAAATTGAGAAACATGTCACAGATCTATTTGTATGACAATTTTGTATATTAAAAGGTTAGAGGTAAAAAGGGAAAAACACTTCTATTGATCCAGCTTCAGGACAGGTTACTATCATCAGTTAATAGTTTTCAAAGTTGATATATATTGTTCCAAAAAACACATTTAAAGGCAGTAGGATAGGTCTACTCTCATCTTAGAAAAAACCCTAGTGTTCTGAGGGGGTTAGTAATATATTTTGCGAAAAAAATGAAGTAAGTGCACATGGCCAAACACACTTGAGAAAGAGTGTATATTATAGTTTGTCATCTGAAAAAAGGTATGTGTTACTATTTCCTCCTGGAAACATACGAATAATAGCAGTATATTAAAGACTTAGAAATCAAGCATCAAGTGTAACTTTATCTCAGAATTTCTCACATTTATTTGGTAAAGAGATTCATCTTTCCCCTGCCCCTCCAAATACTTGCGAATATGTCACAAAGATGTCCTGAAGAATGCACTGTGGAAAGTGCAGACAGGTCAGTCATTGCCTATTCAGGGTTTCATCCAGTTATCTTGGACACAGAAAGATTGAGCAGTTTGTGAATCATTGCTCTCAAATAACTTTGTCTCACCTGCAGTGTAGTGTCCTATATCCACCCCATTATTTCCAGGTGTCCAGTCCTGCTTGCCTATCACCTTTCTGTGTCTGCCACATTATAGCATCCCTTAAAAACTATTAAATCTAGACACATATTGACATCATGATTCCAAATGTAAATCATTATACTAGTAGTAGTAGAAGTAAAAAGTCTCCGGAGATTTTCCCTGAGTCTTCCCTACTCTTTGAAGGGCCATACAACTTACCATCTTTTATCCCTTCTTTCTGTATAAAAGAGGAGGTCTCACTATGTTCTAGACTTAATCTTACCTCTAGAGGCTGGGAAAGAAATTATTTCATCTAAAAAATTTAAAAGCATTAATTCCGAGCTTTCCAATCTGCCTGCTGGAACACAGAGTTGTTAAATGTGTAGGAAATAGCACCCCCTTCAGCTCCAGGATGGTGGGGCAGGACCTTCAGGGCAGGGAGTTGCCTCTGGCTACAAGTGGCTTCACATAACTTTCTCTGGGTGCCTTATAAATGTTATCATATTTTAATTTACCAAGGACTTTCCTGGTGGATCAGGTGGTAAAGAAATCTGTATGCAATGTGGAAAACTTGGGTTCAGTCCCTGGGTTAGGAAGATCCCCTGGAGAAGGGCATGGCAACCCACTTCAGTATTCATACCTGGAGAATTCCATGGACAGAGGAGCCTGGTAGACTACAATCCATGGGGTCACAAAGAGTCAGACACGACTGAGTGACTAACACACATAAGGCATGAAAAACATCTGAAAGAAGAACATTAATATGCTAAGAACTTTTGTACACTGAGCCACTTTCCAGTTAGAAAAGAACATGAAATATAAAATAAGAATCACAAAATTGTGGAACAATAAGACATACATAAGTATATATATAAATATAAATATATACATCTATAACATTATTAGAAACATTTTTGACAAGCTCCATGACATTTTAGTAGAGATATTTGCTATGACTAAAGAATATTATTTTAAATATTAATAATGAAAATCATATAACTTCTAAAATATGAGTGATAGGAAAAGATGGTTATAGCAAACATTTTCTATTAAAACATGCATGTGGTTAGGCCATCAAAAAATAGTGCCTTTGAATATTTAGCACCTAGAACTTAACCTTCATTTAATTATATAGTTCACATTGCTATGATTTATTAAGTACAATATGGACAAAAGTGACATACTATCCAGAAGACTTTAAAGAGTTTTAAGATTAATACCGAGAATACCAAAGCAATTGAAAAATGCAATATGCTAAGCATGACAGAGCAGCATCTACAAGCTATAATTTGTAGTATATTGTTCACACAAGAATTAATGATAGGGAAAATTTTATAGAATAAAAGGTTTAGTCAGTGAGTATGTACAATGAGATAATACCATCGAACAAAACAAACTGATGCTTTTTAAGCTACTGCATGACAGATTACATGAAACTTAACAAAAGGCAAAATTTTCACAGAGTATTTTGTATTTTCCAGATTTACAGAGCAATTCTCTCTGAATATCAAACAGTCACATTTTGAAATTTTCACTCCTTTCCTAGACTGATTGATTGCTGGAGGCTAATTTCAAACTAATTTCTAACACTGTCAGTGGAGAAATGTATTTAAAGCAAAGATTTATGCTAGACAGATATCCATCTGTCTTCTACATAAGGCCATTCAAATCCTCCCAGAATCTGTTTTAAAATATGTGCATCCTTTTGCTGGGAACATTACTTACTCTTCTCCCAAATTAGGACAAACGCTGATTATTCATGAGTCAGATGGCTCTCAAATACACAGATTGCATTTTCTACTCATATTATAAAGTCCATGAAATGCTCCTCTCGTTTTATTTCATTATTCTCTCCCCTTCGTCCTGCCCATTCTCATTTACACTGTCCTTCTCATCAGAAATGTTTACATTAGTATATTCAATACATGTCCTTAGCATCCAAAACTATAACCCTGAGAAATAATATTACTTTCTATGTGTGTGTTTTGAATGTACATAAATTGTTTTGCTGTATATAATTCATTCTATATTTCTAAGATCTATCCATATAGATCTTAACTTAAAATGATTAACTACTTACTGCTGTACTGTATTTCATTGCATGTATTTATCACATATTCTGATAATCCATTTCCCTAGGGACAGATATGAAGGCTTCTTATAACTTTCTGCTAACACAAATAATGCAATGATATTATTGTCATAAATGTTCCCTTAAAAACTTGTACACAGTGTAAACCCAGATGAAGGAATGATATGTATGCAGATTATATGGATAATTAATTTCACTAATGTTATCAGTTTGCTCTCCCAACAGTGCACAAAGTTTCTCATGACTCCTCATTCTAACCAACATTGGTATTAGCTGACTTTTAAATTTTTCCCAATACTAGGTTGACTTAATTTGAATTTCTCTGACTTCATGTGAAGTTAAGCATCTCTTCATGTCCATATTGGCTATTTAGACTACTTCTTCCATGAATAGTCTATTTTTACTCCTTGTCGAGTTTTTGCTTCCTTGACGACATTAGTAGTTCTTTATATATTCTATTTGTTAATAATCATTTTTCAGTTTTAAATTTTGAAAACATCTTTTAATCTTCCACAAGCTTGTTAAGTTTGTCTATCATATCCTCTTTGTATAGAAATCTTATGAAAGATTTCTATATTAAGTAATATATGAATTAAAATTCATATACCACCTACACATTTTTTGGGCTGTGTTGGGACTTCATTGCGGTGCTTGGACTTTACACTGTGATGTTGCAGCCCAACGGTTTAGTTTTCTTGTGCATGTGGGATCCTAGCTCCTCGACCAGGGATCACACCCAAGTCCCCTGCATTGGAAGGCAGATTCTTAACTTCTGGACCAGTAGTGAAGCTCCTCATTTATTCTTAAAGTTTATAATTTTTTAGTCTTGTCTAAACATCCTTACTGGTGATAGAAGCAAGATCCAATGCTATGAAGAGCAATGTTGCATAGGAACCTGGAATGTCGGGTCCATGAATCAAGGTAAATTGGAAGTGGTCAAACAAGAGATGGCAAGAGTGAACGTCGACATTCTAGGAATCAGTGAACTAAAATGGACTGGAATGGGTGAATTTAACTCAAGATGACCATTATATCTACTACTACGGGCAGGAATCCCTCAGAAGAAATGGAGTAGCCATCATGGTCAACAAAAGAGTTTGAAATGCAGTACTTGGATGCAAATTCAAAAATGACAGAATGATTTCTGTTCATCTCCAAGGCAAACCATTCAATATGCCCCAACCAGTAACGCCGAAGAAGCTGAAGTTGAACGGTTCTATGAAGACCTACAAGACCTTTTAGAACTAACACCTAAAAAAGATGTCCTTTTCATTATAGGGGACTGGAATGCAAAAGTAGGAAGTCAAGAAACACCTAGAGTAACAGGCAAACTTGGCCTTGCAATGTGGAATGAAGCAGGGCAAAGACTAATAGAGTTTTGCCAAGAAAATGCACTGGTCATAGCAAACACCCTCTTCCAAGAACACAAGAGAAGACTCTACACATGGACATCACCAGATGGTCAACACCGAAATCAGATTGATTATATTCTTTGCAGCCAAAGATGGAGAAGCTCTATACAGTCAACAAAAACAAGACCGGGAGCTGACTGTGGCTCAGATCATGAACTCCTTATTACCAAATTCAGACTTAAATTGAAGAAAGTAGGGAAAACCGCTAGACCATTCAGGTACGACCTAAATCAAATCCCTTATGATTATACAGTGGAAGTGAGAAATAGATGTAAGGGCTTAGATCTGATAGACAGAGTGCCTGATGAACTATGGAATGAGGTTCATGACATTGTACAGGAGACAGGGATCAGGACCATCCCCATGGAAAATAAATGCAAAAAAGCAAGATGGCTGTCCGGGGAGGCCTTACAAATAGCTGTGAAAAGAAGAGAAGCGAAAAGCAAATGAGAAAAGGAAAGATGTAAGCATTTGAATGCAGAGTTCCAAAGAATAGCAAGAAGAGATAAGAAAGTCTTCTTCAGTGATCAGTGCAAAGAAATAGAGGAAAACAACAGAATGGGAAAGACTAGAGATCTCTTCAAGAAAATTAGAGATACCAAGGGGACATTTCATGCAAAGATGGCCTCGATAAAGGACAGAAATGGTCTGGACCTAACAGAAGCAGAAGATATTAAGAAGAGGTGGCAAGAATACACAGAAGAACTGTACAAAAAGGATCTTCACAACCCGGATAATCACGATGGTGTGATCACTCATCTAGAGCCAGACATCCTGGAATGTGAAGTCAAGTGGGCCGTAGAAAGCATCACTACGAACAAAGCTAGTAGAGGTGATGGAAGTCCAGTTGAGCTGTTTCAAATCCTGGAAGATGATGCTGTGAAAGTGCTGCACTCAATATGCCAACACATTTGGAAAACTCAGCAGTGGCCACAGGACTGGAAAAGGTCAGTTTTCATTCTAATCCCGAAGAAAGGCAATGCCAAAGAATGTTCAAAGTACTGCACAATTGCACTCATCTCACACGCTAGTAAAGTAGTGCTCAAAATTCTCCAGGGCACGCTTCAGCCATACATGAACCGTGAACTTCCTGATGTTCAAGCTGGTTTTAGAAAAGTCAGAGGAATCAGAGATCAAATTGCCAACATCCACTGGATCATGGAAAAAGCAAGAGAGTTCCAGAAAAACATCTATTTCTGCTTTATTGACTATGCCAAAGCCTTTGACTGTGTGGATCACAATAAACTGTGGAAAATTCTGAGAGAGATGGGAATACCAGACCACCTGACCTGCCTCTTGAGAAATCTGTATGCGGGTCAGGAAGCAACAGTTAGAACCGGACATGGAACAACAGACTGGTTCCAAATAGGAAAAAGAGTATGCCAAGGCTGTATATTGTCACCCTGCTTATTTAACTTCTATGCAGAGTACATCATGAGAAACGCTGGACTGGAAGAAACACAAGCTGGAATCAAGATTGCTGGGAGAAATATGAATAACCTCAGATATGCAGATGACACCACCCTTATGGCAGAAAGTGAAGAGGAACTCAAAAGCCTCTTGATGAAAGTGAAAGAGGAGAGTGAAAAAGTTGGCTTAAAGCTCAACATTCAGAAAACGAAGATCATGGCATCCGGTCCCATCACTTCATGGGAAATAGATGGGGAAACAGTGGAAACAGTGTCAGACTTTATTTTTTGGGGCTCCAAAATCACTGCAGATGGTGACTGCAGCCATGAAATTAAAAGACGCTTCCTCCTTGGAAGAAAAGTTATGACCAACCTAGATAGTATATTTAAAAGCAGAGACATTACTTTGCCGACTGAGGTCCGTCTAGTCAAGGCTATGGTTTTTTCCACTAGTCATGTATGGATGTGAGAGTTGGACTGTGAAGAAGGCTGAGCACTGTAGAATTGATGCTTTTGAACTGTGGTGTTGGAGAAGACTCTTGAGAGTTCCCTGGACTGCAAGGAGATCCAACCAGTCCATTCTGAAGGAGTTCAGCCTTGGGATTTCTTTGGAAGGAATGATGCTAAAGCTGAAACTCCAGTACTTTGGCCCCCTCATGTGAAGAGTTGACTCATTGGAAAAGACTCTGATGCTGGGAGGGGTTGGGGGCAGGAAGAGAAGGGGACGACAGAGGATGAGATGGGTGAATGGCATCACCAACTCGATGGACGTGAATCTGAGTGAACTCCGGGAGTTGGTGATGGACAGGGAGGCCTGGCGTGCTGCGATTCATGGGGTCGCAAAGAGTCGGACACAACTGAGCGACTGAACTGAACTGAACTGATAATAAATGTAATATATTATACTATATATAAATGATATATATTATATATATTAAATATATATTATATAGCATATAATATCAGTGAACGCAATGGGACCCCACTCCAGTACTCTTGCCTGGAAAATCCCATGGGTGGAGGAGCCTGGTAGGCTGCAGTCCATGGCGTAGCACAGAGTCGGACACGACTGAACCGACTTAGCAGCAGCAGCAGCATATAACATATATATATATATACTCTGCTGATTGTAAGATTCTATTATCTTCATTTCAGTTTATAAGTCATGTTATAATTATGTATAGCATTGATTTTTTGAAGACTTATTCAAGTTTTTTTAGAGGGATGACTTAAAATCTCCAGTTTAAATTAATTTATTAATTTCTCTCAATAGTTCTTTCTGCTTCCTTATATAATTGAAAGTTATGCTGTCTGTTGCTGAAATGTTCATATTATATTTTTATAGTTTATTGGTATACTGTTAATTCTAAAAGTTACTTTTAACTTCAAATTCTATTTTACTATCATGGCTTCTTTTAAAGGAGATTGTTTCATAATTACATGATATCCCTTTTTCTTAACATATACCCTTTTATGCACACATTTGAGGTAAGTTACTGAATTGTTTCCCTCCCCCAATGTAAAGCCACAGGTCTTGCTTACAGACACTTTAAGATCTACATTATAAGTATATAGCTTCATAGAGGCAGATGAGATTACATGATAATTCTGAGTCAGACACAAAATCTACATTCTTCCCCCAACATGTCCCAGATACAAGCTTAGTTTCCAGGTTAGCAGTTCTAATGAATCATGGAGCCTATCAAAAGGTAAATGGGCAAAAGAAGAGGTAATTATGCTATCTGGGGCTACCTGCTTTTAGAAGAGGAGAAGAGGTCTTATTCAGTAACACTTGTCTATGGAACTTTTGGTTTCTTTGTTGCCAGTTGTACTTGGCCAAGCACTTAGACTGGAACCGGGATGGCCTTGTGCTGTCCGTGTTGACAACAGTAATATCTCAATATCTTTAGAATTATGGGAAACCATGAGAATTCACCTTTTGGACTGAACCAAATAGCACACCTGAAAACACTGTTTCAGAGCTGATCTGATTCACTGTGAGCAGAAGGCAATGGCATGACTTCTCATCATAGCCTTGGAAATTTTCTTGGGGCTGGTCACTATGAGATCTGCTCCTACCACCTGGAAAATAGTATGCTAGGGAACTTCTTTGAAGTTTCCTAGCCATCATTATGGAAAGGATGTTAAATAGACAACAGCATCTCGCCACCAAAGCATCCTTGATGAAAAACTTGCACGTTTGATAACTAGTCAGATAAGATATACCAGCTAGAGTTCATAAAAGACTTGAAATCTGGGTCATATCTCCAACACTGGAAGAACCAGAGGTACTTTCATCTATGTCAACAACTTTATCCATGTATGCAGCCTTTGCAATGATGATCTTTAACAGGACCAGGGCTTCATGATTCTCAAGGGTGTTTAGAGGAAAACCTCTCATGCCCCTTATTGGTGCATCTTTCTTTATTCCTCCTTGATGAAGTTCTTTTGTTTTGTTAGACCTCAACTCTAGTGCATTATCTGAGGTTTGCATCACTTCAGATGTTTCAGAAGTGTTATGAAACACTGCGTTGTGAGCTTGTTGCTATTCTTGATCACACTGAAAACTAGAACTGACTAGGTGACATCTGAGTGGCCAGATTAGTTGATAATGAGATGGGAGAGAAAGGCCCCCCTACCCCTTTGACAGTTTCAGCCTTGACAGCAAGGGGAATACTTAGTTTGACAATATTTCTATTTAAATTCCTTCTCAGTGCCAATTTGTCATCAGTTTGTCAACCTCCTTTACATAACACTCAGTCCCTTGTTTACTAGGCAGTTCCAGTAGTTTAGTTTACGTGTTTGACAGCTTTGGTGGTACTTTTTTTCATTGTTTCCCAGAGCTTGAGGGCCATGTATATACACACTGATTGACATGCTATTAGAGGAGCTCTGAAGAGAAATTTTCAGATGGAAAGCTTAACCTCAACACCAAGTTTCTAGGAAGCTTTGGCAATGATCTTGACAATGGATATGGTGAAGATCTGGCTGTAGGTTCTTGATGCCCAGAGGGAAAACAGATGCAGCCTCCAACGGGGATGCACAGCTCACCCATGTATCTCTCTGAGAAAAGAAACAGTCTCTTTTAAGAAATGTATTTTTTAGAAACTGTTATATTTTTAATACAGTCTGAAATTTTGTCTTGTAATCTGTAAATTTAACGTACTGACATTGATTGAAATTATTGTGATATTTGGAATGTTTTCTGATCCCTTATTTAGTGTTTTGCAATTGCCATATTCTTTTCTTCCTTTTCTACTTCCCACAGGATAATGCATATTATCTTTTGCTAATTTAAAAGTTATATATTTTGTTAAAGTGTTGCACTCAATATGCCAGCAAATCTGGAAAACTCAGCAGTGGCTACAGGACTGGAAAAGGTCAATTTTCATTCCAATCCCAAAGAAAGGCAATGCCAAAGACTGTTCAAATTACTGTACAGTTGCACTCATTTCACATGCTAGCAAGATTATGCTCAAAATCCTTCAAGCTAGGCTTCAGCAGTACATGAACTGACAACTTCCAGATGTACAAGCTGGATTTAGAAAAAGCAGAGGAGCCAGAGATCAAATTGCCAACATCCACTGGATCATAGGAAAAGCAAGGGAATTCCCCAAAAATCTACTTCTGCTTCATTGACTACGCTGAAGCCTTTGACTGTGTGGATCGCAACAAACTGGAAAATTCTTAAAGAGATAGGAATACCAGACCATCTTACCTGCCTCCTGAGAAACCTGTATGCAGGTCAAGAAGAAACAGTTAGAATCGGATGAGCAACAATGGACTAGTTCAAAATTGGGAAAGGAGTACATCAAGGCTGTATTATGTCACCCTGCTTATTTAATTTTTATGCAAAGTAACATCATGCTAAATGCTGAGCTGGATGAAGCACAGGCTGGAATCAAGATTACTGGGAGTATCAACAATCTCAGATAGGTTGATGATAGATATCACTTTAATGGCAAAAAGTGAAGAGGAACTAAAGAGCCTCCTGATGAAGGTAAAAGAGGAGAATGAAAAACCTGGCTTAAAACTCATTCAGAAAACTACGATCATGGCATCTGGTCCCATCACTTCATGGCAAATAGATGAGGAAAAAGTGGAAACAGTGACAGATTTTATTTTCTTGGGTTCCAAAATCACTGTGGATCGTGACTGCAGCCATGAAATTAAAAGACATTTGCTCCTTCAAAGAAAAGCTATGACAAAACTGCGTGCTGCTTGCTAAGTCAATTCAGTAGTATCCGATTCTTTTTGACCCCACGGACTGTAACCTACCAGCCACCTCTGTCCATGGGATTCTCCAGGCAAGAATACTGAGTGGGTTGCCACGCCCTCCTCCAGGGAATCTTCCTGACTCAGGGATCGCACCCATGTCTCTTACATCACTTGAATTGGCAGGGGGATTATTTACCACTAGCGCCACCTGGGAAGCCTATGACTACACAACATATTAGAAAACAGAGACATAACTTTGCCAACAAAGGTCCATCTAGTGAAAGCAATGGGGTTTTTCTAGTAGTCATGAATGGATGTGAGAGTTGGACCATAAAGAAGACTGAGCGCCTAAGAATTGAGGCTTTCAACTTGTGCTGGAGAAGACTCTTGAGAGTCCCTTGGACAGCAATGAGATCAAACCAGTCAATCCTATCCTCCCGAAGGGAGATAGTGAAGGATAGGGAAGCCTGGTGTACTCCAGTTCTTGGGGTCGCAGAGAGTCAGACATGACTTGGTGACTGCATAACAAGAATAATTATGTTATTTTGTTCTTTATTGTCTCTTCCTAAAACCCAAAAGACTAGACTCAATTGTCTCTACAAATTAGTTGTACTTACCAATAGGTATGTCTTGCCTCAAACAAGATAAGAACCTTAGCATCAGTCCATTTCTTCTGTTCTGCCTCAGCCCTTCACCAGCACATATTGGTATCATCTAGCATTTTTGTTCAGAATTGATATAAATATATTTTTAATGCTTCTTTCTCATTCTTTTCCTCAAGTCAATGCTTAATGAACTTACTGTTTATCTTTATATTATTTTGTTCATCTTTAAATATAAATATAAAGTTGTTTTCTCCAGAATTTATTTCTCTCTTGATGGAGTATTTCCTCCAAGAGTCATTGCAAAGATTTTTGAGGGAAGAACTTTTGCCTCCTTGTATTATCAAGCCCTTACAGATGTAGTTTTCCTAGAAGTAAAAAGTCTAGGTTAAAAGTTGTTTTGCTAAAATCCTTTGAAAATATTAACTCTCTTACCTTCTTGCACCTACAGTGGCTAATGAAAGGCTAATGTCAAGCTGATTTTTGTTTCTCTATGGGTGATATGCATTTTCTCTCAGAAATCTTCTAAGATGTTTTCTTTATCTTTGATGTTGCAATATGAATTGACCACTCCCCATCTCCACCCTTTCCATGATCTACCAGGCAATGCTATCCCTTAGGAAACCTTCTATCACTTTTACCAACCTGGGCACTATTCTTTGCAGCAACTGTTTCCTTCAGCTGGAATTATCTGGCCAGAGCTGGGGTGCAGCGGGTGAAGGAGTAGGGTGCATGCTCAGGGCATGGTCAGCTTGCCTGCCTTAGTTGGTACGTGCCACCGTATCATTACCGTGGGCTGGCACTGAACCGGAGCTAGTGTTTTTCTGCCCTGCAGAGGCAGTGGGATGGGAAATAATTAGCCAGAACAATGTAGGAGAGAGAAAAGGACAGCTCTTCCTCCAAGCAAACCTCCATCCCTGATGCCTAGCTCTCTTCACCTGGAGGTCACTGTTCCCTGTGATCATCTCCTTCCTCTTCCAGACACACACACACACACACACACACACACACACACACACACATACACACACACAGCTTTTGTTTCTTGAAAGAGGTAGATACAGCCTTAGAAGAAAGCTTTTGTAAATATCCTCAGGTGATTCTGAGACATAGAGAAGTATTTAAACCTTTGGAGCATAGATCAAACTTATTTGCTCATGATTAAAAAAGTAATAATTGGGCTAAAGAGAATAAGAGAATGCAGGCACAGGAGTATCTTAGACTGAGAGAAAATGAAATCAAGAAAGAGAGTAAGGTGACCAAAATTCTGGGTAGGAAGTTTCCTGGAAAGAAGTCCAAAACATGAACCTCTTGAATAGTCACCACCTACCTATATAGTGAAAGCAAGTGGGCTGCTAACTGCTGCTAAGTTGCTTCAGTCGTGTCTGACTCTGTGTGACCCCATAGACGGCAGCCCACTAGGCTCCTCTGTCCCTGGGATTCTCCAGGCAAGAACACTGGAGTGGGTTGCCATTTCCTTCTCCAGTGCATGAAAGTGAAAAGTGAAAGTGAAGTCGCTCAGTCGTGCCCGACTCTTAGCGACCCCATGGACTGCAGCCTACCAGGCTCCTCTGTCCATGGGATTTTCCAGGTAAGAGTACTGGAGTGGGCTGCCATTGCCTTCTCCGGCTAGCTGGATCTATTCCCTTGAAAAACTGTACAATTCATTAGAAGGGCAATGCCTGGCTGAGCTACTTTGGATAGCTGTTCCCTAGTGCAGTTGTAAGGTCCTTAAATCATCAGAAAACAAGGTCTAGTCCTTTACCTCTCAGCTAGAGTATCAGATTGAGAAGAAGCTCTCAAAATGAAGAATGGAATAAAGCCATTTTGAGAAGAGTTATTTTATGTCTGTCCTAATGGCATAGAACAGACGGGGAACAGGATGCTCCCTCTCTGGATTTCATTTTCTCTAGGTCCCAGAAATGTAAGGAGTGTTAGTCGTTCAGTCATGTCTGACTCCTTGCAACCCAGTAGACTCTAGCCCTCCAGGTTCCTCCGTCCATGGGATTTTCCAGGCAAGAATACTGGAGTGGGTTGCCATTTCCTTCTCCAGAGGATCTTTCTGACCCAGGGACCGAACCTGGGTCTCCTCCATGGCAGCAGACTCTTTGCCGTCTGAGCACCAGGACTCTTCAACTCAGGTAAGAACAGATGATTAGAGATCTGGTGATACAGGATGCAAGAGGCCGTCATCACCAGAAGTAGAAAGGGGGGCTGCTGAGAGAGGACCGAGAAGACTCATTGTAAATTGATCTAAGAGACATTTTGAACACGTCTTGATCCTGAAAGAAAGGTTTAGAAGCTAGGTTCCCATGATGCTGCTGGTACAACTGAACTGAGCATTATTCTATTATTACTACTACTGTGACTGTACTGAACCACTAACTCTGTTCCACCCACCCCCTCCCCCACTGATCTTCTTCTATCTTTCAGTCGAGACAGACTCTCAGAATCTGATTAAATTGATGATATTCAGTATTCATCATTTTACTGTGATATCTATTAAACTACCTATCCATTTAGATTGCTTAGCTATATCTAGTCTTAAGAAAATTCACCAAAAATAAACTTTTTTAAGACAATGAAAGAATATTCACTAATGAAAAGGGGTCAAGTAAAGAAAAAGGAATAAAAACCTCTCATCACATCACTCTTAGTGGTAGACTAAAAGGTGGCATAATCTCTATTCATTTTCAAGCCACTCTCCAGAAAGTTGTTACTCTTTGATATGAAAAATTCATTGCTATGATTACAGATTTCACATAGCAGCTGGGCTTTAAAAAAATGATCGTGTATCAAGCTTCCATGTGGTATGAAGAAAAATATCCATAATTATCTTAAAAGAATATTAAAGTTTTAAAGGTTTAAACTCCTTTCCAAATATCTACATGAAACCAGATTTTCTTCATAGACTTTAATCAAGACAACATATCACAGGAAAATCAATGCAGGGAAATATCTAAGAATCCAGCCATTCTTTATTAAGCCAGACATTAAACAGATTTTTTTATCATGCAAAACACTGCTACCCTTCTTAAAAAAATATTTTGTTTTGGAAAACATAGTTATTTCTCATAAAATATATTGTTTATGCTAACATACAGTGAGATAGTTATTTTTAAATGAATACATTTTTTCTCAAGTTTTTCTCAGTCTTAATTTCTAATTTTGTAATAATGATTGATATAATCCTCACAAATATAAATTGAGCTTATTGAGATCACCTGTTTTAAGAGAGTAAAGAAGTCCTTGAGAGACTTCTTTGAGAAATCTCAGAGAACCACTGAATTATTTGAGAACCACTAAATTATTTCATTCCTTTTGCACTGCAGTTTAGGAACACAGGATACAAATGGTTAGATGACTTGATCCATGCCATAAAGCTACTTCTTTTTCATACCTCAAGAATTTTTAAATCCTGGTTTACATTTATAAATAAAAATTCTACTTTTATAAATTACATTTTTTTTATTTTACTGAATTCTATTACAATATTACTCCTAGTTATATTAAGGTAACTATAAGTCTCTTTTGATATTTTAAAATTCTTTTAAAAACTCTACACAATGCATTTTATGAAACTGTATCATATATTTTAAGTTTCAGTTTCTTTGAAAATCCTTTCAGAATGAATGGATAAATGGACAACTTTTTTTTCTATTTCTGTGTTCTATTATTATGTTGAGTTCCACAGAGTTTCAAGTAAGTGAATGCTAATAATATCAGAAAGCTTTTTCATTCCAAAATAAGGAATATGCCTTCAATATTCTAATTATGTAATAGATACATAAACTATAGAATTTTAAGTTTATAAGATGTATTTCACTGATTTTCTACTAAAGTTTTGAAGCTATCCTGATATATCTAAGAGTCTTATTCTAAACACACAATTTAAAATGGTCTGAGACAATTTTTCAACCTAGCTAAATTCCAAATTTATCTTTAGACTTAATTGCAACCCAATCCCCAAAATTAATTTAATAGAGGTAATAGAATCCCACCAGGATCTCTAAGAATGTGGCATCCTTTGTGGCATGAACTCTTCTGACGCCATCATGTAATAAATGTGCTGTTCCATACAAATATAGACACAAAATCACACAGCACTTAGAACAAATAGAAACTGTTTTACATAGCATCTTGATGAGGTAAGCTTGTGTTATATCCTTTTAATACAACGAAACACAGAGCTGTGAAAACCTGTTCAGACTTGCCTAGGTTAAATCACAGAATTACTGATGAAGTCAAAGGATAAAAATTCCCATGGTTTCTGGAACTTGTGAAACACAACAATATCCTCTCTTTCATTTAGAATCAAGACATGTTTGAGATATATTAATATATGGTTCCACGTTTTTTTATTTACTTCATGCAGCATGAATATAGGACTTGACTTAGTGGTAAGTAGCATGAGTAGAATTTATCTGAAATCAGAGCTCACTTTTCTTTGTTTCTGTAATTAATTAACAACACTATAAACAGTCCCTTTTGAGGATATACTGAATCTACCAGTAGTTGAATACTCAAAAAGAATTTGCATTTTGAAAAGGAAATAGAAATGTTAAGCATGTAATCAATATTAAGTGACCCCTATGTGCTGGGTATTTGAGATGTGATGAATATGACAGGCAAGGTCACACTTTGAGTGAGGGAAGATGAAGTAAACAAATAATTTCAGCTAGTCTAGTGCAAAAAAATAACACACAACAGAGTAATGACAAAATAAAATATTTAACTTTTAAAATTTAACTATTGTATAGGATATATTAAATTTTTAGGATTAAAAGATGCTTATTCCTTGGAAGAAAAGCTATGACAAACCTAGACAGTGTATTAAAACGCAGAGACATCACTTTGCTGACAAAGGTCAGTCTCTTCAAAGTTATGGTTTTTCCAGTAGTTGTGTACAGATGTGAGTGTTAGACCATGAAGAAGACTGAGCACTGAAGAATTGATGCTTTGGAGATGTGGTGTTGGAGAGGACTCAAGAGTCCCTTGCACAACAAGAAGATCAAACCAGTTAATCCTAAAGGAAACCAACCCTGGATATTCACTGAAAGGACTGATGCTGAAGCTGAAGCTCTAATACTTTGGCCACCTGATGTGCAGAGCCAGTTAAGTGGAAAAAACCCTGATGCTGGGAAAGATTGAGGGCAGGAGGAGAAGACAGCCAGCAAGGATAAGGTGGTTGGATGGCATCACTGACTTAGTGGACATGGGTTTAAGCAAACTCCAGGAGATAGTGAAGGACAGGGAAGCCTGTGAGCTTCAGTCCATGGGCCACAAAGGGTCGGACACGACTGAGTGACTGAACAACATCATAGGATATATCTTTCACTCAAGTGTACAATAGTACTTGTGGAAGTTTTGGCTAGGACTTCCAAAGTTTCCAAAGTGTGGATCACAACCACCCTCTCGGACATGTAAAAGAAGCAGAAGAAAATTGGCTATAGGGCTCTAAACTATTCTGTCTGCTTCTGAGTCCTCAAATGATCAAGAAATGGTGATTGGAGGAGAGAATTTTCAGAGTTCACTGTATTCACAGAGTTCAAGGAAGGGAGAGAGAGCTTAGTCCTGCTTAACCTAAATCAACAAAGGAGGCTTTAAGGAGACTATGGGGGAACCTGAGGTCTGGGGAATATGGGACTGTTTACTTTCCATTTGGAATGGTTGGTTAGTTGCTCAAAGGGTCATGTGGCCACTTTGTAATAGGATTTCTGGTTTTCCTGAATTCTGGCAGTAAAATACTTCTCCCAGATGCCAATGGGATAAACAATGTGGTTTTTCCATGGACCAAATCTTGGAAAGCCACTCACTTAGGAAGGTAGTATGGGGTCTTCTTAGATTAAGCCCCGAAGAATAGCCAAGAGGTAAACATAGTTCTCTGCAGAAAGAAGCCAAGTAAATAAAGAAAGCTCAAGAACAGTAGAAAACAGAGATACATTAGCTCTTGTCATGGGAACCCACAGGGAGAGTAGAGTGGGTCTTGGAAAAACCCATGAAAATGCAAAATGAGAAAGTGTCAATTTTAAGAGACATCCATCGTGGTCCAGTGGCTAAGACTTCACTCTCCACAAGGAAATGAGATTCCACATGCTGCAACTCAGAGTTCACATGCTTCAACTAAGAGTTTGCATGCCGCAACTAAAGATTCCACACGCTGCAACGAAGAGCAAAGATCCCACGTGCCACCACTAAGAAGTGGTGCAGCCACTTTATTTACATAAAATAAATATTTTAAAGAAAGAAAAAGAGTCAGTTTTAAACATCTGCCAAGTCCAGAAAATTTCTATACTAGATCACGAATGGTACTGTCATACCAATTTAGTAAGAACTTTTCCGGTAAGCTGTCCATTAAGTCCCTTTGATCCCCACACTCCTACCTTGCGGGTGGGAGTCTGCAGGTCTGACTGAGATGTGGAGCTGGAGCATCCCCAGGAGGACAGAGAGAAGCAGCAGATAGCACGCTCCTTTCTCTGCCTCTGCAACGGTGAGCTTCACGCCTGCAACTGGCCTGAAGACAGGGGGTAAGGAGACAAGCCTTTACCAGAAAGCCAGAATTAAGTTGAGACTTCTTACTTTGATTGTTATATGTGTGTGTTAGTCACTCAGTCATGTCAGACTCTTTGCGACCCCATGGACTGTAGCCTGCCAGGCTCCTCTGTCCATGGGATTCTCCAGACAAGAATACTGCAGTGGGTTGCTATTCCCTTCTCCATGGGATCTTCCTGACTAAGGGATCAAACCCAAGTCTTCTTCATTGCAGGCAGATTCTTGCCAACTGAGCCACCAGGGAAGCCCCCACCCCACCCCACCCCCACCCCCCCACCAACAAGCCTGTCTCATTGATTGTTATAATGAGATGAAAACTTCAATAACCAAATAACTGTTTCTAATAAACAAGAATGACCAGGAAAACTATGAAGACTGCTTAAGTTTTCATCCAAGGACAAGGGAAGAACCAGTCTCACAGAAAGAGTAGTAGAAGACAATAATTAATTTGCTTTATGAATATATGCTACAAGCCTTGCTGGGTCAGTATTCTAAATACAAAGGTAATCTTCCTACGCTTGCAAGCTCAGTGTCCGACTCTTTGCTACCCCATGGTCTGTAGCCAACTAGGTTCCTCTGTCCATGGGATTCTCCAGGCAAGAATACTGGTGTGGGTTGCCATTTCCTACTCCAGGGGATCTTCCTGACCCAGGGATCGAACCTCTGTATAGTGAGCCTCCTGCATTGGTGGGCAGATTTTTCACCATCTGGGAAGGCCCAATCTTCCTATACATCTTAACAAAATTTTTCCAAATTATACTTTGCCATATGTGAATATGTGTGTAGACGTACATAGAGAAACACGTGCTTTTCCCCCTGCTATGAAGATGATACCTGTTTTCAGAAACTACCAATTCAGACTTGGGTACAGATGTGAAAGAATTCCTTACATATAATGTCATTTCCAGTTTTCCTGAATTAGTTAACTCACAGAGCAGTAATACTGTGCTACAAATATGGAAACTGTTTATTTTGGCCTAAGATGAGACTACCTAAGTAAGGTCCAGCCTTTAGAGACATATTGGAAATTGAAGTTAGAATCCTATCCAGCTCCTCTCCAGGATGAGAAAATGTCCAGTTTTTTCCCTTCAGTAAAGCTCTTCAAGTTTCTGTGGCCAAAGCTGTTTCTCCCAGCTAAATTTCACCAGGATCAACATGCTTTGAGTTATTGTATATTTGACCCATAAACAGATGAGAGAAAAAAAAAAAACAGTTGAGATCATTCAAATCGGAGGGAATACTGCATAACCACTGAGTAGCCAGTGAACGCTAATTCTGCACATTCCTACGTCTTCTGACATAAATGCCCAAAGGAGAAGGCTGGGAAGGAGAAAGTAGGGCGACTCCAGTGATTTCTCTTGCATGCACTGATTTATAATCTAAAACAGATTTAGCATATTAGCCATAATTTGGTCTTAGTATCTGTATTTTTGAGCACATATACAAGAATTACTTTTTCATATTCATTTGAAACTTAGTTCTTTGGAATTTAGAAATTTAATTTTAAATACTGTAAAAATTACAGCATTTGCATTGGCTACAAAAATCTGTCATACTTTTTTTTTAATTGGCATATAATTGCTTTACAATGTTGTGTTAGTTTCTGCTGTACAGCAAAGTAAAGCAGCTGTATGTATACTCGTATCCCCTGCGTCTTGAGCCTCCTCCCACTCCTACTTCCCCCATTACACCTCTCTAGGTCATCGCGGAGCACAGAGCTGAGTTCGCTGTGCTATACAGCTGCTTCCCACTAGCTATCTGTACTACACAAGTGTGTAGTATACGTCAATCCGTTCCCCCCTCTCCCGTGTCCACTTATATGTTATCTACATCTGCATCTCTATTCCTGCCCTGCAAACAGGCTCATCGGTACCATCTTTCTAGATTCCATACACGTGCATTAATATACCATGTTTGTTTTTCGCTTTCTGATTACTTCACTCTGTATGAATATGTCGCCTGTTTTAAAGAATGTATCCAATGAAATCTGTAATTATGGTGCCTGAGTGCTAAGTCGCTTCAATCATATTCGACTCTGTGCAATGCTATGGGCTGTAGCCTGCTAGGCTCCTCTGTCCGTGGAATTCTCCAGGCAAGAATACTGGAGTGGGTTGCCATGCTCTCCTTTAGGGGATCTTCCCAACTCAGGAATTGAACTCGTGTCTCTTAACCTCTGTTATACTGGCAGGCAGGTTCTTTGCTATGAGCGCCACCTGAGAAGTTTGGGTATAAAGGTACAAAAATAGTTTTTAGCATTTTTCTAATCCAAATTTCTGGAACAGTGGATTCCTTTATAATAGTACTTTGTAATTTCTGAGACCAAATCTTGTACAGTTTGTATGTGTGTTTTATAAAATACTTTAAATATTTAAATATCCACCAAATCCCAAACAGATCACTAAAAAGTAAGCAGCACTTACTATTATATCATCATTTCCTCTTTGAATATGAGTTTTATGCATTTATTATTTTTGGCCACACTGGGTCTTCACTGCGCTGGCTTTCTCTAGTTGTGGCAAGCAAGCTTAGTTGCCCAGCATCATGTGGAAATTCGTTCTTCAGTCAGGGATAGACCCTGCGTCCCCTGCATCAGCTTGTGCGTTCTTAACCACTGGAATACCAAGGAAGTCCCTATAGGATTTATTTTGATTCATTCCAGAATGTACTTTCTTTTTCTAATTGTTTTTAACATTTCAAATTATGCAGAGAGAGAATACTCAAAGTAAGAATTAAGCTGTAAAAACAAACACATTTTAAAAATAGTGTAAAGCATTAAGGCTGTTAGTTGGAGTGAGCTACAGAACAAAACTTCCTATTCTTTAAAAACCACTGAATAAGCTCCCAAAAGTATTTGCTTCATAAACAATTTCATTTCTTACGTAAGTATGGTAATCTTCTTAGAGAAAGCCCTACATGCAGTTACAGATATTTGAAACTTTACAGATTTTTAACTCAACATTTTCTGTGTTACATAGAGACACCTGCATGCATGCTCAGTGGCTCAGCTGTGATTGACTCTTTGTGACCCCATGGACTGTAGTCCACCAGGCTCTTCTGTCCATGGGGTTTTTCAGGCACAAATCCTGGAGTGAGTTGCCCTTTCCTCCACCAGGATATTGAGATACACTGACCTGTTAAAATAAATTATAGGAGAGATAAATTAGAGGGAAATTGCTTTTATTTCATAGAGATATTTCACTTTATTAAATTTTTTATCCTACGGATCTTTAAAATTGCACTATTAGTGTTTTTGAAATAGGAATAAAGATACAGGGAATGTTGAAGAAATTGTATAGAAATAATAAAAGAATTCATAGAAAGTAGAACTATAATGCACTTCCTCCTAATTATAAGTGTTTTTAAAGCCTCTTACTCTTCTCTTTTCTTGATAATTTAAATGTTTTAAGATATCAGTTCAGTTCAGTTGCTCAGTCGTGTCTGATTCTTTGCAATCCCGTGGACTGCAGCATGCCAGTCTTCCCTGTCCATCACCAACTCCTGGAGCTTACTCAAACTCACGTCCATCATGATGGTGATGCCATCCAACCATCTCATCCTCTGTTGTCCCTTTCTCCTGCCTTCAATCTTTCTTTCCCAGCAGCAGAGTCTTTTCCAATGAGTCCGTTCTTCACAGGAGGTGGCCAAAGTATCGGTGTTTCAGCTTCAGCATCAGTCCTTCCAATGAATATTAAAGACTGATTTCCTTTAGGGTGGACTGGTTGGATCTCCTTGCAGTCCAAGGGAGTCTCAGGAGTCTTCTCCAACACCACAGTTTAAAAGCATCAATTCTTTGGTGTTCAGCTTTCTTTATGGTTCAACTCTCACATCCATGCATGACTACTGGAAAAACCATAGCTTTGACTAGACGGACCTTTGTTGACAAACTAATGTCTCTGCCTTTTAATATGCCATCTATGTTGGTCATAACTTTTCTTCCAAGGAGCAAGCATCTTTTAATTTTATGACTGCAGTCACCATCTGCAGTGATTTTGGAGCCCCAAATATAAAGTCTCTCACTGTTTCCATTGTTTCCCCATCTATTTGCAATGAAGTGATGGATCGGATGCCATGATCTTAGTTTCCTGAATGTTGAGTTTTAAGCCAACTTTTTGATTTTCTCTACTTTCTTCAATTTAAGCCCAAACTTGGCAATAAGGAGTTCATGATCTGAGCCACAGTCAGCTCCTGGTCTTGTTTTTGTTGACTGTATAGAGGTTCTCCATCTTTGGCTGCAAAGAAGATAATCAATCTGATTTCAGTATTGACCAGTGGTGATGTCCAGTTGTCTCTGCTTACTCCTTGAAAGAAAAGTTAAGACCTACTAGACAGCATACTAAAAAGCAGAGACATTACTTTGCCAACAAAGGTCCATCTAGTCAAGCCTATGGTTTTTCCAGTGGTCATGTATGGATGTGAGAGTAGGACTGTGAAGAAACCTGAGCACTGAAGAATTGATGCTTTTAAACTGTGGTGTTGGAGAAGACTCTTGAGAGTCCCTTGGACTACAAGGAGATCCAACCAGTCCATCCTAAAGGAGATCAGTCCTGAGTGTGCATTGGAAGGACTGATGCTGAAGCTAAAACTCCAGTACTCTGGCCACCTGATTCGAAGAACTGACTCATTTGAAAAGACCTTGATGCTGGGAAAGATTGAAGGCGGGAGGAGGAGGGGACGACAGAGAATGAGATGGTTGGGTGGCATCACCAACTCAATGGACATGAGTTTAAGCTCCAGGAATTCGTGACAGACAGGGAGGCCTGCCATGCTGTGGTCCATGGGGTCATGAAGAGTCGGACAGGACTGAGTGACTGAACTGACTGACTGACTGAAGCCAACTTTTTCAGTTTCCTCTTTCACTTTCATCAACAGGCTCTTTAGTTCTTCAGTTTCTGCCATAAGGTTGGTGTCATCTGAGGTTATTGATATTTCTCCTGGCAATCTTGATTCCAGCTTGTGCTTCATCCAGCCTGACATTTCTCATGATGTACTCTGCATATAAGTTAAATAAGCAGGATGACAATATATAGCCTTGATGTACTCCTTTCCTGATTTGGAACCAGTCTGTTGTTCCATGTCCAATTCTAACTGCTGCTTCTTTACCTAAATACAGATTTCTCAGGAGGCTGCTCGCAGGTCATGTGGTCTGGTATTCCCATCTCTTTAAGAATGTTCCACAGTTTGTTGTAATCCACACAAAGGCTTTGGCATAGTCAATAAGCTGAAGTAGATGTTTTTCTGGAACTTTCTTGCTTTTTCAATGATCCAAAGGATATTGGCAATTTGATCTCTGGTTCCTCTGCTTTTTTAAATCCAGTTTGAACATCTGGAAGTTCACGGTTCATGTACTGTTGAAGCCTGGCTAAGATAATTTTGAGCATTACTTTGCTAGTGTTTGAGATGAGTGCAATTGTGCAGTAGTTTGAATATTCTTTGGCATTGCCTTTCTTTGGGATTGGGATGAATACTGAACTTTTCCAGTCCTGTGGCCACTGTTGAGTTTTCCAAGTTTGCTGGCATATTGAAGGGCCACACTTTCACAGCATCATCTTTCAGGATTTGAAATAGCTCAACTGGTATTCCATCACTTCCACTAGCTTTGTTCATATTGATGCTATGACTTCACATTCCAGGATGTCTGGTTCTAGGTGAGTGATCACACCATCATGGTTATCTGGGTCATGAATATCATTTTGTATAATTCTTCTGTGTATTGTTGCCACCTCTTCTTAATATCTTCTGCTTCTGTTAGGTCCATACCATTTCTACCCTTTATTGTGCCCATCTTTGCATGAAATATTCCCTTGGTCTCTCTAATTTTCTGGAAGAGGCCTTTAGTCTTTCCCATTGTGTTGTTTTCCTCTATCTCTATGCATTGATCATTGAGAAAGGCTTTCTTATTTCTCCTTGCTATTCTTTGGAACTCTGCATTCAAATGGGTATATCTTTCCTTTTCTCCTTTGCCTTTCACTTCTCTTCATTTCTCAGCTATTTGTAAGCCCTCCTCAGACAACCATTTTGCTTTTTTGCATTTCTTTTTCTTGTGGATGGTCTTGATCACTGCTTCCTGTACAATGTCACGAACCTCCATCCATAGCTCTCAGGCACTCTGTCTATCAGATCTAATCCCTTGAATCTATTCGTCACTTCCACTGTATAATAGTAACACATTTGATTTAGGTCATACCTGAATGGTCTAGTGGTTTTCCCTACTTTCTTCAATTTAAGTCTGAATTTGGCAATAAGGTGGTTCATGATCTGAGCCACAGTCAGCTCCCGGTCTTGTTTTTGTTGACTGTATAGAGCTTATTCCTTTTTGGCTGTAAAAAATATAATCCACCTGATTTCGGTATTGACCATCTGGTGATGTCCATATATAGAGTCTTCTCTTGTGTTTTTGGAAGAGGGTGTTTGCTACGACCAGTGTGATCTCTTGGTAAAACTCTGTTAGCCTTTGCCCTGCTTCATTCTGTACTCCAAGGCCTTACTCATTACCTGTACTGAAACTATCCTAATAGGATTCATCCACCTTCTTTTGTGCACTCCAGCAGTACTGATTTTTGCAAATAATACAGTCATTTAACATCACACTAACCAATACTTAAATATTTTTCTTCATCTATTAAGTGTGTTGACATTACTTAAACTGTCTTTGCATTATTTTATGCTTTTCACTTTGCCTTGTCTCACTTGCTCCCTTATTTTTGTGATTTTGAAAAGACTAGGGATTTTTTGTGCTAATTCTCCAGGTAAATCAAACATACTCCATTCTCCACATTTTGCCAGTTAACACTGACATATAATCTGTGAAATATTTGTCTTTATATTCCAGAAAATGAATCTTTTATAAAATATTTTAAGTATTTTTTAAAATTTTCTTGATTCCACCAGGTCTTAGTTGTGACACATGTGATCTTTGACCGTCATTTCAGCATGCAGGATCTTTCGTTGCAGCATTCAAACTCTTTAATTGTGGCATGTGCAATCCATTTCTCTGGCCAGAGATAGAAACTGGGCCCCCTTCTTTGGAAGCGTGGAATTTTAGCCACTGGCCCACCAGGAAAGTCTCCAGAATAATTTAATCACAATGCCTTTTTAAAAAATCTATTGACAGATGATAAGAAAAACCATCCTAATCCCTATTTCTTATGTAGTCCATTCATTTGACACATGAGGCTGGCTAAATATTCTCTTGTGCTACAGCTGCACTAGATCTTAACTGTTGTCCTGTTGGGCACAACACATGTACAGACTGAGAAACCTGCACCCAATGCCTGTAAATGAATTTCCACGGATGACGTGGAAAATGTCAGATGCTAACTGGCTGTCTCCCATCCCTCCCAAAACAGCTACTTACAACCAACCTTCCCAGTGAAACTCAGAAAAATTAGAGAGTTAGCCTCAACCAGTTCATCAATAAACATTTGTTGCGTTTGTTGCACGTTTGTTGTTTCCAAGGCACGGGGAGAAAGCATTCATTTCTAGTTCTTTAGCTCTTTCCCAAAAAGTTTCTTACCAAATGTATTTTTTAAAAGTCTTTTAAGAATATCTCTTTTTATTTTAGGAGAATTTCTTTCACCCAGTTATAAGTTCAGAAAAAGTACAAGAAAAAAGGTATGTTTTAGGAAAATAGATAAAAATTTCAATATACCTGGAAGATTGGGTACATAAAGGAGAATAGAATGGAAATGGGAGGGGTAACAGAGGACTGTTTTGCATATAATGCTGGGTAGTTTAGATTTTAATCCCCTTGAACCTAGAGCTGTGTTATGTAATATAGCAGCTGATAAACCAAATATGGTTAATTACATTTAATTCATTAAAATCAAATAAAAATTCTGTTCCTTGGCTACACCAGGCACAGTTCAAATCCTCAGTGGATACATATGGCTAGTGGCTTAGTGCAAATAGCACATTTCTATAATTATAAAAAATTTTCTTGGACAGCACTGCCCCAGACAGTGGCTGCTGCTGCTAAGTCTCTTCAGTCATGCCCAACTCTATGTGACCCCATAGACGGCAGCCCACCAGGCTCCCCCGTCCTTGGGATTCTCCAGACAAGAACACTGGAGTGGGTTCCCATTGCCTTCTCCAATGCATGAAAGTGAAAAGTGAAAGTGAAGTCGCTCAGTCGTGTCTGACTCTTCACTATCCCATGGACTGCAGCCCTCCAGGCTCCTCCGTCCATGGGACTTTCCAGGCAAGAGTACTGGAGTGGGGTGCCATTGCCTTCTCCGCCAGACAGTGGCGAAGCATGTAAAAATATTTAGTGGGGAAGCATGTAAAAATGTTTCGTAGAGTCGGAAGTGATAAATTTTAATTTTTCCACAAATCTCTAGTAAGAATTTGATAAACTGAAAACTGATAGGAAAATTAGCATATGAGTCAGGATACGTATCATCCAAGGTTGTGTTTACAGAAATGAAGACTAGGGTGTCTGTGTGAGTGTTAAGGTCAGGGAAGAGATTACAGTCACAAAGCAGATAAGGAGGCTGAAGGAGAGGTAAAGTGCTTCTTATTTAGCAAAATGGGTGACTGCAGCCATGAAATTAAAAGAGGCTTACTCCTTGGAAGGAAAGTTATGACCAGCCTAGACAGCATATTGAAAAGCAGAGACATTACTTTGCCAAGAAAGGTCCGTCTAGTCAAGGCTATGGTTTTTCCAGTAGTCATATATGGACATGAGAGTTGGGCTGTGAAGAAATCTGAGCCCCGAAGAATTGATGCTTTTGAACTGTGGTGTTGGAGAAGACTCCTGAGAGTCCCTTGGACTGTAAGGAGATCCAACCAGTCCATCCTAAAGGAGATCAGCCCTGGGATTTCTTTGGAGGGAATGATGCTAAGGCTGAAGCTCCAGTACTTTGGCCACCTCATGCAAAGAGTTGACTCATTGGAAAAGGCTCTGATGCTGGCAGGGATCGGGGGCAGGAGGAGAAGGGGACGACAGAGGATGAGATGGCTGGATGGCATCACCGACTCGATGGACGTGAATCTGAGTGAACTCCAGGAGTTGGTGATGGACAGGGAGGCCTGGTGTGCTGCGATTCATGGGGTCACAAAGAGTTGGACACGACTGAGCAACTGAACTGAACTGATTGATCCCACTCACTGAAAGAGGAAACATTTTTGGAGTATAATTAAAAAGACAGGCACAGGGAACTCTACTTAGTGCACTGTGGTGACCCAAATGGGAAGGAAACCCAAAAGAGAGGGGATATGTACATGTATTCATTTTGCTGTTCAGCAGAAACTAATACAACATTGTAAAGCAACTATACTTCAATAAAAATTAATTTTAAAAAATTAATGGATGGGAGTAATTGATGAATTCACCTTATAGCCATCTCAACTTTGAGACTGTGAGGGACATGTTACTAAGATGGACAATAGGCAGTTGGATCCATAAGTTTGGAAGAGTCATCCTCAAGGAACTTAGGGGGAATGCATGGTCAGGCCACTGAAGACGTTTGCTCCCTTGCTCTCCGGACATCCCCTGCACCCTACTGCCTGCACCCTGATCACATGACTGAGCTTCCTGTAAACTTGCCTCAGGCTTCAGCTAGTGATTTAGTGATTGTTCTCATCAAAGGGTGGTGAGGGGCATGCCCCTCTACTGGTTTCCCTAGTAACTAATGAGCCCTTCTGACTTCAGTTCCCTTATAACTGGTTATATATTCCCATCCCCCCAGTGAAGATGGCCACTACGTCTTGCCTGCCATCTGCCATACACCATGAGGTGTTGCTCCAGGACTTCGCTTCACACGTTAGTTCCCCCTCCATTAAACCATTTGTGTCTCTGTTGCTCACTCTGGGCTTGAAGCTGGGTGAGCAAGGACTTGTAGGCCTATGGGATTGAGCCCAAGAGGGGAGACGCATTAATTGTTACCTAGATCTTTCATTTGTTGTTGTTTAGCCGCTAAGTCATGTCAGACTCTTTTGTGACCCCAAGGACTGTAGCCCACCAGGCTCCTCTGTCCATGGGATTTGTCTGGCAAGAAGACTAGAGTGGGTTGCCATTCCCTCATCCAGGGGAGCTTCCCAATCAAGGAACTGAACCCATATCTCCTGCATTGGCAGGTGGATTCTTTACCACTGAGCCACCTGGGAAGCCTGCATCTCTCATTACCTCCTTAAAATAAGTGCCTACAAGTAAAATTGCTTTTTCAAAGAATATGAATTATATTGGGGGAATTTTCAAATTTCTTCTCCCCCTGCCCCTGCCACACACATTCCCTAGTGGCCCTTATTTTGTCGTGATGAAGAAATATTACTGATGCACATGTACAGTACTCTACAGGTGTGCTGGTGTGGTCTAGTGTTTTAAAATTCATTGGGAGACAGACTTCAGAGTTATATCCCTTTGTTTGTGAAAACTGCGAAAACTCTCTGCTACATGCCAATGGCTTTGTAAATACTATAAGGTAGCATACATTTGCTTCTTTATCAGTACACGTTTCAGGTAGGAAAACTAATCATACAGGGAATTCTAAAGAGACAGCATTTGCTATGGAGAAATGTTGAAGGCTAGAAGAGCAAAAAGTGGAAGGTGAGATTAAATAATAAATTCCTAACTTCAGGAATCAGCTGCCAGCCCTAGAGCTGGTAGGATAGAGTACGGAGATGGTATTTTCAGAGCCTAAGAGCAAAGTCACTTCTGGGGACACCCACCTGAGTGTAGGGAAAGGGAAGGTGGGACCACTAAGGAGGGGGTTTCTCAACTGGCTCTACAACTTTGTAAAGGCCACAGCCATTCCCCCAGATACAGAAGCAGAGAGGTGGAGAAATAAGGGACAATAGCTTTCCCATGTTCCACCTTCTAGTCTGCCTGTGCAGAATTCTTTGCAGAATCTTACAGGAAGCCATCAGACAAGGAAAGCTGGGAAATTCAGTCTGTCAACTCAGCTCAACCATCATCACAGAGCAGAGTGTGGGTGAGTATGGGGCTCAAGTACAACTCACTGCACTGCGCTTTACCAGGAAAAAACATTTTCCCTCCTTTTGATAGTAAGCTCCTTAAAGAAAAACTATCTGATTTGGTTTTTGGTCACTGATATACCCGAGGGTTGGAGAAGGCAATGGCACCCCACTCCAGTACTCTTGCCTGGAAAAATCCCATGGATGGAGGAGCCTGGTAGGCTGCAGTCCATGGGGTCGCTAACAGTCGGACATGACTGAGTGACTTCACTTTCACTTTTCACTTTCATGCATTGGAGAAGGAAATGGCAACCCACTCCAGTGTTCTTGCCTAGAGAATCCCAGGGATGGGGGAGCCTGGTGGGCTGCCATCTATGGGGTTGCACAGGGTCAGACTTGACCGAAGCGACTTAGCAGCAGCAGCAGCATACCTGAGGGTCCATCATCCTGTCTGTCGTATGAAACGCTCAGTTAATATCAATGCATATTTGAGTGAACAAAATGTCTATTTACATCATTTATTTAGATCAATAAAAGTTCAAATCAGTACTCATGTGACTGGCAAGTGTATTGTCTTTTACAGTATAGGGCCCTTGGAAGTCAGCATACTTTTTCAAGTAGTGCTGCCACTACTCAAAGGATTTTTAGGACTCCTTTTTTGAAACTGCCTTTCAGAGCTACTTATTGAGAAATTCATGACAACTGGTAGAGTCTAGTACTGGTTATTTCCAGCTAAGACAAATGGACATACACAAAAAGGTGATCCCTAGCGTCTGACCTCTAGAACATGAACCAAGACATGTTTTACAATGACCCACCTGTTACTGAGTTTAGCCCTTTTGGCCTAGCCTGGACCACTTGCTTTTGATCTGGAGGATTTAATACTATTTTCAAAATGTAAATCCCCTCTTGAAGAATATAGACTTGTTACTAATGTTACTAAGTACTTGCCACAATTTCCAACTAAACATGGAGCTACATGACTTTCTTAGCCTACTTCTGCTAGTACTTTGAATTTGGAATAAGATGATAATATGGTGTATAGCTGTAATAACTTAAGACTTTGTCTTTGCTGCCTTCTATAAAGAGAGGAGAATCATTACTGAGCCCCCTTCTACAAGCATGTTATCTCAGTAGACTATGTTTTTATATCTCAGGGTTATTTCCAGCTAAGACAAATGCACAAGCACAAAAAAGGGGTCCCCTAGCATCTGACCTCTAGAATACAACCAAGACTTGTTTTCCTTTGACCCATCTGTTCAAGTCTAAGCTCATACTGCTTGCTGCACAAAAGGCCAGTAATCAAGAGGCAAGTAGTTGGGACAAGGAATAATGACTTCCTTTGGAAAGTCAGTTAAGCAAGAAGAGAGTGGGCTCATGCCCCAAACAACCATCTTGCCTGAGTTAGAATTTAGGCTTTTTTTATAGTAAAAGTGGAGGGAGTAAAGTCAAACGCTTTCTGTTTCCTATCAGCCTCTGGAGAGGGATGTGTTACTCTCTTTCTCCTGGCAGTGATTCACAGGTGGGTCTGCTCAGGATGTTTCCTATGAGAAAGATTTTAGCTTAATGCGCAGTCCCTGGAAAGCAGGGTTCCCAGAGATAGGCCATTTATGTATAATTTAGTGATTAACTGATTTTTCTGGGCTCCAAAATCACTGCAGATGGTGATTGTAGCCATGAAATTAAAAGACATGTACTCCTTGGAAGGAAAGTTATGATCAACCTAGACAGCATATTAAAAAGCAGAGACATTACTCTGCCAACAAAGGTCTGTCTAGTCAAGGCTATGGTTTTTCCAGTGGTCATATATGGATGTGAGAGTTGGACTATAAAGAAAGCTGAGCCCCGAAGAACTGATGCTTTTGAACTGTGGTGTTGGAGAAGACTCTTGAGAGTCCCTTGGACTGCAAGGAGATCCAACCAGTCCATCTTAAAGATCAGTCCTGAGTGTTCATTGGAAGGACTGATGTTGAAGCTGAAACTCCAATACTTTTGGCCACCTGATGCAAATAGCTGACTCACTTGAAAAGATCCTGATGCTGGGAAAGATTGAGGGCAGGAGGAGAAGGGGACGACAGAGGATGAGATGGTTGGATGGCATCACGGACTTGATGGACACGGGTTTGGGTGGACTCCGGGAGTTGGTGATGGGCAGGGAGGCCTGGCGAACTGCGGTTCTTGGGGTCGCAAAGAGTCAGACACGACTGAGCAACTAAACTGAACTGTAATAGAGGACAAAAAAGTCAAAGTGAAAGTGTTAGTCACTCAGTCCTGTCCAACTCTGCAATTCTATGGACTGTAGCCTGTCAGGTTTCCCTGTCCATGTGGTTCTCCAGACAAGAAAACTGGAGTGGGTTGCCGTGCCCTCCTCCAGGGGATCTTCCTGACCCAGAGATCGAACCCGTGTCTCTTATGTGTCCTGCATTGCTGTTCCCTGCCTAAAGGGAAATATAAGTAATAATAAAAATCTCAATAAACACCTCCATGGTGGTATGCTTTTAGCTCTGCTTATTCTTTCAATCTTCAGCTCTGTGAAGTAGGCCCTCTTATCGCTCCCACTGTACAAATGAGAAAACCAGAGGCACACAGAGGGTGATTAACTAGCCAAGGCTATTCAGCTAGTAAAGGACAGTCCCAAGTTTAAACCCGGCAATCGGACTCGAGTCTGTGCTTTTAGCAAAAAACCTGGTATCCAGCAATTTTGAAAACGCCAGGACTGGCCACTGGGGAATTACTGGAAAAGGGAATCGACAATACGGCCCACAACTCGGAAACAGTGCTAAAAGACCTAGGAAGCCTGCAGTCCCAGGAGAGGGCAGTAAGAAGCCAGGCCACCTGCCCGCACCACTGTGACAGCCCGCGCTCTCTGAAGGGCGGTTACCTTCCGTGACGCCACGGGCGCCGCAGGACACTCATTGGGCCTCTGCTAAACGGCGTCAAATCGCGGGCGTCCAGGGGGAGGCGGGACTTCCGGGGTCCGTGGCGCAAAATTCCGGCCGCGCCGGAAACACCTACTGAGGAGAAGGTATTGGGTACCCGCCTCCTGAAGCGGCTGGGAAATTTTGTGATCCACAGATTTCGAAGAGAAATTGGCGCAAGGGTTCATCCGCTAATTGCCAAGTTTTCGAGGTAGTGGAAAACAAGTCGGGACATGGACAGCCGCTTGCAGGAGATCCGGGAGCGGCAGAAGTTACGTCGACAGCTTCTCGCGCAGCAGGTCCGCGGCCCAGGGAGGGGTCACGAATGCGCGTGCGCCGCGTTTCCCGTCCCTTTCTCCCGGTTTTTCCGTCTCCTCACCTGCCACCCGGCAGCCCTTTCTGGTCTCGCGACTTTAATCCCAGGACCTCTCTACCCTCTCTACCCCGAATCGTTCCCCTTTCATGTTGTGGTCCTTGCGGTGGTGCTAAACCGACCGCCACGCCTGGTCTTCAGCATCATGTGTGGAATGCCCGCCAGGGGTCTGGCATCCTCAGTGATGAGGAAACAAAACTTTGGTGTTTGTGTGTAAGTTATCGCAGTTCACGCGAGGAAAGGGGAGTCGTTAGCCCCTCAGTTTCTCTTCACTGTTTAAATAGCCTTTTGTGTCTTGCCTTTTCTCTTATCAGCGCCTGATTCATGAGATTGTGGCTTCATTGTGAAATAGGTTTACAGTGGTTTTTCCTGGGATAATATCTAAAGACCGCATTGGCAGTAGCCTGAGTGTAAATTTTAGGTTCTGCATCATGGGTGTTGCAGTCGACTGTGTTGTATACGGTATCCTCGTCATTACCCACAGCTAAATGTTTGAATTCTTTTCTCAGTCACAACAGATCTCTCAAAGAGGTAGCATTATCGTCACGTAATGAAACACGGGCGCCGGTGGCTAACGAATTTTTCCCTCAAGTCGTTAACCGCTGGGCCAGTAAGTTGAACCCTGGTTTGTCTCTCCAAAGCTTGTCTTCACCGCTGCTTGCGTGTAAATTGACACGTGCTGATTAGTAGAGTGCACGTGCAGAAAATGCAGATGCCACCTTTGCTTAAAGTCAGAGGCTGTCTTTTCCTTTCTACCCCTCGGATCAGTAACAGTGATGGGGGAAATGCTCATAAGCTTTAATGAGGAATCTTAATAGTTATTCAAAAATAGTTATTCTTTTTTCTGTAATGAATCTTGGTTTTATTAAATGAAAATCAAAGATATAGCTTCTTTTATGACATGATGAAAAGATTTATGTTATGTTATGTTAAAATGTCGGTGTTTGGGGAACTTCTCTGTTGGTCCACTGGTTAGGATTCTGCGATTTCATGGCTGTGGCCCGGGTTCAGTCCCTGGTCTGGGAACTAAGATCTCTTAAGCCCCGTGGTGTAAGCCAAAACGAAAAAAGAAAAAGTGGGTGTTTGGAATTAGATCTGTTTCTGTGCCTCTGACATTATGATTTTTTGACAAATCAGGTATCTTTTTCGAGCCTTCTTTATCCCAATTGCTTTTATCATGTTATGTTTGAAAATGTCCAGTGGCTCTTTATTAGAACCAAGTAAGATTTTGACACTTAAGTTTTGAATTCAGACCTATATTTGACTCAAAATACATACATAAAAAATTATTTCTTGAATGTTTTACTATGTACCAGGAACTCTTGCAGATGTTGGTAAGTCTGCTATGAATGATAGGTTATCCTACCTTTAGAGAACTTAAATAGTGTACAGCATTTAATAATGGCTGCCATTTATTAAGTCCATTTTATGTGTCAAGGGACTTGACAAATTTTTACGTATGTTATTTTATCATACAAGTCAGATGCTATCTGGATCTTATAGGTGAAGAAAATAAAGCTCAAAGAATTTACCTTACATGCTGAAGGTGACAAAACTTAAGTTTGCCAGCTTCAGTCTTAGGCCTTTCTGTGCTCTTTCCAATACACCTGGTTCCCTCTTGGAATAACTGGTTAGATACCATTCCACCTGGGTGAGGATGGCCAGTATAATCAATAGTAGACTTCCACTTTACCAGAAGCCTTTTTTTCACTGACTATGTGAACAAGACAGACTGGTTGCTCTCCAGAAAGTTATTTGTGTGATATAGACATTGTAATTTTTAAGAAGCATCCTTTCTTTCTGATTTCTGTCTATCCTTTATGGCACAGCCCAGGGCAGAACTTTGTGATGAAACTTGGTCTGGAACTCCCTGGTTTAGGCTTTTCTCGCTCTGTGCATCCATTGTCCTGACTGAATGTTGAGGCCACTGCTGTACATCACTCGTACAGACAATTCCAGTTGGGTTAATCTTCTACCCTAATTTTGTTTCTTACCCAAAGTTAGTTTTTAATAAGTTTTTGTTGATTCGTGAACTTCAAAGTAGAGCACAACTCAGCGTATGTAATTTGCTTGATTTGCTTTTGGCTGTTGGATGAAGATATCAGATGCAGTGTATAAGTAAAGTCGCTCAGTCGTGTCCAACTCTTTGCGACCCCATGGACTGTAGCCTATCAGGCTCCTCCGTCCATGGGATTTTCCAGGCAAGAGTGTTGGAGTAGATTGCCATTTCCTTCTCCAGGGGATCTTCCCAACCCAGGAATCGAACCCAGGTCTCCCACATTGCAGGTAGACGCTTTACCGTCTGAGCCACCAGGCAGTGTATAGGCACACACTATGATTGTGGCCATTGATGCTGCCACCAGTAATTTACACCTGCTCTTTAACTTGTAGCTTTGTTTTTAAAAGTAGTATACTTTCAGAGGATACCAAATTGTCATAATTATTCAAATAACATATTTAGTGCTACCACAGTGGAAATGGCAACCCACTCCAGTATTCTTGCTTGGAAAATTCCATGGACAGAGTAGCCTGGTGAGCTACAGTCAAGGGGGAATCACAAAGAATTGGACACGACTGAGCACACACATATACACACCCACAATGGAAAGTCTGTTTAATTACTCCAGTCATTCCACAATTTAAAAAAAGTTGGAATACAAGAAGACGATTATGTATGTAAGCACAATTTGATTTAAAACATTTGTCTTATAAAACATCGTATTCTAATTTAGGCCCTGGCAAGAAATCTCAGTGGTTTATTGACATATTTATTGAGCATCTAATATAAGTAAGACTTTATAATAGCTCCTGAACATTAGATATCAACAGGATAGAGTTCTTCCTCGGTGAGCTAACAATTCAGTGGGGGAAGAAGTAGACAAAAGTCAACATAAAATAATTGATGTGTACAAATATAAAGTATAAAATAATATAAATAGGGAATAAACAAAAGTAAAACAAAATTAGTTTGTATTTTGATCTGAATGAGAACTATGATCTGAATGAGAAAATGAGGTAAGAGAAAAATGCAAGGAGACTACCTGTTCTCTCTCTAGTGTTCATGGAGAACTCTCTGAGGAAGTGACGTGTATTTATCTGAGAACTGAAGGGAGTGGAGTCAGTCACTTTCATGGGAAGAAGGTTAAAAGGCATTTCCCCTACAGGAAGTAGCTGTGGTTTCCAATGAAACAGTAGGGGTCAGGAAAATTTTATGGAAGAGTTAAAATATCAGGAACAGTTAATATATTGGAAGAGGTTTATCATTGGAGAAACCTTAGGGGAGTCATGGAATAGTGTAAAGAGGCAGTGGGAATTAATGTAATTGTGTAATGAAAATTGTTTAATAAAGGCTGGGCTCTAGTATGCTTTCTTTCCTTTTTTGAGCTCAAGGGACTATATAATACAGACTTCCTCATGCTTTTCCTGTGCTTAAAAATATTAAGTGATTCCTCATGGCTTGTAAATTGCTTTCTATACCTTTGGTTTGGTTTTTAAGTGTTCCATGAATTGACGCCACAGTTTGTAGCCAGACTTATCTCAACTGGTGATTTTTTTTTACATTTGTGTTTTGTAGAATTTACCCAACTGCCAGCCATAACTTGCATAACTATTTTTCAGGTATTTGGAAAGTTTAGTATTGTGCCTGTAATCATTATATAAAGACTTGGCTTGAATAAAACCAAATAGTATTTATTACAGTATGGGATAAATAAGGTATAGCACATGAAGTATATGTACTATATAAAATAGATAAGGTATGGTACACAGATGGATGAAAAGTGTTTAACATAATGCCTATCAAACTATAAACCCTGTTACCTGCTTTTTTTTTTGGTTACTACTGCTAAATCATATTTTATTATTTACTTTAAAAGAAGATTGGCTCAAGTTAATTGTTTTGATTTCAGTATAACTTAAAGCATAAAATACTTTTCAGCTGTTGAAATCATTCTTAAATAATGTGGTTTTGTTTCAAGGTACTTACTGTTTTTCCTGGAAGGTAAATATTCCATTTGCTTGCTACGGTAGTTAGGGATTTTTTTTTTTTTTTAATATTTGATGTATTAAATGCTGCTGCCAATGGCTAGAAAGGATGCTTAGTGCATTGTGTTCTAATGTTGAGTTTTGCCTTTTCTCAGTTGGGAGCTGAAAGTGCTGACAGCATTGGTGCTGTGTTAAATAGCAAAGATGAGCAGAGAGAAATTGCTGAAACAAGAGAAACTTGCAGGTCAGTAGAATAATGGCTTTTTATAAATGACATGTTAATATTTGCAAAAGGATCATTGCTTTAGTAAACAATAATCTTCGGTATCAAGTATGTTGTTATGATAAGCATCAGCATACCAATTTGGAAAAAATTGATTTTTATTGTCTATGAATTATGAAATGCTTATTTTTTGAATATAAGTTCTCATTTATGAACCAGTTAGAAAATGGAATATTAGACTGAGAATTAGCTTAGGTACCATATATAATTTTATTTTAAAAATGCTTATTTAAAAAAGAATACCCTAAAAGTAGTATTCATTTGATAGTTCGTAAAGCATTTAGAATTTTTCAGTATTGTAGTTACCAATTAGAACATCAATTTCACTCAAGACAGATTAGAATGATATGTAGAAATTTCTCTTTGCCATACATACCTTATAAAAACTTATTTTCTCATTTGGTTGCTTTCTCAAAAATAAAGTACAGAGTTATTAATCAGGTTATGATACTTCTAAAATTTATAAACCGAGTGAATGGATACTGTTTAGTTAGGAAAAATTTGCCTTATTCTGTCTCTGTAAAACTATCCTTTAATATTAATGAATACATGTATACATCTTATGTATTTGTGAGTGATATTTCAGTTTTAATTTTCAGGGCTTCCTATGATACCTCTGCTCCAAATGCAAAACGTAAGTATCAGGATGAAGGAGAGACAGATGAAGACAAGATGGAAGAATATAAGGCAAGTAGAGAATGGGACAATGTTTTGGTCAAGAAAAAAATAAGTCCTTACAATCTATAGAGTCTTATCTAGAAAAACAAATTTGACAAAAGTTGAATTTTGACAAAATACTGAATGTCAGTAGCATATATGTCACCGTTTATATCAGTTTACTCATTTTAATAGAAGAGGTATGTGGATTAAATCAGGTGATGTATATAAGCATAATGCCTAGTAAGCTCTAGGCAGCAACATTCTTAAATAAGAGAAAGGAGGTAGATGTACCAGAAACGTTGGATAATTGGATCAGTTTTCAGGAGGCTACAGTACTATCTTTTATGAGTTGTGTTGTTCCATCTTAACAGTATAGGGTAGTGCAATTAAAATATTTTGAGAATTCATGGGCTAGATAGCAGTGTAGAAGGATTTCTAACAGAGGCCCAAGGGAAAAAACCCAACTTCTTAACTTGTAGTTGCATTATTTAGGTGAAAAAAAAGTAAAGGGCAAAAAACCTATCTCCATTTTTTCAAATTAACTGTTATACA
Organism: Capricornis sumatraensis; assembly: GCF_032405125.1. Classification (NCBI taxonomy): domain Eukaryota; kingdom Metazoa; phylum Chordata; class Mammalia; order Artiodactyla; family Bovidae; genus Capricornis; species Capricornis sumatraensis. Next base: position 9,479,236 of record NC_091075.1, on the reverse strand, counting down.
GCTATATTTAACAGAAGAGAATAAATAGTTTCAGTAAATTTCTTAAGTATAATTACCTAATTTCATAAAAACTATGTTGTGTGTTGGGCTTCCCTGGTGGCTTAGTGGTAGAATGTGCCTGCCAGTGCAGGAGACATAAGAGATGTGGGTTCAGTCCCTGGGTTTGAAAGATCCCCTGGAGAGGGAAATGGCAACCCACTCCAGTATTGCCTAGGAAATCCCATGGACAGAGGGGCCTGGCGGGCTACAGTCCATGCGGTTGCAAAGAGTTGGACACAACTTAGTGAAACAATATTGTGTGTTGGTTGCATTTGATATATCCTAGTATATAACTTAAATATTTGTGATTATGTTAGATTAAAGCATATACAGTTCCTCATATTTTAACATCTTTGACTTATGAAATAGTGATTTCTTTTGGTTTGCTCTAGTGGAAATAAAATTGCCCCATTGGTGGGCCTATCTTTCATGATTTAAGCTAAATTCTAATAATTTAAAGTTTTATATCTAAGGTAAATCTAGCTAACTTAGTCAACAGAATTAGTAGTTGTAGACAGGTATTGAGAATGAAAAGGAAATTTTTCTTATAAACATAGCTAATGATGAGAAAGCAAAGACTTCATTGTTTGACTTTAATGGTAATTTGAAAAATTTATGTCTTAGGGAAATAAAATATTTATGAGTGTTAATACTTATGATGTAATACATAAGATTCCTTATACATAAAATATCTACTTAATCTTCCTTTTTTAAGGATGAATTAGAAATGCAACAGGAGGAAGAGAATTTGCCATATGAAGAAGAGATTTATAAAGATTCTAGTACTTTTCTTAAGGTAAATAATTTTCAAATCTTTAAATTTTCATGTTTCAGCTTTGTGCCCGAAAAGATTTTAAATACTTATTTATGTTTAAGATTTTTTTTTCAGTTATTGAAGGATCATTATTGTTATAAAATAAAATATCATTTAAAATTATTCATGACATGTTCTTCTGATGCTTGGTTATTAATATCTATAGATAACTGAATTATAAACTATCATTTTAGTAGTGATGTTTTTTATTTTTTAAATCTATCAGTTAGCTTATATTTTGCTTGGCCTCATAGTAAAAAATAAAGCTCCAAGTTAATGTATCTGCCACCAGAATGAAAGCTATTAATTTAATTTTGACTTTTTCTTTAGGGAACACAGAGTTTAAATCCCCATAATGATTACTGCCAACATTTTGTAGACACTGGACATAGACCCCAGAATTTCATCAGGGATGTAGGTATGTCTGATTTGTTGGGGATATGTGATTGCTGGCTGTCGGTTACATGCATGTAATTTATCCATTTTGTGGTTTATTTCTAACAAATTACTTTTTCCTGACTTGGCTTCCCCTTTCCATTCATAGTACTTCTTGTAAATGCTCTTTTTCTGTCAAGCAGTGTTGCTTTTTTCCTTCTTCCTTCCTTTCCTTCATTTTGTTTCTGTGATTATTCCTCATTTTTATTTCGCCTTTATTTATTCCTTCTTTGATGCTCTTCCTTTCTTTAGGTAAATCTGATTTTTTGACCTATGTCATTTTCCTTTCCTCTAAGAATTTTTTTTAACATTTCTTGCAAGATAGGCCTACTAGCAACAAATTCCCTTAGTTTTTGTTTCTCTGAGAAAGTCTTTATTTCTCCTTTACTTTTGAAAGATTAATTTTATAAAGTACAGAATTCTGGATTGGTGTTTTCTTTCTTTCAGTACTTTAAATATTTTACTTCACTCTCCTTTTGCTTGCTTTTTTCCAAGAAGTTGGATATAATTCTTAACTTTGTTCCATAGTAGTGTTTTGTTTTTTTTTCCTGGTTTCTTTTAGGACTTTATTTCTATAGCTTGAAAACGATATGCGTAGGTATAGTTGAGTTTTTCTTTTTTCTTTTTTTCGGTATGTATCCTGTTTGGTACTCTCTGAGCTTCCTTCATCTGGGGTTTGATGTCTGACATTAATTTGTGAAATGTTTAGTCATTATTTTGTTTATTTTTGATTTCTTCATATCTTAGTTGTGGCATGTGAGCTCACTGTTGTGGCTCAGTAGTGTGGCACATGGACTTAGTTGTCCTGCTGCATGTGGGGTCTTAGTTCCCCAATCAGGGATCGAACCGTCATCCCCTGAATTGCAAGGTGGACTCTTAACGACTGACCCACCAGGGAAGTCCCCTCAGTTGTTATTGATTCAGATATTTCTTCTGTTCCTGTGGTTTTTGTCTTCTGATATTGCCATTATACCTTTTGTAGTTATCTCATGTTCCTTGGATAGTCTTTTTTCCCCCCAATTTTTGTTCCCTTTACTTTTCAGTTTTTGAGATTTCTGTTGAGATATCCTCAAGCTCAGATCCTTTCCTCAGCTGTGTTCAGTCTATCAGTATGCTCATCAGAGGCAGTATCCCTGCAGTTTTGAAAATAGCTTGATTAAGATAATTTATGTACTATACAATTCACCCATTTAAAGAATATAATTTAATTTTTTTAAAGTATCTACAGGTTTGTGCAGCCATCACCACCATCTAATTTTAGACCTTTTTTAAAAATTGAGATATAGTTGACTTACAATATTATATAAGTTTTAGATGTACAAATAGTGGTTCACAGTTTTTAAAGTTTATACTTCATTTATGGTTAATGTAAAGTATTGGCTATATTCTCTCTGCTGAACATTATGCTTGTAACTTATTATATATAGAGAAATTTGTATTTCTTAATTCCCTCCCCAATTTTGCTCTACCTCTTCTATCCCCACTGGTAACCACTAATTTGTTTTCTGAGTCTATTTGTTATATTCACTAGGTTGCTCTTTATTTTTTAGATTTCACATGTGAGACACAATATATGGTATTTGTCTTTCTGACTTATTTCACCAAGTATATTCTCCTCCATGTTGTTGCAAATGGTGAAAAAAATAATCACTTTTTTATGGCTGAGTAGTACTCCATTGCATATGTATATGTACCACGTCTTCTTTATTCTTTCATATGTTGATGGGCATTTAGGTTGCTTCCATGTCTTGGCTGTTGTAAATAATGCTGCTAAGAACATTGGGTGCATGTGTCTTTTTGAATTAGTGTTCTTAAGATACATACCCAGGAGTGGAATTTCTGTATTCATATAGTTACTTCTATTTTTAGTTTTTTGAGAAAGCAGTATGATAGTTCTGTACTGTTTTCCACAGTTGCTGCAACCAGTTTACATTCCTACCAACAATATTACACATCCTTAGAACATTTTTATCTCCCCTAAAGAAATTCAGTACTCTCAGTCATTAGCAGTCAATTCCCATTCCTTCATTGTGGTTTTCATCTGCATTTCCCTAGTGACTAACGATATTAAAAATCTTTTTCTATGCTTATTTTCCATTTAAATAGCTATTTTGGGGAAATGTCTAAAAGCTTTTTTTTTTTGGTATTTGACTTTTATTGAAAGAGTTCTTTATCTATTCTCAGTGTAAGTCCTTTATCAGATGTATGATTTGAAAATATTTTCTTCCATTCTGTGGGTTGTCTTTTCACTTCTTTGATGGCGCCATTTGCCACACAAAAATTTTATTTTGATGTAATCCAATATATTTTTCTTTTTTTGCTTGTAAGAATGTTTTCATGGTCACAATTTAGATGTAGCACAAAAAGTTATAATGGTGAGATAGGCCAGTTACAGAATGACAAAAATGCACACACTTAAAGAGGTACTTAAAATATTAGTAGTACATATATAAATACATACACTTTTATGAGCTACCAAAAATAGTGATTCTCATAGAAGAAGAGAATACAGCAGTGGTTGTCAGAGGCTGGAGAGAGAGGAACATGAGAAGTTGTTGTGCAGCTGGCATAAAGTTTCAGTTATGCAAGATAAATTAATTCTGTAGATCTTGTTGTTCAGTCGCTCAGTTGTGTCTGACTCTATGACCCCATGGACCACAGCATGCAAGGCTTCCCTGTCCTTCACTGTCTCCTGGAATTTGCTCAAACTCACGTCCATCAAATTGGTGATGCCATCCAACTATCTCAACCTCTGCCTCCCCTTTCTCCTCTTGCCATCAATCTTTCCCAGCATCACTTTTCCAGTGAGTCAGCTCTTTGCATCAGGTGGTCAGAGTATTAAGAGCTTCAACTTTAGCATCAGTCCTGATGAATATTCAGGGTTAATTTCCTTTAAGATTGACTGGTTTGATCTCCTTGCCATCCAAGGGATCTCAAGAGTCTTTTTTATCACCACATTTCAGAAGCATCAATTCTTCAGTGCTCAGCCTTTAATAGTGCAACTCTCATAGCCCTGTGTGACTACTGGAAAAACCGTAACTTTGACTATATGGACATTTGTCAGCAAATTGATATCTCTGCTTTTTAATACACTGTCTAGGTTTGTAATAGTTTACAGCCCAGGAAATAAAATCTATCACTGTTGCCATTTTTTTTCCCCATCTATTTGCCATGAAGTGATGGGACCAGATGCCATTATCGTAGTTTTTTGAATGTTGAGTTTTAAGTCAGCTTTTTCACTCTCCTCTTTCACCTTCTTTAAGAAACTCTTTGGTTCCTCTTTGCTTTCTGCCATTGGAGTGGTGTCATCTGCATATCTGAGGTTATTGATATTTCTCCTGGCAATCTTGATTCCAGCTTGTGATTCAACCAGCTCCTTACTTTCCATGATGTACTCTGTATATGAGTTAAATAAGCAGGGTGACAATGTACAGCCTTGACGAACTCTTTTTGCAATTTGGAACCAGTCTGTTGTGCCATGTCCTGTTCTAAATGTTGCTTCTTGACCTGCATACAGGTTTCTCAGGAGGCAGATAAGGTGGTCTGGTAGTCCCACCTCTTGAAGAATTTTCTACAGTTTCTTGTGATGCACACAGTTGAAGGCTTTAGTGTAGTCAATAAAGCAGAAGTAGATGTTTTTCTGAAATTCCCTTGCTTTTTCTATGATCCAAAGGATGTTGGCAATGTGATTTCTGGTTCTCTGCCTTTCTGAAATACAGCTTGTACATTGAGAAATCTGGAAGTTCTCGATTCATGTACCACTGAAGCCTAGCTTGAAGGATTTTGAGCATTACCTTGCTAGTATGTGAAATGAGCGTAATTGTGTGGTAGTTTGAACATTTTTTGGCATTGCCTTTCTTTGGGATTAGAATGAAAACTGATCTTTTCCAGTCCTGTGGCCACTCCTGAGTTTTCCAAATTTGCTGGCATATCATCTTTTAGAATTTGAAATAGCTCAGCTAGAATTCCATCACCTCCACTAGCTTTGTTTATATTACTGCTTCCTAAGGAAGAAGCACAAGCTGGAATCAAGATTGCCGGGAGATATATCGATACCTCAGATATGCAGATGACACCACCCTTATGGCAGAAAGTGAAGAGGAACTAAAAAGTCTCTTGATGAAAGTGAAAGAGGAGAATGAAAAAGTTGGCTTAGGGCTCAACATTCTGAAAACGAAGGTCATGGCATCTGGTCCCATCACTTCATGGGAAATAGATGGAGAAACAGTGGAAACAGTGGCAGACTTTATTTTGGGGGGGCTCCCAAATCACAGCAGATGGTGATAGCAGCCATGAAATTAAAAGATGCTTACTCTTTGAAAAGAAAGTTACGACCAACCTAGATAGCATATTCAAAAGCAGAGACATTACTTTGCCAACAAAGGTCCGTAGAGTCAAGGCTATCATTTTTCCAGTGGTCATGTGGATGTGAGAGTTGGACTGTGAAGAAAGCTGAGTACAGAAGAATTGATGCATTTGAACTGTGGTGTTGGAGAAGACTCTTGAGAGTCCCTTGGACTGCAAGAAGATCCAACCAGTCCATTCTAAAGAAGATCAGTCCTGGGTGTTCATTGGAAGGACTGATGCTAAACCTGAAACTCCAATACTTTGGCCACCTCATGCGAAGAGTTGACTCATTGGAAAAGACTCTGATGCTGGGAGGGGTTGAGGGCAGGAGGAGAAGGGGATGACAGAGGATAAGATGGCTGGATGGCATCACTCACTCGATGGACATGAGTTTGAGTGAACTCCGGGAGTTGGTGATGGACAGGGAGGCCTGGCGTGCTGCAGTTCATGGGGTTGTAAAGAGCTGGACACGACTGAGCTACTGAACTGAAGGCCCACTTGACTTCATACTCCAGGAGGTCTGGCTTTAGGTGAGAGATCACACCATCATGGTTACCCGGGTCATTAAGACCTTTTTTGTAAAGTTTTCAGTGTATTTTTACCACTTCTTTTTATATCTCTTCTGCTTCTGTTCCATACTGTTTATGTTCTTTATTGTGCCCATCTTTGCATGAAATGTTCCCTTTATATCTCTGATTTTCTTGAAGAGGTCTCTAGTCTTTCCCATTCTGTTGTTTTCCTCTATTTTTTTGCACTGATCACTTAGGAATGCTTTCTTATCTCTCCTTGCTATTCTTTGGGACTCTGCATTCAAATGGATACATCTTTCCTTTTCTTCTTTGCCTTTCACTTCTGTTCTTTTCTTGGCTATTTATAAAGCCTCCTCAGACAATCATTTTACCTTGTTGTATTTCTTTTTCTTTGGAATGATTTTAGTCACTACCTCCTATACAATGTTATGAACCCCATCCATAGTTCTTCAGGCACACTCTTATCAGATCTAATTCCTTGAATCTATTTGTCACTTCCACTGTATAATCATAATGGATTTGATTTGGGTTGTACCTGAATGGTCTAGTGGCTTTCCCTACTTTATTCAGTTTAAGTCTGAATTTTGCAATAAGGAGTTCATGATTTGAGCCACAGTCAGCTCCTGGTCTTGTTTTTGCTCACTGTATAGAGCTTCTCCATCTTTTCCATCTGGTGAGGTCCATGTATAGAGTTGTCTCTTGTGATGTTGGAAGAGGGTGTTTGTTATGACCAGTGTGTTCTCTTGGCAAAAGTCTCTTAGTCTTTGCCCTGCTTCATTTTGTACTCCAAGGCCAGACTTGCCTGTTATTTCAGTTGTCTCTTGATTTCCTACTCTTTTCATCATAGGGACATTCCAGGCCCCTATGATGAAAAGATTCTATAAATCTGCTGTATAGCAAATTGTCTATACTCAGCAATACTGCTGACCATAGTCAACAATACTTCAAAAAATTTAAGACGATATATTTTAACTTACTTAAAGATACTTGTTGGGTCGCCAAGTTGTATCTGACTCTTTGTGACCCCATGGACTGCATCACGCCAGGCTTTGATGTCCCTCACCATCTCCCAGAATTTGCCCAAGTCATGCCTATTGAATTAGTGACACCATCCAACCATCTTCCTCTGTTGCCATCTTCTCCTGCTTTCAATCTTTCCCAGCATCAGGGTCTTTTCTAATGAGTTCGCTCTTTGCATCAGGTGGCCAAAGGATTGGAACTACAGCTTTAGCATCAGTCCTTCCAAAGAATGTTCATGGTTGATTTCCTTTAAGATTTGATTTGGTTTGATCTCCTTGCTTTCCAAGGGACTCTCAAGAATCTTCTCCAGCACTAATTCAAAAGCATCAGTTCTTTGGTGCTCAGCCTTCTTTACGGTCCGACTTTCACATCTGTACATGACTCCTGGAAAGATCATAGCTTTGATTGACTATAAGGACCTTTGTTGGCCAAGTGATGTCTTTGCTTTTTAACACACTGTCTAGATTTGCCGTAGTTTTCCTGCCAAGAAGCAGTTTCTAATTTTATGGCTGCAGTCACCGTCCATGGTCATTTTAAAGCCCAAGAAGAGAAAATTTGTCACTGCTTTCCCCTTTTCCTCTTCTCTTTGCCCTGAAATGATGGGAATGGATGCCATGATCTTGGTTTTTTTAATATTAAGTTTTGAGCCAGCTTTTTCACTCTCCTCTTTCACCCTCATCAAAAGGCTCTTTAGTTCCTCTTCATGCTCTGCCATTAGAGTGGTATCACCTGCATATCTGAAGTTGTTGATATTTTTCCTGGCCACCTTGATTCCAGCTTATAACTCATCCAGCCTAGTATTTCCAATGATGTATTTTGTATATAAGTTAAATAAACAGGGTTGACAATACCAGCCTTGTCCTACTCCTTTCTCAATCCTGAACCAGTCAGTTGTTCCCAGTAGGGGTCTAACTGTTGCTTCTTGACCTGTACAGGTTTCTCAGGAGACAGGTAATATGGTCTGATAGTCTCATCTCTTTACTTTTCTACAGTTTGTTATGATCCATACAGTCAAAGGCTTTAGTGTAGTCAGTGAAACAGAGGTAGATGTTTTTCTGGAATTCCCTTGCTTGGTCTGTGATCCGGTGAAGGTTGGCAATCAGCCTGATTCCTCTGCCTTTTCTGAATGCAGCTTGCTTAAATTTCTGGAAGTTCTTAGTTCATGTAATGTCAAAGCCTGCCTTGGAGGATTTTGAACATAACCTTACTAGCATGGGAGATGAGTGCAGTTATCCATTGGTTTGAACATTCTTTAGTACTATCCTTCTTGGGGGTTGGGATGAGGATTGACCTTTTCCAGTCCTGTGATCACTGCTAGATTTTCCAAATTTGCTGACTTATTGAGTGCAGAGCTTTAATAGCATCATCTTTTAGGATTTTAAATACCTGCTGGAATTTCGTCACCTCCACTAGCTTTTTGGCAGCAGTGCTTCCTAAGACCCATGTGACTTCACACTCCAGGATGTCTGACTCTGAATGAGAGACTACACCATCGTGGTTAGCCAGGTCATTAAGATCTTTTTTGTTCAGTTCTTCTGTGCGTTTTTTCCATCTCTTCTTGATCTCTTCTGCTTCAATTAGGTCTTTACTGTTTCTGTCCTTTTTGTGTCCATCTTTGGATGAAATGTTCCTTTGATATTTCCAGTCTTCTTGAAGAGATCTCTAGCCTTACGCTTTCTGTTGTTTTCCTCTATTTCTTTGTACTGTTCATTGAAGAAGACCTGCTCTCTTGCTATTTTCTGGAACTCTGCCTTTAGTTGGGTGAACCTTTCCATTTCACCCTTTCTTTTTGCTTCTCTTCTTTCCTCAGCTATTTGTAAAGCCTCCTTCTTGCCTTTTTTTGTTGGGATGGTGGTGTTTGCTGCCTCCTGTACAGTATTACAGACCTCTGTCCATAGTTCTTCAGGCACTCTGTTCACTGGATCTAATCATTTGAGTCTATTTGTCACCTCCCCTGATGTTCATAGGGAATTTGATTTAAGTCTTACCTGACTGGCCTAGTAGTTTTTGCCACTTTTCTTTAGTTTAGGCTTGAATTTTGTTATGAGGAGCTGATGATCTGAACCACAGTCAGCTCCAGGTCTTGTTTTTGTTGACTCTATACAGCTTCTCCATCTTCAGCTGTGAAGAATGTAATCAATCTGATTTCAGTATTGACCATTTGGTGATGTCCATGTGTAAAGTCATCTCTTGTGTTGTTTTGAAAGGGTGTTTGCTATGACAAGAGTATTCTCTTGGCAAAATTCTGTCAGCCATTGCCCTGCTTCATTTTGTACTCCAAGGCCAGACTTGCCTGTTATTCCAGGTATCTCTTGGGCTCCTACTTTGCATTCCAATCCCTTATGATGAATCAGTTCAGTTCAGTCACTCAGTCATGTCTGACTCTTTGTGACCCCGAACTGCAGCATGCCAGGGTTCCATGCCATCACCAACTCCCAGAGTTCACTCAAACTCATGCCCATTGAGTTGGTGATGCCATCCAACCATCTCATCCTCTGTTGTCCCCTTCTCCTCCTGCCCTCAATCTTTCCCAGCATCAGGGTCTTTTTCCAGTGAGTCAGTTCTTCGAGTCAGGTGGCCAGAATATTGGAGTTTCAGCTTCAGCGTCAGTCCTTCCAATGAATATTCAGGAATGATTTCCTTTAGGATGGACTGGTTGGATCTCCTTGCAGTCCAAGGGACTCTCAAGAGTCTTCCCAGCACTGCAGTTCAGTAGCATCAATTCTTCGGCACTTGGCTTTCTTTATGATGAATAGGACACCTTTTTTTTGGTGTTCTAGAAAGTCTTCTAGGTCTTCATAGAACTGATCAGCTTCTTCAGCATTGGTGGTAAGGGCATAGACTTGGATTACTGTGATATAGAAGAGTTTGCCTTGAAAACGAACTGAAATCATTCTGTCATTTTTAAAGTTGCACCCAAATGCTGCATTTCAGACTCTCTTGTTGATTATAAGGGCTACTCCATTTCTTTTAAGGGATTCTTTTTTTTTTTTTAATTGAAGGATAATTGCTTCACAAAATTTTGTTGTTTTTTATCAAACGTCAACATAAATCACACATGTCCCTTTCCTTTTAAAACTCCCTCCCATCTCCCTCCCCATCCCACCCCTCTAGGTTGATACAGAGCCCCTGTTGGAGTTTTCTGAGAAATACAGCAAATTCCAGTTGGCTATCTATTTTACATATGGTAATGTAAGTTTGCATGTTACTCTTTCCATACATCTCATCCTCTCCTCCCCTCTCTCCATGTCCATAAGACTTCTGTCTGTTTCTGCATTGCTGCCCTATAAATAAATTCTTCAGTACCATTTTTTCAGATTCTATATATATGTGTTAGAATATAATATTTATCTTTCTCTTTCTGACTCACTTCACTCTGTATAATAGGGTCTACATTCATCCATCTCATCAGAATTGACTCAAATGCATTCCTTTTTTATGGCTGAGTATATGTAGCACAAATTCTTTATCCATTCATCTGTCGATGGACATCTAGGTTGCTTCCCTTAGGGATTCTTATCCACAGTAATAGGTCCAATGATTATCAAAATTAATTTCACCCATTCCCAACCATTTTATTTCATGGATTCCTAAGATGTTGATATTTACTCTTGCCATATCCTGCTTGACCATGTCCTTGATTCATGAATCTAACATTGCAGGTTCCTATGGAATGCTATTCTTTAAAACACCCGATTTTACTTACATCACCAGACCCATCCACACCTGAGTGTTGTTTCTGCTTTGGCCCAGCCGCTTCATTCTTTCTGGAGCTATTAGTAGTTGTACTCCACTCTTCCCCTGAAGCATATTGGACGCTTCCAGCCTGAACGGCTCATCTTTCAGTGTCACATCTTTTTGCCTATCTATACAGTTCATAGAGTTCTCAAGGCTTGTGTACTGGAGTGGTTTGCCGTTCTCTCCTCCAGTGGATCACATTTTGTCAGAACGCTCCACTGTGACTCATCTGTCTTGGGTGGCCCTTCACAGCATGGCTCATAGCTTCATTGAGTTATGCAAGCCTGTTCGCCATGACAAGGCAGTGATCCATGAAGGGGTTTTACTGCACATACACACCAAAACCAGAGGAACACAAAGAAACTTCTGAAGGTTATTAATATGTCTTACCTTGATTGTGGTTATGGTTTCACAGCTATATGCATATGTTAAACCTCATCAGATTGCATCCATTAAATGTAAGTTTAATGTATAAGGTTTTTGTTTATCAACTATACCTCAATCAATTTATCAAAAATACTTCAGTAAAGCTTTTTTTTTTTTTTTAAGGTTATAAGTAATATAGCCAAATTTCATTATTGGCCTTTCTGCTTTTAAGACGTTTTATTTCTCCAAGGCAAAGAAAATGTACTTAGGAAACTATTATAGATTGAGAAAAAGTTGTACCTCTGTTTTGTAGATGATTGAGAGCTGACTCTACTGTGATTGAAACTCGAATATAATAAAATCTTCAAACTTGTTTCATTTGAAATTTGATCTGTAACCACTGATTAAGGATGCTTTACAAAATCTTTCATTTTTTTTAATCTTTGATATTAGGGTTGTGAGATGTACTTTGGTTTTTAACTTAAGATGATTATTATTCTTGTAAGGAAGGAGGATAAAGTAAAATAAGATCTTTTAGGAATCTTTGATATTCAAAGCCCTGCTTACCCCTACATTTGTTTAAACAGGCATTATGCTGTTTTACCTACAATCTCTTCTGAGGTTCAAAGATTTAAATATTTTTGAGGACATAGAAACAATGAGGCTCCTGCTTTTAACCTTTCTGGGACTTGGAGGTGTTTTTGAAGATCCTAGGCTTGAAAATATATATGAGGATTTGGTTTATAATATGTGGAGATCTGAAATCTTTAAAACTATAAATACTGATATAGGATATGTTCTTAGAGAAAATGACTTGTCTTGGAGTCGGTAGTACAATATAGATGAGTAATCAGAGTGAGTGAGATGAGAGCTAATCGACTAATAGGGACTCATTATCTTCCTGCCTAAATTTGTTCTGGGATTGTGTCCATAATTTAAGCCATTTAAGATCGTCAGTAGTAAGGATAAGAAATCTTATTTTCTCTGCTTTGGATAACTGTCAAACTAAGGGAAAACTGAACAGTCACTAGATCTTTGGGAGAGTTGTTTTTTTGTTTTTTGTTTTTTTAGCGAAAATAAAAGGAAAAAAGCATGAATAAAAAAAATTTCTTTTCCTGAGAACAGAATGTCTAAACTTGATATTTTAAGCAGATTATTTAATACAATAAGTTTGAAAAATTAAATGGTTAATTGACTTAAACCATCTTGCCTTTAAAACACCTGGGTGTTTGCCTACATATGAAATTAGGGTCATTAGGTATAAAATGTGTTTATGAAGTATTTAAAGATACTCAAAACTAACTTTTTTACAGAGGATGCGAGAATGATAAGTTGGTTGTGTCTTATTTTGTTTTCCTGAGTGGGCTTATCACCTTTGAATTCACTGATACTCAATTGTATTGAAATTTGGAATTTACTATTTTTCCTCCCCAGGTTTGGCCGACAGATTTGAAGAATACCCTAAACTGCGGGAGCTCATCAGACTGAAGGATGAGTTAATAGCTAAATCTAACACTCCTCCTATGTAAGTGGGGTTTTTTCTTCCCAACTCAGGCTTAAAATATTAGTCTTTTTGTCATGTAACCTTTCTGAAGTTTGAAAAAAATTCAGCATCTTTGAAAGGTTAACACACTCTTTTTTCTTTATAGTGAAATGTATTAGTTTGAAACTCTGGCACTGAGTACACAGTAGGTTGTCATTTTATTTGTTTACAGTTTACTGGATAATTTAGAGTATATTTAAGTTTTTTTTTTTTTAAGAAAATCTTATTTATTGTATTCTTAACTGTCTTTAAATGTTTTTAAATATCTTTTCTTCTCAAAAATTACATATTGAAGAAAGTTAGAAAACTTAAGAGAGAGAAAATAAATGAAAGTTAATTATAACTTGGCATCTAGGGATACTATTCTTAACATTTTGGAATACAAAAATTCATTTTAACCTTTGCTAACAGAATGATGTTTCCCTCAAAAAATGTGTTTAATCCTTAAAATTGGAGACTCTTTAGCTTACTTTGAACATATTATACACTTAACAATTTGCTAAAATGTATGTTATTAATGATTAGTGAAGAACCACAAAGATAACTGAGTTTGTAGAAAAATTTTTAACAGGCTAATATTTATCATATTTAGAAATATTTTACATTTAAAGTAACTTATGCATGCATGCATGCTAAGTTGCTTCAGTCATGTCCGACTCTTTGTGACCCTATGGACTGTAGCCCTCCAGGCTTCTCTGTCCATGGGATTATGCAAGCAAGAATACTGGAGTGGGTTGCCATGCCCTCCTCCAGGGGATCTTCCCAACCTAGGGATTGAACCTGGGACTTCTGCATTGCAGGTGAATTCTTAACCGCTGAGCCACTGGGGAAGCCCCGAAGTGTTTTATATTTATATTGAAATACCTTCATACTGTGTAGAAATAACCATTAAATAAAGGCTAGTAGTAATTTATACTAGATGGCTGGAAAGGACTGTTAATATAAACACTATTGCTAACAAACAAACTAGCAAAAGAAAATTATGTCTAGCTTTAGAAACTTTTTTAGACGGAGGAATTTAAAACAAAACAATTTTTCTAAAGGACAATTGCAGGAAAAATAATGTGATATTCCTCGAAGTATTATGATAATGGAAAGGGACTCAGACACTCACATCTGAGTATGGATTTTCAGTATAAAAATGGGAGAGGTTTATGCTCAAGATGTTCCTGTGGGTTCATGGTTTTGCTTTGCAGTATGATTCTATCCATGTCCTCAGGAAGAACAATGGTAGAATATTTTACTGTCTGTACTAAGGAGAGAGATTCCTCCATAAAAAGGTATTTAGTTATTAGCTCATGATGACTTTGAAATAGTATTAGGAAATATTTAAGAAACATTTTTTCATTACCATCTGTAATCTCTTACTTTTTATGTTTTAATCAAATAGGTACTTACAAGCAGATATAGAAGCCTTTGACATCAGAGAACTGACGCCCAAATTTGATGTGATTCTTCTTGAACCACCTTTAGAAGAATATTACAGAGAGACCGGCATCACTGCTAATGAAAAATGCTGGACTTGGGATGATGTATGATGAAACTTTCTACATTGTAATGAATTATTTATTTTTCAAATGAATATATCTTTATATGATCAGAGAATAATACTATAAATACTGTTTTAGGAATTATAAATACAGATTTATAGTATATATTATGGCTAAAGATGTAAGGTACAGTAACAATTATTATAATATCTTTGGTCTTTCTTTTTGAGGCAGAAGTTGAGCAGGGAATAAGTAAGTTGTCTGTAGAAGCCTTAAAATTCCAATCTTAGAGTCCTTGGATGTATAGCTAGAAATAAGTCTAAAAACAGATTGAATGGTTGATAGCTTTCTGTATTTGGTTAGTTTCAGTGAATGTCAGAGTATTCACACACACATATATATTAGCATAATTTTTACTCGTTAAAGAACTTAACAGTGTAATAGATTTAAAGTATATATAATCTCAGTCTTATATAGTTGCAGTAAAGTTCTGTTTTCCTAAATAAAAGTAAACAAACTGATAGCTTCAGTGAGTTACATAAAGTAATCTGTTTTTATTGGTCAGTAACAAAAATAGCAAATATTTATTTATTGAGTACCACTCTGTACTAGGCAACTAGGTACTGGAGATTCAAAGATGAATGAGACTTAGTATTTGGCCTTAAGGAACACACAGTTAAATGGGATAAGCAATGACCTAAATAAATAATTGCAGTATCATTTTGTTAGTTCAGTAATAGAGGATTGCATAAGGTGATCTGAAAACAAACCTGACCAAGTTGAGGAAGCTGGGGGACATAAAGAGGAAGTGATGCATGAACTGATTAGCCAGAATTGGCCACGGAGAATGGGCTGGGCTAGGAATTACAAACTGAAGGCACAGCAAGAGCAGGAGGCAAAGAGGTGAGAATGGAGGTCGTGTGTATGTTGATCGTGTTGAAACACAGATGGAGACTGTCTAGAGATGCTGTCTTCTTAGAAGCTTGGACTTTTATCATGAAGACATTAAGGAATCTTTGAGGGGCTTTAACCAGTTTAGTAAAATGGTCTAATTAGTGTGTGGAGAAGAGAAAATGAAGACTGGAGAGGGAAGAGCAGGTAGAAGACTGTTGTAGTAGTCTGGTTAGAAGATGAAGGTTCCCTGAATTAGGGTGATGGTAGTAAGAATAGAAAGGTGATAAATTCAGTAATGTTTTGCAGGTATGTCTGGTGAGATCTAATGATTGAGATGAAGGAAAGAGGTAAGGATGTTCAGAAGTTTGAGTCTTGGAATAAATGGTTTCAGTTATCACCGGGTGAGAGTCAGTTTAAGAAGAGGAGCAGGATTAGAGGGATTAGGATATGCTGAATGTGTTGATGAGAGGTGTATAAGAGACATTCAAGTGGAGGTTGGAATAGGAGTATGCAACTTAACAGAAAGATCTGGCCATCTCAAAAGACGGATTTTAAAGGGTTAGCATATTAAACCTATGAGAATAAATGAATATGTCTTGAGATAGTATCTCAATTAGGATACAATGTGAATTTTCTGTAGAACCTCAGGAAACTAAACATTTAAGAGGCACATAGAAAAGATGTGAAAAGAATGGGTCACAGATGGATGAGATGAATCAAGATAGTTTGAATGTCATGGAAGCCAAGGACATAGAGAGCTTCCCTAATTGAGGAGGAGCATGTGATCAAAAGCGCTGAACACAGAAGAGAGGTAAGGAAGGCAGTGGACTCAAACTCTGTAAACTGATGTTTCACAGGAAACTGCTTTGAATCCTTGCATATCCCCTTCTGAGTTAATAGTTGTTACTATTGTTAATATTACTTACTCTTCAAGATATAACTTCAGTTTTTCTTCCTTGAAGCTTTTCCTATCAGCCTCAATACCTCTGTCACATTTATTTACATTTGTATTTTATTTTACAAGTTTTTCCTCTCCTCTGATAAGTATAATCTGTGTTTATTGTTGAAACACAGAAATATATATTATCCCCAAAACTTAAGGTTAAAGACGTAGTGCTGTTGATATTTAGGGCTGAAAGGTTTTCCAGATAGGTTGTACAAGTTAATATTCGTTCTGATAGTGTTTAAGAAATATCTGTTTTTCCTCATCAAAATTAATAGAGAAAATAATCTTTTTCAATTTAGGCAAAAGAAAATTGAAAAATTAATCTTATTATGTCTATGGTTAGTAGTTAGGTTGAGCTTTATTTTCTCTGGCCAATCTCTAAGATTTGGTCAGTGAAATCCAAGAGTTTAAATTTTACATGATAAACTAATAGAGTTTTTGTAATAAAGAAATTCCATTTTATATGCATATTGAAAAGTTTTGTCTGGAGCCCTAAGAACTCTAAGCTCTTAACCTTTATGTAGTAATAACCTAAAGAAAGTGCCAATAGCTAAATATAAATTTAAAAAGTGAGTTTCTCAGGTATTCTTTTTCATGTTAGAGTCAGTGGAGGTCACTGTGTTTTAGTTAAGAATATAAGCACTTAAAATACCAATATTTAGTATTTATAATTGTAATATCGAGTTATTTGCTTAATGTTCTTCACTGTGTGCCATCACCTACCCTAGCTATGCCATGTATAAATGTGTGTAGGAATGTGTGTGTGTGTGCGTATTAATGTTTATTCATATTCTTAAGAGAATATTAGATCAGGCGTTATATCAAGACAAAATTGGAAGTGTAAAACTGAATAGGTTTATGCCTATTGTAATTTATTTCCACTATCACTCTCAAATAATGTTTCTTTTTACCTAGATAAGTTATAGGTGATATGGTTATGATGCACTCAGGTAAAAGTTAAGGAACTTCCCTTGTAGTCCAGTGGTTAAGACTCTGCACTTCTTCTGTGGGGAATGTGGGTTCTATCCTTGGTTGGGAAAGTTCTACACACCCGTGAGGTGTGGTCAAAGAAAAAAGGAAAAAAAATTTTTTTTTAAGTTAAAATTACCTCAATACATGTAACTAATAAGTATTAGCTTGCTCTATGGTTTGTGGAACTTGTTAGCTGTAAAAGGAAGCAGTAGAATAAGAATACCATATAAAATGATTGCTTTTGTAGTCATTTATACACACTGTGGTAGTCCCCAAATTTAGAGAGTTAATTATTAAAGACCTTTTTTTTTTTAATTGAGATACTTAGCACATACAAAGCCAACAATTGTAGCCTATTTTTTTTTTACATTTCAGACCTAAAGTGATCATTACAATGAAATGTGTATATTGATTTATTTTATTTAGAATTGTTCTGCTGGAAACATCATCCTCCACAAACATTTGTGGTTATGTTTTATTTTAAGTTTGCCCCTAACTTTGAGGTAATTTAATCCCTTTTCTTTTTAGTTTCTTCTTCTGTAAATGGTAACAGGTTGCTCTAAAGCTATACCTTATAAAATTCCATAATTCTATAAATATGGTTTCCTATAAACTTTTCATGGAGAAGGCAATGGCAACCCACTGCAGTACTCTTGCCTGGCAAATCCCATGGACAGAGGAGCCTGGTAGGCTGCTGTCCATGGGGTCGCTAGGAATTGGACACGACTGAGTGACTTCACTTTCACTTTTCACTCTCGTGCATTGGAGAAGGAAATGGCAACCCACTCCAGTGTTCTTGCCTGGAGAATCCCAGGGACGGGGAAGCCTGGTGGGCTGCCGTCTCTGGGGTTGCACAGAGTTGGACACGACTGAAGTGACTTAGCTTAGCAAACTTTTCATATAAAATCAAGTGTATCTATGTGCATGTGTTCATCTGTTTTGTATTAATATAGGGGAAAAAAACCCATAAGAACAAGTTTTAAGGATAAAATTTATTTTCCATTGTATTTCCTAAAGAAAATTAGTACACTTAAAGAACACATATACTGTAAGTGAAAAGGAAAGTGAAGTCACTCAGTCGTGCCTGACTCTTTGCAACCCCATGGACTGTAGCCTACCAGGCTCCTCCATCCATGGGATTTTCCAGGCAAGGTTACTGGAGTGGGTTGCCATTTCCTTTTCCAGGGGATCTTCCTGACCCAAGGATCAAACCCGCGTCTCCCACATTGCAGGCAGACGCTTTACCATCTGAGCCACCAGGGAAGCATATATTATAAGTATATAAACATATACTGTAAGTCCTGATAAATCTCAGTGCTTGTTCTTTTGGATTTAGAATGAATGGGAAACAAGATACTTCAATGCAATACTGTTTTGGTTTCTTCCAGATTATGAAGTTAGAAATTGATGAGATTGCAGCACCTCGATCATTTATTTTTCTCTGGTGTGGTTCTGGGGAAGGATTGGACCTTGGAAGAGTGGTAAGATGGTGGTTTTTTTTTTAAGTGTTTTTTTAAAATTCATAAGAAACAACAGTATGTTGTATAAGAAATTTGAAGATTAAGTTTACATTGTTCTTCATTTATTAAATAGTACTCAAATATTCAGAAAGAAAAACTTTTAAAAAGAATATGTAAAAAATATTTTTAATTAAAAAAGAAAGAATATGTAAAAGACAGTACCCCTTAGTCAGTTAACTAGCTTTCGGGATGAAAAATCAAACTACAATTTACTACGACTTCAGGAAGAGAACAGTTTAGAGATTTGAAATTGAATTGCAGCTCCGAAGTGTGCAGCTTACTGTTGTATACTGTCCATTCAGTTCAGTTCAGTCGCTCAGTCGTGTCCAACTTTTTGCGACCCCTTGAATTGCAGCATGCCAGGCCTCCCCTGTCCATCACCAACTCCTGGAGTTCACTCAGACTCCCGTCCATTGAGTCGGTGATGCCATCCAGCCATCTCATCCTCTGTTGTCCCCTTTTCCTCCTGCCTCCAGTCCCTCCCAGCATAGTAGCTAAAATGTATTCTCTGAGTAGCCTTAACTCATGAATTCCAAATGTAACCCGAATCGCATTGGATAACACAGCATCTAGAACACATAGTTTGAAGGGATTAATGAGAGTGAGAAAGAAGTTTATTATCTCAGTTTATTTTAGGTACCTTATATTTATCGTATTCAAAACTTTTTTTGTCTTTTTGGTTGGAGTGTTTTGAATTTCTAAATGGAAACAAAATACTAAAAGCTTTTATTTTAATACTGGTAGCTTTGTGGCTAGTTTTGGTCTCAGATCTGCTGTCCAGCAGTGAAACTTTGGGTAAGGAGGTATTTACTCTTGTGTGTTTCATTTTCCTCACTTGTTATGGGGTAATATTTACATTTTTAGGACATATTATTAATACTTGATATACTACCAAGATCTCATTTAATCCTGGTAATTTTAGGAGGTGTCCATTTGACAGGTGAAGAATTTAAGTAGGATTATATTGAGATAAATTTGTGCTCAAATCCTGAAGTTCTGCAATTGCTTTGTATTTTTTGTATAAATAGCAAGTTTGAGATTGTTGGATCACATCATTGCTTCCATCATTTATTAACTCCATGGTAAGACTATAACTGTATACTGGGAATCTGTTTTATTGCTGGTATCTCCCTAAGATGCTGTAAAAAATCTAAGAAAATAGAAACACGCCATATGTTTTTATAGATATATTGGTATATTTTATAGTTATATTACCCTGTTTAGATCAAATATCTAGCTTTGGGCTTTTCTCCTACCCCTCAGATTAGCTTGAAATTGATTAGGAGGCTTTATCTTATTTATTTATGCATCAGTTTATCATACTAGTGAAAGCAGATTTTGGCCCAAAATAATTACAAAAATAATACAGCATGAGAAATACTCATGAACTTGTGCTAAGTTGATTAAGGCATGTTGAATTTAGGCCCTTGTGATACTTCATGAATATCCAGTGCTAAACAAATATTTGGCAACAGGAACAGATAGTCATTGTGATTTTTGAGATTTTAAGTTAAAAATCTAAGTTCCATTTTGAGGTGTATCTCGGTTTATACAATGAAAAGTACATATATTTTATGCTCTACCGTGTCTTTATTTGTACTTGATCATAGTGCCAACAGTGTTGCACTGCACAATTTACTTAATTCCTCCTACTTTGCACTTAGTCAATTAGGGGTAAGGACTGTATCTTACTCATGGTTTTAATCCCAGCAGCTAGCCAACACCTACATATGGTAGGGCTCAAAATGCTTCTCTGGGTACTCACTTAGCTGATATTTGTTATATGTTCATATATAACAGATTCTAAGACACTAAGATTCAAACCTCTCTATTGTCTAGGTTACATAAAGCTGAAAGTAAAGTTTTATCTTATAAAGAAATATACAGACAATTTTAAGTCTTTGGATTTTTGAGGTTTAGTTTTAAATATATAAAAACAACATTTTGCAAGACTCATTTGAAAGGAAGTTACTGATTAGAACTTCTTAACAGTTTTTAGCTTTATCAGAGGATAAAAAATTGAGGTGGCAAGAACAGTTTACCTTTTGAATTAGTTTTTAATTAAAGAGGGGCTGATTGTTCTCATATTTAAAGGTCACTCTCTGTTGATGACAGTGGAAGGTAGTATAAAGAATTGGAGTATTATATAGTCTTTTCCATGTTTTGGTATTATATGTTTTTATAATGGCTGTATATTTAAAAACAAGTATTTCTTTTTTTCTGTTTCTACAGTAATACAAAATTATTATGACATCTTGGAATTTAGTGTCTCAAACCTCTAGGAAGTTTTTAATGCTAGTTGATTAAGTATTGTTTATTTCTTTTAGCTAAGGAATTTTAAAAAATTCTCTTATTCCTAGTGTTTACGCAAGTGGGGTTACAGAAGATGTGAAGATATTTGTTGGATTAAAACCAATAAAAACAATCCCGGGAAGACTAAGACTTTAGATCCAAAGGCCGTCTTCCAGAGAACAAAGGTATTGTCTTTACTGTTTTCTATATTTTAATTATTTTCTCTCAAGCTTTTACAAATGACTCCATGCTGTTTAATTCATTTTGGTGAAAGGTTCTTCTCTCAGACTTGCACAGATGGCATTGAGCATTAAAGTAACACAGCCAAGTTTATTTAAAAAATTCTATTCACTCAGAGAAGCCTATGCTGTGCTGGAGAAGGTAATATGTATTCCCATATATCCTATACTACTGTCATTCTCAGTCAGATGTGGGCTTTTGGTACTTCTGACCCCTATAGTTTTTCCTTTCTCTGGACTCAGAAAAAAAAAAAAATGGCAGGAAGACTCATAGCTGGCCAGCTAAGATGAATATTTCTCTCTTCCCTTCTTTTTTCTGGGCTTCCCTGATAGCTCAGCTGGCAAAGAATCCTCCTGCAGTGCAGGAGACCCCAGTTTGATTCCTGGGTCGGAAAGATTCCCTGGAGAAGGGGTAAGCTACCAAGTCGAGTATTCTTGGGCTTTTCTAATGGCTTAGCTGGTAAAGAATCCACCCGCAATGCCAGAGACCCTAGTTTGATCCCTGAGTTGGGAAGATCCCCTGGAGAAGGAAAAGGCTACCCACTCCAGTATACTGGCCTGGAAAATTCCATGGACAGAGCAACTTTCACGTTCCCTTCTTTTTTCTACATAAGAACCTGAAGAAGCCCTGAGAACCTCTGATTCATAGAACTGCCCTCCTAGTTATCAGGGTTTAACAGTTTGTCCTCCAGCCTTTCACTGTTCTGGGAGCTTCAGGGGGAGAGTCTTTTTGAAGTCTTTCTTGGGCTAGAAATTCTTTTTGAAGGGAATCCAAGCCATCCTTGCTATTATTGGTTCATGGAGTCAAGTGAGATTAAATTTATTTAAACTTTACCCTGTTGTCCAGATTAAATAGAGGTCAAAAAATAAACAACAAAAAAAGAAATTGTTTGACTTTCACATTTATGTATGTTGAGTATTTTCAGTTTGTATCCTTGCTTAAAGTCTTCTCTCCATTTGAAAAGGCTTACACCTTGTGTATAGATTTGCTCTTGGATCATGTGAGGCCCGATATAAAATCAGATTCTGAAATCAAGTGCCATGTTTCCATAACTTCTGGAAACAAGTTACTATCAAGAGTTGCAGAGGAAAACATCCCACAGTCATTGACTCAGTTATCTAAAATGTGACGGTCCTGAGTTTAATGTCTAGCTTCCCTGCCAGTCTTTGAAGGTCCAGAGATCCAGGTTTTTCCTATTGTGTTTTTGCCGATAGAACTATATCGCAAAGATTCAGAGAAGTAGTATTGTTTTGGAATTTGAAATGTAAAATGTTGTGCAATATGACTGTTTATGAAAAGAAATTAATTGGCCTGTTTTTATTGTTACTTAGGAACACTGCCTTATGGGGATCAAAGGAACTGTTAAGCGTAGCACAGACGGGGACTTCATTCATGCTAATGTTGACATTGACTTGATTATCACAGAAGAACCTGAAATTGGCAATATAGAAAAACCTGTAGAAATTTTTCATATAATTGAACATTTTTGTCTTGGTAGAAGACGCCTTCATCTGTTTGGAAGAGATAGTACAATTCGACCAGGTAAGATCTCAGTGGGGGGAAATGTTAATAGTTCCTTGAGATATAGATGTTAAGAAAGAGTACACGGTCCTTTGTAAAATAAAATGCTTACGACACATTTGACCCCTCTTCTTGGTGTATTTCAAGTATACTAAGCTCAGTCTTGTTTCAGTACTCTTTAAGGGTTCTCTTTCCTATCATTCTGATCCTGACAAACCTTTTCTCACAACACCGCCTAAATTAGCCAGTTTCACAGTACTATCCAGACCTTCCACCGCTCTTTCCCTCATAGCACTATTACCTGAATTATAGAATCATTTGGGCATGTTTATAGTCAATGTCTTTAGCACCGCGGTCTCACGGAAAACGAAGACTGTCTTATTTTCTTTTGAACCAGCATTTAGGTTATTAAGTAAATACTGTGTTGAAGAAATGCATAATGGACATTTGGTCCTGTCCAAAATGTCTGTAAGACATTCGGTCCACACCAAAAGGTTCTTGATATTTGGCCCTGTCCAAAATCATTTGGCAGGGACCAGATTTGCTCAGGTTTCAAGGATCTTTTGGCATGAACAAAATGTCTTACTTTTTAGATAGCACTAACCAAATGATCCTGTAGAAAATAACCATACATTTGTAAAATAAATGACATATCTCAGCCTTATTAGTACTTGGCTTGTCTCCTTACATATATCATGATACTGTTTTATCAAAACTTTAACTTTTTTACTAAATCTGTATAATGTGAATTTACAATTTTGAAAAAAAAAATGAGTAGAAAATAATTAAGCTGTTACAGACTGGAATTTTCTTTCAGAGGGGACAGCTTTTGTTTACAAAGTATTGTTGAAGTCATTATACATTCTGTTTCTTCTCGGAAAATATAAAAGTTACTTTTAAGGACATTGCATCATTCAATCACAGTATATAAAATCAACCTGTTTGGTTTTACCATGCTAGAAGTGTTGTTTAAAGCTGAAAGGAGCCAGAATCTTACTTGTTTTAAACAGTCTACATTTTATACAAGGTAAAAGTTGAAGAAGGTACAGTGGAATAATTGGCCTTCAAAGTACGTAAGAATTTAAAAGAAACTCTGATGTTCATTCTAAAAAAAGTAACCCTTAAGTTGAGGTAGGTATAATGGGATCCATTCTCCCTTCCTCCTCCCTAGACTGGTCAGCTATTCTCTGTGGGTGTGCTTTAGTGAACACATAGAAATATCTTCGTTTGTAGAAACTGGTCTTGAATTTCATAAACTTCTGTAAAATGATAAAGGGAAAAATAAAAGTACATTCTCTTTACAAAGAAATACTTTGCGTGTGAAATGTTTTTTCTCTTTGGCTTAGGTTTAGAGAAAATGTTTTCTGTATTTAAAAGTTAAATGGTTTTTCTCCTGGCAGTTTGTTATTCAGAATTGCGTTGCTTAAGTTATCATTTATCATTGCTTTTTGGCTTAATATTGTGGTCAAATAATATGTATCTTAAAACACCACTAATTTGTAATTTGCTTTGACCGAATTTAGATAACTGAAAATAATGTAAATTTTTTGTTGTTGGTTGTAGTATTTGTGTATGCTGTTTCTGTCAGCCATGTCTTTACTGATGTTTTTAACTATTCTATGAGAAAGGTATGTTTAAATCTATTAAGATCATGGGCTTTTGGTTCTGTTTAGTTGTCAGTTTTGAGTTTATGTCTGTTCAAGATTGTTATTAGGTGTATTTAAAATGTAGGACTTTTATGCCTTCCTTGTAGATTGATGCTCTTAATATTATGAATTGTCCTTCTTAATCCAGTTTCTTAACTTTAAATCCTACTTCATCTAACATTATTACAGTGATTCCAGCTTTTTTTGGGGTTGTGTTTACTCTGTATATTATTTCCATCCTTTATTTACAATCTTCCATATCCTTTAACATACCTCTTGTGATCAAACATAAAGGTAGTTTTCATTAAATAGGTAGGTTTAATCTTTATCTTTGAATTGGGGTTTTTTTTTAAATAATTGATTGCTCCCTTTCCCATGTTTGGTTTCTGTTGTTTGTTTTTTTTTTTTGGTTTTTGTTTCTTTGGCTGAGAGACGTAGGATCTCAGTTCGCAACCAGGAATTTGTCCCGTGCCCCTTGCTTTGAAAGTGTGGAATCCTGACCACTGGACCACCAGAGAAGTCCCTTAATTGAATTGTTTGGTGGTGGTGGTAGTGGTGGTTTAGTCGCTAAGTCATGTCCAACTCTTGCAACTCCATGAACTGTAGCCTGCAAGGCTCTTCTGTCCATGGGATTCTCCAGGCAAGAATACTGGAGTGGGTTGCTGTTTCCTTCCCCAGGGAATCTTCCCAACACAAGGATTGACCCCTAACCTCCTGCATTGCAGGCAGATTGTTGACCAACTGAGCTATGAGTCGTCTATATTTAATGTAATTTCTTTTAAAAAAAATGTCTTTTTTATTCATTCTTGGCTGTGCTGGGTCTTTGTTGCTGCACAGACTTTTCAGCTAGTAGGGGCTACTCTAGTTATGGTGCACAAGCTTCTCATTTGAGTGGATTTTCTTGTGAAATAGAGGCTCTAGAGCAGGAGAACTTCAGTAGTTCTGGCATGTGGCCTCAGTAGCTGCAGTTTCTAGAATACAGGCTCAGTAATTGCAGACGGGCTTAGTTGTCCCACAGCAAGTATGATCTTCCAGGATCAAGGGCAAATTCGTGCATTAGTGTGGGGTTTCTTTACCACTGAGCCACTAGGAAAACCTTTAATGTGGTTTCTGATATTTGTGGTTATTCAGTCGCTCAGTCATGTCTGACTCTTTGTGACCTCATGGACTGCAGCACCCCAGGTTTCCCTGTCCTTCACTATTTCCTGGAGTTTGCGCAAACTCAAGTCCATTGAGTTGGTGATGCCATCAAACCATCTCATCCTCTGTCATCCCCTTATCCTCCTACCTTCAGTCTTTCCCAGCATCAGGGCCTTTTCCAGTGAGTTGGCTCTTTGCATCAAGTGGCCCAAGTATTCAAGCTTCAGTTTCAGCATCAGTTCTTCCAAATTTAAGGTTGATTTCTTTTAGAATTGACTGGTTTGATCTCCTTCCTGTCCAAGGGACTCTACAGAGTCTTCTACAGCACCGCAGTTCAAAAGCATGAATTCTCTGGTGCTCAGCCTTGTTTATGGTCCAACTCTCACATCTGTATATGACTACTGGAAAAATCATACCTTTGATTATACAGACCTTTGTCAGCAAAGTAATGTCTCTGCTTTTTAATATGCAGTCTAGGTTTGTCATAGCTTTTCTTCCAAGGAGCAAGTGTCTTTAAATTTCATGGCTGTAGTCATCATCCACAGTGATTTTGAAGACAGAAAATAAAGTCTGTCACTGTTTCCACATCTCTTTGCCATGAAGTGAGGGGACCAGATGCCATGATCTTAGCTTTCTGAATGTTGAGCTTTAAGCCAGCTATTTCACTCTCCTCTTTCACTTTCATCAAGAGACTGTTTGGTTCCTCTTCACTTTCTGCCATAAGGGTGGTGTCATCTGCATATCTGAGGTATTGATATTTCTTCGGGCAGTCTTGATTCCAGCTTGTGCTTCATCCAGTCCAGCATTTCTCATGATGTACTCTGCATATAAGTTAAATAAACAGGGTGACAATATACAGCCTTGACATAGTCATTACCCAATTTTGATCCAGTCCGTTGTTCCATGTCCAGTTCTAACTGTTGCTTCTTAACCTGCAGACAGGTTTCTCAGGAGGCAAGTAAGGTGGTCTGGTATCCCATCTCTTAAGAATTTTCCACAGTTTGCTGTGATCCACACAGTAAAGACTGTAGTGTTGTCATTGAAGCAAAAGTAGACATTTTGCTGGAACTCTCTTGCTTTTTCTGTGATCCAGTAGATATTGGCAATGTGATCTCTGGTTCTTCTTCCTTTCCTAAATTTACTTTGTACATCTGGAAGTTCTTGGTTCACATACTGTTGCAGCCTAGCTTGAAGGATTTTGAGTGTTACTGCATGTGAAATGAGTGCAATTGTGTGGTAGTTTGAACATTCTTTGGTGTTGCCCTTCTTTGGGATTGGAATGAGAACTGACCTTTTCCAGTCCTGTGGCCGCTGCTGAGTTTTCCATCTTTGCTGGCATATTGAGGGCAGCACTTTCACAACATCACTTTTTAGAATTTGAAATAGCTCAGCTGGAATTCTATCACCTCCACTAGCTTGGTTCATATTTATGCTTCCTAAGGCCCACTTGTCTTTGCACTCCAGGAGGTCTGGTTCTAGGTGAGTGATCACACCATTGTGGTTATCCAGGTCATTAAGACCTTTTTTGTACAGTTCTTCAATGTATTCTTGCCACTTATATCTCTTCTGCTTCTGTAAGGTCCATACTGTTTCTGTCCTTTATTGTGCCCATCTTTGCATGAAATGTTCCTTTGGTATCTCAGATTTTCTTGAAGAGATCTCTAGTCTTTCTCATTCTATTTTCCTCTATTTCTTTGCATTGAACACTGAGGAAGGCCTTCTTACCTCTCCTTGTTCTTCTTTGGAATTCTGCATTCAGATGGGTATATCTTCCCTTTTCTCCTTTGCCTTTTGCTTCTTTTCTTTTCTTGGCTATTTGTAAGGCCTCCTCAAACAACCATTTTGCCTTGTTGCATTTCTTTTTCTTGGGGATGGTTTTAACCACTGCCTCCCTATGTAGTGTTAGGAACCTCCATCCATAGTTCTATACGCTGTATCAGATCTGATCTTAAATTAATACGCTGTATCAGATCTTAAATGTATTTGTCACTTCCACTGTATAATCATAATGGATTTGATTTAGGTGATACATGAATGGCCTAGTGGTTTTCCCTATTTTCTTCAATTTAAGTCTGAATTTTGCAATAAGGAGTTCATGATCTGAGCCACAGTCAGCTCCTGGTCTTGTTTTTGCCGACTGTGTAGAGCTTCTCCATCTTTGTCTGCAAAGAATATAATCAGTCTGATTTTGGTGTTGACCATCTGGTGACATCCATGTATAGAGTTGTTTCTTGTATTGTTGGAAGAGGGTGTTTGCTATGACCACCTTAATGTTTGCTTTACCTTGGTACACCTGTTCTGTGTCCCCTTTTCTCTCATTTCTTTTGGATTAAGAATTCTTATATTATTCAAGTGTTTCTTTTTTATTAACTTGTTATATATTCTTTTATTGTTCCTTCACTGGTTTTCTTGGAAATTGCAGCATGTACCCTTGAATTACTAAATTCTAAATTAAAGTAGCATATTGGTTTTTTTTTTTAAGGGTAGGAAGGCTATGGTTTAAACTTCATAGTTTCTTTAGTCTTTTAAAGGTAATTTTTCTATATATATACAGTCATGCCTGAGTTTTACACACATACTAGATATACAGCTACAGAATGAACTTTGAGTTGTGGAGACTTCTGCTATACATATACATGAACATCTTGTTTGGAGGTTTAGTAAGTGATTTTACTCTCTTATCAAAGTAAAATATTTTGGCAACAGAGCTTGTGGCAAGCAAATATTTCCTCTTCACTGGCTTAAAAGAAAGTAATATGACTAGATGCTCAGCTGGAGTTGTATGTTTTTCAGAAAGTGTAGATGTCCATAGGTATTGAATATTAAGATTATGGCTGTAGTGTTTGAGGAAATAAGGAACAGATTTTTATCTTCCATCATTAACCTTTGTACTCAAAAATAGCTCTTGAATCTGGGAACAATCTCCAGTGGGAACTGCTATTTAAAGGAAGTGGAAAACTTTAAAGAAACAGCAAAGCTATTTGAACAATAAAAGGGAACATCAAACAGATGGTAATCTTTTAGTAATTGAAAAGTCAGTGTAACAACATTAAAGAAAATTTTCAAGAGGAAAAAAGATTCAACCTCACTACTTCCAAGAAGTATTATTTTTTTGTGTAATACTTTCCAGTCCTCTTGTGCATACAAATTTTTACATAACTGTGTCATTCATCATTTTGTATTTTTCTCAATATTATGTCAAAATATATGTCAAAATTATTTCTACATTTAAGTAATTATAATGCTTTTAATGGCTTTATAGCATTATTTTAAGTTTTTTTTTTAAATGTGAGTGGAAGGACCAAGGAGTAGAGAGAGTAGATAATTATTAAGTATAGCTATAGATATAAACCTAAACAGCAACTGAAATAAAAATACAAATTTTGGTGCTAGTTTGTATTTATAATATTCTATAACTATAACATAATGGGAATTTTCTCCATTCATTTAGCTATGGCCACTCTACCCACTTTATATTATACATTATATCTCTGATACCCTTCTATCTATATCTATACCAGTTGTACAAAGTCTTAGAGATTTAGATTTTATTTTTTGCTTGTAAACTACTGTCTGATTCTTTATCTTTGCCCATTCTTGCACAAATTATTTTAGTATTAAGAAAGAATATCCACTTTGGAAAATTATGTAGTAGAAAGTTAACCATGTAAATAATAGGATCAATTGAGAGAAGTCTGTACAAGAGGCTATAATTTATTTGGGTCAAATCCTCAAATACATTTCTTCCTCAAGGAGATAGTCTAAGGTATATAACACATACCAGAGGAATAGTCTTTATTATTGCTTTAAATGTTTAAAAATTGATATATGTATCATAGTCACTGAAGCCAGGCTAATTTAAAGTTACTTGGTTCTTAGAAATTAAGCATTCAGAATTTTAATAGAACACTGTTGCAGTGAAGAATTTGTGAGTGGGAAGCAGTGTCCCTTGCAGTTTACTTTGTAAAGGTTTACGTCTTATTTATGTAGGGCAATATAGCATGAAGGAGACAATATTAACTATTTTTATTAAATCTTCGAATTTTTTCTTACCTCTTGCTTGTGCGTTGTGTTCCACAGCACCATATGTATGGTAGAAAATAAACCAAAAGCAAGTAAAAGTCTCATAGGTTCAATTGTCAGTGAGACCACATAGGTGTGCAGTGTATTCTTTCATCTCATTTTTATCAAGGTGTCTACTTGATGAGACATGAAAAGCATCATATGGTTTTATCTGTTATTTTTCTCCAGATAGTAACAGATTTTATCTGTGCACTGTTAGACGATTTAAATGATGAACACAGTTTTGTACAAAAAAAAAAGGGCTACTACATTTTAGAATGTGACCCCAGTAAAATATTTTCCATTTTATCATGGACCTAATAGTCTAAGTCCCATCACTTCATGGGAAACAGATGGAGAAACCGTGGAAACAGTGTCAGACTTTATTTTTGGGGGCTCCAAAATCACTGCAGATGGTGACTGCAGCCATGAAATTAAAAGACATTTACTCCTTGGAAGAAAAGTTATGACCAACCTAGATAGCATATTCAAAAGCAGAGACATTACTTTGCCGATTAAGGTCCGTCTAGTCAAGGCTATGGTTTTTCCAGTAGTCATGTATGGATGTGAGAGTTGGACTGTGAAGAAGGCTGAGTGCCAAAGAATTGATGCTTTTGAACTGTGGTGTTGGAGAAGATTCTTGAGAGTCCCTTGGACTTCGAGGAGATCCAACCAGTCCATTATGAAGGAGATCAACCCTGGGATTTCTTTGGAAAGAATGATACTAAAGCTCAAACTCCAGTACTTTGGCCACCTCATGCGAAGAGTTGACTCATTTTAAAAGACTCTGATGCTGGGAGGGATTGGGGGCAGGAGGAGAAGGCGACGACAGAGGATAAGATGGCTGGATGGCATCACTAACTCGATGGACGTGAGTCTGAGTGAACTCCGGGAGTTGGTGATGGACAGGGAGGCCTGGCGTGCTGCCATTCATGGGGTCACAAAGAGTCGGACACGACTGAGCGACTGAACTGAACTGAATAGTCTAAGAAATAATCTTGATAAGGCAGAAATTGTGTGAGATTAATTTTTCAGGTGAAGAACCTAATTCTTAAGAGATTCCTCAACCTGCCCTAATGATCAGGAATCTCCACATGCAGGGAACCTCAAAGCGCGAGGTCTCCATCAGGCATTTACAGTTAATTTGTAGTTCTTCCTGTTGCAGATACAATGTAATCAAACAGAAACCATCCTTATAAGGAAAATTATCTAGCAGTGAAGTTGACAAAACCTTTTTACCTATAGAAATATAATATGTAATGGAAATTCAGAAGGATAATTCATTTCATTAAGGTCCATGTTTAAAGTGGATGTTGAAGGATGGAATTTTCACCAGGTTGACAGGATAGAAAAAATTGTAGGCACAAGGTGGAGATCAGTGTGCAAACAGTTAACTATAGTGGTTCATTGTTTCAGCAGTGCAATTAGAAAGCTAGTTCAGACCTCATCGTATAAGGCTTCCGATTCCATGTTACTGAATTCTGGCTTAGTGGAAAGCCCAGAAGGTTGTGCAGAGAAGGAATGTGGTTTCAGCTTTGCTTTAGGCTTTCCACTTTTAGAGGAGGAGAGGTTGGGAAAGCATTACAGTACACAAGTATGTCTGTTGTATGTGTAGGGGACAAAACTAGTAGAAAAATAAAAACTCTAAGGGTGGCAGCAGAAATGGTAACAAGTAGGAGCAGCATGGTAGTAGGTTGAATTTCTAAGACCTGCCAGCTGGGTTAACGTGGTTGGAAGAGAAGAGGCAAAAGTTAGTTCCAGGATGTTAGTTAGAAAACTGGAACCATTTCTACAAGTAGGAAGGTAATATAAAATTTAATAAATTTTCACTAAGCCAGAACTCAGTGTAGTGTCTAATATTTTCTAAATCCTATTCTCACAGAATGTGAAATATGGATGGAAATCACAATTATATTATAAAAGTTTTTAAGAGGAAAAACAAAACAAATATATATATAAAATCAAAGACCATAGTTAAATGCCACATGTTCTATGTAAAATATCAATATTGGGTAAGTGATAGGGGCATCTCTGGAAATAACTGGAGATTTGAAATGGCTTCTAAAGATAAGTAAAATAATTGGGGGGAAGAAAAAGGTTAATGTTTTTTCCCTCCGTTTCAGGGTGGCTTACAGTTGGACCAACTCTTACAAATAGTAACTACAATGCAGAAACGTATGCATCCTACTTCAGTGCCCCGAATTCTTATTTGACTGGATGTACAGAGGAAATTGAGAGACTTCGACCAAAATCACCTCCTCCCAAATCTAAATCTGATCGGGGAGGTGGAGCTCCCAGAGGAGGCGGAAGAGGTGGCACGTCTGCCGGCCGTGGGCGAGAGAGAAATCGATCTAACTTCCGAGGAGAAAGAGGTGGCTTCAGGGGGG
Organism: Capricornis sumatraensis; assembly: GCF_032405125.1. Taxonomy (NCBI): domain Eukaryota; kingdom Metazoa; phylum Chordata; class Mammalia; order Artiodactyla; family Bovidae; genus Capricornis; species Capricornis sumatraensis. The sequence continues at coordinate 9,447,294 of NC_091075.1, read as the reverse complement.
GCCGTGGAGGAGCACACAGAGGTGGCTTTCCACCTCGATAGTTTTTAGGACACTGATCCTATTAATGCCCCTTCACCTTTCCGATAGTTTGAATTTCACCCAGGAGATGTTTAGAACTCTGTTCCAGCTTGCACTTTGCTTTAGTTTCTCTAAGCTACAGGAATATTTTAATCAACCTCCCTTGCAGTTGTCACTGTCGCGTTTTATTCAGGGTAAATGAGTCATCCTGGCTTTTGTCCTGTGCATGTAACCAAACAGAGTGGAACAACACAAATACCTTCGCTTTCAGAAACGGAATTTAGTCTAATTACAAAGGCTTTTGCTTTTTAGGAATAAAGTGAGCAGTGAAAAAGACCCAGTCTGAAGTATCATACGGGTGCTGACAGTAGTTGATCATGGGCATCCCACCACTGCTGTCACAGCAAATGGGAAGCTGTTTGCAGGCTTGATCGAGTGGAGTTGGGACAGATGGTAAACTTCTCTTAGGGTTTCAACATTTTCTCATTGAAACAATAAAAGAGACTTTTTTCTTTCTTTTTGAAAAATCTTAAGTAAACTCGTGTAGTTTGATCACAGAAGAAATTAAGAGACTTGGAACAAAATCCTCCTCCCAGGTTTAAATCTGATCAGGGAGGTGGAGCCACCGGGTGGGCAGAGAGGAGTAGAGCCCATAGACATACTTTACAAAGAGGGAAAAAAGTTCTCATAATCTCAGTTGTGCAGCTACCGATGACTGTTACTCATGCTTCCTAAGAAGCTGACGAGGACAAATAGCCAAGCAGCTAAGGACAATAAAACTTTGGTGTGATCTTGGATTGACTTTCAAAGCAGTTTCATATTCCTTAGCAAAATAAAAGAATAAAAGCAACAGATACACCTGGTTATCAGGTGCTTGGTTTAAACATTTTGGGGAATAAAGTACTTGGTGATGGGAAAATGACATGCATCTTTAAACTTGTTATGGAGAAAAGGTAAAACCAATTACAGAAAACCCTCAACTTAAGAGAGCTTGGAAAAATGGAACTGCAGTTGCCTTCTAAGGGACTGGTTTTCCAGATAAGTTGTATGAAATTTTATATGGTCATTTCTATACTGTCACTCATGTTTTGCATGAATCTGCTAAATGAAATAATACCATTATTGTTGATAAACATATTTTTTATCTTATGTATGATTTTTCTAATGAAACTTTAAACCTTTGAATTTTGAGAGTCTCTTTTCTGTGAGTGGAATTGTCGTCATTACCAAATGAAAAAGGATTGACCTCAGATGAGACTATTCTCTTGGTCTGTGAGTAGTCCTTTATGTGTATTGGCTCATAAAGTGAGGTTATGTTATATCCTTTAAAGACTCAGTTTGAAGATAGGGATTGAATTATAGGAATATGCTTGAGATCCTTAAAAGCGTGATAAATTTTACTTGCTCAACCTGTTAGATCTTTCTAGTACAGGTAGCATTTGACTAATGTTCTTCTTGATGTAGATATGATGTGGAACTGTTGGTTAGAATTTTTACTGAAATGGTGGTACATTTTCAGCTCCAGTAATTAATAGAGAGAACTCTATTTGTTAAAGGTGACCTGGGAATGAAGAAGATGGATACTCAGTTGCCTAGTGGGAGTCCTTAGACACACCAGCTAGGGAGTGATTCTGTCCTTTAAATAGGACTCTAGCCTGGTTCCTTCTCTGGGTCAGCTAGAACAGAGTTCGTGGTGGGGAATATCGTACCCAAACACTACTGAACCATATCAGACCAGGGAATTGTTGCGATGTCAGTCACAGTGTAGAATGAGATAGCACAGTGCACGAGGCGTTGAGCTTTATAGTGGGGGATCAAGTGTGGAGTCAGACTCCACAGGCTGCATATCCAGAGCTGGATTGGGAATCAGGGCTGCACCAGAGTTGGAGTGGGAATCAGGGCTGCACCAGCTAATACTTTGGTAAGTAGAAGAGCTACCTCCTATAAGTCCTTAGCTCATAAAAACTACATACCTCTCTTATTTGTAAACCACGTAATTGCTGTGCCACAGTTTCACTTTAAATTGATGGGATTGTAATGGTTGGATGCCTGGGGTAGCACACTGTAACTGAGAATGATTCCTTTGCATGTCTCTTAAAATACTTTCTACCCATTTTAGTCGTTAACTTACAATGTTCTGATTACAGCACCTGATTTTTAAAACCTATACTTTTTTCATTCTGAACTTAAGAACGTAAGATTTAGTCTATAGTTCTAGATTTTATTGATTTGGTATAATTTTTATTAACTTGACAAAATGATACCCCAGTTGGGATTCATTCTAAATGATAATCTTTGATCGGAAAGTCTCTTTTTGAGCGCGCTGTTAAAAACATACGCTTTTGTGTATAAGAAAGGCTTTTCTTGGAACAGTCCTGTATAATCTTGGGGTCCATATAGGACATTAGCATTATCTTTGATGTTCAGTGATAGGGACTTAAGTATATGCTGTCAGTTTTTAAGCTATAAACCTGGGACTCCCCAGGAGGTTAGAACATTTATCTAGCAAATTGAGCCCATTGAAGACTCCCATTTCTGAAAAGTCACATTTGCTTCTGCTCTCAAGACGCCCAGTCAGTTACTCATATGAACATTGTTAGGTATAATGTGCAGACAAAATACTACCTCATTTAATCTAGATGTTCTTTTTCTATAAACCCTTTTTCTAGAATTTGACAAAATATTAAAATGATCAGTTTGAGTCTGTGTTATAGTTCTTCTGTAACTAGAGGGGCTGATGAACAATGAAATCAAATAAGGTAGGTTTTTTCCAAAAATGCTTCTAAAAAATTAAAATTGAAGTCAGTGATATAAAGTGCATATAGGAATTAGGTATATAATGTGAATCAGTGAAGCAAGCCATGAGTTCATTTTATAGTGGAATGATGACTGCAGCCATGAAATTAAAAGACGCTTGCTCCTTGGAAGGAAAGCTATGACCAACCTGGACAGCATGTTAAAAAGCAGAGACATTACTGTGGTTTTTCCAGTAGTCATGTATGGATGTGAGAGTTGGACTATAAAGAAAGCTGAATGCGGAAGAATTAATGCTTTTGAACTGTGGTGTTCGAGAAAATTCTTGAGAGTCCCTTGGACTCAAGGAGATTCAACCATGCCATCCTAAAGATCAGTCCTGGGTGTTCATTGGAAGGACTGATGTTGGAGCTGAAACTCCAATACTTTGACCACCTGATGCGAAGAACTGACTCATTGGAAAAGACCCTGATGTTGGGAAAGATTGAAGGCAGGAGGAGAAGGGGACGACAGAGGATGAGATGGTTGGATGGCATCACTGACTCAATGGACATGAGTTTGGGTAAACTCTGGGAGTTGGTGATGGACAGGGAGGCCTGGCGTGCTGCAGTCCATGGCATCGCAAAGAGTTGGACCACGACTGAGCGACTGAACTGAACTGAATTCTTTTTTTAGACATTTTGAGTGACTTTGACAACGCTATTTGCATATTTAATGCAGGACTATTTACTTTCATTTACTGTCTCCCTTTTGTCCTGTCTTTGCTGCTTTCCCACATGGGTGGATTTTCTTAGCTCCTCTCTAAGGGAGCAGAACAGAGCACCTTAATAAGTAGTCATTGACTTGATCTCAAGGCCGTGGAGATCTGAGAGAGAGGTGGCAACAGAGCTCACAGGTAAGGCAGACATCATACCCAACGCCAACGGATTGTCACCACAGAGGGAGGATGGTAAGTCTGAAATGTTCATGTGAAATCTCCCTAGATGTTGGCAGTTAAAACACTTTGTGTCCTTTGCTTACATTTTCCTTTCAAATAACTGAAAGTTTTAAAAATTAGTTTGGCTAGCTAAATTCTGCATACGTTTTAAATTCTGGCTTTTAAATACTGTTACCAAAGTCACTTAAAGAGGAAGAAAAAAATTTACTTGATTTTACAGGAAACATTCACGTCGAGAATGTTGTTGGTACACTTTGAAACATACTAAAGAGATTGCAGACATGGACTAATGCTTTAAAGCTGGATATAGGGGTGTGACTGCAGCCATTCATCTGTCCGGTGGAGGGAATGTGGAGGCTAGGCCTGTTTGTCACAGTTCCTTATAAAACCCCACATCTGCCCCATCTTTTAGCTTAGAATTACAGCTGTTAATGTCATAAAAGAGTACATCATTCTGTGGGGTTTTTTTTTGCATGTTTTTTTAAAGTAGAGGACAAAATGTCAAACTATTTTGCTGGGATACCCAGTTCAGTAGTTTATGCTGGTTAAATTTCCAGGGTAATTGCTTGGATGTCTTAAGGAATTTGCTGTCATTTTATAGGTTTATGCTTTTCAAGATGGTAGGAACATACTTTGATATCAAGTACAAGGAGAGTTTGGATGTAATAATGTTGCCCATGATTCAGATAAGCTGCACAGGTAGAGGGATTATTTTGCCTTGTCCAAAAAGCAAGGTATTTATAGTGGCAAATAGGATCTCAAGATTCTAGCTTACTTTTCTACTGCTGTATCTTACTGAAATAAAAATCTTACAGCATGATTATGAAAAATCATATAAGTGTGATTAAGAGTATTATGCTTATAAATCCAAAGCAAAATTTCAGAAACTGTAAGCACGCATGTAAGCTTGCCAGCTAATTGACTCTCTGAATTTTATTTTATTCTGTTAAGTATTTGTTCATTTGGCTGCATCAGGTCTGAGTTGTGGCACATGGGATCTTTGATCATTTTTGTGACATGCAGAATCTTTTAGCTGCACCATGCAGGATTTTAGTTGCAACATGTGAGCGCTTAGTTGTTGTGTGAACTCTTAGTTGCAGTATGTGAACTCCATAGTTGTGGCATGTGGGATCTAGTTCCCTGACCAGGACTGAACTTGGGGGCCCCCTTGCTTGGGTAGTGTGGAGCCTTAGCCACTGGACCACCAGGGAAGTCCTATGACCCCCTGAATTTTAAATCCCATCACTTCCTTGAGATGATGCTGGTAACATACTGGGTCAGAATGTCATTAGAACCTCGTTGGGGAACATTCCCAATTCTGATTGCTTTAGAGTGATGTTTTTCAAGTGAAAGATTCCCATTCCATCTGGTACCTGCTTTTGCCTGCTCATTTGTTCTGAACTAATAACTGGTGCTCACGCTGTTAGCAATTGGTCTTTGTCACAGACTCTATAATGGCAGCAATATGCTTTCTCAGCTTCTAATGTGCAGCACATTGCAAGTGCTCAGTAAATAAATAACCCTTTACTTTTTGTTTGACTAATAATTGGAAGTAATTCCCAGAGGATTTTTAAAATCGTTCACATTTCACTTCTTTTCCCTTTTGCTGTTTCTTTCTTGCTCCATAAGAGGACTGATTTTCTAAATAGTAAGGATTTTTTTCCTCTCAAGCATTAGAACATCGTCTTTGAGGCTGAGGAAATGAAGTCATTTCCACTGACTTACTACTTACCAGTGGACTTACAGAATCAATTTCCTTTGGTCTGAGTTTAAAGGCATCTGACTTCCCTCAGGACATTAGTCTTTAAAATACTGTGTCAAATGCAGCCTATTAAAGTAAGGCAGATTAATTAACCACATCTGTATCACCTTGTTGCTAACAGCTTCAGTAAAAAATTAGACTCTTCCTCCTATTTATGATAGTGGACCTGAGGGAGAGTAGGTTGCCTAAGAGTGAGGAGAGCACAGGATGACTGTGGATGGGCATAGGGAGGCCCCTGGGGGTCTTGGGAAACTGCTGCGGGTCAGTTTCCCTCAGGCAGAGAGGACCTCACTGGGAAGTAGCTGAATGGTGCACACAGGAAAGTTGGTCCCCGGGCTACACATTTATTTCTCCCAAACACAGTGTGGAAGCAGAGGAGTCCTGGACTTAAAGAGACTGTAGGGCTTCGACACTAGTCATCAGTGTGGACTGAAGACAGGAAATCTTCCCTGCCAGTTCTATGAAATAGAGATTCTGACTCAGGTTGATTTTTACACTTGATCTTAGCCATAAGGCCAAGAAGCAATTATGCTAATTTTTAAAACATGGGGTTTTGGGTTTTTTTTGGGGTATACTAGAGTTTACAGCTGCAAATTTATGTCAGTATGCCAAATCTGATTTCCCCTAATTCATAAATGTAGTAGCCTTCTTGCTGAACAGGCATGATGAGTCCCTAAAACATTGATTGGGTAACATTAAACCTCATGGGGTATTCTAAAACTATTTTTGAAACAATATCTTTTTAAAGAAGAGTTTTTCATGGACCTAAGGTATACCCTAGTTTGAAAAATATTGGCTTCAAAGTCTTATTCTGTAAAAGATCTTAAAATAGAAAATTCTTATCATATAAGAGCTCTGTTTATAACTGTTAATATTTTTTAATGTCATGAAAATAAAAAACATACCCTGAAAATCCTTGCACAGCTCATACTCTTGAGACCGGATCTGTAGTTACTATTATGATAGTTTCCTAAACTAGACAGTAGTATTTTGCTTCCCAAATTGACTTCATTCTTTATGTAGTTTGAAACTGAATTTTCATGGATGACAGTGGCTCTGGAAATCATATTCATGAGGACATACTTTGGGAATTGGGGGAGTTTAGCCTGGACAAGGGATGTGATAGGGATACATGGTAGCCTTTGAACTTTCTGAAAACTGTCATCAAGTGGAAGAATTCACCTGTGACCTCAGACAGAGTTTGTACAAAAGGAATGAAGTCTGCTAAATTTGATTTTCTAACAGAACTATTCATAAATGGCTGCTTGGGAAGGAGTAAGCTTCTTAGCACATTGTTTCCAAGAAGAGGCCAAGAAACATCTGTTAGATATGATGACTGGGGATTTCTGTTGCTTCTTTCAACTAAGATTTTTTTTCCTTTTTATCCAGATTATTCAGTGTTATGTCTTGTTTTCAGCAATTATAGTTTATGTAGTTAATTCTCCCCCAAAGAATTGTCTTCTCTGGAATATTACCAACTAAACTTTTTGGAAGGTCTCCAGACCCTCAGTGTGTAATGCCTCCTTGTGGAGCTGAAGTTACCTTTGAACATGATCTAAATTTTGATATCTACTTTTCATGGTTTTATTAATAGAGAAACATGTTTCTATCCTGCAGCATTTTTAATAAAGACTAATATACTACTCCTAATTATTCTCAATCTTATTAGGTTAGATTTCTAGGAAGTGAAGGGAGTACCATTTAGTAACATCCTTAAAGATGTGCCTTTTTGAGTGAGTGAACTCTTATTTTTCTCATACTGATTCTTCAACATTCCAAATGCAAATTCTTGTTTTTGGTTTATATATTAACTAAAGTTTTGATTTAACAGTTAAAGCAGGGTAGGTTAAGTTTTGGTTAAACCTAAAGCAGCTTGGTTTAATATTTTTCTCATTGAAGAGTTTATTTTAATCTCTGAGACCATCTTTTAATTGGATACTTCTGTAGAATTTAAAGATGCTTGGTTTTAAGGACATAAATTAAGATATTCATGAGACATGTAGTTTTCTTGATTCTTAGCAAGTTTAATGTAAAAACCTAATATTAATAGCCATGAAACTGTGGTGATGGGATACCACTGTGTGCCAGGAACTGTTCCAGGCTTAATCCATGAAATAGCTGAAAAGGAAACTGAAGCACAGAAAGGTGGCTAACTTAGCTGTATCACACACCTGTGTGGAGGAGCCATAATAGAAATCCACATGGCTGGTCCAGAGCCCGGGCTCTTAGCCATTATGCCCTCCTGCCTCTCAGGGTTTGGGGCATGGGGTAACTTTCAGAACACTATGGGACAGCACTCACACCATTTTCAGCAAGTAGTCATTTGGGATTCACTGGCGCACCTCCATTGTATATTGGGTTCTTCTACCATTGAAGGGTCTATCTAGGTGGCACTAGTCACAAAGAACCTGCCTGCCAGTACAGGAGACCTGAGATGTGTGTTTGTACCCTGGGACAGGAAAATCCCCTGGAGGCGGGCACGGCAACTCACTCCAGTATTCTTCCCTGGAGAATCCTGTGAACAGAGGAACCTTGCATGCTATGGTCCATAGGGACACAAAGAGTCAGACCAACCGAAGCAACTTAGCACATGCACCGGTTGATCAAAATCTAGTCTCTATTGTACTCTGTATTATATTCCTTCCTGTGCTCTTGAGTCTGACTCTTTTAAGGGTTTTGTTTCTATTTCTGTTTTTCTGTTTTCAACCTTCAGCATTCTTAGAGTTGAATGAAACAGTACTGCCACTATTTTTTTTTTCCAATATAATACTGGACTGCCAGTATTTAAATGTCAAATCCCTACCTGTCTTAAAGAACAAAATCCTTCCTTCTGTCTGTGAGCCTCTCTCATCCCTTTCTTGAGCTGCCTCCATCTGTCTCCTATTCCTTAACCTTTTCTCATCTAGCATTTAAGGTTATTGACCCAGTAAAATTGCTCTTACCAGTTCCCCATGACTTTTTTTTATTAAACTAATTCCAATGTACCTCTTAGTCTTTATAGCTTGCCTTTGGGAAGCCTGGAACTTGCCTGTCCACCTCCATGTACCCCTTTCCCTTGGTGCTGTGACACCCTCCTGCCACATCATCAGCCTTCTCTGGCACTTCCTTCTCAGTCTCCAGATTTCTATTTTACTGTCTGTCAAGGATTTGTTGTGCTCTTACTACAGGATTTCCCTATGGTTTTTTTTTGTTTGTTTGTTTTATCCACCTGTGTGGCTTTTCCCCTCTCTGTGTAGATGGCTTGCACATTTCCAGCCCAGAGTTCTTTCTTGAGCCTCAGACCCATATTTTTAGGTGCTGTAGTTGGTCTCACTTGCATAACTTACAACGTACCTTCACATACAGATGTGAACTACCCCTTACACACAAAGACACACACATATACACAATCTGTTTCAACTCCATGTTTCCTTTTTTAGGGAATGGTCTGTCTACCCAGCTATCCAAAGCAGAAATCATTTTCAGACACTTCCTTCTCTCTCACTAACTCCAGTTCTTCCCTGCCCTTTTCTGTCAAATACCATCATTTTAGTTCAGGCCACTCTATGTGTCCTCAAAGGGACTATTCTGAGAGCTGCCTAAATGGTTTCTCTGCTTTAGTCTGCCACCTCACAGCCCCAAGTGATCTTCCTAAAGAATGATCTTATCTGGCTTGCCAAAGTTACTTTGAATGTATGCAGTTTGCCTTTAGGCTTAAGTCCAAACTTCCCCTTGACCAGAACTCACTCAATTTTCTCTTTTGCTGCTTTTTTCTCCTTAGTAAGTTCCAGTCAACTTTAAACTTAAAATTGAAAGGGTAGTATATGCTGTCTGTCACTGTGGGCCTTCATGCATATATTTTTCCTTTTCTGGAATATTTTACCAGTACTCCCTATGACCTGGCTAATGTCTACCAAATTTTCCAGGTCTCAGCTTCAGTGTTTTAAGTCCTGTGAAATCTTTACTGACTATACCCTGCCCCCAGCTAGATTACATGAGATATCCCTAATATATATACTATATCATGCATGTGCCTGCGTGCTCAGTCATGCCCGACTCTTTTGCAGTCCCACAGATGGAAGCCCGCCAGGCTCCTCAGTCCATGGGATTTCCAGGCAAGAATACTGGAGCAGGTTACCATTTCCTTGATCTTTCTGACCCAAGGATTGAACCAGCGTTTCTTGCATTGCCACAGATTCTATACCGCTGAGCCACCAGGGAGCTCATATATGATATATATACATACAGACATATGTGTATATAGCGTATATATATGAGATTTCGTTTGTAGTCTTACTGTTTGTTTGTCTCCCCAGTAGGGGTATAGTGCCTGACACATTGCACACAGCAGCTGTGAAATAAATACTTGTTAGGTGAGAACAGATTACCTCTTTGAACAGCACATTGTTTGAGCACCTACCTAATTACTGAGAAGTTTCTTCTTTCAGTTGAGCTGTACCTTGTCACTTATATTTATTGGTTCTATTTTCTATACCCTTGGGAACACACAGGGCAATAATTAGACTTAAAAAAAATTTTTTTAAGTTGTATCTCACGTATAGTTATTATGAAATATTGGCTATATTCCCTGTATTGTTCAATATATCCTTGTACTTTGTTTTATGCATAGTCGTTTATACCTCTTAACACCCTATTCCTATCTTATTCTTTCCACCCCACTTCCCTTTACCTACTGGTAACCGTTGTTCTCTGTATCTGTGAGTCTGTTTCTTTGTTATACTCACTAGTTTCTTTGATTTTTTTAGACTCTACATGTACATGATAACATGCAGTATTTATCTTCTGACTTTATTTCACTAAGTGTAATATCCTCCAAGTCCATCCATATTGTTGCATTTGGCAAAATTTCATTCTTTTTTTGCTGTTGTTGCTGAGTAGTATTTCATTGTATGAGTGTGTGTGTGTGTATGTGTATGTGTACCATGTATTTATCTGTTCATCTGTTGATCAACACTTAGGTTGCTTCCCTAGCTTGGCTATTGTACTGTTCCTTAGCTTAGCTTTGCTGCTGTGTTACATCAGGGTGCATGTATCTTTTTAAATTAGTGTTTTTATTTTTTTCAGATAGGTACCCAGGAGTGGAATTGCTAGGTCATGTGGTAGTTATGTTTTTAGTTTTTTGAGGAACCTCCATACTGTTTTCCACAGTGGCTGTACCAGTTTGATTCCCACTGGCAGTATGTGAGGGTTCCCTTTTCTCCATCTTCACCAACATTTGTTATTTGTTATTTGTGTCCTTTTTGATGCTAGCCATTCTAGTAGCTCATTGTGGTTTTGATTTGCATTTCTCTGATTAACAATGTTGAGCAGCTTTTCACGTTCCTGCTGGCCATCTTTATGCCTTGGAAGAATGTCTCTTCAGGTCTTCTGCCCAGTTTTTAGTTGGATTTTGTTTGTTTGTTTGTTTTATGAGCTGTTTATATATATTTAGATAGCATTCCCTTATTAGTTATATCAGTTGCAAATATTTTCTCCCATTTAGTAATTACCTTTTCATTTTATGGTTTCCCTTGCTGTGCAGTAGCTTTTAAATTTAATCAGGTCCCATTTGTCTAATTTTGCTTTTATTTTCTTTAGGAAACAGACAAAAAAATTACTGCTACAACTTATGTCAAAGAGTGTTTTCCTATGTTTTCCTCCAGGAGATTTATGGTTTCTGGTCTTACATTTAGGTGTTGAATACATTTTGAGTTTGTTTTTGTGTGTGGTATTAGAGAATGTTCTAATTTCATTCTTTAACATATAACTTTACAGTTTTCCTACCACTATTTATTGAAGAGACTGTCTTTTCTCCATTATATATTCTTGCTTTGACCATAGATGTGTGAGTTTATTTCTGGGCTGTCTATTCTGTTTTATTGATGTATCTGTCTATTTTTGTTCCAGTACTATAGTATTTTTATTACTGTAGCTTCATATTATATGCTGAAGTCAGGGAGTGTGATTCCTCTAGCTCTGGTTTTCTTTCTCGCAATTGTTTGGGGCCTTTTATGTTTCTATACAGATTTTAAAATTGTTTGTTCTATTACTGTGAAAAATGCCCTTGGTATTTTGATAGGGAGTGCATTGAATCTGTGGATTGCCTTAGGTAGATAAGTTATTTTAACAATATTACTTCTTCCAATCCATGAACACAGTATACCTTTCTATCTGCTTGTATTGTCTTTAATTTCTTTCATCATTGCCTTGTTGTTCAGTCTCTCAGTCATGTCCGACTCTTTGCTATCCCATGGACTGCAGGCACACCACACTTCCCTGTCCTTCACTGTCTCCTGGAGTTTGCTGAGACTCATGTCCATTGAGTCAGTGATGCCATCCAGCCATCTCATCCTCTGTCACCCTTTTCTCCTTCTGCCTTCACTCTTTCCCCCAAATCAGGTTCTTTTCCAATGAGTTGGTTCTTCACATCAGGTGGCCAAAGTATTGGAGCTTCAGCATTAGCCCTTGGCAATGAATATAGAGTTGATTTCCTTTATGATTGATTGGTTTGATCTCCTTGCTCTCCAAGAGACTCTCAAGACTGTTCTCTAACCCCACAGCTCAAAAGCATCAATTCTTCAGTGCTCAGCTTTCTTTATGGTTGGTCCAACTCTCACATCTGTACATGACTGCTGGAAAAACCATAACTTTGTCTATTCTGACCTTTGTTGGCAAAGTAATGTTTCTGCTTTTTAATACGCTGTCTAGGTTTGTCATAGCTTTTCTTCCAAGGAGCAAGCGTCTTTTAATTTCATGGCTGCAGTCACTGTACACAATGATTTTGGAGCCCAAGAAAATAAAGTCTGTTACTGTTTACACTATTCCCCCCCATCTATTTGCTGTGAAGTGATGGGACCTGGATGCCATGATCTTAGGTTTTTGAATGTTGCTTTCAACCACCTTTTTCACGGTCCTCTTTCATCTTCATCAGGAGGCTCTTTAGTTCCTCTTCTCTGTCTGCCGTTAGGGTGGTATCAACTGCATATCTGAGATATATCTTACTGATATTTCTCCTGGCAATCTTGATTCTAGCTTGACATTCATCCAGCCCCACATTTCACATGATGTACTCTGAATAGATGTTAAATAAGCAAGGTGATAATATACAGCCTTGATGTACTCCTTTCCCAATTTTGAACCATTTGGTTGTTCCATGTCTGGTTCTAACTGTTGCTTCTTGACCTGCATACAGGTTTCTCAGGAGGCACGTAAGAGGGTCTGGTATTCCCATCTGTTTAATAATTTCCCACAGTTTGTTGTGGTCCACAAGTGGATACTCAGAAGCTTTAACGTAGTCAATGGACAGAAGTAGATGTTTTTCTGGAATTCCATTGCTTTTTCTATTGAGAGGGTAACAGGCATGAAGGTCAGGGGTCTGTAAATGGAGAAAATAGGCTGCAAGTCTCAGACATTTTTTCTCTCTCCCTTAAGCAGCAGGAGGAAACAAACTCTATGGAATTTTTTTTTTCCTTAAGCTATGCTAATGAAACTATGTATTTGCTTTGAAATTGCCCTTCTTCAAAATGGTTCCACCTAAAACTAACTTTTCTTTTCTCTTGGGCTGATAATAGCTCAACAAACCAGTATTCATATCAACTGTTTTATGGCTGGGGGATGACACACCTCGTGCCATCCTATGTCAAAAAAGCATATTGTGGGGGAGGGGCCCGGTGTCTAGCAGGGGGTCACTCTCCATCCCCTTCTGATGCAAGTCTATGTCAGAAGCTTCTTCTGTCCCTTTTCATACTTTAATAAAAACTCTGCTACCCAAAAGCTCTTGAGTGATCAAGCCTGGTCCCTGGTCCCGAAGTTAAATCTTCAGAGATCACGAATCTGACACCGTTCACTGTAAGCCATCTTCTTGGGGGCTCATCCGGGATGTTCAGGACAAGGTAAGAACACTCAGAGCGGGAGCCTCTTTGCTTTATCAGTATACACGTTTTCTGCTTTGTTAACTCTTCATTGTGCTTGTGTGACTGAATGACACGCCCTGCGTGAAACAAGTGATGAGCCCTGCTCTGTGGTTTTGTGGTGCCTTGTGACAACTGAAGGCAGCCCAAAAAAGGGGAACCGTATTGGGGGTTTATACTGAGCTGCCAATGCCAAGAGACACCCAACCTCCCTGCGAGGGGAGCGGCCAGAGATGGGCAAAGCATGTAGACTGAACTTTCCTTTCTCGGTCACCTTTTCCTGGTCTCTTTGACCATTTCGTAATCACCTGGGAAGTTAGAACTAACCTAAACTGTCGGACCACAGACTTTCAAGAGACTTGTGATCTGTGCTGTTACTGTGTGCTGTTACTTAGGTCCCAAACTTAGATTGATAGTCAGGAAGTGCCTCGCTTCGCTAGAAGTTGAAAGTTCGGAAGCTAGACGAAGCTCTAGCTCCAAGAGTATCTCTTGGGTTCCAGGTTACTCAGGAAGTACAGTGGGCCTCTTCCTTTGCTAACACTAGCTCTTAGTGGACCAGAGGAGGCTCTCCGGTGGCTTTTGTCCCAACTCCTTGGCTATTCTTTCTGTGGAATCTGTGAGAATACTGGTTTGATGATGCTCAGAAGGAACAGTTTGGTTTTATGTTTATACTGGTCTTATTGTGGTCAGGAATATACTCAGGGTCACGCACAGGCACTCAGGAGACAAATGTTTCCCCCAGTGGTCTTAGCTAGGGAGGTATTCTGGAAGGTTACTTAGATTGCACCCTGGGTGGCATCAGAGGCAAGCAAGGCTTTAATGGTGAGGAACTGGACACTAGTCTGGGATGCCATCAGGTCTGCCTCTGGTGCATCCCCACCCCGTCTCAGTGGTGGAACTGGGAGGGACAAGTATGGTGCCTGTGTTGGTAAGGGACAGTCTAAGTCCGACCAGGGAAGGAAAGCTTCAATGAAAAGTCTGTCTACACCCCCATCTAGAGCAGGGAGGTATGCCTCCAGTAGAAAGAGGGTGCTGGTCGCTTTTTTCTCTCTTACGGATGGTAGCTAACAATTCCAGCCTCACTCCTGTGAACTGTATCTTGAAAAACTGGGATAGATTTGACCCCCACAGCTTAAAGATGACATTCCTGGTCTTCATATGTGATACTGCATGGCCACGGTACCCACTGGAGGATGGCGAACGGTGGCCGGTTGGACAGTCTCTTAAGTATAATACTGTTTTACAATTAGACTGGTTCTGTAGAAAACAAGGGATATGGTTAGAAGTAGCATATGTGTTGCCCTTTTTCTCTCTATGATACATGCCAGATTTATGTCCTAAGGGTACAGATTTGGGTGTGAAACCTTCCAGCTCCCTCTTGTCCTCCTACTTTGCCCCTGATCCTGGGGCTCCAAATTGGGCAAACTGAAAGTCAGGGAATCACCCCAGGAATGGTTGCCTTGGTCTCAGTAACAACCCAAACTGAGATTCAAACAGCCCAAATAGGGTAGAGGTCCAAACAAACTCTGTCTCAGTACGACCTCAAGAGTACTCTGGTTTCAGTAGAAGTTTTCAAGAAGACCATTGAAGTAAGAGAAGCTCAGACAGCAAAAACTAAGGGTGAAATACAGGATGAGATGGAGAACAGAAGACAAAGAGAAAAAGAAAAGCAGATTTCTCCAATCTATCCCTGGGATCGTATGCACGGAGCAGCCAGAGAGGTTGAGGAACAGCTGCACAAGCTGTTGCCTCTTCATGAAACACCCACTGGGAGAAATAATCTATAAGAGTTAATAAGCCCTTTTCTTACCAAGAAATACAAAGAATCAAGGAGGAAGATGGTGGAGGAACAGGGTGAGGAGACCACTTTCTCCCCCACAAATTCATCGAAAGAAGATTTGAGCGCCAAGCAAATTCCACAGAAAAACTAAATGCTGGCGGAGGACATCAGGCACCCAGAAAAGCAGCCCATTGTTTTTGAAAGGAGATAAGACAAAATATAAAAAGATAAAAGAGATAGGGACGGAAATCCGTCCCGGGAAGGGAGTCTTAAAAAAGAGAGACCAGGAAACACTCTCTCTGGTGGGTCTGTGGCAAGCCGTGGAAACTCAGAGGGTAAAATAACCGGGAGGAAAAATAAATAAACAATTAAAACCTACAGATTACATGCCTAACAGCAACTCCCAGTGGTCCAACAACCCAGATGCTCACATCCCCTACTAGCAAGCTGGAAAGGGACAGGGAGGAGCGCATGGCATTGCTTACAATAAGGACCAGGCCTGAATGCCCTGAGGGCATCGGAGGAAACTAGCTTGAGATAGCAACCCAGACTGTGGGATAGCTATCCCGAGATCCCACAAAAAGCCCTAACCACCGCCAGGCACGCTCACAGAACAAAGGACTGAGCACAACTAGCCACCTGTAGACTGGCCATCCCCTGCTGGAGACAGGCAGGCGAGGGCAGCCAGAGCCATAAGAGGGCAATCACGGCCCCAGAGAGGCATCCTGTACCAAACTGCAACCAGTCTTTGTTGCTAACCAAGACTTCTTGGGATTCTGGATGGTTGATATCCACAGAGAGGGTCGCAGCCAGAGATCAGCTTCCCAGAAGAGAGACAAGGCTTGCCCGTTGTATACCCAGAAAACCGAGCTGGGACGGGGGAAGGGATAAGTCACAGCCTTAAACTGGGGGTGACTACGCACACCAAGGAAATGGTCACCTGAGCTGCTCGGACCTGGGACAGGTGCAAAACTCAGCCCCAAGTAAGTCTGTGCCTTTGTTGAGTACCCGAGAACCTGAACCTGAGGGTCTTAGACCTGGGAAGTGCATGCAAACCAGGGCCCACAGCAGACAGTTTCCAGCAGAGCAACCTAGAGTCTGAGCAGGGAAAGCACACACGCCGTGAGAGAGGGCAAACCCAGTGTGGCTGAATCACTGTGAACACACGCCAGTGATATTTGTTTGCAGTGTTCCTCCCTCCCCAAAGCACGACTGAACAAGCAAGCCTTAAAAAATGCTCACCACCACGCCCCTTGTGTCAGGGCAGAAGTTAGACACTGTAGAGACCACCAAACAGAAGAAGCTAAAATAAGCAGAGGGAACCACTTGGGAAGTGCTGCAACAGATTAAAACCCTGTAGTTAGCACTGACTACATAGGAAGGGGCCTATAGACAGTGAGAAGTACAAGCTGGACCAAGGAACTATCTGAAAATGAACTGACCCCACACTGTCTGCAACAGCTCCAGAGAAAGTCTTAGATATATTTTTACTATTATCATTTTTTAAATTAAAAAAAATTATTTTATTTTTTTTGTTATTTTAAGTCCCCATTACTCCTTTAATTTTCATTTTTATAACCTATAATTACCTTGCCAAAAAAAAGACCCTATTTTTAAAGCAAACTTCATATATATATTTTATAATTTCTGTGACTTTTTGTTTTTTGTTTTCTTTAATATCGTATTTTTGAGAATCTAACCTCTACTCAAAATTTTTAATCTTTGCTTTTTGGTATTTGTTATCAACTTTGTACCTTTAAGAACCCAATCTTCAGTACCCATTTTTACTTGGGAGCGAGATCACTGGCCTGATTGCTCTCTCCCCCTTTTGACTCTCCTTTTTCTCCAACAGGTCGCCTCTATCTCCCCTCTCCCCCTTTTCTTCTCTACCCAACTTGGTGAATCTCTTTGTGTGTTCCAGGCTGTGGAGAACACTTAGGGGACTGATTACTGGTTGGATCTGTCTCTCTCCTTTTGATTTCCCCTTTTATCCTCCTGGCCACCTCTGTGTCCTTCCTCCCTCTTCTCTTCTCTGTGTAACTCCATGAACATCTCTGAGGGGTCCAGACTGTGGAGAGCACATCGAGAATTGATTACTGGCTAGCTTTCTCTCTCCCCTTTGGATTTCCCCTCTTCTCCTGGTGACCTCTGTCTCCCTCCTCCCTCTTCTCTTCTCCATGTAACTGTGTACCTCTCCAGGTGTCCCTCACTGTAGAGAAACTTTTCATCATTAACCTAGATGTTTTATCAATGGTACTGTATAGATGGAGAAGTCTTGAGGCTACTGTAAGAATAAGACTGAAAACCAGAGGCAGGAGGCTTAAGTCCAAATCCTGAGAACACCAGAGAACTCCTGAATCCAGGGAACATTAATTGATAGGAGCTCATCAAACGCCTCCATACCTACACTGAAACCAAGCACCACCCAAGGGCCAACAAGCTCCAGAGCAAGACATACCATGCAAATTCTCCAGCAACACAGGAATATAACCCTGAGCCTCAATACACAGGCTGACCAAAGTCCCACCAAACCCACTGACATCTCAACTTATTACTGGACATTTCATTGCACTCCAGAAAGAAGAAATCCAGCTCCACCCACCAGAACACCAATACAAGCTTCCCTAACCAGAAAGCCTTGACAGGCCACCTGTCCAACCCCATCCATAGCAAGGAACCTCCACAATAAAGAGGAACCACTAATGCCAGAATACAGAAAGGCCACCCCAAGCACAGCAATATAAACAAGATGAAAAGGCAGAGAAATACCCAGCAGGGAAAGGAACAGGATAAATGCCCACCAAACCAAACAAAAGAGGAAGAGATAGGGAATCTAGCTGATAAAGAATTGCGAATAATGATAGTGAAAATGATCCAAAATCTTGAAAACGAATTGGAGTTATAGGTAAATAGCCTGGAGACAAGGATTGAGAAGATGCAAGAAAGGTTTAACAAGGACCTAGAAGAAATAAAAAAAGTCAATATATAATGAATAATGCAATAAGTGAGATCAAAAACACTGTGGAGGGAACCAACAGTAGAATAATGGTGGCAGAAGATAGGATAAGTGAGGTAGAAGATAGAATGGTAGAAATAAATGAAATAGACAGGAAAAAAGAAAAGAAACTAGGACAACCTCAGAGACCTCTGGGACAATGTTAAACGCCCCAACATTTGAATCATAGGAGTCCCAGAAGAAGAAGACAAAGAAAGACCATGAGAAAATACTTGAGATAATAGTTGAAAACTTTCCTAAAATGGGGAAGGAAATAATCACCCAAGTCCAAGAAACCCAGAGAGTCCCAAACAGGATAAACCCAAGGCAAAACACCCCAAGACACATATTAATCAAATTAACAAAGATCAAACACAACAAATATTAAAAGCAAGGGAAAAACAACAAATAACACACAAGGGGATTCCCATAAGGATAACAGCTGATCTTTCAATAGAAACTCTTCAGGCCAGAAGGAAATGGCAGGACACACTTAAAGTGATGAAAGAAAATAAACTACAGCCCAGATTACTGTACCCAGCAAGGATCTCATTCAAATATGAAGGAGAAATCAAAAGCTTTACAGACAGGCAAAAGCTGAGAGAATTCAGCACGACCAAACCAGCTCTCCAACAAATGCTAAACGATCTTCTCGAGACAGGAAACACAGAAAGGGTGTATAAACTCTAACCCAAAACCATAAAGTAAATGGCAATGGGATCATAGTTATCAATAATTACCTTAAATGTAAATGGGTTGAATGCCCCAACCAAAAGACAAAGACTGGCTGAATGGATAAGAAAACAAGACCCCCTATATATGTTGTCTGCAAGAGACCCACCTCAAAACAAGGGACACATACAGACTGAAAGTGAAGGGCTGGAAAAAGATATTCCATGCAAATAGATATCAAAAGAAAGCAGGATTAGCAATACTCATATCAGATAAAATAGACTTTAAAACAAAGGCTGTGAAAAGAGACAAAGATGGATACTACATAATGATCAAAGGATCAATCCAAGAAGAAGATATAACAATTATAAATATATATGCACCCTACATAGGAGCACCACAATATGTAAGACAAATGCTAACAAGTATGAAAGGGGAAATTAACAATAACACAATAATAGTGGGAGACTTTTAATACCCCACTCACACCTATGGATAGATCAATTAAACAGAAAATTAACAAGGAAACACAAACTTTAAATGATACAATAGACAGGTTAGACCTAATAGATATCTATAGGACATTTCACCCCAAAACAATGAATTTCACCTTTTTTTTAAAGCGCACACGGAACCTCCTCCAGGATCGATCACATCCTGGGCCATAAATCTAGCCTTGGTAAATTCAAAAAATTGAAATCATTCCAAGCATCTTTTCTGACCACAATGCAGTAAGATTAGATGTCAATTACAGGAGAAAAACTATTAAAAATCCCAACATATGGAGGCTGAACAACACGCTGCTGAATAACCAACAAATCACAGATGAAATCAAAATATGCATAGAAACGAATGAAAATGAAAACACAACAACCCAAAACCTATGGGACACTGTAAAAGCAGTACTAAGCAGTACTAACAATGAGAAAACAGAAAGAGAAATTAAGGAAACAATTCCATTCACCATTGCAACAAAAAGAATTAAATACTTAGGAATATATCTACCTAAAGAAACAAAAGACCTACATATAGAAAACTATAAAACACTGGTGAAAGAAATCAAAGAGGACACAAACAGATGGAGAAATATACCATGTTCATAGCAATACAGGCTTACCTCAAGAAACAAGAAAAAAGTCAAATAAATAACCTAACTCTACACCTAAAGCAACTTGAAGAAATGAAGAACCCCAGGGTTAGTAGAAGGAAAGAAATCTTAAAAGTTAGGGCAGAAATAACTGCAAAAGAAACAAAAGAGACCATAGCAAAAATCAACAAAACCAAAACCTTGTTCTTTAAGATAAAATTGACAAACCATTAGCCAGACTCATCAAGAAACAAAGGGAGAAAAATCAACAAAATTAGAAATGAAAATGGAGAGATCACAACAGACAACACAGAAATACAAAAGATCATAAGAGACTACTATCAGCAACTATATGCAAATAAAATGGACAACTTGGAAGAAATGGACAAATTCTTAGAAAAGTACAACTTTCCAAAATTGAACCAGGAAGAAATAGAAAATCTTAACAGATCTATCACAAGCATGGAAATTGAAACTGTAATCAGAAATCTTGCAACAAAAGCCCAGGACCAGACAGCTTCACAGGTGAAATCTACCAAAAATTTATAGAAGAACTAACACCTATCCTACTCAAACTCTTCCATAAAATTGCAGAAGAAGGTAAACTTCCAAACCCATTTTATGAGGCCACCATCCCCCTAATACCAAAACCTGACAAAGATGCCACAAAAAAACTACACAGGCCAATATCATGAACATAGATGCAAAAATCCTTAACAAAATTCTAGCAAACAGAATCCAACAACATATTAAAAAGATCATACATCATGACCAACTGGGCTTTATCCCAGGGATGCAAAGATTCTTCAGTATCCACAAATCAATCAATGTAATACACCACATTAACAAATTGAAAAATAAAAACCATATGATTATCTCAATAGATGCAGAGAAACCCTTTGACAAAATTCAACATCCGTTTATGATAAAAACCCTGCAGAAAGCAGGAATAGAAGGAACATACCTCAACATAATAAAAGCTATATATGAAGAACCCTCAGGAAACATTATCCTCAATGGTGTAAAATTGAAAGCATTTCCATTAAAGTCAGGAACAAGACAAGGATGCCCACTCTCACCACTACTATTCAACATAGTTTTGGAAGTTTTGGCCACAGCAATCAGAGCAGAAAAATAAAAGGAATCCAGATTGGAAAAGAAGTAAAACTCTCACTGTTTGCAGATGACATGATCCTCTACATAGAAAACCCTAAGCACTCCACCAGAAAATTACTAGAGCTAATCAATGAATAGAGTAAAGTTGCAGGATATAAAATTAACACGCAGAAATCCCTTGCATTCCTATACACTAACAATGAGAAAACAGAAAGAGAAATTAAGGAAACAATTCCATTCACCATTGCAACAAAAAGAATAAAATACTTAGGAATATATCTACCTAAAGAAACAAAAGACCTACATATAGAAAACTATAAAACACTGGTGAAAGAAATCAAAGAGGACACAAATAGATGGAGAAATATACCATGTTCATGGATCAGAAGAATCAATATAGTGAAAATGAGTATACTAGCCAAAGCAATCTATAGATTCAATGCAATCCCTATCAAGCTACCAACGGTATTTTTCAAAGAACAAGAGCAAATAATTTCACAATTTGTATGGAAATACAAAAAACCTTGAATAGCCAAAGCAGTCTTGAGAAAGAAGAATGGAACTGGAGGAATCAACCTGCCTGACTTCAGTCTCACTACAAAGCCACAGTCATCAAGACAGTATGGTACTGGCACAAAGACAGAAATATAGATCAATGGAACAAAATAGAAAGCCCAGAGATAAATCCACACACCTATGGACACCTTATCTTTGACAAAGGAGGCAAGAATATACAATGGAGAAAAGACAATCTCTTTAACAAGTGGTGCTGGGAAAACTCGTCAACCACTTGTAAAAGAATGAAACTAGAACACTTTCTAACACCATACTCAAAAATAAACTCAAAATGGATTAAAGATCTAAATGTAAGACCAGAAACTATTAAACTCCTAGAGGAAAACATAGGCAAAACATTCTCCGACATAAACCACAGCAGGATCCTCTATGACCCACCTCCCAGAATATTGGAAATAAAAGCAAAAATAAACAAATGGGGCCTAATTAAAATTAAAAGCTTCTGCACAACAAAGGAAACTATAAGCAAGGTGAAAAGACAGCCTTCAGAATGGGAGAAAATAATAGCAAACGAAGCAACAGACAAAGAATCTCAAAAATATACAAGCAACTCCTGCAGCTCAATTCCAGAAAAATAAAAGACCCAATCAAAAAATGGGCCAAAGAACTAAACAGACATTTCTCCAAAGATGACATACAGATGGCTAACAAACACATGAAAAGATGCTCAACATCACTCATGATCAGAGAAATGCAGATCAAAACCACAATGAGGTGCCATTTCACACCAGTCAGAATGGCTGCGATCCAAAAGTCTACAAGCAATAAATGCTGGAGAGGGTGTGGAGAAAAGGGAACCCTCTTACACTGTTGGTGGGAATGCAAACTTGTACAGCCACTATGGAGAACAGTGTAGAGATTCCTTATAAAACTGGAAATAGAACTGCTTTATGACCCAGCAATCCCACTGCTGGGCATACACACTGAGGAAACCAGGATCGAAAGAGACACATGTAGCCCAATGTTCCTTGCAGCACTGTTTATAATAGCCAGGACATGGAAGCAACCTAGATGTCCATCAGCAGATGAATGGATAAGAAATCAGTGGTACATATACACAATAGAGTATTACTCAGCCATTAAAAAGAATACATTTGAATCAGTTCTAATGAGGTGGATGAAACTGGAACCTATTATACAGAGTGAAGTAAGCCAGAAAGAAAAACCCCAATACAGTATACTAACACATATATATGGAATTTACAAGGTAATGATAACCCTGTATGCGAGACAGCAAAAGAGACACAGATGTATAGAACAGTCTTTTGGACTCTGTGGGAGAGGGTGAGGGTGGGATGATATGGGAGAATGGCATTGAAACATGTAAAATATCATATGTGATATGCAAGTTTGATGCATGATACAGGGTGCTCGGGGCTGGTGCACTGGGATGACCCCAAGGGATGGTATGGGGAGGGAGGTGGAAGGGGGCTTCAGGATCAGGGACACGTGTATACTCATGGCAGATTCAAGTCAATGTATGGCAAAACCAATACAATATTGTAAAATAACTAAATTAATTTAAAAAAGAATCAAGGAGGATCTGGGAGACTATTTAGAGGACCCAGAAAAATATATTAGAGCTTTTAAGGGTATTACTCTACTTTATGACCTTGATTAGAAGGATGTGATGTATATCCTGGGATGAATGCTAACCCCCAACTCAAAAACTTAAGTTTTGGGAAAAGTGGTTGCTTATGGAGATGAATGGCTTGGTAATGCATCAGTAGGGAAGAGGGAAGATGAGATAGCCACCCTCCCCACTGGGAATCAGGCGGCCCCAACTATAGAACCAGGCTGGGACTACAACATGGTAAAGGAAGATGGGATCAGTCAGACTTGCCTGTCAGTGTCCAGGAGTCTCTGGTGGAGGCGTGGGTCAGCAGTGGCCTGCCACGGGGTCAGGGGCACTAGATATAACAGTGCTGTCATAAGTCCTTCTGAAGGAGGTCACCATCACCGCCATTACCCCTATCATAGTTTGGTCTCTGGACAAACTACGGGGAGGGAACATCAGCTGAAATTTGGATTAAAGATTTACTGAGCATGGCCCTGCCCAGCAGAGCAAGACCCAGTCTTCCCCACAGCCAGTCCCTCCCACCAGGAAGCCTCCACAGTCCTCTTATCCTTCTCCATCAGAGAGCAGATAGAATAAAAACCACAACCACAGAAAACTAACCAAGTTGATCACATGGATCACAGCCTTGTCTGACTCAATGAAACAATGAGCCATGCTGTGTAGGGCCACCCAAGATGGATGGGTCATAGTGGAGAGTTTTCACAAAACGTGATCCACTGGAGAAGAGAATGGCAAACCACTCTAGTATTCTTGCCTTGAGAACCCCATGAACAATATGAAAAGGCAAGAAGATATGACACTGAAAGATGAATTCCCCAGTTCAGTAGGTTGAAGCCTAGCTTGAAGAATTTTGAACATTACCTTTCTAGCATGTGAAATGAGTGCAAGTGTGCAGTAGTTGAACATTCTTAGTCATTAGTCTTCTTCAGGATCAGAATGAAAACTGACCTTTTCCAGTCCTGTGGCTACTGCTGAGTTTTCCAAATTTGCTGGCATATTGAGTGCAGCACTTTCACAGCATCATCTTTCAGGATTTGGAATAGCCCCACTGGAGTTCCATCACCCCCACTAGCTTTGTACATAGTGATGCTTCCTAAGGCCCACTTGATTTCACACTCCAGAAGTTCTGGCTCTAGTTGAGTGATCACACCATCGTGGTTATCTGGGTCATTAAAACCTTTTTCATACAGTTCTGTGTATTCTTGCCACCTCTTCTTAATATCTTCTACTTCTGTTAGGTCCACACTGTTTCTTTCCTTTATTGAGCCCATCTTTGCATTAAATGTTCCCTTGGTATCTCTAATTTCTTTGAAGAGATCTCTAGTCTTTCCCATTCTATTGTTTTCCTCTTATTTCTTTGCATTGATCACTGAGGAAGACCTTACCTCTCCTTGCTCTTCTTTGGAACTCTGCATTCAGGTGGGTATATCTTTCTTTTTCTCCTTTGCCTTTTGCTTCTCTTCTCAGCTATTTGTAAGACCTCCTCAGACAGCCATTTTGCCTTGTTGCATTTCTTTTTCTTGGGGATGGTTTTAACTGCTGCCTCCCTATATAGTGTTAGGAACCTCCGTCCATAGTTCTTCACGCTGTATCAGATCTGATCCCTTAAATGTCTTTGTCACTTCCATTGTATAATCATACTGGGTTTGATTTGGGTCATATCTGAATGCCCTAGTGGTTTTCCCTACTTTCTCTAAGTCTGAATTTTGCAATAAGGAATTCAAGATCTGAGCCACAGTCAGCTCCCTGTCTTGTTTTTGCTGACTGTATAGAGCTTTTCCCTTTGGCTTCAAAGACTATATCAGTCTGATTTCAGTCTTGACCATCTGGTGATGTCCATGTGTAGAGTCATCTCTTGTGTTGTTGGAAGATGACGTTTGCTATGACCAGTGCGTTCTCTTGGCAAAACTGTTTGCCTTTGCCCTGCTCATTTTGTACTCCAAGACCAAACTTGCCTGTTACTCCAGGTTATCTCTTGACTTCCTGCTTTTGCATTCTGTCTTATAGTTGTCTTACAGTTTTTCAAGCACAGTTTTTATTTCCTTAGGTAGTTTATTCCCAGGAATTTTATTTTTGATTATAAGTGGGATTAGTTCCTTAGTTTCTTTTTGTTTGTTGCTAGTATATAGAAATGCAACAGATTTCTCTGTATTAATTTTGTACCCTTTACTGGATTAATTGAGCTCTAGTAGTTTTTTGGTGGCATTTTTAGGATTTTCTTTATATAGTATGATACCTGCAAGTAGTGTTAATTTTTTTTTTTTTTTTACTGCTTCTTTTCCAGTTTAGATTTCTTTTATTTCTTGTTTGATTGCTGTAGCTATGACTTCCAGGAGTGTTGAATGAAAGTGGTGAGAGTGGGCCTCATTGTCTTGTTTCTGATCTTAGAGGAAATGCTTTCAGTTTTCATAGTTGAGTATGATGTTAGCTGTGGGTTGTCATGTATGACCTTTATTATGTTGAGGTATGTTCCCTTTGCCCACTTTCTGAATATTTTTTATCATAAGTAGATGCTGAATTTTGTAAAAAGATTTTTGTGTATCTTTTTAGATAATCATGTGTTCTTTATCACTTTGTTCATGTGGTGTATCATATTAATTTTGTGGATATTGAAAACTTTTTGTATCCTTGGATTAAATCCCACTTGATCATGGTATATGACCCTTTTATTATTGTATTTGGTTTGCTGGTTTTTGTTTTTTTTTTTTTTTGAGGACTGTTTCATATATGTTCATCAGTGATAGTGGCCTGATTTTTTTTTTTTTTAATATTTTTGTCTGGTTTTGGTATCAGGATGATACTGGCATCATAGAATGAGTTCATAAGCATTCCTTCCGTTGAGTTTTTTTTGAATAGTTTTAGAAGGGTAGGTGTTAACTCATCTAAATGTTTGATAGAATTCACCTGAGAAGTCATCTGGTCGTATACTATCCTTTGTTACTTTTTTTTTTTTTTATTAGTGATTCATTTCACTACTGGTAATTCATGTTTTCTATTTCTTCATGTTTATACTTGGGAGACTATTGTTTTAGGGATTTGTTCATTTTTGCTAGGTGATCCATTGTATTGGCATGTATTTCTAGTAATCTCTTATGATCCTTTGCATTTCTGTGGTGTTGGTTGCAACTTCTCCTTTCCGTTTCCAATTTTATTGATTTGGGCCATCTCCTGATAAGTCCAAGAAAGATTTATTGATTTTTTTTTCTACCTTTACTTAGCTCAGGTCTGGGTCACAGGGTGATTGACTGCAGAACCTAGGGGGGCCCCGTGGCTAATGCTGGCTCATTAGTGGGTGGAGTCTATCCAAGAGACCCCAGGCTGTTGCCCATCCACTCGTGGGTACAAAGGTCCTGGCTAGTGCTGACCTACTGGCAGATAGAACAGGTCCTGAAGTCTGATTGCAGGGCCCAGGTGTCCCAGAGCTAGGCTGGATTGTGGGTGATCACGCTGGTTCCTGTCATGGTTGAGTGTAGGGTCGTGGGGGGTCCTGAAGTTTGTGTAGCTTGTTAGTGGGTGGTCAGCTATCAGAGCTGCAGTTTTCTTTTGGCTGATGTCTGCTTCTTGGTGGGGGGCAGGGGGCGGGGGTCGCTGAGTCCTAGGGTCTCTGGCTTGAAAGCCCTGGTGGGTGGGGCTGGTCCTAGGCCATCTAGTGGGCAGCGTTGTGCCCTGAAGGTCTTCAGTCAGCCTGTCTCCTGGTGGTGAGGCTGTCAGCTACTGGGCTTGAGGCATCCCAGCCTGACAAGTACAGGATGTTTGGTGGGAGCAGGGCTAGTCCTGAAACTGAAACTAGAGGGAGGGTTCCACAGTGGTGCCCACCAGCATAGTGTCCGCCTGGCAGAACAGGCCCTCCCAGAATGACTGCCCGTGTCTTCGTCCTCAAGGTGGGGAAGCTGCATTGCCTCCTGCCTCTCTGGGAGACTCTTGTAAGTCTGGCCGAAGTTCCTACCAAATTCCTGCTTCTACCCCAGGGTCCCGGAGCACGTGAGAGCCTGTGTGTGCCCTTTCAGAGTGGAGTCTGTGTTCCTCAGCCCTCGGGGACTCCTGAAAGGAAGCCCTGCTGGCCTTCACAGTCAGATACTCCGGGAGCTCCTGTTCCTAGTGTGGGGCCCCTGACCCCAGGAGCCCAGTGTGGGACGCAGACCTCTGACTCCTGTAGGAGAAGCTCTGCGGCCAGCGTTCTCCCATTTGTAGGCTGCCCACCCAGAGTTACGAGACTTGACTGTATCTTGACTTCATCCCTCCTACCCATCTCCTTGTGGTTCCTCTTTATCTTTAGCTGTATATCCTTTCTGGTAGATTCTGGTCTTTTTCATCAGTAGTAGTTCTGCAGATAGCTGTGATTTTGTGGTGCCTGTAAAGAAGTGAGCTCAGGGTATTTCTCCTCTGCCCTCTTGGCTGATTTATTAGACTATCTTCAAGTGAATTAAGGGATGTGGGCTGGGTTTCTGTTTCATGTAGAGCACTGTGCCTAGAACTGAAACTCACCTAACTGTGGTCTCACCTCAGAGTGGAGTGGGATGTTTGCTGTACTTACTTGATGAACTATCCTTGTTAAAAAAAAAATAAAGTAGCTCGGGATCATATATGCATTCATCCTCCTATAGGTTCATGTTGACAGACCTCCTACATTCTCTTTTAAATAACTGTTTCATTTTTTTTTTCCCCCCTAAGATGCAGCTTCATGTACATTTATTTTTTGGACACAAGTTCAGAATCTTACATTTCTTATTAAAACTATTCCAAATTGATCTGAAACATTATGCGATTGGCTGACTTGTGGGAAGATTTTAATCCTGTCAGTATATTTGTTATTTTTCTCGATTTCATGATATCTACAAATTTTAAAGCATACCTTGTTAGGCTTCTTGTTGTTATTCAGTTGCTAAGTCATGACCAAATCTTTGTGACCCCATGTACTGCAGCACGCCAGGCTTCCCTGTCCTTCACTGTCTCCCACAGTTTGCTCAGACTCATGACCATAGAGTCGATAATGGTCGATAATCCAACCATCTCATCTTCTGCCACCCCCTTCTCCTCCTGCCCTCCATCTTTCCCATCATCAGGGTACTCTTTGCATCAGGTGGACAAAGTATTGGAGCTTCAGCTTCAGCATCCATCCTTCCAATGAATATTCAGGGTTGATTTCCTTTAGGATCGATTGATTTGATCTCTTTGCAGTCCAAGGGACTGTCTAGAGGCTTCTCCAACACCACAGTTTGAAAGCATCAGTTCTTCGGTGCTCAGCCTTGTTTCTGGTCTGGCTCTCACATCCATACATGACTACTAGAAAAGCCATGGCTTTGACTTATATGAACCTTTCTCGCCAAAATGATGTCTGTTTTTTAATACACTTGTCTACTTTTGTCATAGCTTTCTTTCCAAGGAACAAGTGTCTTTTAAATTTCATGGCTGCAGTCAGACTGCCTACAGTTAATTTTGAAGCCCAAGAAGATAAAGTCTGTTACTGTTTCCATTTTTTTCCCCATCTACCTGCTATGAAGTGATGAGACTGTATGCCATGATCTTAGTGCTTTGAAAGTTGAGTTTTAAGCCAGATTTTTCACTCTCCTCTTTCACCTTCGTCAAAAGGATCTTTACTTTCTTTTTGCTTTCTGCCATTAGGGTGGTATTATCTACATATCTCAGCTTGTTGATACTTCTCTCGGCAGTCTTGATTCCAGCTTGTGATTCATCCAGCCTGGCATTTCACATGATGTACAAACCAGGAAATGGTGAAGGACAGGGAGGCCAGGTGTGCTGCAGTCCATGGGATCCCAAAGAGTCAGACATGACTGGGCGACTGAACAACTCTGTATAGAAGTTAAATAAACAGGGTGACAGTATACAGCCTTGACATACTCTTCCCAGTTTTGAACCAGTCTGTTGTTCCATGTTCAGTTCTAACTTTTGCTTCTTGACCTTCATACAGGTTTCTCAGGAGATAAGTAAGGTGGTCTGGTGTTCCCATCTCTTTTAAGAATTTTCTACAGTTCATTGTGATCCACAGAGTCAAAGGCTTTAGTGTAATGAATGAAGCAGAAATAGATGTTTTTCTGGAACTCCCTTGCTTTCTCCGTGATCCAACGAATGTTGGCATCTTGATCTCTGGTTCCCCTGCTTCTTTGAAACCCAGCTTGTATTATATACATGGAGTTCTTGGTTCACATGCTGCTGAGGGATTTTGAGCATAACTTCACTAGCATGTGAAATGAGTACAACTCTGGTAGTTTGAGCATTGTTTGGCATTGCCTTTCTTTGGGATTGGAATGAAAACTGACCTTTTCCAGTCCTGTGGCCACTGCTGAGTTTTCCAAATTTGCTGACATATTGAGTTCAGCACTTTAACAACATCATCTCCTAGGATTTTAAATAGCTCAACTGGAATTCCATCACCTCCACTAGCTTTGTTCATACTAATGATTCCTAAGGCCCACTTGACTTCACACTCTCAGATGTCTGGCTCTAGGGAGTGACATGTAATCACAGATGAAATCCTTAGCCATTTCAAGCTTGTTTCTTCATCTGTGAATGGGGCTGATAATAAGATTATGGTTACTGTGAGGAATAAATGTGGAGCTGTTCACAGAGCAGCCAGTGCAGTTCTTGGGACATTGTATGTATTCAGTGTACTTTAGCTCTTATTAATTACTCACATCACTGACATCAGAGTTGAGCAGGAGAGAGGACAGATACTTGTGTCACACCACTCAAAGCTACTCTCCTAGGTTTATGTATATTCATTAATAGTGGTCCTGTTTTTATTTATTTTGCTCACCAAGACACATTGGAGAACTTTTAAATTGCCTTTCTTGAGTATACTGTCTGACATTGCTTTATTTATTTACCTAATTCTTCCCAACTCACCCCCAAAACTTAGTTTTTTAGTGATCTATCCATCCAACTTTTTCCAACACACTTTAACTACCACTCTTATTTCTTTTAAAACCTCAAAATACCTAAATAATGAATTCTACCTGGTAGTTAAGAGCATATGAAGTGATTTATTGATACTGGTTAAGATCCATTATATACAGGTAGAAACCATCAAAATTGTACAGGGAACCATGAAGAATATTGATAAAGACTGTTTTACAGACAAAATAACAACTGGAAAATAGTCTTAACATACACAACATGTAATTATGAAAAAAACGTAGAACACAAATTGTTCCACAAAATAGATTCCAAGGTTAGTTAAAAGTCTGCTATGCAAACCTTAAGTTGAGAAATGTTCAATGGGGTTATATTGTTTTAAAAAAATTAAGTATAATGTAAAAATTAGGTTTTTTTATCCCTTACTGTAAATGGGAGAGGAACCGAGACAACTTTTTACCCCAAATCTATACATTTTGAAAAATAATTTATATGTCTAGCACAAAGAAAGAAAATTGAGAATGTTTACAGTTCTGTAAACTATGCCTTTCATGAAATGCAAACTGCATCATTTTTTTTTTAATTGTGCAATCAGAAATAGACTGTTCCCTTTAAGGTACAATTGTACCTCAATTGGCTTTATACCTGAGCACCAAAGCTGAAGTTCTAAAATGCCGTCTTGGAAAGCTATTCTGAAAATGAGCAAGAAATCAAAACTAGACTGTTACTATCCAGAGAATTAGGCACCAAGAAGGAGAGTGTCTCCTTAGAAATGCAGTATTAACAATAGAGAAGTTTCTGTTAATTAAGCAGCTGACAGATCTCCTTGTGAACACAACAAAGGAAATCCACGTAGGATGATCCTCCATAAAGTCCTTTGTCTTCTACCAGGAACTGTCGGAAAACCATTTCTGGCTGTTCTCGCTGCTTTACTATCGTCAGCTAGGAAGAAAACAACAAGGCAGCTGGTTATAAACATTTCCTGAATGTGGCTCAATTCTGTATGCTTCAGTTTCACCAGAATTGCATGTCTGTTGTCTATGAGGCCTTGGAGGAGGACAGGAAAATGCCTGTTACCCAGAGTAGAGAGAGGCGGTGCAAAGCCACAAAAATCAAGACATGTAAGTGGGAACAATGAAACAAAAGCAGAATGTTACGGAAATGGCTTCACAATGGCAGTGACTCGCTGAACCTTAAAGGACAGGGTAGGATTTCCTTAAGGATATGGGAGTATGGTGTTAGGGAGCATTCTACTGGGGAACCACGTGCCAAATACACAGTCCTGGATGGCAGGTAAATTAGCACACACTTCTAGAAGTCCATGGGAGATGACACGTTTGGGTTTTTGTAGAAAATGTGAATCAACAAAGGTGATGAAGAACAACTGGCTGTGGTGCATAGCGTTCACTAGGGGGATGAGGGAAATGAGACAGGAAGCAGCTGCAAGCATCTAAGGTGGGAGACAGTCAAGACCTGAATGAGGCAGTGTAGCTGCAAAGAAGACAGATGGAAAAGATAATGTTCTTAAACTACTGAAATTAATCTTAAAAAATAATTTTACACCGATTACATGTGGAAATGGTAATATTTTAGATAAGTTAAAACCTTATCAAAATTGTTTTTCATTTTAATTGTGGCTGCTACAAAGTATAGAATTAATGTGCAGCTTGCATTATTGGACAGTGCTGCTCTAGAGGGAGAGACCCATGGGGAGGAAGCCCAGAAAAAGGTAGTTTGTCATGAATATTCTCACCTCTTCTGTTGACCCACTTACTCACTTGTATTTCAAGAAGTTAAAGCAAACGATCAGAATGGTCAGAATTTGATATCTGTTGAGCTGTGTGTGTGGTTAATGGAGACAGATGTGCAAAATATTGTTTCCATCTACCACCTGTACAATTAAGAACCAGGGCATCATCTCTCACTTCCTTTTGCCTGGTGAAACCACCCAAAGTGCCTGCAGCTACCAGCTTCACACCCACTATGGCAAGGAAGGCATGTTCCATATCGGCTGGGTGCAGCTACCGTTTCGAGGTGGCTAATTCCACGTGGATATGGACACATGTGACGTCTTGGCTGGTCCGTGCCAGGCCCTGACACTGGAACAGCAGTGTGCAGAGTCATATTCCATCTGATGAGGGGAAAGACACTAGCCCCTCCCATGGGAACATCGCCAAGGAGTTGAAAGTGTGCATCCTGGTGAGCCTGAAACCAAGGCAGTTTTCTTGAAAAGAGAAATTTACACAAGTAAATTGTCTTCTCCACCTTTCCCCAGGTGCCACTAGGACTCTGCCATTGTCTGCTATGGGCAACACCAATGTGGGTCTGGCCTCAGTGAGACAGCTCAGGCTGAGACTGGGCAGAATAAAAACACCATGGAAGGAAGGATTTGAGGCCCTAATTTCCTTAGAATTTAATTTTTCTATGGAAATTAATGGAAGTTCATATTGCTCATCTGGGGGGTACTGCCATTCATTTATTTAGTTTTTGGTTTAAATGTAGTGGTCACTGTAAAACCTTCTCTGATGTGTTCATCTGGCCATGATCTGAAGTAGGAAACAGAAGAGGGGATGAATGTCAACCTTGGAAGAAACTCATCTTTAAGGTAAAGGAATTAATATCCTGCTATCGCATTTGAGTCTCTACAAAGCTGGATCACCCAGCACTTGGTGGAAAGTCTCAGGGAACTGCATTTATAGAAGTGGTGGACATGGTGTCTTGACATGCTGGTGGTCTTCTCATGGATACACCACCCACATCAGAGGAGAAAGTATATTGGGAGGGACTGGGAATCTGTGTGTTATTCCCCTCAGTGTTTCCATAGGGAGGGATGCAGCTCGGTGGGGTGGGGTGGGGTGGGGTGGGGAGGGAGAGGACTATAAAATGGTCACTGCTGGTCTCCCCGCCACGTTCCTGTGTGCCCTCTCCGTGGAAGGACTGGTTAATCCAACTGGTCTAAATGGGATATTCTCTGGGCCATGTTACCAGTGCTTAGAGAATTACTGTACTTCAAAATGCATTTTCTTCTCTCACATTGCCTATTTCACAGGGCACAGATAAATGACGGCAGTGATCAGGATGGCCCAAAAGGAGTATGCTGAATGAGAGGAGAGCGCCATGGGTATAACTTAGGAGAGCATCAACTTGTCTTAAGGGGCAGATGAATGAAGAGAAGCCAAAGGAAAAAGGTCAATGAGAAAGAATCAGGAGAGTATGATGTCTTGAAAGCGGACAGAAGAGAAACATTGAGGAAAGTAGCAGTATTCAGTCCTGTAAAGGGGTTGAGAAGAAAATGTCTTTAGCAGTTTGGCAGTTCCAAGAAAACGAGCTGGGAAGGAAATTACAAGCAGTTATTAACATTTCAGGAAGCATGGTGGGAAAATGCCTGCTATGTTTCTAGTGTTCAGTACACATTTGTGGGATAAAAAGGAAAAGGAAGCAGCATCTTGGAGAAGCAGCAGCTTCAAAGAAGGAAGATGTGACAACAGCTTGTAAACTGGAAAGGAGCCAGTGGGGAGGGAGTATTCTAGGAAGCACAAGAGGAAGAAGAGACACTTTGGAGCCTGGAGAACCATGAGCAGGGCAGGGCTAGAATTTCAGGAAAGCATTTGATTTAGGTAATCTGGGAATACACTGGGATAGAGATCTTTTCTAATTCTCTCACAAATGTAAGACTGTGCTGACAGTGAGCTCTAAGAGGGCCGATTCTCTGAAAAACTAACTAGCATAATCGAGAAGGCAGCAATGCCTTCTGGTTTGATTTTGCTATTCTTGACCCTTTTCTCCTCCTAGTCAATCTGGACTCTTTCAAAGATATAAAGACTCTTTAAATGTGTCTTCATTTCCTTTGTGTGATCCATTTTCAAAGGTTGGAGAAGAAGATGTAAAACCAAGCGCATGGACTGAACAGCCAGGACAGGCCTGTGTCTGTTGTGACCTAGCTGTGCGCCCTGACCAGGTGAGCACACTCCTTTTCACGTCTGCTAAGCAGCAATGGCAGCTGAGAGGCTGAGGGGGACCAGGCATCTCCTGGCTTCCTTCAGCTCTCACATTTCTGGATTTTAATGATTTTCAAATTCTTTGAAACCCTGAAAATATCAAGGATTTTTCAAACAGAGATACATTTGCAAGTAGCACATAAAAAAAATCATTTAAGCTAAAATTAGTATTAATATTATATAATTTCTTATATTTTATTTACATATCATATTTGGTGACTATTCCAGATATTTTAATAACCACAGCTGACATGACCTTGATAAGCAGGTCATGAAGCAGGTGAGAGAAAGCAGAGGAGAGGAAAGGATTTTCATTTTTCCTGAAAGAAGGGGTTACTGAGCACAGGGGTGATCGCCATGTTTAGTCTGGCTCCTTCTCTGCAATTTGGGGCCAGTTGTGGAGATGCAGCCACTAGGACAAAGGTGGCTCATCCTTGCTGTGCATTCTGAACACTAGTTCCGGTCAATCTGTGTGTCATAAGACCCTAAGATTTCATCACACGTCTCCAGGGTGTTCAGAGTGTCGTGTGAAGAACATGTTTAGTTTGAGCCTTCTCTGCCATCTCTAGGTCCTGCCCTAAAACTGAACCCAAGTAGTGATGTAAAAACAGTTCTGGAAAGGTTTTGTTTACCCAGATGTCCTAGAGATTATAAAGCTCTTTATTCAACTTTCCTAAGTTCTACTAAAGTTGATGTTTGCATGCATGAGTATCTATCATGGTAAAGAACATTGATATAAACTGATAATATTTATGTTTCGGGGGAACAATAGCCCCACAATACCCTGGTTCTTGTAGAGGCCTGCCTGCAGCTGAGTGTCCTGCACCTCTGCAGGAAGTAGTACAGTAATAGGCCACCATCATCTGTACATTCCAGGCAATTCTACTATTGAGCTTGAAAAGGAAAACAGGGGTGAGTACTTGGCACTTAGCAACAAGGCATAATTTTCCTGATGTAACAGACATTTTACATCTTTTTACTCACACTCAAAAAAAGCTTGGAAGGACTAGTATAACAAAATTTTTCAGAGATAATAAAAGCTGTAAAAGTCAAATTTAACAAATGCTTTTAGGAAAAGTCATTTCAAAGACTTAATAATATCAATTGTTTCTAAGTTAATACTAAGATAACCCATAGTTAATGCATGGTGATAGTTATTTTTGTATGTGTGTGGTTGACAGGTAAGTAGGTATACTCAGAGACTGTGAGTTTTCTGTGAGAAATCATGTTATAAAAATATAGGACACGAATTTTAAAGTCTGTAAGGAAATCAAACATTTGAAGAAAGAAGAAAATCTTTCTTACCTTCATTGAATATGGCCGCTTTTGTTGGATAATACCCATTATCATTCTGAGTGTTTGTGAGTATGGATTTCCCACCTCAGGCAATAATGTCTAAATTTAAGGAAAATAAAGTTTAAGTTTCAGTACAAGTTATAACATTTAGACAGAAGCAGAATGAGATTATTAGAATGTTAAAGTTAAAAAATATCCTTCCATGCTGTTGGCTTAGTTCATCTACCTAAAAACCAAAAATGTGAAATAAAAATGCATTAAAAATGATTCATACTCATCAGCATAATTTGACACAAACAGTATATGACTTTTGCAAAGAATGTCAAGTCACCATGATTTTAATTCCTTTGCAAGATGGATATTACAAGGCTGTTATGAGAGAAGGATATACCTCATTCCTTCAGTGGATCAGCAGCAGAACCCTGAGGCATTATCCCACGTGGAAAATGCCATCCAAATACCACTGTCCCAACATTCAAACCACCAAATGCTGACTTCTCAGAGGGAATGTGGCTTCTTAGATTTCCCTGAAATCTGGGTAATGGTATATAAAAGACAGCACCCACTGCATGTGGCCCCCAGGGGACATGAGAGATCTGGACTTAGATTTCTTTCATTAAGACAGTAAATGTTAATGCTTACTTCTAAGCAAGGAGATACCAAGAGCTAAGACAACATCTGTGAGTTAGCCACTGGAAAAGTGAACTGGAACATTTTACCAAAAAGTCACACATCTCAGGAAAAGATCATAGCCAATATTTTTCACAGGAGTTGTTAAAAAAAAAATGGCAAGAAATTAATTATTTATATTCACAATCCACACCCTCTATGTATTCTCTATGTGGTCTCTTTAAGACTATTTTTAAATTTTCATTTAAAAAACAAACATAAAATAAGTATAGTTTATGTATATATCTCAAAGTGCCAACTGCCTCTAAAAAGAAAGCAATATTTGTTTTTTTGTCTTACTTCTTGAAGAAGGTTGAGAAGAAATATGGAGACATAAGCACAAACCTAGCAATCTGTTGCTTTGTGGTGGACAGACTTTGGCTACTTCATATGTATATTCAACAAATATGCATTAACATTTATTTCATATGTGAAATTTAATGTTTAATCTATGACATAAGAGGAGGCTTCCTTAAATTTTATATAAACTTTCTTCACACTTATAGTTCTTTGCCCAATGAATTTTAATTTTTAAGAAATTGCATTTCTAATCATTCTTAATTTCAACCACATGCAAACATCTTACTATTTCTAAATATTCATCTTAAAACTAACCTCTTAATGGATACCTTTAACTTCTTTAAAAATATATTTTTACATTCATATACATATGCAGCTCTCTAAACTGACCACATATCTATTTAACCTGAGATTTTAATCCAGACTCCTTCTCCAGATCCTATGTGTCTACCTTCATACTAGAAATTAAAGCCTTAAGCCATGTGCCAAAACGTGAGTGAGGACTCGGGGAACAAATTCTCTGCTGCATTCTGCATCTGAATTCATAGGGAATCCAGTCAAGCAGAGGAAGACAACCATCACAGCAGTGGGGCTCACACGATGGTCTGCAAATAAGGTATGCAGTCAGTGTGATTCTCGGAGTATACTAGGAAAACCAACAATTATAGTTTAAGAAGAACACCATTTGTGTTCATTCCACATCAAATCTAAGGGTGCATAATTTCAGAAGGGTGCATAATTTGTTTTTGTGGGATGGTCATATCTGTAGCTAAACATGTCTGACAGATTCTACATCCTGGTGAATATGTAGTTCAGCACCAGGGATGAGCCAAGAGCCTAAGACCAAACTCACTTCCCACCTCTGCCACTTACTACTGAAAGAACTTGTCTCTACACCTCACTGGAGATGTCTAGAAAATGTTGATACTAGTATCTGTCTCAGATTTGTTACAAGAGTTAAATGAAATAGTGTGTTTAAAGTATTTGGAGCACAGTGATTAACAAATAGGAAATGCTCTGGTAGTGTTGGCAGTCTCTATTAAAGCATTAATTTGGTTGTTGGATAACACTTTATACAAACAACTTTATGCTAGCTAATTGTTATTCATTAAAACATGAAATTCTCTTATATAGAACTACAGACCTTATTGTTTTGTCTATAATACATGGTTGCACATGAACAAAAAGCATTTAAGAATTTATTACTGCAAAACAAAGAAAAAAATATACCTACCATATCTGTGTTGACATGTGCAAGAGATGGCACGTTAAAGATTCCTTGAATCAGTTCTGGTGGGCTGCTTACTCCCAACCATAAGAACATGTTTAGACCATTGGCCAAGAGGAAGATTCCTTCTTCTGAAAGACGGGTCTCAGAGCAGCGAATAGCAGCAGGTAACGTGGTGCTCTTGACATCCAAGGTGTGCTGCAAGGCAGAGGCGAGAGTCAGAAGGCCCTCCTGCTCCCTCCTTCCTCTCCTACCATTTCCCCCTCCTCCCTCTCAGCTCACATCAGTGAGTCCTTGCTCTGCACCAGGCATTCTAGTCATTAGACAGTAATCCCCACCTTGTATAGCTAACCATGTTTTGGAGGGAAGAAAGGACAGCAGATAATCTAAGTATATAGAAATTTAGACGGTGTTAAGTGCTGTGAAGGAAATCCAACCAGTCCATTCTAAAGGAGATTGGCCCTGGATGTTCTTTGGAAGGAATGATGCTAAAGCTGAAACTCCAGTACTTTGGCCACCTCATGCAAAGAGCTGACTCATTGGAAAAGAGACTGATGCTGGAAGGGATTGGGGGCAGGAGGAGAAGGGGACGACCAAGGATGAGATGGCTGGATGGCATCACCGACTCAATGGATGTGAGTCTGAGAGAACTCTGGGAGTTGGTGATGGTCAGGGAGGCCTGGCGTGCTGCGATTCATGGGGTCGCAAAGAGTTAGACACGACTGAGCGACCGAACTAACTAAGTGCTGTGAAGCAAGGCAATGGGATAGAGCACACTGGTGGTGGTAGTTTTAAACAGGGGAGTCCAGGAGGTTTGTTAAGAAGGTAACATCTGAGCCAGGGGCCGTGGGCATTCCAGATGGGGGGGGCATCAGGTGCAGAGGGCCTGAGGCGCAGGACTGTCTCGGACGTTCAGGGCTCGGCGAGGAGCCCAATGTGGCTGGAGTACAGAGAGAGAGATAATATGAGACAGACAGAAAGCAGGGCGGGGCCCAGGCGGGAAGCAGGTCGGCTTCTCCTGAAGTGGGAAATCCTGAGGTGTTCTGAGGGGCGGAGGGCCATGAACTGACATTTATTTGAACAGCGTTACTCTAACTTCCAGGCCAAAAAGTGACTGGGGGGCCACAGGTGCCAGCAAGCAGGCTTGTTAGGAGAGGCGACTCTGCTGGAGTCTGGGTGGTGACAGTGGGCGTGGAAAGAGTGCTGCCGGATGAGATGTGGTGGGTGAGGAAGAAGAGAGTCAAAGGGTGAGCGTGGGCCTTTCTGGTCCTGAGGAACCGGAAGGAGAGAGGGTGACAGACGCATGGGGTGAAGACTGCAGGAGACGAGGCTCAGTGCGCTCAGGGGTGGTGCCCATCACAGCCCACGGAGACGGGCTCCAGCGCCAGCGCTGCAGAGCTCAGGGCGGCGTCGGCACAGACTGTGGCTGCCGGCCTGACGCAGGTCAGACCCCCGCAGGGCTGTGTGCTCAGACAGAAGGGTCCCGGGGCCTGAGCCGTGGGGGCCCGCACGGGGAAAGCAGGGTAAACCAGCAAAGGCGGCAGCGGGAGAGGCTGGGGAAGCGGAAGGGCAACCCGGGAAGCAGGTGAAGAGGGCGCTCTAGAGGGAGAGGCTGTCAGAGGACTGCGAGCAGCCCACGCGGCAAGTCGGTCTTAGTGAGACCGTCATGTCCGTGTTCCCCAGGGCCCTAGCTTCTCTGGCAGAGTCCAGTTTTATCCGAAAATCAATTATTTGAACGTACGTTCACTCTTCCTAATTGCACTATCACTGAGAGCCTGGGCGTGTGTTTTGATCCAGGAGTCAGAAACCAGCCCTGGGCTGTCCCCGCTATGATCCCGCAGTTATAACCTGCTAGGTCTGGCGGGGGGTGGGGGGCGGGGGGAAGCCGAGGAAGAGAGCACGTCAGGGCTATCTTCAGCAAAGAAGCAGAGTACATCACCAGGTAAATTCCCTGAGGGCGTCTGCACAGGGTCATCAGAACCATTCTGATTAAACGTGGAGACTCTCAGACAATTAATACACTGTCTAAAAAATATGTGTGTTTATCAAAGTCCACACAGATATAGCAGTTGCCTTTCATGCCATAAAGTAGATTTCAACTGAAGCTGGCCTTCCTGACTGTTCAGTCTGCCTAATCCGTCAAAGAGGACCCGTCTGGGAATGAAGGCAGAGACGCAGTCACCCGACAGTTCCGTGAGCTGGAGTGCCCCGCCCCGAGCCCGTCTCCGGCCTGAGCTGCATGTGACACCGAAGTTTCTGGTTAAGAACAAAGGATGATTCTCTCCTGGACGTCTCCAGGAAATGCGCCACCACAGCGCACTTCCTACTTACTATGGGCAGAAGCTGTGGGTAAAAGAAGAGCTGCGAGTCGGCCACGCCCATGGTCATGACCAGCTGCCTCTGGTAGGCCCGCTCGTCCGTGGAGATCTCGGGTCTGCCGAGCAGCACGCAGTTCTTCAACAGGCAGTTCATGTACACTGGCAGGACTTTCATGGAATCCGGCAAAATCAGCTGGAAGAGAGAGACACTGGTTTCAGATGCTTGCTCTTTGCGGAGAATCAAGACCCACTGCACTTTACCTGTAAAAGAGAAACAAGATTTGCTCTCTGAGGATGCAGAGAGCATCCGGTAACCCACATGCAGCACCTAGAGCAGGGAAAGCAGCACGGGGCAGGTATTCAGAGAGCGGCAGGTGGCTGTCACGCTCTGCAGGGCCCTGGAGGCTTGGCACAGTGTTCCTCAGCACAGCTCTCCGCGGGTCATGTGGTCCCAGCCATGACTCTTACCAGCTATATGCCTCACAAAAACTCCTCATCCTCTCTTTTCCTCCATTTTCTCTTCTAAAATAATAGCACCTCTACTTCACGATCCTGGGGGGGTTAGGAGAATTAAATTGTTTCTGATGTGTGCAGTACTTAAAGTAATACCCAGCACACAGTGTCATATACATGTTTATTAAATGAAATGTATAAGTTATTTCCTAATCTGTATTACCAGCTTCTTTCTACCTCTTGAGTTCAAGAACAGCATTTCCAGCTACCCCTGAGATCTCTCTTCCTCTGTGCTCTTCCTGCAGCTTAAACTCACAGTCACAGACTCATCAGACACTGAAGGAGGACTGTGTCACAGATTCTATCAAAGCATCAAGGCCTCTGCAGAGGAACGAGCCACAGTCCACATGCAAGACGTCTAATGTGCACTGGGGATGATATACATACAGACAGATAAACCATAATAAGGAAAATTCAAGTTACAATACCACTCAATATATATAGAAATTAAAACAGGAAATGTTTTGTGAATTTATTAGGTATGTCACTAAATGATAACAGGAAAAAAACTCCTACAATTCCACAAACATGTTTTTCCTCTTATGTTTCCTGTTTTAGATACTAGAGCTACTAGATGAACCCTGATTTCATTTTTTCTTTACCTTCAACTAGAACACATATTCTCTCCATTCCTTTATAATCCACCATTATAATCTTTAAAATCCACCTGTACCTTCTTCCTCTCCACCCTCTCTTTGGCTTACGTGAGCTCATTCTGACTTCATTCTAACTGCCTCCAAGTACATACCATAATATGATGCTCCAAATAGTAACACAATTCTAGAAACATGAGTAAAAAAATTACAAATAATTTGCCTGTGTGTTTAACCTTACCAACACAGTTTTACAAATATGGCTAAGAATCAAGAGAGACTGGCATTTCTTCCATTTATAGTAGGTCAATGAACAACAAAATATCCCAAAGAAGAGCATATACAGGAGATAGATAATCTGCAAATATAAATACCTGGTCTATAAACTCATGATTTCTTTTTAGCTTTCTATCTTAATGATGAAAAAAATATGCACTTAACAGAATACACACTGAAAAGAAAATTTCCCTTAGGGCTCTGTTATTAATAGGATTTATTCCTCAAATCCCTTTATCATTGCTTCTCATGATCTTCTGAGTAAGGAATATGTAAGACAGAACTTTCTAACTGGTTAAGGAAAATATATTTTAGAACAATTCTACTTTGCAGTTTGTTTTTCCTCTCAACTTTTATCTCTTTTGAAAAAAACCAAAGACAGATAAATGCATGTTTCCTCATATGACAAAATGCTCAGAATTTCTTCTCTAGCATAAATTTTTTTTAAATTGAGAAATACTGTTTAACATTATATTAGTTTCAGGTATATAACATAACAATTGATACCTGTATATATTGTGAAATGATCACAATTCTAGTTAACATCATCACCATACAAAGTTACAGAATTTTCCTGTGATAAGAACTTTTTAATATTTACTCCTGGCAACTTTCAAACATGCATTAACTAGAGCAGCTATGCTGTACATCATATCTCCATTACTTACTTATTTTATAACTGGAAGTTTGTACCTTTTGAGCCCCTTCGCCCATTTTGCCCACCCTCCACACCTCCCGGCAGCCACCGGGAAGAAGCAGTCTCTTCTCAGTATCTGAGCTAGGTTTTTGTCTTTTAGATTCCCCATATAAGTGAGACCATATGGTGTTTATCTTTCTTTGACTTACTTCACTTATTTAGCATGAAGTATTTTTATTTGACAGCATTTGGTACTGGAATATGTTTTCAGCCAAGGAAAATTAGGATTAAAAAAAAAATTACAAGCCAAGGATACAGGACACAAACCATGGTCACTGGAGCCAAGTGGTCCCAGGGCTACTTCTGGGCTAATCACCAGTTATGGATTAAAAATGTTCTTAGATCCCCATAGAGAAGCATGTACGTACAGTTTTTAAATATTATCTTGCAATTCACTGGCTGTTTCTCATTAATCAGGTCATATTAAGACAGTTTAGAAATTTGTTGCCCTAAATACCACAAAAAGTTGAGCGTGGCCCATGATGACTCTTTCAGGACTAAAAAGTCTGATTAGAGGACACTACAGAGGGCAGGAGGAGCAGAACAGAGAATGAAAGTAAGAAGGAAATTCTGTGATGAAGAAAACTGAGTTAGAGTGAAAGAAAACAGTCACTCAATGTTTTTGAGGTAGGGAAGAAAATGTGGTAACAGTTCAGTACTTAAAACCTTTCCTTGCCTCCCTGATCCTCTCCATAAATAGTGAAATTACTCTCGGGAAGAAAAGGTGTGAGTGAGGAGGGAGTGCAAATTCATATGAGTCCAGTTTGACTGAATTTGGAGAATTCTCTGCTTTGGGTTTTGAAGTAACAGATGTGGTAATGGGAAAAAAAAAAAAAAAATTACTTTCCAGTTAAGGTGATGCAACTTACCTCCTCAAGTCAGTGTACTCCCATATGATGTAATATATTTAAGTTTGGGACAGTGAGTTGTTATATTTAATAAAAAAAGGAAGCTACATTGCTTATGTAAGGTTAAAAAATTGTTTTAATGTTGTTTTAAATTATATGTCTTAACCCAGCATCTATCCTATGACTTGTAGAATGGGTGCCTCCTTAAATTTTGCACCTTAAGCTCCTCTTTTGCATCAACCCTGTGCTGGCCCTGGCAATTCAGTAAAAGCGTATCTCCTGAGGTCCAGTACATATAATGCAAGTACACAGCTCCTTAACAGTCTTGCTTGGACCAAGGGAACTTTGGGCTCTGTGGTACTGAATAAAACAGTAGAATTCCTTTACAAATTTCCCCATGGAAATAATTTCTTACAAGTGAACTATGGAAAGACCACCAAATTTGAAGTTACATTCTCTGAGAAAAACCTCAAGTCTAGCCATTCTGTTAAATAATGGTGTATTTTTAATATATCATTGTTACTAACAGTATTATCATCTCTACATTTTCCCTACTCCCTGATGGATAACGGTACAACTGAAATGTGCTAATGGAGAAAGAAAAATCTCCAGAAGAACAGGAATAATCTTTATCTACTTTTTTCAGAAACAGACTGGCATCAGAATGCTGTCACTCCAGAAATAAACTGTGCAAACAGATCTAGTAGTAAAGGCAAAGCTTATAACTTTAAACCAGAAAGAACCGACCAGTTTTATTTCTTCCCTTAAGCAGGCAACAGATTTGTTTTTAACATAAGGTTGTTTTGAATCCAATTGTTGTAGCAAATAAACTTCCTTAGAGCTCGCTAACTGTACCTGTTCTTCTTCAGCAAGTCCTCCTGACGTGTGA
Organism: Capricornis sumatraensis; assembly: GCF_032405125.1. Classification (NCBI taxonomy): domain Eukaryota; kingdom Metazoa; phylum Chordata; class Mammalia; order Artiodactyla; family Bovidae; genus Capricornis; species Capricornis sumatraensis. The sequence continues at coordinate 9,403,631 of NC_091075.1, read as the reverse complement.
GACACTCCAGACACAGAGCAATGTTTCCAGAGCTCCGAAACAGTGAGACTGGGGGGGTACAGTGGTCCTGGCTGGCCTGTACCCAGGAGCTCCTGGGGGGCTCTATGTAGGATGCTCTGAAACGGGACTGATGCTGAGTTTACTGAAGAGGCAAATCCTCTGACTAACAAAGAGAGCTCACTCACACAGATCTAAGAGTTGCTTCTGTGATTATCAGCAGGAGATGAAAGAATGGGTGGCTACTTTAATCCCTCTGGACAACAAAGGAATTTCTGTAAAAAGTCCAAACTAATAAAGTCTTTTAGTTTCCTGCATTACCCAGATTATGAATTTGGCCCCCAGATGTGTCTCTACTATTGTTGCTGCTGAAGGGTGGCTTTAGGTGGGGTTTCAGGTGTCACTGTGGACAAGAATTAACCAGAAAGTCTCCCACCTGTTGCTGTCTTCTTTGATTCTGTGTTCAGATGTTCCATACACAGCTATGAAAAATGGCATCTAGCTATGATGGGAAAGATTATGAAAAAGAGAACAGATGCAAAAATAAATGTGGGCCTGAGGTTCTGCCTTTTTTTTTTTTTGTCTTTTGTTTTCATGAGTCAGATTTATTTAAAAGATCTAAAATTTCAAGTTATTAGCCAGTTTTTTTCAAAACTCTTCATACCTATTATTAATTTTTTTTGTTTTTTGGCTGTGATCATGGGGGTCTTAGTTCCACAATCAGGGATCAAACCTGTGCCCCCTGCAGTGAAAGCACGGAGTCCTAACCACTGGACTGCCAGGAAATTCCCTATTATTAACTATTAAATACAAAGAACTTTAGAATTTATAAATTTTGTGTTTATAAAATATAGATAAGTCATTTCTGCCATTAGCTCGCGTCAACTTTGATTGTTAATATACCCAAAAAGTATTTAAGCTTCCCCATTTCACAATGTAATATTCATCATCTATATGCAAAAGAAAACCTGATTTATACTGACATTTCTTACATACAATATTCTTTTGTTTTACATAATGTAGTGACTGTCAGCACAATATACACACATATTTTGAGGTTCAAGCATGTTGCAAGGCCACTAAGTTTTTTCAGTGTTGGCTGTAAAAATACCATGGACTTCCCTGGTAGCTCAGCTGATAAAGAATCCACCTGCAATGCAGGAGAGACCTGGGTTCAGTTCCTGGGTTGGAAGCATCCCCTGGAAAAGGGAACGGCTGCCTACTCTGGGATTTTTGCCTGGAGAATCCCATGGACAGAGAAGCCTGGCGGGCTACAGTCCATGGGGCTGCAGAGTCTGACATACCTGAGCGACTTTCACACATAAAAATACTGCGGTCCCCCAGTGGCACCCCCAGTGTTCTCGGTTGCAGTTCACCAGGCAACATCTCAGTACCCAGACGATAGCAGCCCTCAGCAGCAGAGGCCACGTGGGCAGGGCCCTGAAGACAGCGGGCGGCTTACCTGGCTGGCTGCAGAGGGGCTGGCACAGCTCTTCCGGTAGCAGGCCAACATGTGGGCAGTCTGGTTAACCAGAATTTCCCGAATGACCTTCAAGGGTTGGTGTAGAACGGCTTTAAAAGCTGTTTGCACAAAACAATGAAAAGGGCATAAAAGGTTTAGCTCAGAAATGGATCCCTCCAAATATAATCAAAGAACAAATTGCTATTATCTTCAGACCACTCAGCCAGGAATAACAGCATTTTAAAATGTTAAAGTCATTGGGTAAGGTTCTCCTCTTGACTAAGTATGATGGTTTAGCCAGTGGAAAACAGCAGCCTACCTATAACAAAAGGTGGGAAATCGGTCTAGATTCATCCTCAGAAGATTAGACACAGGACTCTACTCACAGAGAAAAGCAAGACCAGTTCACCATCTCTGATGTTCTGAACTCCTGTGGGCTGGACTGCTCTTCCAAAGCTCAGTGTAGAATTTCAGCTGGGGTTTGGGGCAAGGAGGGGAGGAGCAGCCAGGAAACTCCACCTTGGGCCCCTACCACTTCCTAATTATCTCAGTAAGGCTAATCCAGTTCAGTCTCCTGTGAGGGACCCTATTCTTCCATTATCTCCATGTGCCACAGGGCACACTCACACACCATCATGAGTCTCAGGATCACCTTCCTCAATTTCAACTCTGTTGCCCTGGGAAGGACTCAGTGTCCCCTTATTTGTCTAGACTTAGAAATGCTGAGTCTTATTCTTCACCCTCTGCTTGTATCAATTCTGAGTTTACCCACCAGAAAGCTACACCATCCCAAGACCTGTTAGCTACTAACTTGGTTTAACCCACAAGGCTGCTTGAACCACTAGGCAAGGTGCTCTGCACCCCAGGATCGGCAGAGAGTTACCTGACTTGGCGAAAAAGTTGATGAGGGCATCTGTCTCGCAGCTCTTATACAGATCTGCCAACTGGGAGCTGCAGTTCAAGCCCAGGTTGTGAATCCGAAGTCGTCTCTGACCGCTGACGGTTGTGTAGAGCACGGCGCACTGCAGAGGCAACGTGTTTCCTGGTTAGCACGTCCACTCAAGCTAGCCTGGTCTTACCTACATGCACAGTACAGCATGCACAGCTCCAAGACCTCTAAACCCTCCAACAGGCCTTTCCTGTTAGTGCTAAGGACTAAACGACACATAAGGGAGAATGATGGCCAGTGATACACGGGGTGTCCATGCAGCATTTAGCTGGTTTAAACTTAGGTTTTAATGGGGCTGTTCACATGCAAATACCTGTTTGCATTTCCACAACGAGGCTACACTTCCTAGCTTAGATTTTATTGCCAGGGATTCAGGTCCAGAAATAATACCTTCACATTATCATAGTCCTACTCCAGGCTCACTTCACCCAAAAAGAAACAGCTAGCTCTGGTGACAGGTTTTATACTAATAATAAACGTATACATTTTGGTAATGCGAACAAGTAACCATTTCCCCATTTCTGTGACTTTAAAGAACACATCAGTTACTAGAGTTCTTCCTCAATTTGATGTCAACCTTTCCCTTCTTTGAGAGTGAGACTGTTGTCTGAAAACTGACCATTAGAATTTCTCCTGTTTTATGTCAAAGTCTCCAAGGCTTCTAGTTAATCTTACTTGCTACAAAGCCATGTTCTGTGGACACTTGCTTCTGATATGATGACCTGTCTCAGCACAGTGTCCGATGCATGGCAGCGGTGCAGCAAACCCGAAGGGCTGGGGACCGATGCCTGTCGTCTGACCTCAAGTCTGTGGGGTCTCATGCAAAGACTCCATAGACATCATTAGTTCAGAGAAACAGCACAGGAATCAGGGTATGCAGAATAAACCACAGAGCGCTCCAATCTAGTGGCTTCCACCTTCGGAGAAACGGAGCTGGACTTCCTTATGGAGAGACTGCCACAGCTGATGGTCTTGGGAGTCTCCCCAGTGATCACTGTCAGTAACAAACGAAGCAAAAGATAGGAGTCCGTTCTGAGTCACCTGAATCAAGGCTCCAGTGTCTTCACTGAGCTTGTCATCGTGCTTGAACTCCACAGTCACGGCCTTGTCACAGTCGATGGCTGCCATCTCTATGTCAGTGGTGTTGTTCATATAAATGCCGCCAAAGAAGTCGGTGGCTCTGAAACCTGAGGAAAAACAAAGGTTGTTTCTCCTTATTTTACTGTCATTTTCTTTCTTGGCCTGTTGTTAGTTTCAAGAGGAAGCAATCACACATCAGAGACCTGAAAACCAGTATAAACGAAAAGTACCTGTGCTGGTACGAACCCGCATAATAGCATCAAATCCTATTTTCTTCTCAATATCATTTCTGAGGTCATTCAAAAACTGTTGGCTGTCCAAGTGCATCTAAAAAATAAAGTACGATCATGTCCACCAGGTGGCAGTAAAATACTGAAAACAATTTTTTTTTAATCTTGATTAAAACTTAGTTTATCCAGAAATCTTAAGGTTCTGAAAGCCCTTTCAATGTTATTTCATTTGTAATCTTTGATCTTCTCAAATCCCTTAGCTAGTTTACAATATAAGTATGTAGCTATGCAATTAAAAATAATTACATCCATCAAAATAAAGATGATGAACATTTGTCACATTTGTTGGGGGAACACTCGTTCCCTCTCCATGTTTCCATGTGGAGGTACACACATCAGAGGCGCCTCCTCACCCCTTCTCAGGTGAGGGCAGGTGAGGTCTGAGTTTGGGACAAGAAGCTGGGTGGGCAGAGCTCAGCCTCTTCTGCAGCCTCTGGGTAGGGCAGTGGGGCGGTGGGGGCGGGCAGCCTGCAGGAGGCACGCATCGACTGGCCCTCAATATTGGAGCTTGCAAGGGCCAGGGGTCCACAGGAGACGCTTCTGTCTGCGCCCACCCTGTGCCTGGTGGTGTCTGTCTCACAGAGGGGAAAGGGATACCCCACAGACCTGGGTCCCTTCCAGTGCTGACATTCTGATCACCTCTTGACTCAGTTCAGGCTTGGAAGAGGGGGTATAATGAACTGACCCCTTCAAACCATAACAATTTAAAACAAAACGTGGTCACTTTAAAAAAGCAATCTTAAATATACTGAATATAAAGTTTTATATAACATATAAACATTTTATAGAAAGTATTATTTCCCTCCAACAAGGAAGCTTACATTGATATTCAAACCTGAGGCTGAATTGAGCTCAGTCTGTTGCCATACCTTAGGAAGCAGGAAAGCACGTTTTTTTTTCCTTAATTTTTTTAAAAAATTTCTTTTTGATTGAAGGATAATTGCTTTACAGTATTGTGCTGGTTTCTACCGCACAGCAACGTGAATCAGCCGTAAGTATGCTTATATCCCCTCGTCCTAAGCCTGCATCCCACCCCGCCTAGGTCGTCTCCTCGCCTAGGTCGTCGTAGAGCCCCGGGCTGGGCTCCCTGGCCGCACCGCACGTCCCCGCTGGCTAGTGTCTGACACACGGTCGCGTGTGTATGCCAGTGCTACCTTCCCATTTCGTCCCGCCCTCTCCTTCGCAGGAAAGCGATTCTTCACCACCGGTCCATCCTTTTCCATCGGCTCCAGAGTTCACATTTGTCGGTTGCCCACAAGGGGGCGCAGCTCTCTCAAGTTCCGAGAGGCAGGAGGAAACCCAGGGGAACAGACAGCGGACATTTACCTGGAAGCTGTTGTACTTGTAGAGCGTACCCCCCGTGAGCTGAGGCACGAGCCCCAGGGAGGCCACGTCCACGTACTGACTGGGGAAGAGGAAGAGGGTCACGCAGCAGCCGTGAGCCACGCAGTCTTTGGCCAGAGAGTCGTAGACGTTGGTCTGAGGCTGGAAAAGTATCTGAAGAAAAGGGGGGACAGAGGGGGAATGAAACCCACGGAACATTTCTGTTGTTAGTTTCTACTGCGTTCTCCAGGCTGAGGAAGCAAGCCGTGGTGTTCCCCAGGGCAGCGGCTGTGCGTCCGGCGCCCCGTGTGCCAGGCGTGTGCCAGGCGTGTGCCACATGACGTGCACGCATGTGCGTGGTGTCATCTGACCCCCTGATGACTCCAGGGACGCTGACGCCGCTGCCCTCCCTGCACAGGCCGAGACGAGGCGACCTGTCTGCGGTCGCGTGGCCCCGGCTGGACGCCCGCCTCACGGCTCACCCTGGCCCCTGACTGGGTCGCAGGGCAACACCTCAGAGGGTTTGAGCGAAGCGTATTCTGAGCCCCGGGCACCTCAGGACTGCCGTCCTAGGGGGCTGTCCATCACTTTCACCCTCTACCTGACCTTTCTGCATTTTCCCCCATTTCTCCCATCCCCGTAACAGTCTTACCAACCAGTGTCTTACATGGGTTATACATGAAAAAGCTTGAGATTTTATCTTAATGTAGGTCAGATATCACTTTCCCTAGGAACATATAGTTTCCTCAATTATTTACAATTCACAATCTTCCTTACAATGTACAGTACCCTGGATTTATACATGTAACTTTGCCCCCTTTCCTACACAAATCACACATGGCCTCTCTTTCTATTCCCTTGTAAGAACTGACATGACATTTCAAAGGGCAGCTGTTTACAAATACCTTTTCTTTGTCTGTATTAATCATTTTTTTGTCATCTCTGTTTTTGAGTTTCCCTGGTGCTTCTGCAGTTGGCAAAGAGGAATGGAAGATGAACAGCTTCCCAGGACAGTCTGCTGCCTTTAAAAAAAGAAAGAAAGAAAAAAGACTTCGGTGGGAAAGTTTTATTGTAAGGGACTCAGAAAAATAAAAGTCCTTTCTATGAGCCGAGCACTGTATACATCTCATTAATCCTCACAATAACCTTGTGCCTTATATAGACTGGGAAACGGGCTCAGGGAGGCTGAGAGATCTGCTTCAAGTCAAACAACCTGTAAATGAGACTATAAATATGTACATATTGGCTGCACTGCAGGGCTTGCAGAATCCCCAGCCGGGACAGAACCCAGGCCCCAAGCAGTGACAGCGCGGAGTACCAACCCCTGGACCACCGGGAATCCCCAGAGAGCCAATACTTAAATGTAGGTCTCTGTACCATGCCATTTTAAACACCTGTTAAAATGATGTGTCCAAGTAAAAATACTTTCTCCTTTATCCAACACAAGTCTTTCAGAACCAGGTGAATCCCAAAAGTAGAAGTAAATAATACGATTCCCAGGATCCTGACAGAATAGGAGCTCTTCTTTGAAACCGTCAGTAAACAGATGACACCTGCAGTGGTGGCCGAGGAGGAATACGCAAGAACGCAGTGGTGCTGCAGCAACAAGAGACGCAGGAACCAGCTTTCAGGCAAGAGGACAGAGGGAAAACTGTGGGGTCACGGTGACCCTGCCGACCTGCAGTCTCTGCAAAGTAACAGAGCCCAGGTGGGCGCCATGAACATCGAACTCAGCATTAAGATCAAAATCTTATTTAAGGAGCTGAGAAGTAGCCTATGAGCAAAGCTTACTGAAAGTAAGTAACGCGGGATACTGCCCCCCTGCAGTCCTGCCTCTCTCCAAGTCGCCTGGGCACATCACTGCCTCGAAACGAAGACAACCATTCTGATCACAGAGGTGGCTCTTCTCCCTGTGATGCCTGAAGGCTTTCCATTACAGGAGAAAGTCCACATCCCTTTATCTGGGCAGGAAGGCCAGGAAACCGTGGGATGTGTTGCACCAACATTTGCTGTGTGCAGCTCTGCCCCAGACCTTTGCACACATTTCTTATTTCATGCTGACAACCTGGGGAAGAAGGTAGTATGGGCTGCATGTTAAGGTCAGGAGAACTGAGGCCCTTCTGGTCTGGCCCGGGTCACACAGCACGGAAAAACTATTTCAAGGCCCTTTGGAGCTGAGTCTGAATCTGTTTTCCAGTCTAATCTTCTTGCCCTGACCATCCCCTACACTGGAAGTTCTAACCCTTCCTGCTTTCCTGGAGTACACCATACGCTTTACACACCTCTTTATCTTTGCACTGTTCCCTCTGGCTGGAATACATCTCTCCTTTTCTGTGACCTGGAGCGGTGTGTGCAAAGATGGGGTTCAGTGGCACACGCTGGTGTGCCCGGGTCAACTGCAAAACTTGTTGGGAAGTTATTGCTAATAATAAGGTATGTGGGTTTGTGACTAACTTCCTCAAAAAGCAAATGAAGAGAACTCAAGGTTAGCCCGGTTCTAACGTGTCTCACCACGTGACATTCTGATGTGCTTTGTGGACTGGGTCCCAGGGGGAGGGTCCCCGCTGACACCCTGGGGAGGGGAGGTAACCCAAGCCCCGTCTCATCTTTGCTGTGTGACTCAGCATGAGCAGCAGTTTTATCGTTGCCCGAGACTTCTATTGATAGTTACTGACAGACACAACATTAATGAGGAGGAGGGAAGCTTCCTTCTTCTTGTGAAGGTGAAGAGCATGGACAGTGGTCCTCCTTGTGCAGACACACAGCACAGGAGAAGCACGCTGTCAGCACTTCGGCCAAGAGACACACGTTACTTCCAGTAACCGAATCCTAGTAACATCTCCAGTGATACTGATAACAGCACATTAAAGGTTTTGAAATTCCGTGACTAAATTTTTTTCATTTTTATCACTCTTACAAAAGTATTTTTTTGTCTTAATTCAAGTAGCAAAAAAGGTATAAAACCTTTCTTAAAAGTCTATCTTCTCCCTGACTTTTCTTGCCTTACCTGCCCAATTTCCCTAAGGAATTTATTGTCAAAAATTCTTCTATCCATCTAGATCTTTGCTACTCATGGAAGGATTGTAATTTTATACCACGGGAGTTAAGATCATGGGTATAGTTCCTATCTGCATGGGTTTAGAATCCCAGCCATTCTATTAGCTTAATGACACTGGGCAAAATATTTAACTTCTCTATGCCTCAATCGGGCTTCCCTTGTGGCTCAGCTATTAAAGAATCCACCTGCAGTGCAGGAAACCTGGGTTCGATCCCTGAGTTGGGAAGATCCCTGGAGAAGGGAAAGGTTACCCACTTCACTATTCTGGCCTGGAGAGTTCCATGGACTGTATAGACCATGGGGTTGCAAAGAGCTGGACACGACTGAGCGACTTTCTCTTTCACTTTCATGCCTCAATTATCTAATTATATGACATAGGAATCATCATAACTGTTATACAAAAATATTGAGAGAATTCAATGATCCAGGACATGGTGTTAATCATAATTACACATAAATGATTGCCTAGTTAGTATTATCCATTGAATAAAACTCTGAAGGAAAAAAGATAAAGTATAATATTAGAGAAAAAAATTAAGAAGCCATATTTATCTTTTTTCTTTATATATATAATGGCTATTAATTTCAGACTTAATAATTTCATTAATCACATCCTTTAAAAAATCTTCGATCAGTTCAGTTGCTCAGTCGTGTCTGACTCTTTGCGACCACATGGACTGTAGCACGCTAGGCCTCCCTGTCCATCACCAACTCCCGAGTTCACTCAAACTCACATCCATCGAGTCGGTGATGCCATCCAGCCATCTCATCCTCTGTCGTCCCCTTCTCCTCCTGCCCCCAATCCCTCCCAGCATCAGTCTTTTCCAATGAATCAACTCTTCACATGAGGTGGCCAAAGTACTGGAGTTTCAGCTTTAACATCAGTCCTTCCAAAGAACACCCAGGACTGATCTCCTTCAGGATGGACTGGTTGGATCTCCTTGCAGTCCAAGGGACTCTCAAGAGTCTTCTCCAACACCACACTTAAAAAGCATCAACTATTCAGCACTCAGCTTTCTTTATAGTCCAACTCTCACATCCATACACGACTACTGGAAAAAGCATAGCCTTGACTAGACGGACCTTTGTTGGCAAGGTAATGTCTCTGCTTTTGAATATGCTATCTAGGTTGGTCATAACTTTCCTTCCAAGGAGTAAGTGTCTTTTAATTTTATGGTTGCAGTCACCATCTGCAGTGATTTTGGAGCCTCCCAAAATAAAGTCTGACACTGTTTCCACTGTTTCCCCATCTATTTCCCATGAAGTGATGGGACTGGATGCCATGATCTTCGTTTTCTGAATGTTGAGCTTTAAGCCAACTTTTTCACTCTCCTCTTTCACGTTCATCGAGAGGTTTTTTAGTTCCTCTTCACTTTCTGCCATAAGGGTGGTGCGTATCTGAGGTTATTGATATTTCTCCTGGCAATCTTGATTCCAGCTTATGCTTCTTCCAGCACAAAAATCTTTGATAGGTAGCAATAAAAGAGCTCCTATGGCTTCATACACCTTATGTCCCTACAAAATGTTATGTTTATACCAGAATCTGATTGTGCCCACATGAGGGTATCATACAGGATTAGACGAGTGACATGTCTTTCTCATTATGATGGAGAAAGGTTGAGGAGGGCTGACCTGGAGAACCCACTGTTCAAAACTCAGCTCCAGCGTCCTTTCTTCCGAGAGAGGTGTCCTCATCGCCCTCGGCAGAGCTGCCTGCCTCTACCTCTCTGCCCCCACTCTGCTTTGTAGATGAGGCTTTTCTAGAATTCACGACACCTTATGTGTTCTGCTGTCTTCCAGGATCTCTGGTCCACGCAGAAGGCAGGCCTGCAGCTCTCCTCCCGTGTGTTTCCCTAGCCTCAGCACCCTCCGTGCGGTCGCCTCAGGTCTGGCCCCTCACCCTACAGGTGCCCCATGAATTCCTGTGGAGGGAAGGTGGCGACACAGCACCTTGAAACCAAGCTGAAGCGTTTATGAAGACGACTGAGACATGAACTCCCCGCATCTAACGATGTATTTGAAGCATAACTGCTAAAGGCCTTTTCCCTCCAACTTTTTGGCAAACTCTGTTCATCTCATTTTATGGGAAACTGAAAGCTAACTCAGAAAACTGTTCCGAGGGCAACGTGAAAGACAATGCCAGCAATTCACATACAGTTGGGTTATGAGTGTCAGATTTTAAAATAGGTGCAGATTTTGAAAGACTATATATATGAAAAAAAAAAAAGACACTGAGAGTGCAAGGGGCTGTCGACACGGAAGCGTGTACAACACAAAACAGAACTGAAGGCTTCAGCTGGACAGCGTGTGTGAGAGCGTTCCAACAAGCCCCTTTTCATCTTTGTGACAGATCTGCGCGTGTTTTATGTCCATTTTTGTCTTCCGTCTTTGCTTCAAAAAGTTTATTACAAGTAATTACATATAGCTTTGACTTGGCATCTATCTGATAGAAGGTAAAGCTATAATTCCAGTGGGGGAGTCTGGTTCTGCAGCGTCTCCACTCGGACACAAATAACAAACGGTGCACTTTGCTGTCCTTTCAGCTTCTCCTCCTATCCAGGGGGATGAGACTCCGGGCTCTGGCCTCCCGGGCAGAATACACTGAGCTGTTCACTGACCTGCCGCAGACCTGGACCCAATAGAGGTCCTCTTTGCTCTCCTGCCCCACACCCTTTTTTGGGGAATATTATCAATAAACATCATGTCTTGTATTATAGAGTTACATCTCTTCTACACACTGTAAGCAACTTAGAAACAGGGACAGTAGTCCTAACACTGTCTCCTAAAACACAGGCATTTAGTCGATCTTTGTTGACTGAAAGAACAAGTGAATGAATGATGCGGTCTCTTCAGTATTTAGATGCTACCCTGCAGATTCTCAAAACTGTTAGCCTTCAGCCTGATGATGACTTCAGGCAAGAATTTTAGTACCCTTGTATATGTATATACAAATTTAAGTCTGACTGATTTTTAGCCACACAGGCCCTGAAAGATGATGAGATAATATGACTGTCAGAGGCAGCTGAACTATCATACACACATCAGACATTTACACACTTTTACACAAACACACAACACATTTATCCTATTTTTTCTTCATCCAAACCTGATAAAGTTGCTTGAGGCAGAAAGTATAACCCACAGACAAGCTCCAACTGTACTACAGTAGTTTCTGCTCTTATACAACAAATTATAATCACCTGGAATCTTCCTAGGAGATGCAGAAGAAACATTTTTCATTAATTTGTTATTTATAGCAATAATCTACTTGTAAAAATACTTTTGAGGAAACGACAATTAAAGGCACATAATAATAGAATTACTAAGGCAAATGTAGAAATCAGTAGAAAGGTCAGGGAAACTAGAAACATCCACCCTAAGTAGTAGTAGTATTTTTTATTATAGCTAAGGCTAACACTATGAATTAGAATGCTTATCACAAATGACTCTAGGAAACCAGCTAGTGAATCTTTTCTACACGTTAGAGATTGAATAATGTCTCCACTCTACACAAGAAAGAAACTTTCTTCGTTGTGTTCTTTCTTAATTTAACCAATAGTTTAAAGCATAGAAGAGCTTCCCTGGTGTCTCAGTGGTAAAGAATCTGCCTGTTAATATAGGAGACACGGGTTCGATTCCTGGTCTGGGAGTATCTTCACATGCTGCCGAGCAACTAAGCCTGCGTTCCACGGCCACTGAACCTGCGCCCTGGAGCCCACGTGCCACAGTTAGCGAAACCTGGGGTCGCCAACAAGGGAAGCGACTACAATGAGAGGCCTGCACACCGCAATGAGGGTCGGCCCTGCTCACTGCACCTAGGGCAACAAAGACCTAGCACAGCTGAACACATAAATTAAAAATAAATAAAAGCACAGAATGAGACATTAAATCATAGTTCAATGAAAAGCATTCTTAGTCCAAGTGTAATGTGAAGTTGGAAGGATCAGTATGCAATTTCCTGGGGAGCTAACTTAATGTGAGGATATTCTGAGAGACTGCAGAATGAGTAGCAATTCTTGATGCTGGTGGTTCCTAAATACAGATAATCAGTAAACTGTGGAGCTGATGAATCAGGATCTCTGGAAGTGGGGCCAAAAAGCTGTCGTTTTTAAAAGTACTTGCCCTCTAAACACATGACTGCACTGACATGAGGTGGGGCGTGGCTGCCTCCTGGGCCTTCTGCAGCCGCGGAGTCCATTTCAGGGCTGCGGCTGGGGGACAACCTGCCAGCAGGCACAGGGCAGTAACTGCCACCGACAGTGTGTCCAACTCTGTCGTTTTGTAAAGGCAGTTCCTCATCTTCATAGGAAGACAGCTCTTTACCTTCTCCAAAAGGAGCTCATTCCACTTTGTAAGAATAGTGTACTTATTAACTCTGACTTCTGATTAGTTATATTTAGATGTTCGTTTCTTCTCTTTAAACGTCAGAGGAAAGGCATATGTTACTCTAACATTAAAACTGCAAGTATAATATAAAAATAAAAAGGAGATCAGCTGAAATGAACTGGCCCCTGCTAAAGGACAGGCAGCTGAGAACACTGACAGTACAGTCAGCGTGGTGCTAAGTGACCTCCAAGAACACCCTGCTCGTTAAGAACACAGTGCTTTTCCGTCATGTATCATACACCACACTTTGGACACGTGGAAAGCACGCACACAAATTGCTCCCTACATTTCTTCTTTCTAGGATGCTTAGCAGCCTCTAGGCCACCTACCTGTGGACTGCCGATGTGGAACCCACTGTGACAAGACAGTATCGCTCCCCTCTAGAAATGATATATGGGGTTGAGCTGGGATTCTGTATGCATATTCTAATGAAGCCTAGATTTTCTTTTATGGATGAAACTTCCTGTGTGTGTGCATGCCTGTCTTTTTAAAAAATTCATTTACTAGCAACTAAAGAAGAGCCACTCTGCTGTCTTAACTAACGATTTACTGGCTTGCGATTCTCCACTCCTCTTTCCTCTCAGGCACATGCATGTGAATATACTGTTGCTCCCAGGACGAACTCTTTAGGGTAGAAAGACCTGTAGGGTCATGTATACCTTATCACATATCAGGAAATGTACATATGAATTTCTAGACACCTTTTCGGAGGACAGAATAGCAACAACTGCAGAACTTTCAAACTGAAAGAGCTATTTGTCTTTAGCAGTGTGGAATAAAATAGGAATTCCCAAAGTCTTTCTGTAGCCCAAGCAATGATCACTGCTGGCTTCCACAGGATGAAACTTAACATCTCCAAATTGCTTTCAGATGTAAAATTTATCTTTAACTTTACATTAAATTAACATGTATTGAGGCTTTTTGAGGGACATCTGCGGTCTTTAAACTCATCAGTAAATACTCTGAAGATCAAAAAACCCAGGCAAGCATCTATACTGGAACCAGACTAAAACGTCTGGACACAAAACTTATGTGGAAGTAGTTCATAAACTTAATTCTGTAGGGTTGTTGTTGCTGTTTGTTATTATTGCTAGCCATTTTATCTTAAAAATTAATTTAAGTGTAAGTTTACTAATAAGAATAAAAAAACCAATTTCAGGAACCAGCTGTCTAGGCCAAAGGTGACTCCTGTGCTAAGTGATAATGATTAAGAGTGAAGCACTTCCCAGCCATTCTGCCTTCCTGAAATCACTGCCTTATTACTACAATGGCCAGGGTCACTTGGGCCCAGCTTCCCAACCAGAGTCAGGCCAACCCCACACCTGCTGGCGTTCGGGAAGGCCCAGCAGCAATTGCTTCTGTCACTGACTGTTGCGACTTTGGCCCTGCATGTTTGAAAACCCCCAGGAAGGAGAGAAATGGGGGTTTTTCTCTTCATATCTGGTAGTTCAGATGTTGTTGCAATAATTTAAAAATAGATCACATAAAGTTCATGTGAAAGCCAAAGGGAGGAGCTAAACTGGAAACCTGACAGAATCAGCTGCTCAGATGCTAACAGCACTGGAATGTAAACGCTAGGGCTGAGCTGCGGTCTGGCCATTTCCGCCTGATATTTGCAGGCAAGTGGGGAACAGCCTCCAGCAAGCTGCATGTTTTAATGAAGGCTGTATTTTGTTCATGGATGAACCTTCCCACGTGCGTGTCATTTTTAAAGTTTATTTACTACCAACCAAAAGTGGCTTCTGCTCACCTTTAGGGCTTCCATGCCAGCCTGGATGACAGGGGCAAAGACGGTCTCATTTTCATTAGAGTCTGCAAACATCTCTGGAATCTGATCCAATAAACTATAAGAAATGAACACGCAAGAGGCTTTAAATACTTTGCATGTTTATAAAACCATCGAGAAGTAACTCACGAACACATCAAAGCTAAAGACATGTGGCGTTTATTTTACACTGAACACCTGGGGTGAATCTCACAGGTCCCTCCCTCAGGGAACGATATCCTGGCATGGTCTGGCACCAAAATTCCATGATCTGGTTGGAAAATTTACAAAAATCATGCTCTTTATAACTGTCACTTTTCTATTTACCACATTTCTGATCTCTTAAACTCTGAATTATAGAACAGTGGCTACATCATCAGTGAAGATGCTCATCCAAGCACAGGAAATAACTCCTGGGCTGCCTTTCCAGCAAAGAGAAGGGATGGACAGGGCTGAGCGTGAGGCCTAAAACATTCCTCATTTTAGATACCAGTCTATACTGAGAGGAGACAGACCTAACATAGAGTTTTATAATCCATGTGTTAAAACTCCCTTGTTAATGACAAAACAAAACATATGTGATTGAATCAAGACATGAACGAACAGACAAGTGATCTGGGTCTAAATTATAAAGCACTTGGTACTTGCTTGTGAATCACAGATTGAGATTCTTGATAGTTGACAAGGAAACCATCCAACAGAGGAACAAAGACCTCGCTGACGTCGGTCACCACCATCATCTGAGGCTGGGCCAAATTACTCTTTACGTTGAAGAAATGCAGAACTTTGTTATATGTGATAAAACCAACTCGAATTGCAGAAGTTTCTTCTTGATCTTCCCTGTGAGAGGGGGGGAAAAAAAAGCTTGAGGCTCTTTCATAAATTTATGAGAGGGAGGTTTCTATGAGAAATTCAGTAAGGAATTCGAATTAAATTCAGTAAGGAATTCCATAAAATATATGGAAGATATATTTAAAGTTTTGTTATCATTTACCAGATGTAGATAATACTGAGTCAAAGTGGTGGGGTGGGAGATATTTCAAAACTAAGTAACTTGATAAAGAAAAAAAGTTCTCAAAAATCTAGGTTAAAAAAATATTATGAATTTGTTTGTATTTTTCTACCATATTTATTCTCAAGCCATAGCAATTACAAAGTATTCCACCCCCACCACCATAAACAAGCTAGGCTTAATACATTCTTTATAAACAAAGCTCTCAGAAGTCACCAGAAGGTCAGAGTAACAGATGGCATATCTGAATAAAAACACACGTTCAGATGACAAACGGGACAGCTATTTTATCAAGCAAGGACCTGCTCCTCCCCTGTGACTCGTCTTACCCATTCTCAAGACTCAACAGGAGAAGGGCTAGATTTTGAAAGTTATATACCATGTAATGGAGAAGGAAATGGCAATTGGCTCCACTCTTCCTGCCTGGAGAATCCCACGGACAGAGATGACTGGCGGGCTACAGTCCATAGAGTCACAAGAGTCAGACACGACTTGGCGACTAACCCACCGTGCCAGATGAACAAACATACAGAGCAAACACGTGAAACAGCCACATAAACGGACTGACGATGAAATCACTAGGGAACCGTCTGCGATACTCACGAGCAGACAGTAAAAGCAATACAGACTACACAACTGCAACAGAGAGTTTAAGATTTTTGCAGAATTCCGGGACAAGGCTCTACTCTTCCTGAAAGGAGTATACAGGTATGAATCTTCTCACTCAAGTCTGTCCTGAGTAAATTCAGAGTTGAGCGGTCTGGACTCCAGTTATTTTCTTTCTCCCTCCCCTCCTGCTTCCTCACCCCTTTCTAAAATAACACACCTGGACACCACTGATGCTCTTACTAATAATCAGCAGTGGACATAACACGGTGCTCAGGGACGGTGTGAGAGCTACAGAACACGGATGCCACTTTCTCTGACCCTTAGATTTCAGTAAAACTTACTCTGCTCAGGGAGTAGCTTTTTCGAAAAAGAACAGCTTGGTTTCTAAACTTTGCACACGGCCTGAAGACTTCCCTGGTGGCTCAGACGGTAAAGCATCTGTTTACAACGCAGGAGACCTGGGTTCGACCCCTGGGTCGGGAAGCTCCCCTGGAGAAGGAAATGGCAACCCACTGCAGTACTATTGCCTGGAAAATCCCATGGACGGAGGAGCCTAGTAGGCTACAGTCCATGGGGGCTCAAAGAGTTGGATACGACTGAGCGACTTCACTTCACTTCACTAAAGAGTTACTTGAGAACAAGAGAAAGGGAAACGGAATGATGTGAAGTTCCAGCAGCTGGTCCCACCATCGACATTCCAGTTTCCTTGATGTTTCAGCAGAGTACAGGCTGACTCTTGACTTTAAATCCTCTTCTATTTTTCTGTTTACTTTGCTGACAGCAGTTGCTCTTCACTGTGGCCTTGATAAATGTGGGGGCAGTTTAAATAGATCGTAATAATCTCTTCCAGAAGCACTTGGTAAATGTTTGTATTCTGGACTCTGGCAACATTTTTAGAAATGGGAATCCTTACCTTTTGTAAGGATTACTACACATACACAGACTCTCTTACACACACACATCCCCTCCACACCCTAAACCGTATGACCTCAGGCAACCATGACTATACCATACGGCGTCCATGTTCCCCTCTGCTTTCCTTTTTCGTTAGACTCTTATTCCTCAAGGCCAAGCACAAGTCCTCCTTCTATGAAACTTCCCTTGATGCCACCAACCAGACCTTATTTCCTTTTCCTAACTTCCTGTAACTCCTTCTCAGTTGGCTCTTGGTGGATAGTGTCTTTCAGTTAACATTTCCCGAATCCTCGACTATAAACCAATACAGGTCAGGGCTCAAGGCTTATGCTCTCTGCTCTGAGGATCTAGCACAATGTGGGGAATTAGAGGTCTCATTGAGGATGATTATCATGACGGTGAAACACGTGTTTGGGATGGCAGGTTAGAGCCCAGACTGAGAAACTCCAACTCCAGGTGAGTGATGTTGCGTTGGTAGCTTAAAATCAGCCTCCTGGAAGTATTTATACTACAGAAATGAGCAAACAATGCAAATAAAGGCTTTGCTGATTTCAGAGCAGTCTTCCAGCACACCATTGGTTAAGCTCCTATTTCCCAGTGAACCTTCTATTACATAAGAGAAAAATGTCCAGCAAATCATGCAGGGCATTTATTCTCTTTTAATAGTTAACTTGGAGTCAGCCGAGGCAAAAGAACAAAAATTATAGAGAAGAATCTGGATTGCTACTCCCCATTGGATTTGGACATTTTTAGTGATGGGAAAAGAGTATCCTGGGATTCATAGGGTTCACTTAAATTCTAATGAACATTTTTTATAAATATCTAATCAGGACATCTCACATTATTACAAAATAGTAGGAGTAGTGTTTTCACTGGAACAGTTGTTCTTAAATTTGAGAAATAAAGAACTATGCTAAAATGTTCTTTTTCAACAGGATAGCTGCCTTGATAAACCATATCCAGAAGAAAATGGAATCTGTCTCTCCTTCATATTAATTCTATACAAATTCTGTAAAGTTACAGACAGGATATCATAAAGAAAAACGTGGTTTGTTCCCTTTTTCAATGACCCTTTCCCTCAACACTTGCCCCTATTATAATGGGATGAATCTGACAAGAGCAACACTGAAGATATCAAGTAACCTGAAGAACTAGAATATTCCAAAATCAAGCATTTTGAACATATTAGGTACACCAGCATTAAACACAAACAACTCAGAAAGAAAGCCAAGAGTTTGGCGTGAATAACAAGCAAAACACTTCAAATCTTTTCTGTCCTTTTCCAGAGCAAGTCAGACAGAGAAGTCTGTCACCCTGGCCATACCAAAGACGCAATTTCGAAGTTCAATAGTAAGGAACAGGCTTTCCCTTCTCAAGACTAGCCGAGAGATGAACACACCTTAGACACTCGTGGCAGTGGTGGTTCAGTTGCGGCTCCCTGGACTGCAGCCGCCAGGCTCCTCCGTGCATAGGATTCCCCAGGCAAGAACACTGGGGTGGGTTGCCACTCCCTTCTCCAGGGGATCTTCCTGACCCAGGGATCGAACCCATGTCTCCTGCATTGCAGGCAGATTCTTTACCACTGAGCCACCAGGGAAGACCTGACTTAGACATTAATCAAGACTTATACTGTGCTTTAAAAATGCTCTTTGGCACATTACCTGCTTTAATTCAAAGAATGAAACCAAACTGATGGCAATCATACCATGAAAAATACAGTTATCCACACGCATACACACATACAGCCCAAAACAGATTTCACGGAAGAAAACAGAAAATAGATTTGTTTTAACCTAAAAGATGTGCTCAGTCATGTCTGACTCTTTGCAACCCCATGGACTGTAGCCCTCCAGACTCCTCTGTCCATGGAATTCTCCAGGCAAGAATACTGGAGTGGGGTACTATTTCCTTCTCTAGGGGATCTTCCTGACCCAGGGATCAAACCCACATCTCTTGCATTTCCTGCACTGGAATGGTCGCTCAGTCGTGTCTGACTCTGTGTGACCCAATGGATTACACAGTTCATGGAATTCTCCAGACTAGAATACTGGAGTGGATAGCCACTCCCGTCTCTAGGGGATCTTCTCAACCCAGACATTGAACCCAGGTCTTCCACACTGAAGGTGGATTCTTTACCAGCTGAGCCACCAGGGAAGCTCATTTTAAAAGATAAAGAGAAGGTATTTTGGCTTGAATAAGAACTTTTATGAGAAATATTTGAGAAGTGGCAGGGAATAGCCAGCAGTATCTTTTTACTTTTCTCCTATCTTTGGCCAAAGTCACATGTCTGCTCCAATGGTATATAAAAGTTATGATGACACCTAATAGTGTAATTTTATAACTTACATCAATAGGTTATAAGCTGCATATCACCAGTGTGCTGAAAAGGCACCCGGGGCTGGTGAAGTGACTAGACATGTGAATAGTCATGTGAGAAAGTAATTTGAAGCACTTTGAGAGAAGGGGAGAGAGAGAGACTATTTCCAGAAATCAGAGTAGCTTTCACACTCCTCAAGTGTGAAATTCAGATGTAGTATATTAAAGCGGCCCTGTGAGAGGTCTGTGATCAAAGACGTCATTTTCGGCAGAAAGTCCATCCTTGTGAAGTGTCCCTGAGAATGAGGTAACAGAAACTGTAGTCACAACCGTTGGCAGGCAGCAAGGCCTTTTTTCCCCCCCATCTTCATCTTGCTCCAGCTCATTCTTCACTGCAAGATTCAGTCTGAAATCACCTCCGTGTTTTTTTTAAACATTCCCACTGCTTTTCCAAACCATCTCCTTAAGAATATGATGACTTCAGCTTCACAGATACAAACAAAACGACTCCTGGGAGGTCCAGCACCAGCGCTCACTCAGCTGAGCCTCACTCACGGGCACCACAGCCCCAGCCGCACGTGGAGCAGAGAGGAGGGGCGCCCGAGCACTCACGCAGCCGTGGGGGCTGTGGACAGCCCAGCCCGCAGAGCATCCTTCCAGGACGAGGCTGCTGATGTTCAGGGTGTGGGGAGGGGCGGAAGAGATCAAGACTGGCGCACACACTCGGTTTCAGACGGTCTTCCACAGCCTCTTTTCTTCCTTAAGCATGCCTTCCATCGCATAAACAAAGGCTTTCTCCCTGCTCCAAGTCTCCTTCCTAGATGCTAGGTCCAACCCGAAACAAGCTAGTTTGCGTAGGATAAAACATAGTCATGTTTGCTAACACACTTTCCATCTTTCCTTTTATGCACTCCCCTTGCAATGACAAGACAAGTCACAGGTCACAGAGGCAGGAAGGCTGCCGAGGGGCCCGACAGGGAACCAGGTGGACAGAAAGAAATTCGGCCACAGAGCCGCAATGGTTGCCATGAGGTCAGTTTTCCTGCGTCCCTTAGAAATACCTACCGCACCAGCAACTACCTGTTTCCACTGGAAAATCAGTGTTTTTGAAAAGGGAAAACGGACTGCCAAGGCTTTTCCCACCACACTGCTGGGATCTTCCTTACCACTTAGAATGGACTTCTTTAAGATTAGCTTTTGCTTAATTATTCATTTGTTTGTGTATTTTGGCTGCACCAGGTCTTAGAGACAGCACGCGGGATCTTCGCTCTTTCTTGGGACATGTAAGGGCCTTTTTGTTTTTGGGTTGCGGCATGCAAACTCTTAGTTGCGACATGTAGTTCCCTAACCAGGGCCTGACCCCGAGCCCCCTGCACTGGGACACGGAGTCTTAGTCACTGAGCCACCAGGGAAGTCCCTAGAATGTGTTTTGAATGTTGCTTACTGTGGCATTATTTCTTATCAGTTTTCTTTTTCTTGGTACAAAAGAGCACTCTGACTCTTTAAGGATTATTTGATGCTGTTTAAACAATTATCTAATGTCCCCATTAGCAAAAAATCTCAATGGGCCATTCAGCACTTGTTTTCTGGCCAATAAATTAATTCGGCAATATTGTGTAAGTTACAAAAGGAATGGAAGTTCCCTTACTTTGGAAGTTTCTCCAGCACGGTTTTCAGCTCTTCACATATGAGCTTCACAAGTCCATTCTTGATGTTACTATATGACACATCAATCATGAAGATGAAGGCTGGTGGGTTGGGAGGCTTATTCTTCTACATGAAAGCAAGCAAATCACACACATATAAAGTTCATGCGTTTCATAATCAAATTAAAGCCCCCAGGAACTCTAGAAGGTCATCAGACCTCTCCTTTAATACTTTATGATATAACATCTGTGGAATCAAATCACTTTCTGGAACAGTCTCTGCCACTATAAAAAAGATAAAGCCTGTTTATTTTCCAGGCTGCGACCTGAGTCCCACTACTGAAGTAGACAGGATTATGACAGCTAGCAGAGAAGGTTCACTTTTGCAGGGCTCAGAAGACATTATGACCCCAACTGCCCAAAGGTGGGTACAGTCTGGTGGGGGCCTTGCTTATAACCCTCTGCCTTAGGGGAAGAAATGTGTCTAGAACCCTGGCACACTGTGCCGTCAACAGTACAAACTATAATTAGTGTTTGTTTTTAAAACTGAAGTTAAACTTCATAAACTTGATTGATATCATCATGTTCAACTCTTCCTTTGTAAGCTCTTTAAAGATATGAAATTAGATACAAAAATGTAATTGTATACTGAAAAATTTATACTATATTATCAAATACTTACCTGTTCCTTACATACTTATGGGAAAAAAAAAAAGTTGAATACTGGGTCTTTTTTCTATCTGCTTGAAATAATCACTGTTACATAAAGCAGCTACTAAATACGTTTTGTAGCTTTTGGTTCCTTTACTGGCTGGTGTTCAAACAGCTCTTAGCAAGGGATTTGTCAGTTGGATTGTACAAAATATTTAGGAAATAGAACCACAGGCAAACGTCTTTTGTGACACTAGAGAATAAAGAATTAAGGCTAATTAAATCTTAACTTTAGGATAAATGAAAAATGTTCTAAATTATACTTTAATTGCTACAGTTATAAAATTAGGTGATAATATCTCCCAATTATCTTGCTAATTCATCCTATATCCAACTGTAGGGTTAGATGTAACGTTTCTGTTATAAAAATCATTTGTTAAAAAAAAAAAAAGAAAAAAAATTGCAGGACTTGAAAACTACCAACCTGATTATTTCATAGTTTTGTCACATCCAGAATCAGACCAACAAAGAAATATAAGAATTCTACTGGACTTCCCTGTTTGTAGAGTGGTTAAGAATCTGCCTTGCAGTGCAGATGAGACCAGTTCAACCCCTGGTGGAGGAAGATCCCACATGCCTCGGGGCGACTAAGGCTGTGCACCGCCACTGCCACTGCTGAGCCCAGGCTCCACAGGAGAAGCCCGCTCACCGCAACCAGAGAAAGCCTGACGCCACAACAAAGACCCAGCTCGGCCCCAAATAAAACAAGTCAGAAAAAGAAAACAACTACTGCTGTCTACACGAGCAATTTTTATTGCCAACCTCTCGATTTCCATATAATCTAATTCCTGACATGCTTATGCCAATGTACACAGAATTAAAACAGTCATTCCCACTGGCTGAACCAAAACCTGAGACCACGCCAAACATGCCCTACCACTTTCACCCTCTCTCCGAAGTTCAGCATCCCCAGTTCCCCACTGAATGTCCTCCATTATCTCCAGTCTATACATTTCTACGTCATGCATCCCTCTAACTTGTTTTCTGCATCTTCTTCATCTTCGCCACTTTGTGTGTTAGACACTTCAGTCACGTCTGATTCTTTGCGACCCCATGGACTGTGGTCCACCAGGCTCCTCTGTCCACGGGATTCTCCAGACAAGAGTACTGGAGTGGGCTGCCATGCCCTTCTTCAGGGGATCTTCCCAACCCAGGGATCAGACCCAGTCTCCCGCATTGCAGGCAGATTCTTTACCATCTGAGCCACCTACACAAAACTAATACATCATTCCCTTAAGGAACATTGCCTTCCAACAGCTCTATCAATAACATCACTACACATCAACCCAAAGGCTTGGAAATTAGATGTGACGCTTCCTTTTCTTTCCATCAAGTTCCATTGATTTATTCTTCCAAAATGCTTCTTTCGCATGTCTTACCCCACCCGCCTCTTAGCCACTGGGAAGCATCTCATCTCGGGCCTTAACACCTGTACTGGCCCCATCACTGGCTGCCTTCACCCAGCACTCCACCCAGGCACCCCAGCGGGCTTTGCCCAGCCAAGCCTAGCAATGGATGAACTCTATACGCTGGTTTACTGCATCATCTTACTAAAACTGCTCTCTTGAAGCTCACAGACCTCCTGGCTGCAAACTACAGCGATCTGAAATAAAACCCAGCTCTCCTCCTCAATCTCCGTCTCTGCAGCTTTCAGCCTGGCAGGCCACTTTCCCTTTTTCAGCTGCCGAGGCACAAGGTGTCATTTCCCCTCCCACTTGTCTGATCTCCTCCTCTGTTTCTCACTTTCTTACCTCTTCCAAAGGACACCTTCCTTACTCTCCCTACCACATGCTCCAGCACAGAATCTCATTTGCTCATTTTTAAGCAGCACCTCTCTATCGGCGACTCCTCGGGTTCCCTCCACAGGGCCTGTTTCCTGAGCTCCCGGCCAGCATTCCGGTCAACTACAGCACAGCACGCCTCCCCGGCAAGGCCCCACCAGCGCCTTACACTCGGAAGTGTAGACAACACTTCTCCCACTCCCGCTAGTCTTCCACAAGGAACTTACAGAAAGCAAGATCCTCTCAAACAATCCAGGCTTTACATCCCTCTCTCTCTGGAACCGTCCACCTCCCTCACCAGCCACACGGAGTTAACTGTGAAGCCTCTGCGGCTCCTTCTCGTTCCAGTAACCAAATGTGGACCCTCATTTTCTTTCCTTTTAAAATGACTTTCAATAGTGGCAAAACACAGAAAACAATCTACCGTCCTAACCATCTGCGCTTCCTTGGGGGCTCCGTGGTAAAGAATCTGCCCGCTAGTGCAGGAGGCACTGGAGACTTGGGTTTGATCCCTGGGTGAGGAAGACCCCCTGGAGCAGGAAATGGCACCCCACTCCAGTATTCTTGCCTGGAAAATTCCACGGACAGAGGAGCCTGGCAGAGCACAGTCGATGGAGTCACGAAAGAGTTGGACACAGCCTAGCGACTAAACAAGAACAGCCGCCATTGTTAAGTGTAAATTCTGTGCTATCACGCACACTCACATTGTTGGGCACGCGAAACGGAAACTTCATACGCATTAACAATCATTTACCGCCCCCCACCCCAGTCCCTGTGAACCGCTGTTCTACATTTCTAATTTCTGTCTCTATGAGTTGAACTACTCTAGGTAATGCACATAAGTAAAATCCTACAGTATTTGTCATTTATGCGACTGGCTTCTCTAAGCATAATGTCCTAAACATGCATCCATGTTGAAGCACGTGTCAGAATTCCCTTCGTTTCTCAGGCTCACTAATACTGCATGGTATGTACACACCACATTTCATTCATCCATTCATCCATCTATGGATACCTGGGGTGCTTCCACCTTTTGGCTATTGTGACTAATGCTGTTATGAACACAGATGTACAGATCTCTCTCTCTGAGACTCTCTTTTCAATTATTTTGGGAATATACCCAGAAGTGGAATTGCTGGACCATTTGGCAATTCAATTTTTAATTTTTTTTTCTCCTGAGGAATTGCTAAATGACTCTCATTTTCTCTTGCATGTTAACTGGTTAACTACTACATTCACCAACCTCCCTCCTCTCAGGACATGTACTGCTGTCAGAATAAAGTACCCAAGGCACAACAAAGACCCCAGTGCTGCTCCTCTGAGGACAGGCAGCCTACCAAGCCCCCAGTAGGGCACCGAGCAAGGTCAGAAGGGTGCTCAGTGCTGCGCGACACTTGAATGAAGGCGTAGACGGGTGGGTGGGTTAACAGCAACAGTTCCCTCTCAGCCTTTGACTGTCCTCATGGCCTACTGAATTAAGAAAATTCTTCAATGGCCTGGCATTTGAAACTCCATAATACTCATTCAGCAAACACATATAGAGGCCTAAGAGATCAAAGCTATGCCAAGCCTAGCAGAACATAAAAGGATGGTCTGGTCTCAAAACAACTTCCCAGCTTTACTTCCTATCATGCCCCCAAACACATTCCTCCAATTTAAGTGTTTGCCATTTTCAAAACATTTTCTATCCAGAAGTCACAACCTAGTGGGCTTGGGCCAAGAAAAATATTTCCTTGGCGGGAAAAACTATTTTGTTTGGCACAGTGTTTTTTTAAAAATATTTGCATGTGACTGTGTTTTGGGGGAAAGAGGAATATACTCTCTAATTATTCTGGTCCCTCTACCAAGGCCCCACTGGTCATCTACAAAGCCCACCTCACCCCCAATAAGTGCTAACTCGCTTCAGTCGCATGGACTCTGTGCGACCCTATGGACTGTGGCCTGCCAGGCTCCTCTGTCCATGGGATTCTCCCAGCAAGAGTGCTGGAGTGGGCTGCCCAAAGGACCTGGAGTGAGCTGCACATACCCCTGAGAAGCTGCTTCTGCTCACCACTTACTCTCCCCTTCCGTTTTCACATGTCCATCCTCTGCTCAGATGGCACTTACTTTCTAAAGCCCTTCTTCAGTCCTCTCCAAATCAGAAATGATTGCTCATCTGTTTTCTTATGGGACTCCGATTATTCTACTCTCGTAGCATTTCCACTTGGATTTATAATTATGTACTTTTCTTATCAGGTCTCTATGCATGGTAAGGACTGAGATCAGGTTCATATCCTTGCTAGTTTTGGAATTACAACCAATAAGCCTTGGACATACTAGGTATAAAACAAATGTCAAAGTGAACCAAAATTAAATGGAGAAACTATATATAAAAAAAAAAAAAGACTAGTTTGGAATGAAAGTTTACCTTCCAGGTATACTATATGCATAGATACATCCCGTAAACTTCGAGGTAAAAAACTTCCAGTTATGAGACAGAGCTGGGTCTTTTTTTCTAGGAAAACTATACGGTGATTTTGCAAATACATGCCAACATATCACAGCACACAGACAGGGAACAGGGGTTGTGTGGTCACACAGACGTGGTTTCCCGTCTGGCCCCATCATTTTCTATATGTATGGCCTGAGGCTGGCACTTAAGATCTCTAAGCCTCAGTTTCCCCACATCATGGTGGTAACTAACCACATGAGTTGGCACAGAGCATCACTCACAGTGAATGCTCATGAGTGTTGATTTTATTATCTAAAGTTGGCATTAAGATAAACTCAACTGAATATTAAAAATGTGATTTTGTAATTCTCCTTTACATTTGTATGGTGTTAAAAAATACACATACAAATTAAAGATTTTTTTTTAAATGTGGACCATTTTTTTAACATCTTTATTAACTTTGTTACAATATTGCTTCTGTTTTTTTATGTTTTGGTTTTGGGCTGTGAGGCATGTAGAATCTTTAGCCCCCTTACCAGGAACTGACCCATACCTCCTGCATTGGAAGGTAAAGTCTTAACCACTGAACCGCCAGGGAAGTCACATACAAATTAAATAGGCTCATACAAATTTGGATAATTTCATCATCCAAATCCCTAAGGCAATTCATTATTATACTTCATTTACATTTTAAGTTATAATTAAATTTTAAGATAGTAAGAGTATCTTTTTATTATGAACCTTATTTGGAATAATAAAAGGAACA
This sequence comes from Capricornis sumatraensis, assembly GCF_032405125.1. Classification (NCBI taxonomy): domain Eukaryota; kingdom Metazoa; phylum Chordata; class Mammalia; order Artiodactyla; family Bovidae; genus Capricornis; species Capricornis sumatraensis. Next base: position 9,377,134 of record NC_091075.1, on the reverse strand, counting down.
TTAAACATTTTTTAAAACCTTTCAAAATGTGCAGTTTTTATTTGGTTCCTTGCCCGCTGTGTGAGATTTCCCATCAATGAGATGTCTGGAGCATTTCCACATAGCAGAGTTTGAAGATACTGAGACTTTTGTTCCCAGAAATAGATTTGACTCCCTGCCTAGGTTTCTACTAAAAAAGCAGAAAATCAAGATAATATAGCCTTTTTGGCAGAGAACTGGAAACTTGGAGCATAGTTAGATTTATACTCCAGCTGCAAAGATCAGTGAATAAATTTTCTGTCACTAGGTTACAATAGCTCTATTATATTTAATTAGAACTTCAAATGTTTCTGTTCTGCCTAATCCTTTTCCTTCAGTCAGTAACAGTTAAAGGACAAATAAGCTGTCCAAAAGCAACTGGTACTCTAGGACACCTTTTTCGTGTGAAATAAATCATTTGTACCAAAAAATGTTTTCATGTTTCCCCTAAATATGTTTCAATGTTACACTTGAAACTAATAGAGCCTGAACTCTTCTTTGATAACTAGGTCTATGTCACGTGTGAAAAACTCATATAACACACTAAAATAAATGAAAAAGGCATATTAACCAGAAAACATTTTTAAATTCACTCAGTTGGAAAAACTTCTGATTAGGAACAATGTTCTTTGCAATTTTTACTCAACACAAGTGGGCTGGCCCCCTAGCGAACATCTAGGGAAGACGTCTGTGGGTCAGAGGCTGTTTCCTGAGGACTGGGCCCTCGGGAGCACTCGTTTTTGGAAGGGGAAGTAAGTCAGAATGACTGTTTCTTCAAGTCTACACAGAGCACTTCAGATGCAAGCTGAAACTTGAAGTGACATCCAAGAAGATGTTTTCAAACCACAAAAGAATTTTAAAGACCTGCGAGATACCCATAATGATGTCACTATCACTAGGAGGTTGGAGAAGGGCAACAGCTGATCCTGGGAGTAGGGACACACTTGCAAATTCATTTCCTCGTCCACTGACTCACTTGCCCACCCGTCCGCACACAATGATCAGTTGCCTACCCCGTGGCAGGAACTGTGGTAGCTCAGCACAGGGAGGCGCCCTCACACCCCATCTGGGGAGTGGCGCCCACTCGCTGCAACTAGAGAGCGCCCTGGGAGCAGCGACGACTCAGCGCAGCCAGAAATCAAGCCATCAGACTCAAAAAAGCTAATATATTAAAAAAAAAAAACAGTGAGGACAGATTCTTGTTCCCAATGATATCAGAATCTAGGAAGAGGGAAAACACAGGAAGATTTAAATTCTATGGGGATGACTGCTAAAACAGATACACGGACCAAATTATGTGGAAGACAAATCAGAACATTTAGTAAATAACAACCACGATGAAGTCAGAGAAAGTCTGATGAAGTCAGAGAGACACTCACATAAAATAAAATTTCAGCCAGAGATTAGAGAATAAGTAGGAATTTGGTGGGTGGGATATGCAGAGCTGTAACAAGAGGATGAAAACGCAGTCAAAGTCAAAAGAACATCTTAGATATAAGCATGGAGTTGAGCAGAGGCGTGATCCTTTCAGGGTATGGGAGCCAGAGTTTTGTACAATTGATGATGCAGCTGAGGTGGGAGCTAATGGTCTTATAAGGAAACAAACTTTTGAATTTAATTTTTTAGATTGAGGCAGTAGGAGGAGTCTCACAGTTACATTTTAAAGCAAGGAAGCCAGAGGACAGGATCCCGGGCTGCTGAAATAATCTAAGGGCGATTCTGAGAGCCTAACGTACGGTGGTGCCAGCGGGAGTGGAGAAGAGAGCCAGAGAAAACACGTCAATAGCCTTGCTGACCGTACTGGCTGACCTTCAGCCTGAGAAGGGAGATTCTTTGGGGATGACTGACAAAACAAATAGGGCAGAGGTGCTGTAGGGAACCGCTGCATTAAGAACTCGCATATTCTCTCTTAAAGGGACATAAAAATGAAATCATTATTTTTTTCTTCCTGTCATTGCAGTGGATGGTCTGGCTGTTTAATCACATTAACAGCCTAGGCAGCTTGATCTGTGTCTTAGGGATTTCTACTTCCCCACGGCACCACTCAAATGCTTGGGTTGTGAATTAAGAGTCAGTTCATTAAACATGAAAGTTGTTCACTTGTATCTGATATCCA